>NC_138825.1:86303198-87024815 GCF_965183815.1 Platalea leucorodia
TCCTTTGTCTAGGCTTAGGCACATGCTGGACACTCTTCTGGCTGCAGTTTCACCAGCAAAGAAAGCTGGTGCTCAGGAACCCATGAAATATAGCCCTACCAGGAGTTATGGCCGCTTCAGGTCTGCTGGTTGAGTTGCTCATGAGTATGTCTCTCTTCCCCTTTGTCCTTCACATTTCTCTGTGGCCTAGTGGCTCAGGTCCATGTGAGGGTAAGGATCTGTGTTCAAACTTTTTCTTTGTCGTGTTGAAGTAGGAGGCGTCTGCGTTTTGAGAAGGCTATTAAAAATAATCCATCTTTGCTTAGTATAATGCAGAGTTAAACAGGTAGGAATACTAGAAATAAAGTGGGTAACCAGAGAGTTACAACAGAAGAATAAACTCTCTTATTGATTTCTAAAGAGGTAAAACATCTGCCCTATTTTTAAGAATATATCAGATTTGGGTAAATTTCCTGAATCTTTGTGATGAAAAGGGGGATGTAATTTGTATACATGAAAAACCATTGCAACAGACGTTCTCGTTTTTAATCTATTTGCAACATTGAAGCTGTTACGGGTTAAATTATTTATATGAAGATTTTAACAACAAGAGAAAAAAATACCCCAAAATTGTGTAAAATATTGTTAATTTCCTTCAAACATCAATTAAATGTTTTCAGCCTACATCACGTATGAATGTTAGTATCAAAACCAGCAAAGAGCATGTTGAATAGAAATACAGCACGAATACTTGAATACCACTTTTCTTGGTTTTAGATGATATATTTGTTTGATTTCTACCATGACATGCTCTTCCTGTTCTGAAGTTTTCCAGAAGCCTAGATTAATGACAAAATGATCACCAGTATAAACTTCCACAATGATAATAACATATGTTGGCATAGACAGAATACTATTACACTGACACCGAGATCCTCTGAGAGCAAGAAATAAACGCACTGCACTCAAAAAAGAACTTAATTTGTGTGCTATTTCCAATATTACTGCTGTAAATATGCAGGGACTTAACTAACTGACCACTTAATATTAATAGGATGATATCAAATATCGCAATATTAATGTGCTATGATGAGTATTTGAAATACTCACTCTGTGCTGTTAGATAAATTCCCTATTAGACCTGTCCTTGATAATGTGCATATTGTTTCTGAAAGCAATTTCTGAATTATTTAGAAAAGACCCGTTTTTCTCCTGAGACATAAAATGAAAATGAACTGCAGATTTTCTGCAAGTTCTTATTACCATTTGGTCTAGACCACATTATAACCAAATTATGGTGAAAACCCTTGAATAAAGTAATTTCACAGGAAGCTGTTAACCTGCTAAAGCACCAAGAAATACAGATCAGACTGAAATGAGCTTTAGTTGTATGCTTCTTGATTCAACTATTTAGATAATGTACTTTCATTTAGATCAGCAGCTAAACGTGTGAAGGATAATAGCCTTTCTTGTACAGATATAATGAGACATCAGTACAGAGGTACAGAATAGCAGCAAAGAAGAAGGGGGAAAAAGCAGTTCTGATGCCTGAAGTTCTCTTGCGACAGACACTTTTTAAAAGAATGTGACTATGGAAGCAACAGGCATTTATGTCAGACACTTTCATACAACTGGAGAACATGAATCTGTCACCTGATGAAAACTGACTAAGGGCCATCAAGCCCAGAAGTGGAAATTCTACTGCTATTGAGAGAAAAAATGCACAGCATAAAGAGAGGGAGATATTTATGCACATGCCATCTCTTTTCTTAAGCAGAAAATAAGCAAATTGCAAAGTGAAGTTTCTTCCCTCCTCCATCCTGTTGTACGTAAAATCAGTTCAGAAACTTTAAAGGGAGGATGAGACAATGTAAGCTTACTCTTCACTCTGAAGTTCTTCTAACATATCTCTACAATAGTCACCAGCAGCTGATTTCAGAAAAATTTAGTTCAAACTGGTGATTTATTTTCAGGTGCCAAAATATCATCTTTAAGTACATTAACGTATATAATGACACTGATAATCTGATTTTATTTTCTTTGTGTATTTGCTTTGCAGCTTAAGCATATATTTTTCTACTGCCCTAACTCACTTTTTGGTTATATTGCAGTTGACCTCAAAACAATGTATAAATACTTCTGGATCACTTGAGTTTTATCTTTTGTATCGATATTTGTGCACATGGCATACTACTCCAAAAATATAATTAATCTAGGCCCTGGACCAAGGAAAAAATCATGGGAAATTTAAGCCTGTACTTAAAATAACTCCATGCAGAAGCACTTTGTTGAATGGAGGTCCTTATCCTGTGATGATATTATCAACTCTATTACTATATGGCTATTATTAGTAGAGCCAGTAAAAATGCAGCATTTCTTTTTTTCAAGACGTTTCATTATTTCAAAATTTGCCTTCACTGAAAGTGAAATGAAAATTACTATTTTTACAATTAAATACCAAGTGGACCTCAGATATTTCTTTCCATTTATTTACCTTCAAAGGTTTTATTATTTTGTTCAGTTACTCAGTTTTTTCATCCTATACCAATGGCAGTAAATCATTATATATCATTCAAGACATGGCACAATGTGACACACAATATGTTACACTGTGCACCCCTCCTGATTTGCTAAGTTACATGAGATATGTGTGTAAATTCAGCATACCACATAGGGGTCTACATGTGAGCTATTCACTTAGATATTCTCCCTTCTGTTAAGAGAAATAGCACTTATGATGTACAATCTATTTGACCTAATTTAGACATTTACTTACTTAGCAATGTCATAAATCAAACCCTAGGAATGCCTGTTTCTTTCCACTAATCAGCATGAGCAATTTTGCACTGCTCTTGTTTGTGTGTCATAGGACACTTCAAATAATTTCTACCTCAGTTTTACTTTTTTATTCTGTATTATTAGAGTATTTGTCAAATCATTATAAGAACAGCAGCTATGCTGATATTTCAGGTAGTATACCTTTTCTTTAGTTATCTGTTTTCTGTCTCCCGTTTGTGTTTTAATAGAAAAGTCCAATGTTCAGCACTTTGAGCAAAAAAGGAAGACTAGCTTCTGTATACTAACTAAAGGTCTGGCTGCTTTCAGTAGCCAGGGAAAATTATTCCAGGGATATTGAAAACACTGATCTTTTTTACTATTTGTTGCTGTTGCCATCATTATTACAGGAAGACAAGGTGACACCTGAACCCTGCTTGGACTCAGCACTGCAGAATAAAAGGGAGACCAAAAGACAGAGCTGGTAGCACTGCTAAATAGAGCAGATAGGAATCCCAAATGTTTCAGTCTGTAAGACAGACGGTCCATCTTTTTCACTTGCATAAAGGATTTGAATTAACTTTTAACTAATATATTTCATATATACTTTAGCTGTTGGGGAGGGCTATTCTTTTTCTTTCAATGTAGGCATGATCAGAAAAGAAAAAAGGGAAGACACAGCAAATCTCTCCAGTGAATTGGAAGGATATATTGCAAGCCACTATTAGTAGTATGCCTTTTCTTTTAGGAAGAAAACATTGGGAGAAAAAGCTTATGAGTTCTTTTTGCAAAATACTCTTACAAGCTATGAGAGATACAAAATACCATGACAATATATTAGAGGGGACAACGTGATACAGGAGAGATTGTCTTGATAGCTTACATAAGATTGAAAGCTCATGCTCTTAGGTTAGAAAACTGATGAAAGAATTATTTCTGTGTAGCGATAAATAGAAATGTAAGTAAGCCTACCTGACTGGTGTTCCAAGGCCGGGAACAGGAAATAAAGGTGGACCTTCACTTACTATATCTGCAGTTCTGAAACCACCAGCAGGCTACCTAAATATATAAAGATGCATTGCAGGATATGTAAGGCAACAAAACAGACCAGATGAAAGTGGGTTTTTTTCTTTTGTTTTGCCTTGACTGTTGGCAGTTAGGTAATGTACCTATATTTGCAGAAGCATTACATACGAATATATACTAAATATTAACTGTATCATGGACAGAAAGTATGTATTTTTACAAAGTGCCCAGGAGTACACTGTACTTGTTTCTAGGATTGTGTGGATTTTTATATTTGTAGTATCCATTGTACTTGTAGTATCCATTGTACTGATTATTTCACAGGAGTTTTTTGTGTGACTTTTGTTGCTGCTTTTTACCCATTCTTACAAAATATTGATTGCTCTTAGTTTCCACTTACTTGAGAAACACCAAGAAATTCCCTGTCTTACAGGGAAGTTGGGTTTTTTGTGTCTTCTATTTTGAAAGAATAGTGAGATTTCAATGCTTTGCAGGATCAGGGATCAAAGCCCAAAGTGTCTCAGATTCCACACCCACTCTATACCAGGAATCATCCAACAAAAAGTGGGATTCATATCCCATGGAAAATCTCAGTCATTTTTTTGTCATCCTGAAATAAAATCAAGAGTAAAAACTTATTCACACCCCAAGGACATACTAGGAGGCAACGAGTGGTCTAAACAAGTCTCAGCTTATATAAAAAGCCAGTGTCTGATACACCTGAACTTTAAATTCCCATGAGACACTATGGCAGCTCAGATAGGTAAAGGCTATTACTGCCAACCAAAAAAACCGGCCTTTTCATTTTCTTTGAGGAAGAATACAGTGCAACAAGTTTTTAAAACATATTTTTCTAGGAATTTTTTTTTATATGAACTCATACTTTCAAATGCCACTGATGTTTTAAGAATGGAGTATTCAAGAATTTATCTGTAAAGGCTATAATCCCTACTAGATAGAGAATACAATAATGAGAAAGGAAGTAGAAAAGCACACAAAGAAAATAATCACTTCAGAGTTTTCAATATAAAAAATGATCCTATTCAAAGTCTGTCAACGTAACTGAGAATCTTTCCCATACCTTCAGTGATCTTTGGTTCAGACTTATATTGATGCTCACTGTATCATAGTAATTTCTTTGTTTCCTATTCATTTAGAAGATTTTGTATTACATTAATCCTTCACATACTGCCAATTTTGAGGTCTTCTCTAGCTCTAAAATCTGACTTGAAGTATGAGATTGGATGGTAATAAGGCAAAGAAGGAGTACTTCTTCTGGATATATGCAGGAATCTAAGTTCTGCTGGAGTTTTCATCAAGCATAACACTAGCCCTGATAACCCTTAGACTATTAAAATACTTCTATATATACATAAATAAAAGTTGTGCTAAGAAATGCAACTGTCAGAGATTTATTCATGTTTTGTATCCCCAAAGTAATGCAGAATACACAAACACTTAACTAAGTGAATTATGGGTCTTTGCTATAAGCAAGACAGAAATCTGCCACAGAGAAAGACAGCAATGACTGATTCCAGGTAAAGGTTTCTCTAAAAGGAAACAAGAGCTATTTGGTACAAATCACTCTGCTTCCCCCTTGTGCTTCTCTCTGTAGACAAACTATATAGTCATTTGAAGAAAAAACAGTTTGCAAGTGGCAGCAAAATGAACCCGCTGCCTATTTTGACCATACCAGAGCTCCAGGAAGGGAAGGGCTATGGGGTGTCAGCAGCAGCAGCAGCAGGCTTCCCTGCCCTCTAATCACTGCTTTTGGGATACCGCTGTGGAAACCTAGGTCTGCTACTGCTTTCTGAAAGGCAAAGAGCTGAGGTCTAGTATCCCAGATCCCCAGGCTAACAAGGCCCTTCTTCTCTGCCTTTGCTTCCCACAGTGGGAAAAGTGTTACTCCCACAAGGTCTAGTCTGCTATCCTTTAGCAACAATATTTGGATTTTATTTGCACCACTGTCAAGCTTTGAAGCAGCTCTGCTGAAACATGTGCTTTGATCCTCCCTCTTTTTCTGTGAGCATTAACCATTGCCTGGAAATACCCCTCTAGAAGCCTTGTCAAATGTCTAGCTCCAAGGGTCTCATGGAACTATGAGGTTCCCAGTCACATAACACTGCTTGAAGCATTTCTCAGACATTTAAGATGCTTCATCACTAAATTTAACTCTCATCATTCACTACATTTTATTCTGATCAGTCAAGTGTTTTGAGCCACAGGAGATAGCAGCATTTTTTTTTAACCTTACATGTCTTTTTCATATATCGCAGAAAGCTGATGTTAACCGTAACATGAAGCTTATTCCTGCCTAGCCATAACTCCCAATGAAACCAGTTGGGAATTTTGACTGTTTAAGAAGAAAGGGAGGAAGTGTGTTCGGAAGGAAATATATATGTAATATGTGTAATTGGGCCTACTTTCTGAAGTAATGCTCCCTGGTCCCTATTAGTTTCACTCAAGGGTGTCTTGCTAAGTGGCACTGTAACTTATTTCGGTGTTTCTTTCAGTAGAATTTTAAAACATTTATCATGCTGAAATACTTAGAGCAGCACACTCTGTTTGGTATCATTAGATCTCATTAGCAATCAGCATTTAAAAAACATTTTCCCAGGGTTTTTTCCTTAATACTCATACATATAGTTTTCCCATAATTAAACAGATCTATTAGTTTCACATCGTGGGTGGGATGGAATTTTAAATAATATTCATCTCTTTCAGAAACAAATAAGAGTCTGAAATGAAAAAGTGCTCAGTTAGCTTGCTGTTGCCACAAGGGTGGGGAACAGGATGGGATGACAACAATGCAGCCTAAATACACTGTGGTGTGGGGCTCAGAAAGGGGTGGAAGGTTTTCAATCAATCCAGGCAAAGAATGATCACTTCTGTGACAAGCTGGGAAGCCCTGTCTCTGCCTAACAGAGATCTAACCTTTCAAGGTTTTGCAGAAGGATGATTTCAGTCAAACACTGAACTTAAAGCTGGATGTACCCTGCTGAAACTGGAACATAAAGATGCTTGAGATGTTTGTGGATGCCAGGCTCCTCCCCCCAGGGAGAGGGGAACTGGGAGGCCAGGTGTTTTGCTCAGCCCGGTTACTGTCACTTCTCAGCACACGGGATGTTCAGCACCAAGGGAAACAATCAGGTTTTAGAATTAAAACACCATTGTCATATTAGTTGACATGGTTGGATTGGTGGAGGTGGGCAGGGTTGTGGTTTCCAGATTTGGTTGAGAAATCATCAGCACAGATCAGCCCTGCACCTGGATTTGTTTTGCTTGCCTACAAAGAGGTAACAGAAAGCCAAGCAAACTTAACTCAATAAAAGCCATTAACAGCAGGCATTTTCCTTCTTCGGGAATTCCCAATTGCACAAGCCAAGCAAACTCTGTGTCCAGGAAGTCCTGCTCTCACTCTGTCTCAAAGTCACATTTCACCTCTTTCTGTAACTTTTCAGCACACAGAGCACCCAGATTGAAACCAATAAACCAGCCCCATCTTGTGTAACCAGGGAAATCCATCAGCTGACAGCATCTAAGTCTGCAATAAATATAGCAATAACCACAATCATAATGGTAAGAAGAAAAGTTCCTGTATGATTATCTAATGGTACAATGAAGCTTGGGGGACTATAGATATTAGAATTTTTTACACACAAGAAAATTAAAACATAAACCCATACTTTGGCTTAGCGCAAAAAAACGCTCAAAATCTGTAAGTCACTTAAGCTCTTTGATTGAGTACAGTCTGATTTACACCAGATTTAAGCTTTTTTCACTGCTGGGGAACATCCTACGAAGAAAGAGGGAGGGGTTAACCTTCTGTCACTTTGGCACTCCCCTTTTGATAAGCCCTCTTATCTGCCATCAACATCAGAGCTGCATTCATTGGCGTCTCTACGCTGAGCTGTGGAAGAGGAACATCTGACAGCAGATCAATCAAAGCATTTACTTTTTTCTATAGTGTAAATAGTAACAGTGAAAAAAAGTTTCTAGCACTACAGAGCAGGGATGTGCCTGGCTGGAAGGAACATGGAGATCTGCTGATAGCACTAGAAAATAAAAACAATCCTTCAAGTTCTGTCTAAAATGCTTATTGCTTCTCAAGTTAGAATTGCAATATTTTCTTCTTTCCTTAGTAGGTCCCTGTTCCCAGTCAGCACCCGCCATTGCCTGACTGGACCATGGTGTTACCTCCTTAATTTTTAACTGTTGCCATCTTGTTTCTCTCCTGAACCTTGTCCTCTTTCCTTGGCATTTTCTCTCCCTCACTGACTTCTTGGACCCTGGGACTACTGCAATTCTCCCCATAAATATCTATCTACAGGAATGCATGCCCTGCTGCTGTATAGAGAAGAGGAACACCTGATGGGAGCGTCAGACTGACCAAACTTCCATCTTCCAAACTGGAGAACACAAGGCTCCCCTCAGACAAAATCACTGGTGCCTCTTCTGCTGGCCTTCCTCACCCTGTGGAGAGATCTGGTCTCTCTCCAGGCAGCAGACCGAATCTGTGACAGGGGACACCAGATGATGAGGCAGGCATTTTCATTTCTAGCCAGCCTACCGTGAGAATCCTGGCTTTCTTCGTCTGAACAGTCTTGTCATCTCTCAAAATGCAGCTGGAATTCCTCACATCAAAAACAAGTCTGGGCTGCTGATAGCTCAAAACTGCTAAGCAGTGGGATGATTTTGTGTACAGTAAGCCTACACATTCGCTGTGCCAGCTACCCTTCTGCCCAGCATTAACTCCAGGTCTGATAAGATGTGGAAAGGAGTGGTGTGTATATCAGTCAACCTGCATCAGGCTCAGCATGTGTTAAAGAAGGGGCTGTGATGGGAACTCTGACAACTTTAATCAACATACTGCTTCTCCAGACTTGCTCCTACACATGCCTCCAGCCCTCCTGCTTTCTCTGTGGCTGTGCCAAGCCTCAGATTTCATAGCGCCAGTCTGTAGAGACCATGCTGTTTATGATCTCTCATGAACTCATGAGCATTGTGTCCCTAACTTCTTTACTGTACAACTTTGAAATGTATCCTGTAGCCAACGATGACTCCATCTATTTCTGATCTGATCTAAAACATATTTCCTTCTTTGCTGTACTTCTACTTTCTATCCCTGCTTTCCTTCTTATTTTTAAACTTTACCATGGAGCTCCGTATGGCGTATTAGATTAAAACCATTACACAAAGAAGGCGGAACATTTTGTTGTACTGTTCCCCACCCCACCACATCGAACTGCTATGATGAGAAGAGGGGAGAGTATTGTAGAGAAGGAGAAACAAGGAAAAATCTTCTGCTAACCATAGCTCCCATTCTCTGCAAATCTGGAAGAGAGGAAGTCATAGTCAACAGCCATACTCATTAAAAACTATCTGTAGGACAGAAATTCCCAAAACCAATTTAGGCTGCATGCAGTGGACCTAATAAATCCCTACTATAACTTCTCTTAGTTCAATTCAGAAGAACTTCATCCAATGTTATCTAAGCTCAAAGAAATTTCTACAAGCATGAACTACAACTTGGTGACATTTACTATGGAGCTCCACAGACAGAATGAGAACAAAGAAGACCCTCAGCTTTCCAAACGTGTATCATAGAAGCAATTGTATCACCATTAATATTGATAGGAGGAATAAGCTTATACAATTAAATAAATATGAAATCTTTCAACTTAATGCTAAAGTCTTAGAAGAGCGATTTCCTGAACAGTTGGCAAGAACTGGAATAGTTTTAAGATAATCACAATAAATTCTTACAATACAATAAAAATAGGTATAAGATAAAAATCACTCAAAACTGAAATGTAAGAGGACAAAAGGTCAGAAATTGCAATAGAAACCCCTAGGGAATCTGAAAATGTATAGGGGTTGGGGGTTTTAAAAAATTGTCTAGCTATTGAAGAAAAATATTGTATTAACAAATGGACAAATGAGAGTAGAACTATCCCTCAGAGTCGCTTCATCAACCACAATCATATGAAGAATCCAATGTACCTTTTTGAAAAGTAGTTGAAATACTGAATCTGCTAAAGCAGAGAACAAGCCTTTGTTAGCTACTTTTGAAGGTCATCAGTAGCTTTTAGTGTATAGGACGTTTTTACAACAATTAGATCAAAACTCAGATTGAAAATGTTGGTAGATTTCATAAGTTAGAATGACATCAATAGTTGACTCCTCCAGGGTGCTGCCTAGGAGCAGGGGTTTTATGCTAAAAAAATCTTGCTTCCACTTGGAGCACCACTGGAGCCACACATTAATTTTATACGATAACAAATGATTGTTTGTTCATTTTAATTTTAAAAGACGTTTGAAGAAAGATGGTTTCATCCTGGTCACCTTAGGTGTTGGAGATCTGAAACCCCCCATTCCTTGTGTAACTCCTGAACAGTCATGCGGATCCCAATAATCAAAACAGGTGCGCATATGGTGTCTCTGGCATGACTGTACTTATACCATCTGTTAGGCTAAATTTGTACACCCAGTATTAAGAGGTCATAACTTCAAAAATAAGATGGACCTCGACACGCAGGCCTTCAAATCAATGCTAGCATGTCCCATGTCTGATAAATCCTTCTTTTCATAAGGCTCACAAGCTATATTAAATGGCATGATAAATATAAATGTTGTGGATATCAAAAAACCTCAGCTCCTTCAGACCACAGCAGTACGCAGAATGTAAAACGTAAAAGAGTTTAGGAACAAGAAAAATTCAGTTTGCCCAACAGGCCTGACAAATTTTATTCCTCTTAATATCATGTGAGCAGGAAGGAAAGTAATTATTATTTTTCCACATGACACTAATTCCTTTTGCAACTGACAGGCTGAACAAAGGCCGTACATGTTTTATTTGGCCAAAAGGCTAGGTTTTGTTTAAAAGTATAATGGATGATTCATTAGTTTAAAAAACAACCCTGCAAGAAAACAAAGAAAAATGTCATATTGGTGAGATGCTAATGCAAATATTGTATCATACTCAAACAGTACCTGAAACATTGTTTTCTGTCACATTAGCAGGAAAGATTTTTTAACAAGACTATTCAAAGGAAGCCAATGTCCTCTGTTTACTTGTGATTATATGTCCCCATTGAAAATATTTATGTTAGCATCTTGAAATTCCTGGAGTCCCCTCCCACAACATGCATAAATTTTAATCAACTAGTTGGAAAGTAGAATACATACTGCAGATAGTAGATAACAAATTAAAATTTATTAAGCAGGTTGCTCACAGCCACTAGACTAGTTTTGTTCAAAGTTAGGTAGACCAAAACAAATTTCAGATGTAGACATTATAAATATTGGAAGCTGAGTGTGCCTCTGCAAAAAACTAAAAAGGGCAGAATTTGCCCATGAGTCTGTGAGGCCTTTCTCTGTTCTCTCACTGTGCCTTGGAAATGGTTCAATCTGCAGCATCATCATCATGTTGCAATGAAAGAGAGAGATATACTTGGAAAGGGAATTAGATGACAGAAGATTTGAGTTAATAAAAGCTGTGATAAAAAGAAAGCATAGTGATAGCATATATAAAGTATATAGGCAGGAGTAAAATCCTTAAGTGGTGAAATAAATTACTTAGTTATTTAAGGGATTAAAGATGGGAGGAATCTCCTGGAAACTATGCTAAGGCACATGGAAAATAAGGAGGTGATTGGTGACAGCCAACATGGCTTCACTAAAGGCAAATCATGCCTGACAAATTTGGTGGCCTTCTATGACAGGGTTACAGCATTGGTGGATAAGGGAAGAGCAACAGTTGTCATCTATCTGGACCTGTGCAAAGCATTTGACACTGTCCCACACAACATCCTAGTCTCTAAATTGGAGAGACATGGATTCAACAGATGGACCACTTGGTGGATAAGGAATTGGCTGGATGGTCACACTCAAAGATTTGCAGTCAATGGCTCAATGTCCAAGTGGAGACCTGTGACGAGCGGTGTTCCTCAGGGATCAGTATTGGGACCGGCACTGTTTAACATCTTTGTTGGTGACACAGACAGTGGGATTGAGTGCACTCTCAGCAAGTATGCCAACGACAACAAGCTCTGTGGTGCAGTCGACATGCTGGAGGGAAGGGATGCCATCCAGAGGGACCTTGATAGGCTTGACAGGTGGGCCCATGTGAACCTCATGAAGTTCAACAAGGCCAAGTGCAAGGTCCAGCACATGGGTTGGGGCAATCCCAAGCACAAATACAGGCTGAGCGTAGAATGGATTGAGAGCAGCCCTGAGGAGAAGGAGTTGGGGGTTTTGGTGATGAGAAGCTCAACATGACCCAGCAATGTGCGCTTGCAGCCCAGAAAGCCAACCGTATCCTGGGCTGCATCAAGTGTGATCAGCAGGTGGAAGGAGGTGATTCTCCCCCTCTACTCCGCTCTCGTGAGACCCCACCTGGAGGACCGCATACAGCTCTGGGAAACCCAACATAAGAAGGACATGGACCTGTTAGAGTGAGTCCAGAGGAGGGCCACAAATATGATCAGAGGGCTGGAGCACCTCTTCTATGAAGACAGTCCGAGAGAGTTGGGGTAGTTCAGCCTGGAGAAGAGAAGGCTCCAGGGAGACCTTATCGCAGCCTTCCAGTACCTGAGGGGGCCTACAAGAAAGCTGGAGATGGACTTGTTACAAGGGCATGTAGTCATAGGACAAGGGGTAAGGGCTTTAAACTGAAAGAGGGTAGATTTAGATTAGACATAAGGAAGAAGTTCTTTACTATGAGGGTGGTGAGGCACTGGAACAGGTTGCCCAGAGAAGCTGTGAGTGCCCCATCCCTGGAAGTGTTCAAGGACAGGGTGGATGGGGCTTTGAGCAACCTGGTCCAGTGGAAGGTGTCCCTGCCCATGGCAGGAGGGTTGGAACTAGATGATCTTTAAGGTCCCTTCCAACCCAAATCATTCTATGATTCTATGATTCTATGATTAGATAAGATTAAGAAAATAAACGTACTCAACAGGCTTCTAAATGGGGTGACAGTAAAAGACATATTCAACTGCAAAACTGTTTCCCAAATTAAGTGATAAAAGGTCCATTATTTCCAACATTCAATCATCATGCAAGAAAAGCACTAACAACTACACAAAGGAGGATTAATCTTCATTGGTAAAGAGAAGGGTGTGGTTTCATAACTGAGATGTTAGAGAACATTTCCTATATTTCATTGTATTTCTAGTTTTAAAAACTGACATAATCCATTTCATAAGCATGAAGTTCAGCACTCTTAACCTTGCTGAAAAACAGTCGCATTGCACAGACCTAGCATAATTTTTATTATTCATTGCTGTATTTTCATCCAAAGGAGTAACACACATCCAGCGATACTGCATATATTATCACATACTGTAACACAAGGTAGAGAGAAAATTTTTTTTGTGATGCTTTGGTCCTTTCCTATTAGTATAACATTGCCCCGGAGATAATGTATATAAAGGTTTCTCTACCTCCTGTTATATCTCACTAACACTGAAAAGAAATATGGTGGAGCATATTTGAGTAAACTCCAATATACTTGTCAGGCAAATTTTCTGAGTTGTTTCTGTCATCATTGTTGATATCAAAGATAGATAGTTATTCTGTTCTTATTTTTGCCCTTAATAACCAAAGTCTCTTTCTGCCTGAGGATGTATCCAACAGTCAACTTTTTTGTATCATAGTATCTTTTACCTGATGAATGAATGCAATTACTCATGATGATAAAGTAATGCAGGCTACGCTAATTTTAAGGCATGCTCCTTACTGACTCAATGACCCTGTTCCAGTTTCTATTCTAGCTGGCAGCTTTCTTTCAACTTCAGTCTGCCTAAAGCACATTGCAATTTTTCCAGCAACAAAGAAATTCTTAGAAAGCATCAGTAAAGCTAGCCCCAGCCTTTCCTGACATAATTCCTTGGAAATGACCCTCTCTCATTAGCATTTTTAAAAGGTTTGGAATTTTCACTAAATTCTGTTTTGACATTTTCAAAATCATGAAGGGCTTTTCTTGGCCAAAATGCCTTTTAAGAGATAGCTAAATTAACAGACAAATATGTTTCCAAATGACAAAAATCACGCATATGATCTTGAACTTAGCTAAATGAAACATTTTGACAGACCCAATCTGATGTTTCTCCTCTCTGGATTTTCAGTTCACTCTTACAAAATATCAGTTTTTCAGCTCTAAATGAGACAGTACCAATATTAAAAACCTTTCTACTCCTCCTCTAACTCAAGCTGTCAAAGCTGGTATTTTTGAATAAATCAGTAGGTCTCCAGTCTCTCAGAATTTCTTTCAAGAATATTGCCCCAAATATTTTTTTAACAACTGTCAAGTCTTTTGCATTGATGGCTTGAGAACTGTTCAGGAACTTGGTATGTTATGCACATCTCCTAGAGTACGTATCAAGGGTCCGGAAGTATCGTGACCACATGAGCACAGTGTCACATCTGAGAAGATAATCGTCTCCACTCTGTTTATTAGTTGAAGCTCTGTGTCACATGTACCCTGCCTCTGATTTCAGAGCAGACATGTCCAGAGACAACATGAGTTTGCCTGCATATCTTCCTCTTGTACCGTGGCTACCCTTTGGTTGTGCTGTGTGGCATTAGCTGAAAACCTGATAGCTCCCACTCATTGTTGCCCTTCTCAAGCCTGGTCTATCAAACCTCCCACCTCAGACATGGTTCTGAAAAAAGTCCATTTTCCCTACAAGGCTGCTCAGTATCCCCCTTGTCCATCTGGGGCCTTCTGAGCTAACAATGCCCCTCCCAGTCATGAGGAATAGAATAGTAAAACAAATTTGCAGTACAAAGATGTGCAAATTACAATCTGTTTTAATAGTGCATTTCTTCTCATGGTTTTCCCCCAAAATATATAGTCACTGTGATTCCTATCCAGGATATTTTAAAACACTAGAAATAAGATCTTTAGAAAATCCATTTCCTTTCTTTTTCAGCCCCTAAAATGGGCACTTGCAGTTCCAACCTCATCAGGTCACACTTTGTCTGTTACCTAAGAAGGCTTTCAAATAAACCTGGCTTAGGCTGAAACTTCTTTTGAAGGGAAAATCAATGGGTTGCTTTATTTTTTTAAGTGTTCTAATTCTACCATTCACAGTGTAAAGAGTGGCTGTAGGTAAAGAAAAAAATCCTTCCTCTCCCCCTTACCTCCCCCGACCTGCTACTTTCTCCCTTTTGAATGCCTTCAGCCTGAGCTGTGGAGACTTCAAAGACTTCAAAGGCAGCAGATACTGCTGCTGGGGCTGACACTGAAAATGCTGGATTCAGCAGAGAATGCAAAGATTATGGACGGTGGAATATCTTCATTTGTTTCAAAAGAATGGTGGCTTCATTCATTTCAAATGAGTTAAAATGAATATTCAAAATGAGCAAACAAACAAAAACAGAGGAGGGAAAAATCACAGAAGGAAGAAGGAATTAGTGTGCAGCAAACAAGTCAAATTTTCTGCTGTATTCAGCATATACTAAGGAGACAGGACATTAGTTACGGCTCTCTCCATGACTACCTCAAGCCAAGAAGGCAGAGCAGCATCAGCTGGCGACTATTTCTTAGGTGCTTGTGCCAGCGTGCATCATATTCAAGCTGGTTCCTAAACCTTGGTCCTGTTGCTGCCACAGGCTGTGGAGCAAGGGCAGAGAAGCCGGCACAGTGTCCCAGAGGGGACTGGAGGATCCCAATGCTGGAGAAATCTGAGGCAAAACCATCGCGTGCACAGGGAGCTCCGCCATGCCATTGGCAAGGGGCTAGAGGGACGTGGGAGGTGAGCTGCTGAGAAGGAAATCATAGGCAAGGTCAGGGATTAACTAGGGAGGGAACTCCTTTTATTTCTGGGCTGGATTCATGCAAAACCTTAGGAGAAAATCCTGTGAAAGAAGTTAGGCAGCTCTCTGTTTCTCATGTGTCAGCTGAACTGTCCCTTTCCAACTGGTTTCTTGTCGTCTGTAGTGATCTCAGCATCAAGTCCACTGCTGTCTGATCTTATACCTGCTGCAGAGGTCAGAAACTTGGTTAACCAAACATGTGATTTCTACTATTCATTAGGATTTAATGGTGGAATTATCAAAATTATCCTAAAATACTAATGGTTTATTTACACAGATACCTGAAAGTCTAGCAGAACCTCTTGAAAAAATTCACCAGGGTTGGATACCATGTGAATTTTATTTCAGGCGTTATGCTTTTATGCGCAGTATCATAACTTCTTAACTAGTGCATATCAGCTGTAATGGGCAGGCAATGCAATTAGTGCATAGGGGCTCCACATCTTTTATTACAGAGGATTCTGGGTTTTCAATTTTGGGATTAAACAATTTAAAAAAAACACCTTCAAAGGGTTTGAGTAAGAGCCCTTCAAAATGAAAAATTATTTTCTTAGCTAGTTCTGGATGAACTACTCTGGTAAAAAGAATATTGTTTAATTTTCATTTTGAATTAAAGACCTGGAAAGCTGAGTAATACACAGGCTAATGTTGAGCTGAGCTGTGCTTCTGCTCCTCTGAGGGCCATAAAAATGTATTAAAACAGGAATTATTTTGTACACTGTGCTGTACTTCAACATTTAATTCTCAGCAGGCTATAAAATCACTTCCAGGATAATGAAATTACAAAAGAATTTTAATTTCATTTTCAATCCCTTATCGTTACAAATTGCTAAGAGAAGATGATTGGAGGATGACTAGTGATATTTCTACTTTCCATCTTCTGACTGGCCAGGGCTTTCTGACTGAAATACCTGCAAAAGACTTTTGCAGGTAATTTAAATGAGATGTAGAGCAGAAGATCCTCAAATATGCAGCTGGCTACATCAGTTTATGCATTATGAAAACACTGTTGTTAGAAAGGGTTCCAAGTGGAAACAGCATTAATAGGCAAAATAATAATAAATAGGCAAAACAAATAATGAACAGGTAAAAAAATAATAATAAATATCTGTACAGTAAGGGTTTAAGGTAAAGGCTTATTGTAACAAAAGGACAAAACAAAGTCATATACTCTGAGCATCAGATCAATAAAAAAATGTCTCTGACAACTATGCTTCGATGTTATTTCAAAGAAAAGCCAAAAACAAGAAGTTTCCAACAACAAAGCTTTTCCCTGTGATTTACAAAATATTCAAGGGCGATTTTTTTTTTCTCCTGGGCCAAAGACCACAGTTGTTGTTCAAGATAAGTTGTCACTAGAACCGATGGAGATATTTAAATCTAGCTTTCTTTCTGAAAGTTATGCAGATGCACAGGCAGGCCTTATAAGACTGAAGCAAAAATTACTGGCCTATAACAAAGCAGATCTTAATATAATTCTTCTTTCATGAAGAAGGGGTGCAGGGCTGGATCTACAAAACTTTTTAAATTCCTGCACTTTTGTCTTGACCTAAAGTTAAAGGCTAAGATATCTGACCCTCTGTAAAGTCCCAGTAAATGAAGGGAACCTCCTCAAAGGACAAGGAATGGAAAATCCAAGAAGTAATCTCTCCAAGAGCAGATATCTATAAGAGAAACAATGACAGTAAGTACCTAAATTGTGTTCAAGTGTTAATGTCTAGACATTAAAAAAAAAAAAAACAAACCAAAAACAACAAAAAACCTCTAAAAATTCTATGGATATCTGCCTAAGCAGTTTCCCACACATGATTTGGCACACACTGTTAGATTGAGCACATCTTGCTTAGCCTCAAGTTCAGTGCAAAGTACAACAGAGCAGGTCAGTTTGATTAACAGGGAAAGGCCTTTAATTACCAAGTTTCAGGCAAGCAAGAGATAGGACAGGTCCACACCCTTGAGAAGGTGGGCTTTTTCATTAGCAGGAATGGGCGGGGTAATGTGAGTGGGAGCAGGCCAGCCTACCCTCCCTCCTCCAGCAACCCTCAGTCTTGGCCAAGCAATGACTGAGCTTCTGTGAAGAACACCACATGTGGATGACCATCATACTGAGCTGTGATTTTCGTCTTCTTTAAGTGACCATCTCTGTGATTTAAAGCAGTTTAAACCTGCTTCATAAGCTGTATTGTAACATCTGAGAAGGAGCACAACCAGAGGTCTCAAGCTCTTCTCGTCACTGGACCACGCCTACATAAATCAGCCTATTTATGCATCACAGTTCTCCCATGACCCAGCAATGAGATTCCTAAGTTTTGGTCCCCACTCCAGCTGCAGTTTGTGTATCTTACCCAATGACTTGTAAGAAGAAAATGTATAGACAGGAGCTACATGAGAATAGAGGCAAAGAGAAATGAAACAATGTGCTTGTGTCTGTAGTCAGTCTGGACACAGTCCAAGCTTGTACCTGAACTTTTCCACAACCTTGGTCAATGCTTCAGGTCCTGCCCCCTTTAGAAAATAAACTAAACCAGAGACACAAAGAGAAGGGAGACAAGGGAAAATATAATGGAAATGTGTCTTGGTTGTTCAGTTCAGAAATACAGCTATACTACTCAGTTTTGCAGTGATTTATACCTGTTTAGCAGATGCCTGCTCTAAGCTCTCATGGGCCACGTGTGCCAACCTGTTCCCAAATAACCTGTGAAGATAAGCCGTGAGTGCTCCTCCAGTTGGGGACATGAGCCATATTTCATTTCTTGTGTAATACTACAGCACTCTGTATTTAACAGGTTACTTTCCTTATTTTATTTAGCTTAGTGCAACTTGTTAGCCTGACACAGTTAAATTTATGAGTCACATTTATTTATGCCTCTCAAACAGCTCCATTGTGATGTATGTGATGAATACTGAAAGAGAAGTGATTCCAGAAGCTGCTCAGGCGTCTGTGTATCCGTGCCAAGTTCCACATCATATTTATCTCTCAGCTATCACCCAAACACAGGCTCAGTTCATACTAAACACCCTTTCTGCTTCCACAATATTCTCTTTTAATTTCATCCATAAAATACAGATTACAAATTGCCTTTACCTTTCTGTCACCTCTCTTTACCAGCACTTCTTCACTTCCTTTTTCTTTCTTTGCTTTATTCATCCCAATGTTGCCAATCTTTATTAAACTTACTTAGACTGAAGAATCCCCCCTTCAGGAGTAACTGCCTTTTTTCCCCACCTTCTCCGAAGATCAGGTAAGCCAAGTAAGCATGGCACTGATTAAATTAAATGCCAAGTGATACCATTATGTCTTATGGAAGGGAGTCCCACTATTAATTGTAGAAAGCAATGGCAAGGTGAATAAGAAGTGGAAGCGATTTTCAAAAAAATAGACCAATGATGAACAAAACCTGGTTAACATCCGCAACTAACTGGCACAGTTTGACTCTTCCATTTCCATTCAAAACTGTGACCACTAACAATATCATTGATTGTGTCTTCAAGATATACCCCCTGTGTTGTTTTCTTACCCCAGAAAAGCCAGGTCCTTCACAGTGATATTGACAAGCTTGTTTGGTTTCATTTCAAAGCCACCAGACTTCCCAAGGTTCTTTAAAATATATATATGTGTTCCCCTAGGAAAAGAAGACCCACTCTAAAAGATCTAAAAACTGCCAAAGGAAAATGAAGGTTGTTCACAGGTTCGTAGTTCACAACTAACTTGCATTAGTCCAGAAAAAGTCGGGGGCCAGGTAGCTTTTCAAAGCCATTAGGCATAGGGTGGGTGTGATGATTAAACAGATAAAGCTTTTTGTCATTTATCCTTTGGCCGTGTCAACCACTGGTACACACTTCTGTCAAAGAGCTCTTCATCCTCATATCAGTTCCGGTGTAAATGAGCATCTGGCCTGGCTGTCAAAGATACGGGGATGCAATAGGAAATACATTACAACTGAGAGGCCAGGTGCCTGGAAAAAAAGCTGGTGTGATTTAGGTATTAGAATTAGGATTTCAGAAGGAGTTTTCTGTAGAAGCCATGCTGAAAGCTAAGTGCCCACCAATCTGCTGTCGTACAAGGATTTTTATCCCCATTTGCATTGGGTTGGCACATATAACTGAGTTCCCAAACCTATACTTACATGGGGCTTTAATGACCCACTGCTTGAGCCAGATTTTAATAACTTATAATATGAACATTCTTCTCATTTATTTCTTGTTTTGATAGGGAGTGACAGAGCTGAGATTTCCACAGTTATGAACATATGAATCATCACTCCTTTAAAAATATGCTGTTTGCATTTCAGATCTGAAGTTTCATGTTTTCTGTGGTCTCAGGTAGACATTAGGAGTGGTTAATATTCAGTTCGTATTTTTACATTCTTGGTAAAACTCATAAATTTTAAGTTGGAAAGCCACCATCAAAAGATTATTTGTTTTATTTTCAGCAGAACGTAGCCACAGAAACCTCTCAGCAATTTCTGTTTGAACTATAGCATATATTTCAGAGAGACATTCAGTCCTAAAATAAAGAGTCCACATGGTAGAGAATCAATCACATTCCTAGGTAAGTTATGCCTATGTTTAACTACCTTCAGTGTTAAAAATTAGTTCCGTGTTTCAAATCTAAATTTGTCTTACCTCAGCTTCCAACTGCAGAATCTCATTATGTTTTTTACTGCTAGATTAAAGAACTGGCTATGAGAAATCTGTTCCTCGGGTAGATACTCACAGACCATGATCAAACCATCCCTTAGCCTTCTCTTCAATAAAAGAAGTAGATGAAGCTTCTTAAGTTTCTCAGTATGAAATATGTGTTCCAAACCCAAAATCTTTCATTTAACTTTTTTTGAATGCTTTTCACTTTTTCAGAATGCTTTTTAAACTGCAGCACCAGAAATGGTCATGTTTTTTTTCAGTTATGGTCTCGTTAGTAGTATACAAAAGATAAGAGTACCTACTATTCTTAATTGATATTCCTGTCCTTGTACAACCAAGACTTATGTTAGCCCATCACACTGAGAGGAAAGATGTAACTGCTTATACTCATGGCCTCCAGACTCTTTCCATAAACATTTAGAGTTATAGTTCATTAGGACTGTTTTTCATTTCAGATGACTAGTAGACAAAAATTCATCTTCCATAAAATCTACTTTTTTTCTGCAAAAAAACCCATTTTTTCATAGATTCTTTTTCTGTTAGGAAATTTAAATGAAATCTGGCCTCAGTATAATTTACATACTTTCATTTCATATCAAAAACATGAAATCATACCCTCCTTAGGATGCGTTCCCTTCCAGGAATTTTAGCTTATGCCCCAATTGTATGAGCCAGGCTCATGAGCGATTGCACCTTACCATAATGCAGTATCTACCAAATTGTCAGATAGCACTCAAATCCTCCATTGTCGGAAGAATTCCTTATTTCTACTGGGGTTTTTTTTGTCCTCTCTCAATTGAAACCATTTTATCTCTCATATTAATTTTATGGCAGATTAGGTCTAGTCAGACTTGTTTGTGGGAATGCTATATTAAGCCTTACAGAAGCCAATTATGCTATGTTACAGGTTTGTTTGACAGGATCCGTTTTCCACAAAATGCCTGCTGATTGGCATTAACTGTATAACCATTCCTTAACTCATGACAGACCTTGTTCCGTATTAGTTTTACCAAGACTGTGTCAGGACTGATTTCAGCGGAACAGGATACAGTTTCTCAGCTCATCCTTTCAAAATCTCAACATACCTTCTAAGACTTCCATAGTATTACAGGATTTGCTAAGAAGCAAAATCAATGGTTATGGGAGCTCTGTGACCAATTTTTTCCTGAATGAGAAAATTTACCCATGTGAAATTATCAGTTGTGCTGACTAAAATTATTTTACATACAATTATTACTAGGGCCTTTGCAACCTTTTATGCATGCATCTTGTTTAGTGAGGTCTGAAGTTCTGTAAAACCAGACAGAGAGGTTGCAATGTTGTTAGATGCTAGTTTGAAGCTAATCACAGAATATTAATCTCAGCAAGAGGCCAGTTGTTCTATGGTATTTCTACATTTCCTGGTGGATAGATAAGCAAAGGGGAGACAAATGTATCTGGAGGAGGTGAATAACTGTGCTGCCAGATATTCTTCCTGGTGCTGAACTGCTTCTGACAATCCACATTTAGGCATAGACAACTGAATATGTAAGAGGAGCAGGGGTAAGAGACCACCTGCTTTGTGTATAAAATCCAAGGGCAGGCTGCTTATGTTTTATCCATACAGCCCTCTCCTCTCATTGCTGCTGCTCCTGCTGAGGAAGGTGTCAGCTACTACAGTGAGGCAGAAAGAGTTTTACCCCCTCTCTCTTCACCCACGTAGTAGTCTACTCATAGCTCTTCATTTTAATTAGGTTGTCTTACCGTCATACAATTTTGCCTACGTGTCTGGGAAGCTTTGAACCAGAGCTAATGAAATAAAACAATTTCTGACAAAGCTGATAAACAGCTTTACTTTTTTGCCCATTTTTTACTTTGTTAAAAATAGTTTGCAAAGAAAAACAGAAAAATCTCTCATTCTTGAAATTAAAATAAAACAGAGTTTTTGTCGTATTTTTTCTTTGCCTCCTTTAACCATTCCGACAGAAATTCTGTTCTCTCTTTACAGCGGCAAAATGAAAATGTAGGTCATACTAAGTAGGTCCTTATCTAAACGGAAAGGACAAAGTCTCTTTGTGAGCCAAAGAAGACGACAAAAACACTTTTGGCAAAAAGTACCATCTCCTCAAGCAAAAATGCATGTGTTGGGATGTCAAGACCACACACAAGCTTGACTACTGCTGTGGTATTGATCTTTCCAAAGGTCTGTGGCTTTTGCCAGCTGTTCCCTTCACTGCTACACTTGCCTTTACCCTCTTGAATTCACTCAGTCCCACTTTTATTTGCACTTGTCAGTGAGGGGAACAGCAGCAGACAGAAGGGAAATGTTTGTGTCATCTATACCAGAGTTGAGCTCAGGCTCATTTGAATTCTCATTTGGTTCCTTAACATGCACTTGAATTTGAGAGGTGCCATGGTACACTCAGTGAGAGCCCTTGTGTGAGAGTCCTGTGGTGGTACCTTCGGTCCAACTCACACTATTCTGTTCATTTGTAGGTGAATCTGAACCAGCATCAAAATAAAAGGCTCGAAGTCTATTGCTGAAGCCATGCAATACCAGGAGAGGTATTTCACTTCTGTCAGTGGACACAACAACAAATACACATCAATATAAGCAGGATTTTTAGTGACCCATATCCAACTCCAATACCCAGATCAGTACATCAATTTCAGAAAGGCTCGAAAACATCTTAAAGGGAAAACAAAGGGAAGGTACTAAGTGGTAAATGTACAGCACAGTGCATGGTAATTGACTTAGCCATGCAGTTCCCATTACTGTTAATAGGAATCAGATGGCTAAATCCCTGTGGTAAAAATGTACTTTTAAATAGATATCTGCATGAGTGCCAAGCACAAAGCATCAAGGTAGCGTAAACTACCAATGAGGAAGAGACACACACTGAAGACATTTACTGAAGGCATCAAGAAAGGTTATGGAAGGACTTACAAAACTGGGGCAAAATTGTACTATGAGATCATTTACTGGAAGGAGTTTTCATATAAATTGCATAAGGTTTTAGAGAACAAAGTGTGCACTCGCTGAGAACACAATTCTTCAAAGGCAGAGGAACAGCTGTGCTTCTCCAGAAGACACGAGGAGAATAGGGCTGGCTATAACAGGGCCACACAGGAGTACACAACCTTGACTTGCTGCCTAGGAAGCTCCACAAACACACTTAGTGGCAGGACAGAAAATGGCACGGCCGTAGCTGCTGAGTTTATAACTGATTTGCTAGCCTGGCCTACTGGCCTAAACTCCTTCAGAAGACAGGGATAGGAGAAGAGCTATTCCCTGTAGAAGCATGTTGCAAATATATATTGCAACATATATATTTTTCAATAAAATTTCAGAATGCAGAAGTGACTTTCAAAGCAAATGCCTGAAACCAATTGAATTTTTAAAATTCAAACCAATATTTTGTTAGTCTTAGTCCTTATAGATAAATATAAAGATAAAGATGATAAAGGGGTGTATATATTACGTTCCTTAGGGGTCAGCTCTGCTGAAACAAGGGATAGCAAATCTACAACCTGGAGTTATATTAACGTTGTTGATTAATCGTTACATACAATTGTTAATAAGACTATGTTGTATTAATTTTGATAGAATAATTAAGCCCAGGCTGTCAAAGGTGTTTACATTACTGAACAACATTAAACAGTGAAACAAGTCTCAGGGTCTCAAGAATAAGGACTACTCAGTTGCCACGACGAACAAAGTGAGAAATTGGTGCCAAAGTCTGGACATTTATTGACTAAGATACACAAAAGGAAAAGAATCAAAACAAAATAAAGAGTCTTCTGAAACTGAAACAGAGTTTCTGCACGAAGGAAAAAAGAATAATCAAACTGTATGAAAACCCTTCTTTCAGAGACAGGATTTTGGATACACTCTCTGATTCTGTCAAGTAATCTTTCTTTGTCGGGATGAAAGTTAGTTCTGTTGTTCACGTATGAGCTGTGAATGATAGTTTCTTTCCCTGCCTTTGAAAAAAACAGGCAGACATGGTTACAAAAGGGAAAAAAGATACATAAAGGTGGAGGAAATATGGCTTTTATTGATGTTCTCAGGCTCAATGGCAGCTGTGGAGTTACAAACAGGCTGTTCTGGGATGACAAATACAGTCGTGATGCTCTTACCCTGAACTTTGTCTTGCTGATATCATCTGAGTAGGCTGACCAGGGTATTCTCCTTGCTCAGCCAGACTCATCCAGGCCATTTTGTCTTGCCTTTGGGATGCCATGAAAGGGGAGAAGGGATATTGGCCCACTTAGACATCTCAGTGTTAGCATGGGACAAAGCCTGTTCTGGTGCTGTGGTACGTTCAGCACCCACTCTGCACCCCCTCTGCAATCACCCCGGTGTGCACGAGCTTGTGCTCAGTCAGGAGAGGAGGCCACAGCTCTGGTGATGAGGCCAAGCATGTACCCATATGTGAACACCAGTGCTGCTTTCGCACTAGTAGATTAAGCAGGTTGCTGACAAATGGCATGACACAATGCAAGTCCATATTTCTTTCCCCCCCCAAAATGAGGTGAGCACCTCTGTACTGCCTATTAGGGGCAGTCCCAGGCCTGTGTCCCTTCAGCTATGTCCAGAAATTGTCCGGGAGAGTGCTAACTGGTCCTGGTCAGAAACAGCCCTGCCACAAAACTGCTGCTGATATGCCAATAATGTCCCAGGCTGTGCTTGGTCTGGTTCAGTTTACTAGCATAGGCAAAGCCAAAGAGGTTGATCCAGGGATCTGATCTGGAGAGTTGCAGACTAGATGCCACATGTTGGCTGCAAACCAGAGGCTGAGGGCTGCGAGGCTGTGAGGCAGTCCTCCAGACCCTGTCTGTAAGCCCTTGAGTCACTTTGGTCACCACTGCCAGAGGATTTGAACAGAGAATGATTTTGAAAGAACTCTGAACTCAACACTGTTCTAAGCTGTCTGTACAGTTTAGCTGTACCTCTGAGGTCAGATATCCAAATATCCATATGATCAAGATCCATAAAGGACTTCACAATGGTGAAACTGAACCATGCTTTTTGGTACAGCTGTTTACCTCATTCTTTCCAAGACATCAACAATCGTGCCCTCCCAGGAGCACACACTCATGACTGGGTCAGAGTATTTCCTTCTTCACCCCCCTTTTCTGGCTCCACTAATCCTACATTAATTTCACCATTATGGGCTGGACTCCAGTGGAATGTGCTCCCTACACCAGCTTGTCCTTTGCTCTGGAGGTCAGGACACTCTCAAGAGTGCAGGGTACACAGTTTTAAACCCCAAAACCCTTGAACTCAGATGTCACACTTGCTAGGTAGGTGCCATAAACACAGGGCATTGTGTAGAAGATGCACAGCTCTTCCTCTAGCTGGGTCTTCAAGGAGAGGAAAGGAGCTAGAAAACCACCTGCACAGGGATGAGTTAGTACCACAGTCCAGAAGGATGTTTTTCTTTGCAAATCCCAGTTTTACATAAGTGCCCAGTTCTGGGCTGTGGGTAATTTTATGAGCAAAGTGACATTTCAGACACATTTCTCCTTTCTGAACATTTGCTTCTGGCTCGTTTTGGCTTTCTCCCAGACAGCGTGTCCCACTTTCTCCATTCATTGCATAGGGCCATGGGTGCTTAATTGGGCTTCGTGTACTCCACTCCTAAAATTGCGAGACTTGCTAACCCTGCAAGGACCATGCTTCTCTGTGTATCTGGGTCTGAGTGTCCTTGCTTCCAGTTCCCTCTCAACTGAACAGAAAAAAACATTTAACAGGCCAGTGAGCTTGGTCCTTTCAAGTCAGTCAGAAATGAGTTGCCCTCAGAAACCGTTCTTCCCTTTTGTCCTCTCATCAGGATTTTGCAGTTATCCTTTTTCATTCCTAACTGTGGCTATTTAGAACTTGAGTCTTTTGTACTGATATGTCACTGCCACAGAAGTGGGCAGATTTGATTATCTTTCTGATCCTTGTGAGTAATCTCATTTCAAACTTTGACCTCCCACAGGCACCTGCTCCTTTTGACATCAAACCCAGCTCTTTATCACGGAAGTAGCTTAGCCTTATGGCAAAATTATCGATTGCAGATGACTTATACGCTTTCCCTGCTGTGCTCTATCAAAAGCTTATCCTCTCTTTTGTTGCTTCTTTTGAAAATTAGGTTGAATTTGTTACTGTCTCAAGCAGCTGGCTCTATGCTGGCTCATAACTTCTCAGGAATTTTCTCCATCTCTCTTCTTTTTGCATCCCCCACTTCCTTTCCTTACCCTCTGCACCATTATTGCATAGTGCCTCAAAGGCAGGCAGATGTATTACCCAGCGTCCCTGGGTTTTTTTTCATCCAAACTTTGCAGTAGAGTGCAATTTCTGCCCGTTGTAAGTCTCTGTTCATACTCAGCAGACCTGTTTTCCGTGCTGTGTTCTGGAAAACAGGCCCCCCTGTGGAAGAACAGGCAAGACCTCCCTCTAAACCCATGCATGACACTGGCTTTACTTCCTTCCTCAGTCTCTCCCATTTCTGTTGGAGGTATCTCAGGGCAGGGAGTATCTCACTGCCTGTGTGAGCTGTGACTTGTGGCACAGGGATCCAGTTCTGGCAATACTTGTAGTGGCTAGTGTGACTATGCTTGGGTTGACATATATGCAAATGTCTCCTAGCAGGCTCACTAGTATCTTAAATGAGAATTTATCACAATTGACAAGTTCCTATTTTTTAGACAATAGGTCTAATTCATCTGGCTGTGATCAGTTCCCTTTCCTAGTAGAATTTTCTTCTACTTTGGCCAGAATCCAATCATTCTTTTCTGGGGCTAATGATGCATTGAATGAATGTATCTGTTTACCAACACCAGCCTCTTCTATCAAATAAAATTACTTTTGCTACCTTCATGTACTCGACAATTTTCTTAGGCTTTTCCTAAAAGGGTAATGACAAGTTTGATACTGTAAGCCAAAAAATTAAATAACTACCTTATGTTCTAGCTTCAAGATCTTATTTTAAGTAGTCTATCCTTCTAGTTTTAAGCAATTGCTCCTGACAGCCTTTCCCCTCTGGTGTTTTATTCCATTCAATTTCACTTACAACGTTCTGCCTGTTCCCAAGGTATTAGGGAGTAAGTGACCATTGAACATAAGACTCTTCAAATCAAGGTTGAGCTGCAGAGCAAAACACAACAAAAAGAAGATTGGGAACATTTTCTGCCCCTTTATATAAAAGGACTCAAAAGTGGGGTTTCCCCAGAATTAACTGAAACCCATGTCTAGGTAAGAATTTGTTTCCAGTTGCAAGATTGGCGTGGCTTTGTAGTGCCTGGCTGATAACATTACACAGGATAAAATGTGAGCTATAGGAACGTGAAGCTTTAGTTTGTACATCTGTTAAATCAGAACTCCATAGGAAGAACTGCCTGCCTAGCGTGTGTTACCTTCTGAGAGTGATACTGCAAACCACAGCCCTAGACTCTGTGTCTAGCAATGGCTGCTTAATTTAGTGCCTTCATTATCATCGGCATTTATTGTCATAATGTGGAGTTATCTATCTCTGTTACTGTCTTGACTAATTTTTTGGTAAAAATGCTGATGATACAACATTATAAGAATTAAGAATGCTGAAGTTTTAGGACTAAACAAGAATAGACTCTAGCTGAGAATAGATTTCAAAGGGCTTTACTGAATTAAACCACAAATCTTATGCTCAAATGCACATAACCAAAATAAAATAGCACACTTAAAATAAATGGAAACCTTCTTACTCTCTCAAATCCTGTAAAACACACATAGAGATCCCTGCATAAAACTATGAAGTATCTCATTCTTTGGAGAAATAACAGATATGTTGAAGGACCTTTTGGCTAAGAGTGATATCTATGAGAAATGATGACATACAAAATATTAACATTTGTGTGTATTTACAGAACGAAGAAGAAAAGGATAAACACACATATGTGCACATTACCGTGAATCTTTCCTCCCTGCTCTTAATGTGTCAGTTGTCTTCACTGAACAAAAGTTCCTTCAGAGCAGAGACCCTGTCTACATACAAATATAGGGCTTTTCACAGTGTGCCCTCTATTTGATGATCTTTAGGTCTCTGACACATGACAAATGTAATAAACTGGACACTGCTGATAGGGAACAGTGCTTTCTTATTAGTTACACAGATTCCAAAACCTGGAAAATTTAGAAAACTTCTGATTTCAAGCTGGATATTAAGAATAGATTTTGAGTGTAGATTATACATTAAATGGTTTGTGATGATATTCCAAACTTGTTTTTTCAGCTCAAATTCTGTGATTTTTCTTCTCTTTTACATTATTACTAGCATAAATAATCCAGGCACTAGACACAACCATCCCATTTGTACCAGTTTGCAAGGGTTATATTATAAGCAAGTTCTGACATTTAACACGACACACATAATTTGAGACCATTACAATTCTGGGTTAAATCCAAAACTGATTTATAAGAGGTAAAAGTTAGGTTCTTTATACATAATTGCACCCTCAGGAATAAGACAAAGCATAATAAGGTGATAAAGTGTAAATTAGACTAAAATATATGTTCACTTTTCAGTTCTTTATAGCTTCAAAGCAAAGCCCATTGAAAATAAAGGAAATTTTCCTGAATTCAGTGGCATTTGGATTCAACATCAACATAAAATACTTTCTACGTTATTTTAATGGAATTAATTTCATCTAGGGAAAACAAGGGATCCTAAATTTTTAAAAATTGGCCTCCTATATGCACACTGTTAAACCTGACAAAAAGAAGATGTGACAGATTTTTTCCCTTCTTCCCTCCAGATAAGGAGTTAAGTATGGCAGTCATTAAAGGGCATCAGTCAGGCAGTTGATGGCTTTGGGTGCAGACACATCAATTTGTATGTTTCCCATTTCCCTCTGGAATTTTTTCCTCTGGCCAACTACACCGAAAATTATCAGCTCACACTTCAGTTTCCCTCATGACATAAAAATCCAGGCACAAATGGCCAAAGTCTAAAATTCCTACCTTTGGCAGTATCTGCTAAAAGATCCCTAGCACTCTTAACATTAGCGTGCATCATTAGCAATCATTAGCAGCGCCACTGTTCAGAATGGTGCAGGCAGGGAAAGATTATGCCATCACACCCAAAACAGTGGCCTGTTCAATATATGCTGAGATCACACTTGTGATCACAGAGCCATACTTTGTTGCTGGCCATGCTGTTTCACAAAACCCAGCAGACACTGCCAGTTTTAGCTGAAAGCTTCTTATTCTCAGGCTAAGAGCAACCTTTAAAACTCCCCAGAGTGCTGGTCTACCTTTTCCCAAACTACCATTTGGAGACAGGAAAATTGAAGTGTCCTGGCTATAGGAGACCTTCCAGCTTGACATATGACATATGATTGCCTGCCAAGGGCACCAGTGGCAGCAGCAGAAGGAAACTACATGACTATTCTTTGGTTGCAAACAGAGGGTGAATGGCAATGCAGAGTATGGCCCCGATACAAAATGTGCTCCCATGGTATACGTGAGGCAGATCAAGGTGTTCGCTAGAAGTGCAAAGGGTTAGCAGAGAGCTCCCATGTGATGGTACACTCCTACCATTACAGACCCCACCTCTTGATCTGGAAACTACCGAGTACTCTGTGGTAAGACTGGAAGAGAAACTACATAAGAAGGAGGTTCCTGTGTCTGAGTGCAAAACAGGGTGAGAGCCAAGAGCTAGATAATGTTTACAGATGACTCTCTCAAGACAAAGCAGCTCTCAGTTCCTGGTCTTGCAGAGTGCCATTTGATATCTTCTTTCACCAAGACTTTGGTCCTTCAGGAAGAGATTGCTGATCCCTGCCTTTGGGTATTTCTTCACGGTGCAGTGGATCACGGTGCATGTTGCAGAGGCACTGGAGCTAAGAGTGGTCAGAACCTAAAAGCAGGACAGTTCAAGTCACAAAGATATCAGAGATTTGACCTGCCTGTGCATTTGGGGCATTATCTCTGCTCTGTGCTGTGTGGTCAACACTAGCTACTGAATAAATTTATCTGTGTCCTAGGTAATGTGTGAATACGGTTGCCAACAAAATGAAAAAATACATTTTTATATTTTATGTAGTTCCAGTCAGATAGCAACTAATTCCCATTATTCTTCTCAGTGGAAAAAGAGATTTCAATATAATATTACAGAAGAATTAGAACATTTAAGTAACGGGTATGTTTATGTGTGTTATCTACGTTTGTCATAGATATATACAAAAAAATTTAATTGCCATGAAAACCAGGTCTAACAGTCTAACACACTTTTAACCTATTCCTTCCGGCTTGATTTTCCTCATGAGAGAATTTCGCCTTTTGGAGATGGAACAATGCTTGTCCTTAGGAAATCCACTCTTTTTGAACATAAGTTCAAAAACTCTGTGGTTTAAACACTCTCAGAGCTCTTGAAGCCAAATAACTGATTCATTCTGGCATTTTCAACATATCTTTGAAAAGTCTAATGAATGTTTGAATAAAATAAAAGAGTTATATTAGCATTTATTTAATCTGAATGCCTTGGGAGTGGAAATTAGTGACTCCCATTTTATCACTCAACCTTTTCCTTAATTCTATTCACATGTTTGTCAGCAGCATTGAGCCTCCTGATATTTGCATGAGATGCTGGCTTTTTGCAAAATTATTCTGTAATAGAATAGAGTTGCCAAGCCTTTTGTGCCTATATTAAATTAATTCTGACCCTTCCTCTCACTCCTCGCGCTGAAAACACGTGGTTATTCCAACCTCTCCATTTTGCTGAAGGACAGTTTAGCCCTCTGAGATGCAGCGTCTCCCACAAGTGTTTTCCTTTCTTTCTTTCCAAGTTATTTCATCACAGGCTGCCTCCTCTTTTGTGGAACTGGCACCGCTACTGGAGAATGACCCGGAATATTCCCTTGAACAACTTGATTTTAATTTCTGCTTTTATAGTACTAGACATACTTTGACAATTATTTTTTGAGAAGAGTGTGTGTGTGTGCACATACATGTATGTTTCTTTTTTCTTTTGGGTGCTTACTTTGCAAGAAGGCAAGTGATGCTAAGCTAGTTCAATAGATCCTGTGCCTGGTTCTCAGGCTGAACTCTCTGCAGATGGAGACAAATCAAATGTTTCATGGACACCAAATGCCCACGAAGTTGACTAAGAAGGATTCAAGAATGCTTTTTAGGGGAGTTACCAGCTAGCCTTCCTTAGTTGGCCTCCTTAGGAGTCCATAACGCAACCTTGTGCACATGATAGGGGGCTTCGGTCTTTGAATTGGCAGAAATAAAACTCCCTAATCCTCCAGGGATTCCAGAATCACAGGAATCCCAGGTTCTCCTTTCCCTTTATTTTTACCTTAAATTTTTTTAAGGAACTTGAATTCTCAAAACACAATCAGCAAACAGACCAGATCATTCTTTTAGATATTGGCTGGGAAAGTGCACATGGCTTCCTGCAACATACACATAGAGGCACATCTGCTGCAGCACTCTACATGTGTGACATATTTTTCTCCAGTTTTACCACTTAATTCCTAGTCTGCAGTGATTAGGAAAAAAATTGAAGAGAAGCATTAGTCTGCTATACGTGGCAATCTGCACCTACATTCCTGTAATAAAATCTGGGTCTCTAAGAAATAGGCTATTAAGTTTCCTCTTCCAGCAATATTTTTGTTTATTATTTATTATTATAGGCTGAATTTCCTAAAGGAGTCTAAAAGACTTTGGTGCCCAAAGCTCAATGAAATTATGTAAAATGTGTGCAGTTAGTGCTTGTGATTTCTCTTAAAAATCTCAGTCTTCATACATAATAAATAAGACACTATTAACTATTGCTGTCTAAAATAATTAATGTTGATTTCCCAGAGGAGCATGATGACAGAATTGAGTCTCATCTTAGGGTGGCTTTCAGAAAGAGGAGAAGAGGTTGGTGACCTTACCTGAGTGTGTGACTTTGGATACTTAAGAGGCAAGGTAGATAAAAGTTTGTTAAATGAAAAATGGATGGCCTTTTTCCTCACAGACTGGAGTGCATTCCCCTTGATGGGAAAGGAAATTGTGATGGGAATCTGGGACATCCAGAAATCTTAATGCAAGAATAGGGCTTCTGAGGAGCAGCTCACAGCAAGCTAGAGCTGAGCAGCAGCTCGCTGCTTATTAAAGCATTAGTGGAGTGTTGAATTCTAGCAACAGAAATCACTTATTTTTTGGACATAATTTGTTTCTTTTTGGGCAGCCACTGACCCTGAATTTCCACTTCTATGCATTTTAGATTTGCTCACTGCATGGGATAGAACTGGAGTCTTCCATTTGCTTAATTTGTGGATTTTGGTTCAGTGATTTCAATTGCGTGTCACTTTGCTTATTTGCTTTGATTTGCTTGAAAGCGTGAGTCCCTTTGGGGTCCCGTGACTCCTTTCAACTGCATAAACTTTAGCCCTGTTCTCTCACTGTACACTAGGTACAGATATGGTTGCACTTCCCAAAGCAAGCATACATGCAGATACCACATTTGCCTCTTCCAGAAAGAAAATGCAACACAGTAAAATTAAGATTTGATTGGCATTTCTGAAAATTAATTCTCAAAGAGCAATGTAATTTTGGTTTCAGAGGTTTTCCTTTCTTCTCTGTACTGGCTCAGCTATCTGGAAATGGAAAACTAGGGGGTGGTTCTGTTTTGTTGTTTGGGGTTTTTTTACAGACTCTGCTATGCTGGTATCACCTCCCCATCTTCACCATTTCGGTAATCTATTCTTATAGGTATATGACTTTCATAGGTTTTCTCTACATGGAGTGGAAGGAGTCATTAGTTAATTGAGTCCAGCCTCTTAGTTTGAGAAGAAAAAGAAAAAAAGCTTCCAATAGCCAAGCACTTTTGGACAGGAAACAGATTAAAAAGAATATTCAAATGATTTCAGCCTAACTCCAGAAATAAAAGAAGGGTTTTGCTGATTTAACTTAGAAAATACAAATCTGGAGGTCTGTTGAGTAAATAAGTGGAAAATAGAATCCAGCATCTGCAGTCTACCTATCTGTTGCCCTGTCTCCAGCTGCAGGCACCTCTGATGCTTCTGAACGAGGTGAAAAAGAAATATAGGCAAATTAAGACATGAGCCCTGAAAACACATCTGCCCAGTGCACAATGGAAATCCTTTCTCTTCACTGATCCCCTGAAGTCTTGATAAGCTTTGGCTGTAGTGGTTGTCTTAACACAGATTTCCAGGTGTTAAGGGCTATGCATAACTTCTTATCCTTTCCCTGGTCCATGAAAGGATGACATGAATAAGGGATTCATACATTTACAAGCATTAAGGTCAGAAAAGACTACCACAAATATTCCACCTGAGCTCCTGGACCTACTGGATGCAGAATTTCTCCCAGAGAGTGGATTAAATCATATCTCCTAGAAGGATTTTGAATTTTATTTTAAAGATCTAAATCCATGTCAAGTCGTCCCTGTCCTGTCCTCCCTCCAACCCTTCTAGGAGACTGTTACTTAGTTCAATTATCCTCTCTGCTAGAAAGCTATGACTTATTTCAGGACTGAATTTGTCTAACTCTCAGCTACAGATCTTGTCAGGTCTTTGCCAACAAGCTCAGAAAGCCCTCGCTCTTGGATCTCTTTTCCATGTGTAAGTACCTAGACATAATGATCAAGCCACCTCTCAGATAAGCTGAAGAGATTGAACTCTGTAAGCCTCACATAGTACATCTTGTTTTCCAGCTGCCGGATCAAACCTCCCAAACCTTTCATCTCTGGCACTGTTATTAGGCTGCACCGCTACCCTGGAATGTGGGAGGGGTCTTCAAAGGATTTTAGACTGACCATCTGATATCCACACTGAAGCACTGTCTGAGGGGATTTTGATATGTCTTTTGATTCAGACCTTGGCTTTAAGAACCCGATGGCTGTGGCTGGTTTACGGCTCAGTAATGGCTTTGCCACAAGCGAGCAAGAGAGCAGCTCATTGTTATGGAAGGCAGATGTGCCTCCAGGTTTCTCTCTGCTATGCAAGGCATATTCCTGGTATCATTTTTTTTCCTTCCTCTGCTCTAGCAAATGAAGCTGTGGACACATGCATGTGAGGAATGACATCAAAGCTCTGCTTACACCTCATACAATCCATCATATGTATGAACAAGGGAATGCAGCAGCCCCCAGGAAGTTGCTCTCTTCTAGAGGTTACAAGCTCTAATCTAAAAAAACTACCACAAGGAACAAGAACACAAATACGTAAACATGTATACACACTTCTTTACTCATCATTTAACATTTCTAATATGAACAAGTGTGATCTAGATCAACAATTTTCTAAACACTTTCATACTAAATGAGGATCATTTTTAGTGACATTTCAAATCATTCCCTTTTGGGGGGAGTGCCCCAAAGTCCAAAAATGTGCAAGTATATCTTTCCATTGACTTCAGTGGGTTCTAATCAGTTCCTTACACTATGAGGGTTTAACCTTTTAAAGTTATAATTAAATTCAGTAGCTACTTTGTGCTATCCTCTGACACCATTTTTAAACTAGATGGGGTGCTTATTAAGCTCACTTTACAAGACCTTCTAGTGAACTATAACCTAATTTACAAGGAAATAATGCTATAATTTAGGAAATAGTTGACCATTTATCCCCCCAAGGTTTTACACACTTTTCAAAGAATGAGTAGGCTTGAGGCAGAATACAAATGATTGAGAACAATGAAATCATTATGTACAAGTTCCTATACATTTATAGGTTTGCTAATTAATAAAATTATAACTATAAAAAGAATTAATAAAAACTAAAAATAAAATCTTGGATCTCATCTGTGATTTTCTCGCATCCTCGTTGTAGACCTCAAACTTTGTCACATGTATCAGAGTTTCTTAACTGAGGGCTAGGGTTACAGACATTTTAGGCAAGGAAACAAAACAGAGCATCTTTACACAGACCAGGTGCCTTGCTTGACAGGGTTTTAAAATACTTCTCACACAGACTCACAGGAGCAGCTCAGTGCCGTGTTTATTTCCTCACCTCACAGATGGAGTATGTTTTGCTCACCTTTTCACATGATGCAGCACATCCCAAGAGAGTTTTAAACCTCTTTTCCCTTGCTCCCATGATCAGTTATCAGCACCAGGCTCCGTTGCTGTCTAAAGTCACCCCTGAGAAGGTGGACTGAAAATCAATTGGTAATAAGCAGCAAGAATTTGTTGCTGTCAGGGTGTCACAGTGCAAAATTAGTAGCTGGTCTTCCCAGACATCTCTGAAGCTTAAGTAACCTACCCAACTATCCTCAGCCACAAAGAAAGAATAGTATGTCACCAGCTCTGCTGTCTGTGTTTGGTATCTCTCCCCTCAGCTCTCTCAATACAATCCTTTGAAGGTGCTTATTCTGCTTTGTGAAGCACATTGCTGAATCTGCAGTATCCAAACAGTATAATGAGAGTGTCAAAACTCAGTACTGATAAGGTAAACACTTCTTCTGAACAAACTTGCACTGCTGAAACCAAAGCCATTTTTGACACAAAGGAATATGTAAACAGAGAAAAGGAAACCAACTGCCCCTCAGAGCCCAGCAGGAACTCACAATTTGCAAAGTTCAGTCCATTGCTGTCTCATGAGTAGAGGTCAATTCACCTTCCCCACATCCAAGCAGTAAGGGGATGGGCTGGAGCAAGTTCAGAGCAGGGCTGAGGGCTTGTCCCAGGACTAGGCACAAGACGATCATATGCCACCAAAATAAGCTGAGAGCATGAGAATTCATGTGGGTAACAATGCATAGGATCCTGCAGTATTTGGCCATGAGTCTTCTTGGACTCTCTGTCACTGGCCATAGCTTTGAGAGCAGGAGTACCCGTGCGTCTTCCAGTAAACAGGTGGATATCTGACCTCCCACTCTTCTTCTAAGGAACAAAGGCAAATTTGGATCCCATATCCACAGATGATCTCTGCAAGCTCTAGTGTAGGAGTTCTGATTCATCAGCTTCCAAAGTCTCCCACATACAGTCCTATCTACTGCTCCAAGTTCCTTATCTTAATTCATGTTCCATCAATTCTTAATACTATAAATACAACAATAATAAGCCTTGGATACATTATTGGTCTTTATAAAGATTGCAGTTACCTAGCAAACATAGTAATAAAGTTTGCCTATTACAGCAGCAGCTAGTAACAGCCGCATAACAATTTGCATTCTAGATCCCTGTCCTCATTTCTTATAACCTTCAGGTGTTCAAAAGAGGTGCCTCATACTGAGCTATTAATTCCATATTTAGGCACCTTGACTTTAAATGTACTGAGTGCCTCTTGGCTCTGATGAATGTCAAACAGCATTCAGATTTAGAAAATTGTATGAATTTCTAATTTTTTTTTCAGGTCTCTGGATCTGTCCTTGAAGGTAAGGCAACCTCTTTATATGTTTGCATTGCATTCAGTAATAATAACACTAATCTTTCCCTTATAATAATATCAATAATAATAGCATTAAAAGAAGCAGGGGGTACGATATTAAAAGAAAACAGGAGGAGAATGGCCCAATTAGCTATTCAAAAGTTACCAGAGTTAATGTTTCACAAGAAATACAAAATTCCCTATTGAAAGAAAGACAGGGCCATTAACAACTGCGTTGTGATAAGAACATGCAGACAGACAGGTGTGTGTTTATGTGCCTTAGTTTTTACATTTCAAGATTTGTCAGAGAACAATCACACTGATGTTTATATATTTAACAGTTACTTGGCACTTAATGTTTTCAGACTCTGATTTGAAATTGCAGACCATAAGTTTTCTGTTGTGTAACGCTCTTATTCCTTTGTTACGCACAAGAAAACCGAGTTTTCTCAATAAACTACAGAGTACCGGTGTTGTGGCTTTACAATAACCATTGAAGTAGGAAGGTTGCACTTTCAGGTATCTGATGCAGAGAGGGAACTGTTGCATGTGGATGATGGGTACCTGGATATGAGGATGTGGACAAAAATTTGAACACATTTGGGGGTTAATGAAACTCTTATGTAGTTACTGAGGGGAAATTCTCAAGGGCTTCAACACAGGGAAGGCAAACAAATTGCCTGCAGTCACCCAGAAAGCTGTTACTAGGAACAGCAGATGAGAAGAAAACGTTGAATAGGCAACTGAGACAAGTTCTAAGAAAAAGTCCTTTTTTCATTGGAAATGTCTTTTAATTGCACTCTTGCTTGAATCCTGACAAAGAAAGGAATTAAGGTATTTAGGAGAAGGGAAGGGAGGAAGAGAAGAAGGAAAGAAGGAGGAAGGCAGAAAGAAAAGAAGGAAGGAGGGAAGGAGGATGAGAGGGAAGGAATGTAAGAAAATACCGTGTATCTGAGAGGGATTGATGTGATGACCAGGTAGGTCTTTTGCAATTTCTGTTCCAGCAGTGCAGAGTTCAGTGTGGTCCAGATGGAAGATGCACCAAGGACTTTGTAGTGCTGGGCTATAAACCTTGTTTTTCCTTTCAATTTTTCAGAAAATATTCAGGTATTGCTCATTTTTCTTTCATGGTGGAGGCTTTTTTCCCCTACAGTTTGGACCTGCTCTAAAATAAATACCTCCTAGGATAAAATAATAGACTCCATTGCATTTCAGGTCCTATTAGTTCAAAAGCCACAGTCCTTTGCGAGTGAGGAGCAAAATCCAAGTGTCCAATTAATATCAGGCTCAAATTCTGATTAAGTGACCTGCAATTCACCCCTCTGCCCTCATATTCATTTTCCATGGATAATTATTAAATAAACATCCCATTTCAACTGATCATCTTTTTTCCCAAATATGATGTAGAGCTTTGGTAACTTTATACTTAAAAGGAACTCAAAAAGAAAACAAAAGAAAGAAGTTATTTTAATAACATACATTATACCGGCAGTGTTTCATAGAACTAAAAATTGTAATTTTTGGAAAAGGGTTAGCTTGAAATATGTTGCTTAAGCAACAGGGAGGTCTCTATTTTTCAGAAGTAGTCCACTAGAAACACAGTGCAAGAGTGGACTCCGCTGAACTTAGGTATACAGCCAAGTTCCAGACACTTAGGATTAGCTCAAAGTACTTCAACTGTGTCATAGCAAGTTCAAAACCTTCACAGAGTACCAAGACCCACTCGGAGCAATGATAAACTTAAATTCAATAGAATGGGAAACAGAGACTAAAAAGACATTGCTCAGATGGGAAACTCATTTCTTGCATCTTGTACTCCTTTTTTTTTTATCAAAAAGAAATGCCGAAGGTTTTCTGAACAACAGAAAATGCGCAATTTCTTTCACAAACATACATCTATGCTTTGTTTTCTTATTGTTGTTGACAGAACCCTTCATTATGCCCTTAAAGAATCATTTTATGTTTATTTGTACTGTCTATACAGATTTAGGGACTTGTTTTATGAATTGCCAGAGGGCGATGTCTTTTTTTAATAAAAGTTTATTACACTTTGATTGATTTCCCTGATATTCATTGCATGTGCCTGTGTTACAGTTACTCATTTTTGTTCTAAAGCCCAAATTACTCTAACTAATGTACCAGAGGAGCACTGTAACTGTTAGCAATTGACAATGCAAAATGTTTCTCAGCTTTATATTTCGATGCAGATGTTTCCCTGGAAAAATCATTGAGGGCTATTTTTCCAGGGTTCTTACTTATTAATTCATGGAAGCTTGCAAGAATAAGTCATGAGTGTGAAGCAGCACAAATGTGAGATAGAGCTCAGCCACCTGATCACATTACCACAAATTAACAAATCACTGTAAGTCTTCTGAACTGTGGTGGGGGATCTTAAATGTATTCATATGCAAGCATTTACCAGCAACAAATATATATATTTAAAATGTTGGCTTATCTTAGCACATAGTGAAAGAAGCTTACACTAAACCAAATATACTCACATTTTCGATAAGCTAAAAACATACGTAGATACAGTTCCTGTGGCTCTGCTGTTTGCTAACTTGCTAAACACCAGTAATTTGAACATGATTCAGAAATACCTGCCATAATGACTTTTTTGCTCTTTCTCACTATGAAAATCACTATATTACTTGCCATTATTTGCAATTGTTCTCGATAAGATTAAAATTGCCTGAGTTTCATCACTTGGTGAGTCAATTTTTATCTCCCAACAGAGTTCCTGTCTTTAACTCAAGTAATGTTCTTTAAAAGTGGCAATGGCTTTTTAGTGTGGCAGAATGGGATGAAATGAAATGTTTCAATGAAACCTGAGGTATGTGTTATTCCCTCAGTGCTAGCCTGCTTCTCATATTGCCTATGGGGGTGGTTAGATTAGATAGACACGCTGAGCATACTCCATAGAGACTTTTAGGGGTGAGTCATTAAAACAGCCTAGTTTTGCCTTCCATCACTTCACCTACTCTATGTGCAACCTATCGCATCTCAATAAAGACTACGACGACTGATTATTTTACAGCTAGATATTCATGCTCACTGAAGGACATAACTGAGCTGGCAGGCTGCATCTTGAAGAGAAGGAAATTGGCAACACTCGTTCAGCAACCTTTGGTGAATGCTGGTAAGGCAGTGTGACTGCAGCTGCTGAAAGGACAAAGCTCCCTGGCCCTGCTAGCAAGAGATAGGAATTAAGCCATGAAACTAATGAACAGTAGAGGAGCTGGAAAGCAAGGTTATGCTGTCCTTCGCCTGTTGAGATAGTCCTGGATTTTAATTCTCTGTCCTGCCTCCTGTGCAGTCAATAATGTCCATCAAACAAGGTTAAAGCAGATTTCTCTACAGATGTGCTGTCCTGAAAAAGGCCTAGTGGGCCATCATGATGCCTTCCAGTAGTGAATATCATGAGTGCTCTTGGCAGCCTAGATTTGACTTTGAAGTCAGCTTTTCTTTGAGCAGGTTCAGACCACGTGACTTCAAGAAGTCCCTTCCGACATAAACCGCTCCACCATTGTGAATCTGTCCCAGTCATCCCCCTCCAGCACTTAGCATCAAGAAATGGAACTGGTGATGCTGTGCTCTGTGCTGGCTACATTACCATACAAGCACTAGGAGCATGGGTTGAAAACTGGGACTCCTTTTGATTAGACCTGACCTGGGTCTGCTGTCCTTAAAAGGGAGGAAATCAGGAATAACTCCCCTGGTAGTGGTGAAATCACCATACTACAGAAAACATGTGAGATCAGCCAGTTCATTATGTTTTCACATAGCTTTGTTTCTTTTTCTTTTAAAGGCATTTGTTTCCCTTGCTTTTATACCTCATCCCGCCTTCATAAGGGAGATAGATAGATAATATTCAACTATATGGCATGCTGTAGGTAGCACATGCCCGCACTATCGTTTGTGGACACTCCTCTGCTTTCTGAGGCTTCCCAAGCATTCCAGAGCCTTTTTTTTTTATCTGCCAGCCAGTGTTTGATACAGAATCTGGAAATTATTTTGCTGCCAAAAGTGTACAAGGGAGGTGGGAGACAATCTGTGGGCTTCTGCTAGAGCAAACACAAAGAATGATTCTCTCATCTAGTAAAACAATAAGATTAGTCCTTTTATCATTAATTTTTTTCTCTCCTTCACTGCTTTGTAAACACTGCTTGTGTGACTTTGCCTCTTATCGTCTGCAAACTGAATCTGCTTTTGTTGAAGCAGTGTCAATCACAAGGGTTTTTCTGCTCATATACTTAGTGATATGACTGATTGAAAAAGAAGACAGGCTTTCATTTGGGTCTGCAATATGTGACATACTGACTGTTGGAAACATAAGGGGGGGAAGAAAACAAAGGGAACAATATGGTAAAGCATAACCAAAAGTTCACTTGCTCTGTCAAGGAGATTAAGATTAAACTGAAGGAGGTCAAAGCTATTAACATTTAGACTACAGGGTATATAACAAGTTAGCATCTAGTTAGATATTGGCTTTCTAATTGGAGAGAAGCTTGTTTCTAACTTTTTATGTAAACACTAGCATTAGCAAAAGCCTGGGTGGTCTCAACATTGTAACCCAGTGGACATATTTGATCCACGTCTCCCTGCAAAAAATGTCCTCTATGACCAAGCTCACATTTAAATTGTAAATAAGTCTCTTGATTCCTTTCTGTCAACTGTGACAGCATTTGCAAAGGGAAAACTTCACAGTGATACTTCTGGGCTTGCTTTAAATTTGTTTTCCCAAATGCCAAATTCTCCTTCACACCATACACTTTGTGACAATCTTATTTATGTTCAGCTCTTTGGACCAAGCAAGGAGATTACTGCAGCCACCAGTAAGGAGCACAGACATGACTTGTTTGTTAATTAACTCCCATAGGAACACTGGCTCCTATAGAAGTCAGATGCTTATTTATGGAATATCCTTCACATTTTTAAGTCACATTATTGTCTGATTTTACGGTGCTCTGTCTACAGCTTCTTGTTCTAAATCCAATGGTGAGTGAAGCGGGATGGGTTACCAAGGGAAAATAAATTAGATAGCAGCCAGCAGGGTTAGCCTTTGGAAGGTGATTTGGCTAAGCCTTTAGTAGTGCTGACCCAAACAAGTAGCCCAATGACCGTGTTTTAGCATATTGCAGGCAGACCTGGTTAATCTTTCCCTACACTGCATTAGCATATTTTCTGAGGGTGAATATGTTTTGCCTTGGTATGTGACCAGCATAACCACCAATCTCTTACAGAGGGATGGGTGAGGGCAGCAAGAGTGAGCTTGTGGCCTCCTCCCAGTACACTCTGTCGATATTCCCAGTGTGATCCACCTTTAATCCAAGAGCTTCATTTCTGTAATCCACGTGCTTTCCACAGGTTGTACTGGTACAGGGGCATAGGTAAACATTCACAGGAAAAGGATCATGCAAATTTTGAACTGGAAATAATCCTCAGAAACTCATTTTGGCTGCTCTGCTAAAATTTGAACCATAGGTTTATCTGTCCCACAAGAATGTGAAAGCTGGAGAGGGCTGTGTTCAGCAAGCTGTCCCACAGAAAGACTGATACCATGAACTTTCCTGATCCATTGGCAGTCTCTGTCGTCTCTACTTAACATGGTTTTTTGCATCATCAGGGGAAGTCCTGCCTCTAAAACTACTATTTAAACACCACCATATTGCAATGAACAAATACAGTTCCTTGCTCAAGCCCAGGACTTCCTACAAACCTCTTCAAGCCCAAAGGGCAGCCCTTCAGTGTGAAGCACTTCATAGTGATATCACCTTAGCTTTTAAAACCATTGCAGTCCTTCAACATCAGGAAGGCACTGTGTCTTAAATTCTCACCCTCCCTTTGGAGCACAGCATCACCAAGTACAGCAAGGGTCATCAAAGCTTTTCAGGCCTAGAAGTTACATGTCTAGAAGTTACATGTGGCTGTCTCACCACTCTGACATCTAATCTCTCGATCTATCTCCAGTCCATTGCTCCGTGCTTACTGACACAACAACATGGCCACCATGAGAAGCATGACCAATCTGCCCAGTTCTCGTTGTGCTAGACACTTGTGAAAGGATGTGAGTGTCACATTACCAGCTCATTAGTTAATCAAGTTTGCATTCTTAAGCACATTAGTCTTCTGATAGAAGACATAATACAAAAAAAATATTCAGAGAGAAGAGCTTGCTTCAAACCGATAAATAGAAACCTGTTATTTTAGAAGGATCAGAACAGTTTATATTCAGCTTTTTGAAAGCAACAAAAATAAAATGTGGCAAAGACTGACATGTATTCATGAAACATTTGGCACTAGCAAGTCTACATTTTTCATCAAAAAAGTAATTTCACAAATCTCTATTTTCCAAGAGATGCATTTGCTTGAGCATTTAGAGGCCACAGAAAAATATCATTTTATTGTTATTAATTATAGTGATAGTCCTAAAGCAAAAAGGTCATTTTATGAAAAGCAGAGGGCTTCGATGAGAAATGCAATACATTTTTGACAATGTAAATTGTCTAATTCTGTTGAATATTGATCTAATTTGAAAGATGGAATCACAACTGGACAAAAAAATAATAGGGTTTCAAATTAAAAAATGCATAAGTGTATTGTAAGTGTTTAACATCAACACAACAAAGATGAACAGAATCACAAATGAGGTAGCTGCAAAGTGCTCTAAAAAATCCCTAGCAGGAAACAAACATGAAGAACAGGCTCAAAATGAGATCATCTTCCCTAGCTCAGCGCACAAAGTTGGCTTAGTCATTTCTAACTTTGTCCATTAACAATTACAATACAGAGCCAGATCCTAGATCCACTGAAATTAGCAGTGTCTCCCACTCAAAAGCCTGGTTTCTAGGGTACATGTTGTACTGAAGCCTGACTCTCTGATCCACTTTACCATCTGGCAATCTATTGAGGAAAGCATCAAGAAAGTATAAAAAGCTGAGACAGGCACTATGTCCTTCTTAAAAAGTCAGTTGGGGTGGAGCTGTTAAACATATTCCACTTTTAATCCATTCCTCTTCCTTGGGAAGAATTCTGTCAGAAGCCAGTTCTGTCCTTTCTAAATTCTGTTATGTCATCAAAATAAGGTAAAAGAAATACAACAAAACTAGGAAATAGACTCAAAGATGTAAGTAATTCTTAATCTGTAGCTTGGTGTGTTACAAAAGAGGTACAAAAAGGTATGCTTTTTTTCTGTTATTACTGCCTTCTGCAAGTAATTACCAAAAGAAGAGGAAAACTATCTCCTTCAGTAAGCATCCATAAAACAAGAAGAAAAATAAACCATGCAATGTCAGCACTTCAATCTGAATAGCATGGTTTGGAGTTTTCATGCCACCAAATTAATATATCCTTGGAATATGCCATAAATTATGAACTCTTTAGAAAGTGCTGCATCCAACACTTTTGGAATGCTGTATTGCATTATTTTATCCTTAGAGTTGAAAATAAAATATCATAGAACTAGACTAAAGAAACCAGCAGCAGCTTAGATAAGTGATCATGATTTGCTTCTGTTTGTTAAATATAATCAGAATTAAGTCCAGACCAGTAATATGTATACTTGATGGATTGGAAGAGCCAATTTTGCAAAGCTGAAAACAATTATGAGCTAAATCAGTTGGGAGAAAGAAATTAGACAGGAAATGTGGATAATAACTGGAAAGTGTTTAAAAACATTTTACCAGAGGTTTAAAAAAAGGAACGAAAGCTGGGCTAGTCTAAATGTTGACTTGCATAGAAGTGAAAACAGCTATGTAAATCAATATAATTGTGCAAAAAAAAGGCATTTATTAGAAGTCATGAGTATTAGACAGAAGGTAAGAACTACAGAAAATTGATAAGGATGGAAGCAAAAAGTAAGCTTTTTCATCAGAGTTAAGGATAACAAGAAAGATTTTTGGTCTTGACTAAACAGAAGTGTAGCCATGTCAATAATATATGCAAAAATCTGTATGTTCTGTAAATAAATCTGATCTCTGTTTGAAGAAAAATCAGACAAAATCAGTTCTGTCATAAGAAGACAGTGCAATGTTGTTCATTCCAGCAGTAAATCAGGAGAATGTTAAATAACAAATTAAATCAGCAGGCCTGCATAATTTGCAACCAAGAGCTTTAAAAAAGCTGGCTGAAGAAATTTCAAACCCACAAATATTCCTTTTTGGTAAGTCTGAGAACACTGGAGAAGTTCCGATGGAGAGCAAAAAAACCGCCAACATCACACCAATATTTTAAGCTGTATGTGTAACGCAGGCAATTACAGCCCTTTCAGCCTGAGCTGAAAGGATAAAATAATGTAAAAGCTAATGGAGGACTAATTTAGCAAAGAAGTAGAGGTGTGTAATGCAATTAACACTGAGCAAAATGGTTTAATGGAAGCAAGAAGTTCTTGTGAGCCTTCCTGAAAAACTCAGCATTTTTACTGTCCTTAGGAAGTAAAGAAAGGTAAATGTGGCCAGGCATGCATAAGACAAGATGGGCCACCAAACTGTGGTCTTTCCAAGTCTGCAAAGAGCCTGTGGACAAAAGTAACAAAACAGCACTGACATCAGAAAGATTCAGTGTTTGGAAGTGCCCATACAGATGTGAATAACCTTCCACGCAGCATCTTTGAAAAGTGGATCCTACGTCTTTTGTAGCAACATTTTTTAAGTCCCCTAAAGGTGACAAGAGTGTCTTTTTGTAACCCTGGTTCTTAATTTCAAAGGTCCTTTTTCCACACTGATATTCAAGCAAGGTTAACCTGGCACAGAAGCAGGAGAGAAAGGCTTTAGTGAGCCTGGTACTCCATTCACCAAGGAACTTTCAGCGCAGAGAGGTTTTCTGTATTAATACAATTTCTGAAAGCGTAAACTGACTCCTAACCGGGTAACCCAACTAATAATTGGGACAACTTGCTAACTGGTTAGGGTTAACTATGCGTAGCATTGCCATTGATTTATGACTGTCAGGTTCACAAGTTACTTAGATTGTTCAATTTAGCACTTTTCCCCAGCTTTCAATTGAACATTTTGTATCAGGTGTTCAATGGATTGATCAATACCAAGTACAATAGGTCTCTGTACCGCTCCATAAACAAAGTTGATTTTTATAGCCTTGATGTGATTTGAACCTTTAACACTTTAAACCATTTTGCAGTAATACTTTAAACCATTTTGCAGCAATACTTTAAACCATTTTGCAGCTCTCTTGCCATGTAACCATATGCTTCTCTTCACTTTCTTTAATTCACATCAGATTGTGACTTAGCAACATGCAGGGCAATGAAACCTGCTGTGTGCCTAGAGGGCCTGATCCTGCAAATGTGTATGCATGATACTGCATGTAGGTAAATAACTCCTTTGATCCCAATGAGGCTATTCACATATATAACCTTGTTAAGGTGAATTAGTTGTAAGGGAAGGACTGACGTTTGAATGTTGAGCTTTGTGGTTAGGGAGAGCTTTCCTAGGACACAGAGGCCAAAGGGAGAAGCAGGTCTCATTTGCTCACTGTGACTTGCACAATTTTTCCCCATGTCAGATTTCCTGCTCCCCATGAAAATAGGCTCATATATCCACCTTTTCAGCCTGCCCCCCACCTCGTGACTGAACATAACAGATGCAGTTGGGTAGGGGACTGCTCATGCCCACCTGCCAGTTGAATTTGCTGCCTGGTTCAGGGAGGAGAAGATGAATCTCAGGAAAGGAGTGAAATGCAGATGCACCCCTGAGGGCTCATCAGTCTGTAGAGCCCTGCTGGATGGCAAACTCTTGTTCTGCACCATAGTGTTTGAGTGAAACCACCAGACACATCATCCCCCGCTGCATGATCTGGCCCAGTGTTTCCTTACAAATTAAAAAAGATGATACTTTAAAATGTCTGGAGAATGAAAACCTCAAATCAAGTTTTGGGAAGGAATTCGTTCTCACTGCTGCTTGGATTGGAGATGGCAGAGCAAGCAAATCCCAGCTCTTCTGTTCTGAAACCAGGGTTATTGTTCTCATGCAGCAACTGAAATGCAAAGGGATACCCTCACTTTCTTTTCTCAGCACCATGTCACTGACCTCCCGTTCACACATACACATCCATCACATTGTTCTTGAGTAAGTGCGGCTGGTTTGGCTGACCTTCGTTGGAGATTCCTCTAGAATGGAGAGGGTCTGTCTGACTAAATACCTCTCAGGCATGTGAAAAGCTTGTAGGGATAGCTGATACAGTCAACACATGGAAGAGTTTACTGTCTTACCCTGAGGTAAGAAGCAGATCCTCCTTAAGCACTTAAATAACTACAAATGTTTTTAACTTGGTGTTGGTATAAAATAATAATAAAAATAACCAGTCCTTCTTTCTTCAAAAATAGCAGGAAAGGAAAGGAAAGGGTAGCTCTCTGAGCCATCACCACAATCCGGCTTTCATCTCACACACTAAAAAGGCATAGAAAATGTGAAGCAGTTGCAAATGTCTTAAAGAGCAAGTTAAATGATTACCACAGGCTGGAATCTTTTAATATCTGTTGAGCTGAGTGTCACAGACTACACACATTTATGCATTTAATGCAGCTTTAAATAGTATACATAAATGCATGTCGTTGAGCAGTGACAGGAGAATCAGGCAAGCATTTTTACTTATAAAAATATCTTCCTTCTGTGTTCCTGTTCTACCTTGAAAAAGTGCTATATTCAGCATGCCAAGCCCTAGGCCTTGAGCACCTTCCTTTGGCATCGGTCCCTGTGGATAAGCCTCTCTGAGCAAAGGAGAAGCATTTGAGAAGAGGTTGAGTCTGTCTCTGGCCTCAGAGGCTGTATTTTGAAGCAGCAGCTTGCTTATGTTCTTACACCATCAAAACCTGTGAAAAGGAAATGAATCATGTTTTGATTTCTGCAAGAAGCTGCGGATTATGCAGATTATCTCCTGGTACATTATAAGGAGAAATGCTTACTTTCATAAATAATGTAGTTATCTAAAACTGCAGCCAAATAAAAGGCTCCCATCTCTTAGCCATCAGATAGTGAGACAGCTATAATTTAACAAACTGAAAAAGAAAAAGAAACTTCTCTTACAAAGCTACCCTCATAAAATAATATCTTGTTATGAGAAGTTGCTGTATCACAGCCGTGGCATTAATAGCAGAACTGTGTGTCTGGAATAAGATTTTACCTGAAATGTTATTCAGTAAATGAAAAGTATCATTAAAATATATTACAAGCTATTACTAGAACAATCCCTCCAAGTAATTTTTATACTGCCATCTTCTTCTTTTACAAACTCATTGCGAATTTTGAGGGAAAGAAGCCAGACAATCAGGAAACTGGTTAGTATCATGAGGAAAGAAAATATTTTGCTAATGACTTGAAGGCCCGTATGACTGAGACCAATGACCTGGGTGAGGTCCAGTGTATCCCCTGAGGCACTGTAAATCTGGACACCTGAGTCAAATCTCTGAGGAACTGCAGGTCAGGATGGATCTTCTCATGGAGACGGCGCGATGTTCACTTTACTCTGTCAGAAAAGGAGAGATTAGCTGATGACGGCGTAGCCATTCTATCATTGCCAGTCTCCCTATGTTAACTTGCTTGGAGCAAGTTAGGATGCTCCTTCTAGAGCTGCACTTACACAGTTGCTGCATTTGTATAGTGTTTAGCACAACGGGCTCCTCTTCAACTCTTAGAGATCAAAGACACTACAGTTCTGCTACTAATGATGATGATCATGCATATGTTGCTTTTCACTTGGGAAAAGGTTGCTAGATTGTCACTAAGAGAAGTAACAGATGGAAAAAAGAGACAGAGAAATTTCCACATTCTCTGATGTGAATACCTCTTACAGAAAGTTGTCTGCAGGCTCCCCAGTCATACTTCTGCTAACCAGCACTTAGACAAAGGTGATGTATAATTAGAGTCACTGGCATTTTAGTTATTTTTTAGCACAGGATTTAGTTGAAAACACTCATACCTATTTTTCTTTGCTTAGAATACTGCAGTGTTTGAATAGAACTTTTAAAATCAAAATTTCTGTAATAAAATATTATAAGTAAATCTTTTTTTATATTGAGGTACAGACAGCTGCAGATGCAAATTGTTTATAACCAACTTGCACCATTTGAAAATCCCATTCTTCATCAAAATTAGAATAAATAGCAATATTTAATAATTTAAATATTCACAGACCGGGCCTTTTAAAAGCTTTTGTACACAACAGCTTCAGACTCTCAACTTCTTACGGTTGTTCATGAAGTTTATTTTTCATTGTTCTGCCATGTCCCTAACAAAAACCAACAAAACCATTAACCAAATGTTAGGCCATCCTGTGTCCAAACAGTGATTGTGAAGTCCTGCGACAGTGCTCTTTTTGAAACTCTTCATTATTAAGGCACCACTGATAAAAAGTAACTGTCCTGCAATATCTCAAATCTACTGATGTCTGTTATAAATTTCCCCTTTCTGCACTGGAACGAAAGACTCAGTGCTGCACTTCAAGGAACTGAATTCCATAGCCAGGCAGCTTAATTTGCCAATTCACTTGATCCATAAAACATAGTCTACACACATGGACCATATTACAGGCATTTCAAAGGTGAATGAAAAAGAGCAGTCTAGTGAATAAGGAACATAGGATGCAGCTGTGTCCTGCAAAGCTTTTTCTAAACAAGTACCAAATCTTAAAATTAACCCACCACTGTAGCAAATGGTCTCAATCAGATACAAAATGACCCATATTCAGGCCTAAGCAAGGCCAGCTCCGTTGAAACTCAGTGTAACAGAAAGGCCTCTGCTCCAGAAAAAAATGGTGGCTTGTGAAATGGAATGAAACATCAGCACTTAGACATAGACAAAAAAGCCTGGGATGAAAACCTGCTCTAAGTTCATGGCAGCTTAATACAGAAAACATACAGAAAACTGAAGAGTCTGTTTTAATTACTCACCAGAAAGCTGAAAGATCAGAGAAGCTCACTTTATAATGGCATTTTCTGGAAAATAAAAATATTTCCAATTCAAAAAACAGCTGAAGAAAAAAATTCAAGACAATTTCAGTTAGAAAAATCAACAGCAACTCGGAATTAAGGTTAAGAAATATGAAGATACATGCTACTGCTTTATGAACAGCATTGAAATAGTTTGAGAAAAGAAGGTATTGCTAAGAAGACTGCATCTGCCGGTAAACTATTCTCGATCGTCTGCAGAGCACTGGCGTTACACGAGTGCCACAAACCTGCTGAACCCAGGTCAGCCCTTTATTAAGAGAAGGAGTGTTTTGAGAACTCTATAGCAAATGAATTGATTTGGTTTCTGGTAAGAATATCTCAATCCTTTTTTCCCACATGTATTGCCTCCCGCAATGGAAATGTTACCTTTTCATGTATACAGCACAGAGAGCTCAAGGATGGTAATCAATATCAAGCCGACGTTTCTCTCAGTGGCCAGTTTTCCAAATGTGGACAGGCTACCATATGCACACGCACTAATCAAGTCTCCTTCTTTCCACAGGAGGCTGCTTAGAGAAATAGATGGTAGTAGGATTCATGCTATCTTGCTTAGAGAATAGGGAACAGATGGAGAAAATTTAATTCCCAGGGCCTATGGCTGCTAAGGGATTCCCCCATGCCACTTAAGTCTTTGAAATAAGGGAAGAAAGTTTCCCAAACCACGGAAAGCAAAATTTTACTCCCTACTAACTTTTCTACTTATTTTAAAAAAACTCTTTCAGTAGAGATAATATTTTTCTGCAGCAGATATAACAACTGTCCCAGATCTGCAGAGCCATCCCATGGTGTACGCTGTGGTTGTCCTACCAATTTCCTTTTTAGCTAAACCACAAAATGATGGGATGCCAGCCACGACAGAGCATATTATTCTGATGTTTGGCACTTACGCGTGAAGAAGACTAACTGATCTCTTTTATTGATTAATTGCACCTTTTAATGCCATTAGGGAAAGGGTTACGTTATAGATTCCTGCTGAATGGGACAGGCAAGTGGCACACAGGGCTTATAAATCACCCAGCTTGTGGGGGCTTCAGCAGCTGTGCTACTGTACAGATGCGGAGCACAGTTGAAGTTAATTGTGGTGTTGTTGTTAGTCACATGAACAGAAACACATAGACAGTGCTTCTTTGAAGAAAACAATCGTATTCTGACCATGGTAAATACAGTTACTATTGATGACAGTTGACGGCTGGATTGAAGCATCTCTCTTGAACCCCAGAAAGTCAGTAAGACATGGTAAGATAGCTGAGGGGTCACCAACACAAAGACCTCAGACAAGTGTGGCTGTCCTGAGGCTGATGGAGTGACATCTAGGGACACAGAAGTCCACTCTGACTAGCCTCCTGCCAGGCAGGGCTGCTGCACACTTCACTGTGAGCAACTGCAAATGCAAGTGTTGAGGGTGCAAGCCCTCTAATTTCCAGTGGATCTCTAAGAGAACAAATTAAGATAATGTTTAAACTGTGATTTAAGCCATGGCAGAAGAAAAAGAGACCAAAGTAGTGCTGGGGGCCTTTTGGCTAACAGAGCAGTTAGCTGCTGTTTTGTTGACTCAGCTTAAAAGAGTAAAAAATGCTTGTATTTATTTTAGGAAAACATCAAAGCTGCATTCTTCCACTCATGACTGTAGACTCTAGGTACTACAATGATTATTGCAATAGCAGCTCTTTTTTGAGCTGGCTGAGCCAATAACACTGAACTTACTCCTTGAAATACAAGTTTAGCTTCTCTGGTCTTTCTTCCTCCATCCTGTCCTGTCACAGAGCAGAAGGCAGTAGCAGCTCTGAACCTAAAGCCTGCAGTTTAAAGTTCTTGCAAAGACTCAGTTATTTGCAAGTTCCCAGTCCCAGTGTGGAGCTGGAAGGGAATGGAGGAGGATTTAATTGTATGATAAACACCCCTGCAAGAAGAGGATATTTGTATAGCATTAAGATATAATCTCTCTTCTATCTTTTGACCAGCATCTTCTCACTTCACCTGCTCCAGCGCCTCAGAAACTGGCCAGCCCCGCTGAAGAGAGGCAGTTACAGGCTGCGTCAAACCAAGGACGTGAACTGGAGTCACAGCCCCTTCATGAGAAGGTGCCTCGAGGCACTCCCTTAATTTCCAGCAAAATCTTACCCTACACAGGGCCTCCTCACCTACTTGCCTCATTCACTGACTAAAACAAGTGGTGGTTTCAACCGAAGCCAGTGCAAACCCCAGCTTGTGGCTTAACATCCTCCTGCTGCAGGTGGGGAAAGCGCTGACACACATCCCACGGGCACGAGGTCCTGCACTCCCACCTTCCAGCAACCGCTGTGTCCCAAACCCACGGAGGGGTGGCCAAGTGGCACAGCACAGGGGGTACATAAGCCCCCCCACCCCGGACAGAGCAGCGATGGTCAGGGACTGAGAGCTAGCGTTCTCAGGGAGAATTTGAGCAAACACAGACAGGCAAACATTTCACAAAAGGAGACATGCAGCATTTAACCTTATGGCTGTCTCCACGCACAGAGAATATTTATGAGATTGTCCCCTCTCCAGCGCAGCCTGGCACACGGGAGTCTCAGGGGATGCCCAGCAGGACAGGACGATCCAGGCTCAGAGAGAGAAGGACTGCAGGGACAAGGGAGATGGCGAGAGGTGAGACCCATTTGGCTTCTTCTCTTGCATGCTGGCTGACTGCATAGGAAAATTAACCTGCACCAGGAAAAGGCACATGAAAAAGGAGGAGTGTAAATCACCTCTTCATTTCACAAACGAGAAGGGAAAGGCAAGACAAACTATGCTGCTCTCAGGTCCAATTCCTTCCTTGTATACTTCCTGGGGCAATGCAGTTATGTGCCTGCCTAATGGCTCAGTCTAGCTCCAGGTAAGCAGTCATTAGTTTTCTTAGGAAATGCTCTAGCAGTAAGATACAAAAAGAGGGTAAAATTATTCAGTCATTAGTACTGAATTATATAGAGAGATGTATATACACACATATAAATATATGTACAGGGGTACACACACTCACACATACACACAACTTCATAAAAATTGATACATCTGGTGTTACTTTCTGTAGGGAGTAGAATAGAAAGAAAGAAAGAAAAAGGGGGTAGTATACGAATTTAATAAGCTCAGACATAATTGCCATGAGTAAATGTTAATGCATAGGGATGAACTTTTTTTTGCTTTATACATATTAATAGGCTCTCTCTTTGAGAAAGAATGACATCAGACATTGATAAATTTGACAGAAGTGAAAGGAAGAAATGGTCGCACTATTAGGAACACTCCTGAACGGTGTCTTTGATACATCAGCCTTCAGTCTCTGAGCACATTCGTATTAACTCACATGCACACTCAGAATTCAAATGAGCTGCTTCTTTAGATGCTGACTTTTAGCAGCAGTCCCACCAGACGGGCTGGAATCAAACTCACAGTTTCAGAGTGTGGTATGGTATAATTTTCTCAGTACAGTTTGTGCCTACTGACTCTCTCAGAAGATTAGAGAAAGAGGCAGCGTATAGCAGATCGTTAAAGATCCACACAAGGCTGAAGGGCGAAAAAAAAAATCTTCAATGAACACACTGCTCCAAGTACAGACATTCTCCTACGCCAAGAGATTGGTGCAAGGCTGTGTATTTAATATTGCTGGAAACAGAGAGATGATAAATTGCTTGGAATGGCTTCACTTAAAGGCAAGCAAGGGCTAACCATTGATGTCTGAATACCTCAGCAATGTCTGAATGCTAGTGCATTGCCACAACATGGATGCTCTTTATAACCCTTCAAGAAACCACTGTGAAAACAGTGCTACACACCTGCAACGTATCTGTTTTTCTGGAAACATCATGCCACTACAGTAACTGTCCATGAATCTTCCAGTAAAGCCAGCATACCCAGGTGCATCACATGGCTTAGGATTCACAGTGAGCCTAGAAATAAATAAAAAACTAAAGTCATGCATCTTTTCCTTATTAGCCCGTTGCTTTTAAGAACTAGACATGGGGAGGCTGGCTTTTTAAGATGCAAGTTAATACTATTGACACACATTTCTGAGCAGCTTCAAACCAAAAAGAACAAAAGAGGAAAAGATTCGGGAAGTGGAAAGGAGGTAGCCATGGAAAATGAACACATGAAAAGAAGAAACAGAGATGAGTAAATGTATGTGAGACAATAAGGATCTATAAGGGAAGGAAAGAAAATACCGAATGGAAAAAATGGAAGATAATAAGAAATTGTTAAATAATTGGAGGCCATAAAGGAACATATCATATAAAGGATATACATCAGTCTATTAGAAAATTTTATTTTGAAATCTTATAGAAATTTGAATTATTCAGTGAGATTTATGTAATAATATCTGCTTTCAACAGATAATAGGAAAAGCAAAATTCTTTAACAAAAAGTCAAATATTCAACAACCTTTTTCCCCTCCCTTGTCCCACCAGCATGCAAACACTCTTTGTAGACACACAGATACAGAAATAGGATATAAATATCCACCTTTCTGTTCACCACATAAGAAAACATAATTAGTTTCTTATTCATTTTTTATGTAGTTTCATAACAAAAGTTAAAAATATTTGTTTGGTTTTTTCTTTTAAAAATGTCAAAGTCTCCTTTTGGTAAGCAAATGTAGGACACCATCTGTATTTACACATATTTTTTTTTCAGATGTCAGTCATAAGACTGCTAGCAAATTAATTTGCACCTATAGCCAAGATGATGAGTGCTAGTAACACACATTATCTCTAATGCGCACAAAACAATGTGCATTTCAGTCCACTTAAGACACAGTTTTTACCAGATCTACCGTGTATTTAAATCTCTCAATGGCTACTATCACAGCATGCATAGTAGTTAAAGATAATTAAAGTGATAATACACCTGTTAACTGTGGGGATATTGCATCTACCATCAGACTGCTTATAATAACTAAAACAAACAGGTAGAAGGGTTGAGCAAACCGCATGTTCCTGCTGGCTAAGGGAAGCCTCACAACCTCATCCTGTCATCAGTGAAATAAAGCATGAGTCCTGTTTTGTAGAGTAGAGGCCACAGACTAATAGACCAACCATTTTACTGATCACTCTGTTCTTCATAATCAGGTGGACCAATTTCCCTCTTTCTTGCCCCTGTCTGAAGCAGCTCCCTTTCCAGTAAGTTTTCTCTTTAGGGAAAGTACTCCAGCTGCTTACTTGTCCTCTAAACAGCTATTAGAGTGCTTAACATGTCTTTTACTTTCTCTTAAAGCAACCCAGTGTCTGCAAGCCTATTCAAGATGGGACCTGAATTTTCCCTCACCCCATGTTTTCAGCATCATCATCAGTGTTTTAAGCAAGCAGCCCCGTCTAAAGAGCAGATTGCTTCTGAATGACAGAAATGCTCAAATACCGTGTTGATGGATATAATCACAGATAAGCAGAAAGGAAATAATTTAAGAGCTCCTGTTTCTACAAAACAATGTGCTTACTGTAAGGACAGAGGTGTTGTATTTAACTGGCAATGACCACTTTTATTCTGAGCTGGCAATAATCTGCAACAACAAATACATCCAAGCGTTTTACTCATCCGTGGATACTCATTTTCCTCCTCCTGCAGATATCCGTTCTTTGTATGTGTCCAGTGGCTAGAAGCCAAGAAACTCATTTTACGCTTGATAATTCGTTGCTAATCAGTGCTAATCTGTTTGGGAAAACATCTATAGCTCAAGCACAAAGAGAGTCAGATCGGTTCGGCTGCATTGGTGATGACTGTTCATTGCTGAGTGCAGCTCCATAAGCTCCTCCATGGGACCCACCTGGAGATTCACTCACTAGCTACAAGTGACTTTGCACCAAGAACCAACAAGACAGTGCTTTTTGAGACCTGGACATTTAAAATGAAAGTGAGAAATTAATCCTGGTGCTATTTGCACCAGTTTCACTGTTCATGTCTCTCAGAACAGTAGTCACTTACTTGTACAGGTTTACCACTGCAAAGTTGTGGGAGGCTGTTTTGGTCCTACTGAGACCTACTCAACTGAAAAAAAATAATTGTGAGAGTTTTGTGAGGGAGGTACATATCATGCCAGGTTTGATTTGAATTTATGGCACTTGAATTTCCATTGGGCAGATATCCATCACCCTAACATTTTATATGGGCAATGATTAGGAGCAAAATTCATATACTGCAGTCCACAAACACAACCCTGGAAAATGCAGCTTCCCCGTAAAAACAACTGTAGACTGGGGAGGGAATGGAGGCAAATACCCCAAACTCAGTGAAATCAAATAACACATGGCTTTCAAACCCTGGGAAGGTGCTCAGACAACAAATATTGATTTTACTTCATGCAAAGTAAGGTTTATGTTACTGCTGCAAAATTCCTCTTCTGGTATTTTCCTGTAGGCTTTGAGCCATACGTTTCTGTGTAATACAGCAAAGGCACAATTAAGCTCCTCTGCAACACCATGCTCTGCCCCTGCCAGCGCTCTCCCGAGCAGAGGCACTGCGGTGAGGGGATCCAAGGCACGCGCAGGCTGTGGGCACTCCTGCATCCCACCCTCAATCCAAGGGCTCGATTTTGAGTTGATGTTGCTGAGGCATGTCTCAGCTCAGCTTGACGGATCTGTAAGGTAGTTATTCAAATGAGATGTTGTCCCAGTCTCGTCTGGAACGTCTGCATGACAGCATTTCCCACTCACCCCTATTTTTTTTTTATCCATTAAAAATAAGGCAGCATGAGCCTCTGAGAAACCTGTCTGTAAAATAAAGGTCTGCATTAAAGCCAGGTACGAAAAACTATCTTCCTGACAAGCAGTCATTATTTGGAGGTGCATCTATCTCTCAGGGAATTGGTTACATGCCAGAAACTGAGAAACAATCCCATACAAACAGCAACATTAGGGGAAACTTAAGGTTGAAATTTAAGCACTAAAAAGACAGAGTGCATCTCAGGAAAAGCTAGATTAGCTACCTTATCTCTGCCTGCAAGCATACATGCAATATTACAGCCCTTAATTAAACAGACAGGTTTTCTCTCCAACAGAATGCATCAGATGGTTTTCTAGATTTTCTGTGTTTAGCATATATTAACAATTTGTCTCTTCACTGTGTGTCCATCATTTAATTAGCATAAAAGCCCCCTAGCCCTCTGTTCGCTTGGTCGTCTTCATAGTACATCCTCTTATCTCAAAGGTACTTATTTTAATAATTTCATCAGTACAGATGTACAATACATTCAACAAGACATTTTTCCCTTTAGAGACAGATGTACTTCTTAACAATAATTCATTACTTATTACCTCACAAGCTGTTTTTCAGACAAATAAACTCACAATTCCATTACCAGTATCTTTTAATGATGTTTCTGTTTCAGATTGCTTTATCATTGGAGTCTAATCCAAATTTCACTGAACTTTCCCATTAATTTCAGAGATCTGAAGGCTCTGTTCTTCATTTTCCAAGCAGCTGCACTCAAAGCACATCTCAGGAAAATCTGTATACTATTTATCCAATGAGACGTTTTAAAATAAAAAGGAAAATCTTTCTTTAAGATCAAAATGCCTCTCTAATGAGCAAAACATCCTGCAGAGGTTTTTCACTAGTTAGCTGAGATTATGTCCTGGAACACAGTAAGTGAAAGAAACCTACATGTTGAATGATAAATGGGAGCAGGGTGTTTTCAGAAATTATTTTAGAGCACAGCACAAATGAGTTTCATATGCAGACTTGCAAAATCATCATACTGGGTGAATTTGAATCTCTTTCAAAATGGTAATGTTAAGACTGAGAAGAGATAGTATCACAAGAAAGTGTTAGAAGAATAACGTGGTCTCTGCACCTCTGGGCTGTGCACTTCCTATCCCACAATCCTAAACACGACTGTGGCTCTTTGAGGATTTCCTCAAAGAAGCAGCTGAAGGAAGCTGTCTGCAAAGAAGAGAGGTAGCTCTGAAAAGTAGAGGCTTTGTAGAGTGACCCTTTCTCTGTGATACTCTGTACTCGGTGTGTTTCTAGGCATGGGAACCCTGGACTTCATGCAGCAAAGGACTTAGGTCCTTGAGGAACTTCTGAAAATCCTGTCCTATTTTATTAAAAGTCCTTGATCTTGTTGTGAATTTTTCAACCACAAATCTCTCCAATCACGTCCAGCTTCATTAAATTCATTGGTATAAGCTATGAGCATGTGTGAAAGTTAGCCAAAGCAAACTGGGATGCCGCTGTGATAAAAGTGGTGATCAGATAATGCCAAAGTAGAATATTCCTTTTAGACATGAAGCAGGAACCCCAATAACCCTCTATTCCATGCTCCTCCTTAATCGTTATAATGTGAGCTATGAAATTTGACTACCTATAACATGATGCATTCTTGAAAAAATTTCCAAAAATTGGAAAGGATATCTGAGAACTTTGCCATGTCAAAAATTCACGTGTATCTTACCTCTTGATTTTCTTCTCTCATTTTTCTCCAAACTTACCATTTCTGTTTTGTTTTGCTGTTGAGTAAGTACATTGCATGATTTCAATGATATTTTGGAAAGAGTAAATGGGAGATTTAAAAAATTAAGTACTTCAAGCATTAATTTTAGTTAGTATGTTGTATTAAGATAGGAATACTGAGTACTAGGCCCTCATTGTACTGAAATTCATACTAAGAGAAAGGAAGAGTTACCCTGAAGGCACCAAAGGAGGAGGGGTATCCATGCTTATTAATATATTAAAAATAGTAAAATATTAATTATCTATAATTAATCTATTTTTTCTACAGGGGGGACTCATGATTGACCCTCTGGAAATTAGAAATTGAGAAGACCTATTACACAACTGATTTTCTTTCCTTGTCACTACAAACTTGTTCCCTATAGTTTCATCTCTAATGATTTATTCAGCAGTTTATTAAAAAAAAAAGACTTGTCATTCTTTCCTGTCCTTTCACAAAAGAATGAAGAGATTTAAGCAAGAGAAAAAATTGAGATACTGAATTTCTATCTTACCAATATCAGAAACTCATTCTAATAAGGATTATTCCTACACTGACTCCACAGCTCTTCCTGTTTCCATAAAACTATTTGCAAGTTACATATATTTCCATATCTGATCTGCATTAATATTAAAATCCTCCTGAAGTTTCTGGAAAGATTTACATGTTTTATCATCAGATAAATCCTTTATTATCTTGTACTGAAAGTTCATTCTTCTTTAAAATGCAATAAATATTTAATTTGAACAAACAAAGCAAAAGCAATGAAGGAAAAGAGGTGCCCCATGAAAAAAGAAACCTGGAGATTGAATTCACAACTTCATTTGCTGTCTGCGTAAAAATTTCCAGAGTCAATAAAAAAAAAGTAGCAAATCCCAAATCTCATATGTAGAAGGCAGAAAAGATACCAGGTTATTATCCTCAAGCATTACATTACCCATGCACTGCTACATTGGATGGACAAGTAGCAGAAGAGTCAGGATATTGCTGTGGCTGCTTGAGACAGAACGCAAGAGGCAGGTGGACAGCATAATGGGAGCAAACAGACAGCAAACACACCAGTAACACTGGCAAGAAGAAGTGATAAGTGAAACTCAGAATGTTTTGGATTTTGTTTCCCAGGAGCTGTAAGGTGTTGAAAGGTTTTATTAATTTATGGTAAATCCTTTGGAGTTGTAAATCTCACAAGACGTTGCTCAGCAGATCAGAGATTCTTCAAGAACATCATATCTCGTGTTGCTTCAGCACTTCTCATCACACCTGCTTCCCAAGAAATGTGCATGGGCAGGGGGCTGCATGGAGGGAGGTGCTAATAAGAGAACAGAGGGGAAGAGAAGAGGAATAAGAAGCTCTTCTCTGAGATATTGTGCAAACGTACTACAAGAAAAGAGTTGGGAAAGAGTTACAATAGATTTAAAGGAAGATAACTTTAAAAGTGGTTGGGTTTGTGTCTGAGGCAAATTTCATTGTCTTTAAATGTAGCCTAGATCTAAACTACTATATCACCTAGAGTATACACCGCAAATGATGCTGGTCTCACTCCTGATCCTCCCAAGCAGTTTACTCCTACGGTAAAAAAATTTCATCTTTATCTTATTTGGGTATCTCTCTTTTCATCTCTGCTGTATCTTGTGATCCCCAACTCTGTGCCATCCGTCAGTGAGACAGGCTGGGGAAATACAGAACCACTGGTACTTGCAACATTTGAAACTCCTGGATAAATCATTACAGAACATGCTATAGGGAACAACTTCACAGTGACAAGGAAATAAAATCAATTTTATATTAGATCTTCTCAAATTCTAATTTCCATAGTGTCAATCCTCAGTCATTCCCATAGAAAACTCTACCTGAGAGGGAGGGAAAGAGAAAAATTGGCTGAGGTCCCCCTCTGGGAACATTTGACTTCTTCCTCGGAGGTAAGGGAATTTGTTCCCCATGCTCCATGGAGCAATGGTGGGGGGATTAGCCTCCAACTCCATTAAATTTTCCCAGATCCACAGGGGACTATGCAATCTTTAGCTCTTTTCTAAATGATAGTTTGCTCAAAAGGCCTCCTGCTACACTTGAAATATAGGACAGGTGTTGCCACATTAGCTACAGACCCACGCAGAGAACCCAGAGACAGAGGAGAGGGGTAGTACCATGGAGCCCACAAATTTTCATACTTCATAACCAATACAGAAAAAGGGGTTTTCTCAGACTAAGATTATATGAAAAAAACAGTTTTTCTGTTAGCATTAAAACTTTAGAAGGGAGCTGAGAGTGTCCTGTTCTCCAACATTAAAAGCTAGCACCCTGAAAACATCTGTGCATCACATGGTACAACACTGAGTTTTAATACATATCTTTTTCTCATGTAACACCCCACCATGCAACCATGGTTTTAGGATTGCTATCTGCAGAACAAATAATGTTTATCCTGTCACAAGTCTTGCCTGCTCCAGGAGTTTGTTTCATGCAATATCCTCCTCCTGCTATTTCCATTTCAGAGTAAGCCCTTTTACCTCCTCCCACTCCACTGAAGTGTGTGTTACTGCAGCTAAAAGTAAGGGGTAGTCACTGATGTTGTCATATTTATGGAAACACTGTGCAGATGATTCACCACGCTGACAACCTGAAAACTCCTTTTTGTGCCATAGGCTGTTTTTTTGATCTCGTACTTGCATTTCCTCCTCCTTTGCCACTTCCCAAAAGTCAAAGTAACTGGACATGCCAGTGTGTCACTCCATGTGTGTGATAGTAGTTATCAGAAATTTTTCCATGTGCAAACGGTTTTGGTTGAAGTCACTGGGGTTTGCATTGAAGTCCTCAGGATTAATTTTTCCCTTCATAGCTGCAAAGGAGGAAACGTTCCATATCAGTATCATTCATCAAGTCAGTGATTTCACGTAGGTAAAATGGTGGGCATGAATCTTATTACCACAGTGGTTCCTTTTAGCCTCTGTGGTGGAATAAAAGGGCATCAAACCATATATGAATAATTGCCGTGATCTTTGAGGTCCCTCTGTTCTACTCATATAAATGGAGCATCAGCAGAAACGATTATCAGGTCAGGTAACTCTAAGGGTCAAATCCTCAGCAGATGTGGATTGTTATAACTCTACCAAAAAAAAAAAAAAATCACCATTTATGCCACTTTGAGATTGGCTTTAGGAAGCATTTATCTTACCATGCTCACCTGAATTTTATGAGGAACTTGCACTTAAAAATAAAACTGCATCTCAGAGACAGCTACAAGGATCAGTTTTACATGAAGAATTAGATATGACAAAATGATACCAAAAAAAATCAGGGATGATGAATTCTGAAGTAGTTTATCTTAAAGAACATGCAAAGATGTGTTTCACTGGAATAGGATGTTGTCTGGAGATAACATCGAAGCTAACACAATACCACTGCTGTTACCATTCAAAAAACTCTATTTACAGTTAGAAAGATAAACTGGGCACATGAGAAAGGTAATCCACAATCTAAAATTAAATAGTTCGCAGTCTCCAGTTAAATTAAATGAGTAGCGGTACAATCTGAAAAAATACGGCATTCATTTCATGCCTATTATATAGATGGCTATTTGTGCTTGTTATGATTATAAAATCACACTTCAGATGCTCACATCTCTCCAGTTTTCAGCTCTTCCAAGAGTTATAGCTCTGGCACTCCTCTATGGTACAAAAATACAGCACAGCTTCTTGCAGTTTCCTGAGATACTGCACCTGCAATATATTCATACTAATTGCTCCAAACTCACGCATACAGATGACAAAAGAAGTTGAATGGCAATTCAGCTTTTTCATGCAAAGGAAACATAATTGTTTTATAATATACTGTAAGTTTTAAACCTGCAGGTTAAGTATTCATTTCATTATTTAGGGATAGGTTGCACTTCTACTCCTTCCTCTGTACAAGAGGCAGCCTGTCTCTGCACCATGCCAGGAGAAGCATGGGAGAAGATGTCAGACTCGGGATTTTCTTTTCTCTCTTCACATTTCTCTCTCTTTCCCTTATTACAAACTCAATATTGCTTCTAATGCCTCCTCTCATCCACTTACCACTAGTATTTTTCAGAAACAGGCTATTTGAGCAAAATATGTTGTAGAGCAAATAGAAGAGGAGGGGAAATATGGACTCCCGTGTTTCCTGCACAGGCAATTGAATTCAACACAGCTATTACAAATCTTGTAAGTCAGATCTTTTTCTAGTTAAGGGATTTTACTTCAGACCCTATCAGCAGAATGGCAGGAAAAAGAATGATTCTGCAACAAAGTCAAAGGTATTTTGAGTTTCTGATGAGAGAACTACTTACCTCTGCAACAGCAGGCCCAGTAAGATAGATCAGTACTAGCTACCAAAAACCTCCTTTGGCTCAAAACATCGAAGCCTGTGGTTTTTAAAATCGAAGAACCAATTAAAAGACTTACCTCTGGATTTGCATGCTGTTTGATCCAGTAGTTGTAATTTGTTGTCTGCAGCACACAGAATCATTAAATTTGTCTAAAGGAACTACGTTAAAAAATCATCAAATGTTATGAACCATGGCTTAAATTTTCAAAATACTTTAAGTAATTCAAGGGTCCAATTTCCATTTGCACTTCCTAGGTAGTAATTAGGCTTTACAGAATTAAGCAATGCAACACCTCGCTCATAGTCCTGATCCTACCTTGTACAATACCCGCACAAATTTTCTATAGATAGGCACCTAAGTGCAGGGTCAACAGAAAGCTGCTGAGCAGGGCATGGACCAAACTAGCAAGAAATAAATTTCAGCTAAAAGGGCAGTGCTTATACATGTCCAGAGAAACAGAGTCCCTGTTCAGAGCCATTAAGTTCCTAAATAATCTCAGCAACTTGCATGATACAAAACATCAGGTTTCCATTTTTAAAGAGTAATAGTGGTAGGCCAGGACAAGCGAGAGCTTTGGAGTTGTCACCCCCTGAGGGTGTTGGGGACAGGGTCAAACTGCTCCTTCTGCCCAAATTGTAGCCGGAGCTTGAGTTCAAACCAGTGTCCCAAGTCAGCGTCCCAACAGCTGGCTTCCTGCAGGGTGGGAAAAATATCTCAGTCACCAACATGAGAGCTGCTCCTCTTTGTAGAAATAATTTGATATGCAGAGGACTGAGGCCAGAGAGACTGGCTTTAATCCCAGCAATTAGGAAACATATCTAAGATGGGAGTTCAAGTCCACATCTGAGAGGTATTACTGCTCCAGAGCAGGGATCTGAACCTGGGCTTTCCACCTTTCTCTCACAGCTACCGTTTACTTTGAGCATGTTTTGACCAGGCCGGTAACATCAGGCCCATAGCAAAGACAGTCTCATTTTGAAGGCTTCAAGGCTTTGGGCCACAGCAGTCCTTGAGGTAGATCTCAATATTTAAGTGAGTTGGGACAGCAAAATCTTGAGCATATGCAGAACTTAACATGCTAAACTAATAGTCAGGAGGTAAGTGACAGCTGAGGAGTAATTATGCCAATGGTACCTGAATGCTGGGACAAGGTGATATCTACATTGTGCAGTGGATTATGGTGAAAAAAAGCTCCGAGCTGACTTTCAGAGTACATCCACAGAGTTCAGCACAGCACCACGCAGAGACACTCGCCTGGGTCTCAAAGGCAGCCTATCCTTTTTGGTATGGCAGAACATGCATTATTAAATTCAATCCCTGTTTCTCAGCAGAGCTAATTAGTTCAGGTGCAGCTCAACACTGCTATAATTATACTCCATCTGCTTCCAGAACCAGCTAGTTTGGGTGCTGAGAGCTTGGAAATTTCTCTACAGTACACCCTCATGGGAGGGGGCATGATACTATTATGTCCTTAGGCGTGAAAAGAGATGGATTGACACTTTGGTCCCTTTGATGATGTGAGCCTTAGCAGCCTAAATCCTGCTGAGTTAAATCCTCTCGAGGGACAGATTTTTTTTAAGATGTTTAAATAGCTAAAGCCCCAGGTATGGCCGCAGTGTGATTTTTGAAAAATGCCTCATAAGCACTAAGTGTTTGCTGGGTGGTAAATGACTCTGTGCAGCAATGCAGTGGTGAGAGCCTCATGTCAGGCACCTGACCCAGGTGGGCTGTCATGGGCAGCAGCCTACAGGGCCCTGTCTCTTACCGAAACTTTGATGTGTTTAGGTTGGCTTTACTGGCTTGCAATCCAGCATGTAAGTGCTAAGACTCATTTGGCTACACAGAAAATATCAAGCCTGTCTGCTTCTCAAGAAACAGATAGTGATGACTCAGATGAACGCTAATTTAGCATGCTGTGTTTGCTCCCCTTAAAATGAAACCTTGATCCAAAGACTAGTGCAGTGAATGGAGTATCTCTCCTTGGTGTCAATTCTTATTGGATCAGGCCCTGAATTTGTGGCATGGAGCAATTAGTATGAAATAGATTAGGCAACAACTTCCTTTATTCAGTCGTACAAGTTATTTCAAGATGAACTGATTGCCCACATTTGTTTTGTACAGGTGGCTAAACCATCAATACCAACAACACTGGCATTGATCAACACAGAATTATTTCCTCACTCTCGCAGGTATTTTGCTTCATATCACTTTACAAAGGCTGTCAGGGACCATATTCCAGTACAATGCGCAGTGCCACAGCACATTTTTCTGGACACTGGAGTCATCCATATGCATTTGCCCTGTGAGCGTTCCAGCAGCACACTCAAACAAGAACATTTTTGGTGACCATGTGAACCCCACAGCACATTCTCATCCCACCCACTGTGTTTAACCACACATCACGTCAGTATCATATATATGTACCAGTGGGTGCATATGTGCGTGTGTGTCCAGAGACAGTGTGCTCTGCTTCCATGTATGTTGTGCAGGCGTGAATGACACCTGCATCTAACAGCATGATGTCTAGGTGGGCGTCTATGTCACTGCCATTAATATTTCAACTCGCCGCACTGCTGTCAGTGCCAGCTCTCTCAGTACTGCTATGTCTCTGCTTTCTTTCTGCTTTCCAGGGGCACTGGCTAAGGCTACTGAGACTGTTAGATTTTGATTGAAACCCAATCAGTTGTTACTTATTTAACCAACATGCAGGCATCACTTTGTACTATGTTTTTGGAAAGTGACAAAAAGGGAGCTGTCCCATGCCACCCACTCTTCAGGGAAGAGCTCTGCATTTCTGCTCTTGCTCAGCCATGGCTGTCTCACTGCCAAACAACTCTCTCAGGGTGCAGACAGCCTCTAATGCCTTCTCGAACATGAAATAATTACTTGTTATATAAAGGTTGCTTCCTACTACTCGTGTATATTCGGTGTATTCAGAGTCTTTTTTCAGTCCTCTCTCTCACACTGCACTGCAGCTCTCTGACTGGACCAATTTACATGGGTTTAGGTATGTCATGAGAGATAGCACCCAAAATGTCTGTCTGAGCCCAGACGTGTGCCCCAGCTCGCTAACCATCCCTACTATTACCCTTCACCCCACAGCCCCCAGCTTGGATCTCCCAGGGAGCTTACGCTTTCCTACATACGCCCCATCAACGGCAGCAGACTGCCATGAGGAAAATCAGACCAAAAGGCAGCAATTAGCGTTTGAGAGCTGGTAAGGAGCAGGTATAAGTGAGCATTTTTGCCCATTTCAGTGCAAGGCTAGCAGTTTAACTCAAAGCATCCCCTGCAGTGGTTTAGGCTGTTAGTGCCTGACTTTGTACTGAAAAGAAGAGGGAGGACTCACAGGCAGTCACAGCAGAGGCATTTTGAGAAGCTATCTCCACTCAGTTACCTTATCTAGGCTGAGAAGTATGTGTGAGTGACTTAAGCCTGTACAGTGTACATTCAAGCAGGTAAGTTAAAACCACTGGCAATTAAAAATATCCTCTCTGGCTTTGCAGTGGGACAGTGGAGGAGATGTCACAGACGTGCTGAGGCTCAGCTGAGAGACAGCAGCTAACAGCTGAAAGATGGGACATGACTATGGAGTATGCTGGACACAATAACATGGGGTCAGGGAGCTCTCAGGCCTGAAGCCCGACACTCAAGTATGAGCTAAAAAACCCTTTTAGACATGACCATAGTTCATTCAGGAAGCCTCACGAGTCTTATGGACTGCAGGTCCCCTAAATGACTGAAGGGCCAAAGGCAAATGCAGCTGATGCAAAAGAAATTTTCCAGAAGTCATAATTTTATTTTTTTCTTACCCTATTTCCCTTGGTTCTTTTTTTCCTTCTTTATCATTTTGTCACCTCCTGTCTGTGCAAAGAGAAAAGCTGCAATTCCAGTGTTTGCTGCAGCTCTAAATTTCAAATTTTCAGTTCATTCTTGTTTTCCAGTTCTCATTAATAGATTACAGATGACTTTTTTATTAATTCCCATCTATGTTACTTCTTAATTTATTTTTCTGGGAAATAAATACTTTCCTGATCTGTTCCAGTCTTGTTTTAATGCTTAGCCAAATATCTTAAGGCAGTGAAGGAAAAAACAAACAGCTGAACATCTGCTGAAAAGGTTGCAAGGGCAAATAAGCTCTAATAGCTTCCAATGAGCTTCCAGAAATATATTGCATAAAGAGCAATTAATAGATCCCAGTCCTTAAGCCCTTACTTATAAGACTATCCTGGTCAGTTACTTAATTCAGTTACAGACAGGAGTAAATTCAGATGCAGGATATATTATTAGCTACTTTTAAAATGCATCCTACAGTGACTTATCTCTCTCTCTCTAAGCAACCGTTAACTGGGCTCAACACACAGCCTGCTTTTATGCATTACTGGTGCAATTCACATCGGGAGCTTATGAGACTGGAAGGAGTCCCTCACCACAACTGAAATTCTCCATCATTTTAGTGCACAGTTTGGCTGCCCCGTACCTCCACAGGGGCAAATTGGGCAGGCACGTGTAGGAGCTCACTTGCGACATGCACCCAAAGGCTCCTTTGGTGACGCAGCTCAGCCCTGCCCCTGGAAGTGACCATTACAAGGGCAGGCTCAGAGGTCAAGGAGAGAATCTGGTAGCTGTACAGGTGTAGAAAGAAGTGTCGCTACTATTCCCCAATTCATTGGCCAAAGCAGTAGCATGGAAATTGCTGCAGAGTAATACCTTCTCTTTGCCTTGGACTTCAATTTCTCCTCTTCGGGTTGCCCTCAGTTCAGCCACATATATCTACCTGCCATTCTCAGGCCTTCTCTAAGTAAATGCAACACCAGGAAAGTCAATAGAGTTTCATTCACTTACAATAGAAGTGAATTTAGCCATAAATCGATACTGAAAAGCAAAATGTTCCCTACGTGCCTGATCTTGTAGCTGTCCTTCATCTGAAGAGTTCAGCCCCACTTACAGAATCAATGTATCGATAGAAAGGAAACTGTATTTTCAATAAAACTGAAGATGTGAGCAGATTCAGCATTGTATGATTATTAATTTCCAAAGTTAGCCACAAGCTTTTAACAGTTTCCATTAAATCTCCAAAGGAAATTGAAGATCTTGGATAATTATCAAAAAAAGCTGTGTTAAAATACTCTCCTCCATCCCTCTACATGTGCAGAAGCAACTTGGAATATTCATAGGGCAAGCAAGGATACACTGTTGTCTGAAAGCAATGATGCTTCACTGCCGCTTATTTCTGGGATAGCCCTAAGCTCATTCTGCCACCTTGTGTGATCAACTTATATTACAGCACAATCTCATTTTCAGGTGCATATTTCTTATTCCACTCCAGTAGGTCTTGCCTCTTATTTAGTACTACTCAAAGCCTGGAGTCAGTTAAACTATGTGGATACAACAACTCATCTCTGGTATTCTGGTATGGATTGTCAGGATGAACCAAATTTAAAATTTCATTCATACTTCACCTCCCAAAAAGCCACTTAGTTTTAAGTGAACAATTCTTACCAAATATAGGAAAGAATGGACATTTCTGTTAGTTTATTGTTAGATTGTGGTTCTCTTGAAGGTATAACTTTCTTGAAATTATGTGCTAAATAATGCCTGGGAATAGTTTTAGTCCATATCATCCATTCAAAGCAATTTGTTGAAAAAAAACCCAACAGTTTTTCAAAACTTGAGTTGTGTGACTAGCCACTCTTTGTCTTATGGCCTATTTCCCCCTTATAGAAATAGTTTCTTCATGCTTACCCTGACTGGAAAACTGTGACCGTTCTTTAGAAAAACATTTGGGTTTCAATGTAAAATGCCTGTGGAAAGCAAATACAAAGGTAGTCTTTCAAAAAGATTCTCCACTGTTTTCTCAGTGTTCCCATTTCTTCTGCTATGTTCAGTCATGACAATATGAAAAAAAATCAAAAAAGTTAAAAAAAAGCAAAAGCCTTTAATGAAAACCCTGGTTAAAGCCTGTTGGATAAAAACGTTTAATGTTTTGATTAGCTGAATGAATTCAACTATCTTGTTCTGGAAACAGGGAAAGCATTCCTGAAGTTCATCTACAAAAACCTTCTGAAGCTTTAGGTCAGACTACCATGAGAGGCTCTGCAAGGGATTCACACGCCCAGAAATGACTGCTGTTACAATGCAAAAAATCAATAACACTACATGAAGTTGTTACTTACAGATGTCATGTCCCTTCGGAGTACTAGCAAATGCCCACGCGCCCCATAGGTACCAAAACACATAAATGCGACACCAGCTGTGTCCAGAAAGGCTCCCGGTATAGGGGGGCATTTTACCCTGTTCACAGAAAGGCGCTCAGCACATCCTGGTTTTAAATGCCTGTAAGCTTGTTTGCACTGATCCGCTGGTAAGCGAAGGTGACAGAAGGTAGGAAGCAGAGAAAACAATTATCAAAAGCTCCTTCTAAATCCTACAAACGCAGACGCTGACATCTATTATTGCCTTATGCTCTACAGATATGGAACTACACTTCTTATCTAAGAAGTGAACTATGGCTCAGACTTAATTAACCAGAACTGCAGTGCCCATAAGATCTGTGCTAAAAACATAGTGTACACAGTTAAAGCAAAACTCATTCCTATAGTCTAGTTTTAATGTCCTTCACACAGGGAAATAATTATACCTAAAAGCTGATGTTCTCACTTCATACTTATGGAATACAATTCATCTTACAATATCTCAACATCACCTTAAATTGTGTCTGTGGTCAGAAAATGTTTATGTTAACATCACACCATTTTACTCACCATACACTCTGCAAGTACTCAAATCACAGTGCTGATCCCCAATCCTTCCATGAGGAAAAATAATTGAGGCAGAAAGATTCACAGTGATTTTAATAAGAACCAGGCAAAATATATCTACCAGACAGAAACTCAAAAAAATACACAGTTTGCGTGTCAGAGAAAGCATTAATAAATTCACAATTTGGTGAATAAATTCAGGCCACCCTCCACTGCCCCCCAAATTAATAACAAAAGTAATTTTAGAAAAATTTCTTTTGTTTCCCGACTTAGTCTGTACAAAATTTGACCTTCCTTTTAGAAGTTGGTCTGTTTAAAAAGGATGAAAAACTAAATAATTTAAAAACAAAACTGAAAATTTTGCCTCCGACTATATGTTTCAGGTTGACCCAGAGTGGCAAATCATATCAAAGTATTTTTTCCAGTCACCTACTGATTAAAAAAAATACAACTTTCAAAACATTTTACACACAGTTCTAATTTCAAAGGACTTTAGCTCAAGTTCCAAAAGCACAGAGCAGCCCTAAAATGTGCATAATTAGCCTGGTATAAGGGAGCATACGGTAAAGGGCCCTGGAAAGTTCGAATCCCTGTACAGGCTCTTGCAGAGCCTTTGGCAAGTCATTTCATTTCCTTATATCTCTATTTCCCTATCTATTAAGTCAGGGCAATAATACCTACCTTCCCTGAAGAGGTGACAGTAATTAAGTCAATGTTTTGCATAGCACTTTCAAGATGCAAATCTCTACATTAAAGTTCTAAGTACTATTATTATTATCATCATTATCACTGATTATCATTAAGCTAAAGCTACTATTTAATTCTGTATGTTCTCTTCTTGTTCTGAGACATACATTCAACTGCCATTGTAAGCTAATTATACCACCTACTCTTAAGTATAGCAGTACAAAAGCATACCTTCTGCTGCATTTGCAGTCTGTTCCCTCTTTCAAATACTCTCTGTGTAAAGGAAAGTATATTCTTAACTAATGCCTTAAGGAAGTTTGCACGGTATTGCCACATTAGCTCATTGCAATTAGTATCTCAAGTTTCTCTGCAATCCCAGGAAAATAGCAGTAGCCACAAATGCAGTTAATAATGATGACTTTGTAAAACAGAACTGGAGGCTTATAAGGAAAGGGCTGTCAAAGAGCAAAAGGCTGCTTTTCAAATGACCTTTAATTCCTCTGCGACTGCTGCAGAGGATAAAAGTTAACATGAGTGACAAAAAAGGCTTTTCCAGCTCACCACATTTCGCCAGGTCAAAGAAACATTTGTAATGAATAAATAAATAGATAATTCATCCCCCAGCTGTTCCAGCATCTTTTCCGATATGAACACAGGTAGGAAGCAGGTCTGTGAAGCTGGATGAATTTCAGAGACCTATAAAACAGTCAGAGAACCGAGCTCAGAGAACCGAGCCTGAGTTGCTCGTTATGCAGAGCAGAAAGGAACAGAAATTTCCCCACAGGGCTTCAGATGCAATGTGTATCTGTGAACCATAAGGCTTTAAAATGCCGATGTCAAAACTAGTGTTTCCTAAAATCAGCCTGACTCAGTCTTTTCTGGTTTTGCTCACAAACACACAGCCATGCGATGCCATCCCGCCACCCTGCCTGCTCGCTGATGCAGTCAGCTGCGAAGCTTGATGTGTATGAGCTTCCAGATGTCTAAGCACAAAAATGGCCAACACTCAGTGTACTTCAAAGCCTACCTGTGACAAAAATAGACACACACACACAGACACAGAGTAAAGAGGTGGTATGTCACATCTTGGCATGCAGCCATGGAGAAAACCACTCCTCTCCTCGTGATTGTTTATGTGTTATGGCAATGCATTAGTCTAAATAAAAAAAGTAATTTTTTAATGGATAATGAAATTTTCCAACTGTCAGCCTTGAAAGAACCTCGTCAAGATGAGACATTTTGTAACAACACAGTATTTTGCATTTATATAATCTTTCTGTCTAAGGTTATCAACACAAAAATGTTTCTGAAGTCAAATAATTAAAAGTGCATGGAAATCCTGAGAGGCAAAGTAAATGTAACTTTTTATAGGGAAGGAAACTGAAACTTAGAGGCTAAAATCTGCATCCGATCTCACCCAGTGGGATGGGACAAATAATAGCCCATAGCCTCAGTCCTGGCAGAGTACAGATCCACCAACCATTTGAAGATCACTGTGGCTCCAGCCTTCTCCATGTGCCAGGGCATTTCTGTGCTGCAGGTGAGGCTTTCTGCTGTGGCCCCAGTCTCACCCATACCGGATGGCAGTCGGATGCGGCTGCAACGTTCATCAGGATCCAGGATGCCAGGCAGGCACTTCCAAGCTGGTAATCTAGACACAGCCTGAATGGCTGCCCTCCATAACACAGGGACTGGAGGGAAGGCTTTCCTCTCCCAAAAACACCTTTCTGTCAATTAATGTGACCCCCTGTTCTTCGCTGTGGGAGGACATTCAAGGGAGATTTGCTCAATCATCATGAGCAAAAGAGGTTCATGAATCTTTTCTAAAGAAGGAGAATGGGTAAATTACTTCCTTAATGTAAAGAAGGGGTTGAGAAATGAATGAACAGTATTAAATGACATTAATACCTGAGATAATGGAAGAAAAGTCATAAAACACACACATACATACTCACTCATTTGTCCATGTTCTCTTTGGCTTTCTTTCGGTCTTGTAGGAAAAGGAATGCTATCCTGAGGTGGGGTGGAACTGGCTGTTGGTATAAACAACTTTTCATAATTGCAATAGGAAAAAGCCAGAAAAAGAATGGGCTGCAAGAAGGGAATTCATCATATAAATGACACCTGCATGGCCATCCAGTGCTATCAGTCACCATACCTCAGGTGGACAAGGTTTATTGGTAAGTCAGTATGGCTTCTTGCTGCGCTTTCATGCAAGGCATTTATTCTTCTTGTTAAAACATAGCTTTCCAGGAGCAGCCTAATTCTCCCTAGATAAGAATTCCAAGAAACTACTTAGAAATATTATTTCTGTCAGGTGGCTTTCTACTGCCTTTGCTTCCTTGCCCAGTATTTTTCAAGTACGTTTAAGCATTACTACACAATTTTAAAATATAAAAGGCAGGTAGAATCCAACTGTTCAATAACATCTGAGATGCTATTCATTCGTTAAAACTGAGAACACTGTGTACTCATGGATAGCAATGCAATCAACCCACTGACAAGCTGCAAAATACAAGTTATTACACAATATCACGTCTTATCATAATATAAAAAAAGTATCTCTGCACTTAAAAGTAATGTAGTTCCAGTTCCCAGACAAAACATAATTGTAATTTCTTATTTTATTACTTTATTGTTTCTCTTTTAAGTAACATTTGAATAGGCTCAGAAATGGCTGGAATTTCAAGTCTAACCTTTGCCAAATCTGCAAAACCCCTGGATATTTGTATCTCACTCATTCTGCTGCTCAAAGCTTCAGACTGATAATACTGGAAATTAAATTGACCCATTTATTCATCACTGTAGCAGGGCTTAAACCTCAGCAGCATGATTGCCATCATGTCAGTGTTGCCAATGACCTAAGTCTTGCGTTTCAGAGATTGCCCCAGCAACACTCGATAATAAGTGGCAAAACATTATTACTTCCTTTGGTACTCATTATAAAAACATTAATTGGGGTGAAAGGTAATCCACTTCATATGCTAAGTCATGGATCTTCTCTAAGGGTGGACGGGGGGGATTGCAAGAATAAGTATGTCATGGTGATTTGTTGCCACAAAATTTCCTTAAAGTTTGAATGAATGGACTACTAGGGGGCGGCACAGCAAGGAAAAATATTCTTTTGATTTAAATTATCCAGATCTGGTCTGAAAGGTCAGCATCAAAATGAGAACACAATACAGAAAAGAGAGGAGCTCCAAAGGAATGCCAGTACAATTTATGCAAACCTTTTTTTCCACTATCTTGTTTTGAATAGTTTTATTTTATTTATTTTAGGGAATCACTCCGTGGCTCACATGCTGCAGCTACTTAAAATTCACAGTCCTTTTACCACCCCATTCCTATTGTCTCTCCCTTTCAAGCACTGTTTTCATACCAAAAAAAGAAAAGAAAATGAAAAAATCCCCACCAATTTGCTTCGGTTTGACTCCTGTGTCAGAAAAGCATTAAATTCACAACCAGATAGCTGTTTGCCTCCCTCTTGAGTGTTGTCACCCTGCCTTTTTAAGCTCTGTTTCATCAGTTGCATGAAAGTTTTTTTTCTTCATTTCAAAGAGCACATTAAACTCTCATTAACAGTAAGGGGAATTATGCATGCACAGTTAGAAAATGAAAAAAAAAATTTTTTTTAAGAAAATCTTGCATTATCTAAGTAAAGAAACAGGATTCCCCTGACAAATGTGTATTCACAAAGAAATATCACTGCAGGTAACAAATAGGCTCCCTTGGCTAAGTCAGATAACATTTCCAAAATTTCCTCAAAGCAGGCGCTGTCTTGGAAACCTTTCAGCAGGAAAAATGGATACTGCTCAGCCTGGGTTTATCTTGAAATTTTGGACTTTCATCTTTACAGAACAATAATGTTTGAAAAAGCAAAAATTTAAATTAAATCCCAAGCCTCATAAGGAGGCATCTTGGGGGCCAGCTACTGGCAGGGCTGGAGAGAGTGCTGCTGTGAAATGGAAAACGTGAGCTGGCAAGTGGACCTGAAATCTTGGATTTTGAACTTGGCAGATCTGAAAAGTCTTGGCATTTAGTTACAGATCCTGGAATGTGAAGCTTGCAAACAAGTTTTTCCCCATAAGAGTATAAAAAGCACCTTTAATATGTATAAAGCAAACTTCTGTCTACCCTTCTTATAAACAGCATTGGTGTTTGCACAGTGTGAAGTAGCCTTTAGAAATGTGTTGATTTTGCCTAGAAATCCTATCTTCATTTGTCTTGCTTTATGTCTCGTGTGGGCCCCTGTGACTTTTTGACCCTCCAGTAAATTTTAGCGTCATTCAAGAAGGTCAAACAGTCAGGGGAAGCAAAAATGGATTAAAAAAGAAAGAACTGCAGTGGATGGAGAATTATCATCATAAGCTTTATTAGATATTTCAAATGATGCAGACTTTAATAGCAGCAAACTTTTAAAAGTTCAGTCTCTGCTTTTACTGGTATAAGGGGATACTGTTAATTTTCCATCTGATCTTTAATGTCACTAATCAGAACAGTTACCCAAGTCTTTCTGCAAAGTTATATGAACTATTTAAATTATTTAAATTTATTTTTAAAATATTATTTAAAAAATTAAAATATTATAAAACCAGTTTCCTAGTGTTTCCCTTGATGGCAGGGAAGAGTCACAATGTTACTTGAATCTCCCTGCTCAGCTTGGCCAGAATCCTCTCTGCATTTTCTGGTTCTCTCTTTTTCTTTTTTTCTCTTTTGCAGGGTAGAGGGGGAGCAGACAGTACTGGCAAACCACAGCTTTGAAAGTAAATAAAGGAGTGGTTGCAGTCTATTTAATAGCAACATATTCTCCATATTAATATTGTTACTGTCATCTTTACCAGCATTATAGCTGGAGTTTAAGCACGTAAGAGACACAACTGCTTTCATAAGTCACATCTCTCCTGTAATTTGCTTACATGCAGTGAGCAATTTATCCCGTTAATATCTTATTCAGCCATTGAGAAGTCGAAGTTTGAAACCACTGAAAAGAAGCCCAAGACATAAGGTGCACAGGAATGTTAAAAATTGTTCTGTAGCTGAGCCAACCCCCCTCAGACCCTGCATGTGCAGAAAGTCTCCAGCCCATGAATCATCTATATACTATGTTGTGGTCCATCATGCAAGCTGTAGAGAAATGCATGCCAAACACTGATCTCCAAAGCCTCAGACAGCTTAGTCGGTATAAATTATCTCTTAGGATGAATTATTCTGTCTTGATTTGAGAATTTGACACTCTCTCCATTTGTAACTTGTTTCCTTCATCCTTTGCATGCATTAGCACAGTACTGGGATATATTTAAAATCACAAGAGATCCATTCCCATTAGTTTGGAAGGTGATTTCATGTAAGTATTTCCTTGTTTCTTAATATTCCTTTACACATGGTTTTGTTTTGTTTTGTTTTGTTTTTTCTCATATATCCTGAAAAAGGAAAAGAAAATGGCATAAGCACCATATAGTGTGTCAGCCTTTCTTTTGCTCTCTTACCTTTACAAGACCACAACATTACTATTCATTCTTCTCATTTATTTGAAGTTACATTTTTTAAAACTTCTGTTTGTATTTACTAGAAAAAACATACATACCTTCCAATCAAAAATGTTTACTGTTGGTGCATTTTGGAGGTGAAAACCTGAGAAATACATACTTTTAATAAGACAAAAATTAAATTTGATGTCATACCCCCAGTTCAGCAAATCAGAGAAGCCCTGTTCTGACTCCTGGTTGAAGTGTGCTGCCGAAACCGAACTCAGAGCGCTGGCTGGGCTAGGTCCTGTAAGGCTGCCTCTGCGGTGCAGAGAGGACACAGCAAGCTTCTCACCCGGGTCTCCCAAGGATTCACAGGTGATTTAGGATTCAAATCCTTTTCTCCATCTCTCTCCTGAGGATTTCCCTTTCATGACAGAAATCTCCTGCTGGTGCAGAACTACTGTACTGGAACTCGCACTGTCCCCTTCCTGGCCGCTGGGCTGGGGGGATGCTCTCCAGGATGATAAACCAGCATCTCCAAGGAGGCTCTTTCACTCACTGGCTCACAGGAAATAATTTAAAGGAGTGCCTAGCTACAGTACGATTTATCAGCAAAGACTACTGAGAAAATAATGGGCTTTTAAAAGATGACATATTCCAGAAATTATCTGTATAGCAACCTGCTCCAAAGTCCCATTGGATTCAGCAGAAATTCATCCAAGCTGCAGGTAATGGCAGACTTGGCCAGAGCCATTGGACTTTGGGGTCTGTTAAAGTTCTGAGTGCATTTCCATGAGAAGAAAAAAATACTGTTTTATTTTCATTTATTTATCAAGCAATGCCTTGCCACCACAACACCAAAAGGAAGTACAATTTCCAGACTAACGAATGTCAGGAATAAATGGCCTCTCTATTTAAAGGCTAGTCTCTGGTGCTCTTTAGCTAACCTTGGTCCCTAAAAAAGGTATGCCCTCCCGAGCTTCCCTGAAAGCCAACATCATGATGAGGAGGACAGCAAAGTGAGAATACAAAATAACTGCAAAGGTCAGTGTTAGCTTACCCAGTTAGTCAGACAGGTTGGAGACAATATGACTTGTCAGAAAAAAGATGCAAGTGCCAGAAGACAACTTATTGGTACAAAAAAAAGATAAATGTACTGCAAGATAACCTGGCATTATCACATTCTATTCTTTAAAATATCTATTTAATACACCCTGAAGCCAACATTTGGAAATGGAAGAGCTTGACAAAGAATTTAGGTGCTCTCTGCTTCAGCATACGTAGGATCTTGCGCATGACCAACATGAAAGTCAGCTGCTGCAGCAGACCTTTGATGCTGTGTGTGCCCTCCAGTGCAGACACATCCATATGCAAAGGCGGTTGCACTTGACAGACAGTCATTGTGGACTTGCATGCATAAGTTCAGATGCAGAAGCCATAAAACGTTGTAAACCACACTTCACAAGTTCACACAGCAGAAGTTATTCAGCGGATTTGGCTATTGTTTAAGATTCTCTGAAAACAGATGGAAACATGATGTCTTCTCACAAGTTTTGTTCCCACATTACTGCCACAGATGGTGCTCTCACCTCTTTGAAGAACAGATCTTTTTTCTTACAGAAGCAATAACAGGATACAAAATATTTCACATTACTGCTGACATAACTGATCTCAAGCAATTACTGCTGAGACATTGCAATCTTCTACCATTTTTTGCTCTCTTCCCCTCCCAGAACATATTCCATTTCTCCATTTAATCCTCCTCCATTCAAAACCAACAACAAGCAGGGACGCACACTGAAATATCAAGTCAGCTATTTACCTATATCTTCTTTTCAAAAAGTCCATATACCCCTAATACAGTGACATTCATAGAGTCACTCAGTAATGTAGTTCATTGAAAATGAAGAAGGAAACTTTTTTTCAGAGGGTTTGGTAAGACATTGTGCTGTTCCTTGTGGGACTTTTTTGTCTTTTCTTTTTTCCCCCACTAAGAACAAGTAACTGGATAATTACATTTCAACCTCCTGAGGACTCATTTCCCAAATGGGTATAAATAATAAATCAAGCACCAACAGGAGACAACTTGGTTCTCAAAACAGGCCTCTGCATTTCAGCATCTAGAATGTTACACAGTGTTTGTGCTGCTGTTATTGTACCTTTTCACCTCTTAAACAATGACTTCACTGTTATTTTCTGCTCATAAATATTATAAGAAAAATCGGCTCCTGTTTACACAAAAAAGAATTTGAAAACCATCAAGAAAAAAACTGCTTCTAACTCATCATTTACGCCCACCCTCTATTAATTTGCTAAGGAAATATATGCTTAAGCAACCTCCAAAAACTGAACTACCTTATTATTACAATAAATAGATAAATCAACAAAAATGCATGCAATCAATCAGTTGTGCCTGTTGACCTCCATGGTGAAGACCTCTGGCCCCTAGGTCATCATCCATGCTTTCCACACCCAGCTGCTGCTGGAGCATGTTGACTGCATTTTTAACCCATAGTGCTTTTCTTTGGTCTCCTCACAGCCCTTCCATGAGCCCCATAGAGTGCTTGCATGCCACTAGTATGTTATTGTTTTGGTGTTTACTTCTTCAGGTCAAAATATCTGAATGATGGAAGGGCTGCATTATGGTTTGCCAGAAGAGAGGTTTTATAGCGTGATGCATACGCTACACGTGCCAAGCTGTGTCATGAGGGAGATAACAGATGTCTGAGCAAAAAAGACCTTCTAGGTTGGTGCTGGAAGTCTGCACAGAATGGAGAAATCCAAAGCTTTTTCAGTCTTACCTATGTTGCCCGCAAGACAAAATATTCTTAAACCTACATGTTTATGAATATGACCACAAACAATTGGTTCGCTTCAGAGAGTACCCCGCGTGCAAACATCTGTGAAGGATCAGGAAAACTGGGCCTTGGAGCAGCCTGGAGCATTAAGTTATTTTTCAGTCTTCTGGGACCTTTGGAAATAAATGGGGGAGAAGAAATCTCAGAAGATTCTACTTATTCTGGCCTTGTAACTCATGAAAGTTTCATTACTGGAAAAATCTGTTATAATTCACTTAGAATTACATGGATGCATCACCTTTGCTAAATTCTATTGCACAGAGAATAAATAAAAGAGTTAAAATAATCTGGAACTGTACAAACTTCTACTGCGTGAGATGTTAGATATTTAATTACATAATTTTAGCTGGTTTCTTGAAAGTCTTGCCACAGTGCCTTTTCTAATTCTTGAAGGGGGATATTTTGATTGAATTTCTCTGTAGAAATGGTCCTTTGTTAGTTTTTGTAGCTGATGCCAACTTTCTTTAGGGCCTGATCAAGCTCTTACTGAAGTTAAAGACTCTCAGTAACATCAGTAGGATGAACTGAGAGCATGTAAGTGTTGAGGATAAAATTTAATTCCTGACTAAAAAAGTAATTCCACTGTGCATATACCTGTGAAGAGAGAATTTTCTCCAAACTTCTGAAAGCCAAAGATGTATGTCAGATACACGAATAATATAATTAAAATGATACAGTAAGCGAATATATATTTCTAAAAATTGACTCTACTGTTACTAGATAGATAGATAATTCAATAGATACATTGAATTCCCGTGGCTTAAGGGACGTTTTGTACTTCAGATCAAAGATCAATAGAAAAATCTGATTGTATTGTAGTCAAGATTAAAAGAAGCATATCCACTTCAACAGGTCCCCTCTCTACCCCCATCTGCACAGAAATCTTAATGGGTTTTGTACAGAAAGCTTGGCTGGAAAGTCTGAAAACTTCTTCAATTCCCACCTGTGCTAGCATGCAGGTCTGAGGTGACAGAAGGAACAGATAAATCTTTTGGGGCAGAAAGCCCTCCGGCAACCAAGGATGGTCTTAAGCTAAAGAGCAGTCTTGAGAAAGACTCGTTACAGAGTTATGTCCTTTACACTGACAGAGACTAAGGATATGTGCAAGAAGCTGGAAAAGAAAGGATTTTTAGCCAAATTAAACATGCTACTTCATGTTCTAACTGTTTGAGCATAAAAAAGAAGAAGGGTTTGTCTAGATCTTAAAAATTTTAACACATGGAATCAGAGAAAGCATTCTTCATTCCTAGAGCTTCAGACATTTGTTGCTGACCAGATGTTAAAATTATATTTAACCTTCTGGATAAAAAAAGACAGATTTTGGAAAATCAGGTTAGAGGGTGAATCATTTGAACTGTTCACTTTTAACGTACCTTGAAACAGACAGAAATTTCTTCACTTACATTTTCAGAATTAGGTCAGTTAGTGAAACATAAAACATAATGTGAAATATAAAAGAATAATGAAATGCTACAAAGTCGGCAGACAAAGCATATCCAGGTAAAGCAAGAATACACGGAGACCTCTTGTCCTATGACAAGGAGTCAAGCCAAAGGGTCTTGGGTATATATTAATATATGTGAATATATCCCAAGTGCAGGTTCTTTGCTCATTCCACTTCTACAGGAGACCGTAATTTGGCTGGCATCAGGAACACATGGCAGGGCATTGCAGTAAGTGAAAACAGTGTTGTGTAATAACCCGGCCATACTCAGCATATATACTCCCAACAACTCAGTCGCCACACTAGCAAATGCAGTCAGTCATGATGTAATAGTTTTTTTAGAATAAGACAGAGGCCCTTTATTCAAATGCATCACTGTGTCTACAAGAAATGCACCAAATTCACACCTAAACTAAGGCAGCACCTGCAAGTTTATACTGATTTGCCAGAAGAATTTTATCCGTACATACATCAATACATTAGCACATATTTGGGAGTGCTCTGCTGAAGAGAAACCTTGGAGCTTGCCTCTTGAGAAGACAAACAGGAGAGAAGGAACCACAGGACTGATAAAGAGCAGTATGTTAAATTCGAGGGACGGGAAACTCCAGCAGTGGTACCACCAGGCAGAATAGCAATTTGGGGAGAGAAACTTGTCCAAGTGAATACTTGCTTTGTTTTGGATCTCATTCTGGACATAATAGCTGTCTAGCATCATGCACTACTGTAGCCAAAATCAGATTATATCAGTCTTTATTCAGGAAAGGTGCTTAAGTGTGCTAACATTAAGGATAAGTTTAAGCACTGTCCTGAATCAGGGTTGAAAATACAACTGTCGTTTTTTGTGCATCTTTAACTAACTGTTTTTCACTATTCTCTTCTGTTGGTGTTATTATGGTGCAGCACTGTATCACCTAGTCACTGACAGCTGGTCCCAAATTTTCCAGTGACACAAACTTTACTTAGAAAATGCCATATTCCTGTCTTCTTCTAAACATGTCAGGCTCAAAACATATTTTGACAAACTCCAAGCAGGGGTTCAACCCTTTCTGGTACACTGGTGGGCTGAATTCACAGAAGACAAAAATAACCCAGCCACATTCCAGGGCCTCCAGAGGCCTCAGTGCTTGAGCTAAACAGTTTGATTTGGAGAAATAAACAGTGGAGGGGAGAGAGAGAGAGAGAACTGGAAACTTTTCTCAGTCAGATGAACTGCCCAGTTTTCTAGACACTTCTACTAAGAGATATTTGCTGTATTAAATAGGTTGCAATCCATCTCTCACATCTTTTCGCATGTCATCGGCATAGTACTTAAAGTAAGAAAGTTCTGTTATCCCCATTTTATAACTGAAACAAGAAGCACAGAGGAACTAAGTGACCTCAAGTTACACTGAAAATCTGTGCAATGTCTAGGAACTGAATCTCTCCAGTCCCAGTCCAACACTTTAGCCATGAGATGCTCTTTCTGCTGCTGGTAGCAAGATTATAAAATACAGCTAATACCCATTGACTATGTCTACATTAGCAAATGAAACAAGAGATAGACTGCTCTTTGGCCCTGAGGCCAGCTGACACAGTGTGGTTCCAATCTGCACAGCCAAGTTCTCGTACCCAAAATAGGGATTTCACGTTCAAGCTGCTTGCCGAGAGCGTTAACTCCCAATCTACGTACACTCCGGCGCTGCTTGGGAGAGTGCTACTTAGCACCGGCCAAAATTCTGACAAAACCTGTGCTAATAATATAACAGCATGTAGGATTGCAAACCAGAGTCTGAGGCTATTCCCTGACCCTCTCAGGTCTGCTAGTACAGATGTAGCCATGTTTTCCAGATATCAATTGTTTGAAAGCTTTGTCTGTTGAGAACACATAGTGTTTGAAAAGGCCCTGCCAACAACGCTGAGATTGCAAGCATTTCTTTTGCTTTCCAAATATTCCTATAACTGTGAAGTCTCAGCACTACCTTGGTCTGCACCAAACATTTATCCAGCGGTAATGCTGGGAAAATGAGAGGCATTTTGAAGTTTTATGCCCAAGTGCAACTTCAAGAGTAAGATAATGCACTACAACTCTGTTCTGGTCTTTTCTGCCTGCAGCTGGAAAGTTTGGAGCCACAAAAATCAATGTCCTATTGTTCAGTGATTTCTTTTTGCATGTTTCTTTGTGTGCTGGAGGGAGAATATTCATTTTCTCTCTTGTTTGAAATGCATTATTTAGTTATTATTCACTTACTAACCCAAGACAAAGATATGGTATGACATTAGTGTTCTGAAGTGCTATCGATTACCAGTACAAAATGAAAATATATAATTGATGAAAACATCAGGATCCTATGGGGACTTACAGTTCGAAAGGTTAAAAAGGAAATGCTGATCTCTTGAAACAAATTGATCTACATGCAGCCAAGCTGAGCTGAGTCTCTAAGCAAGCTGGGAGAGACAAGACAGAGCAGCTTGTTTGTTTTTCATCTGTAGTAAAAATACAACGGCTGTAATTTGAAAAGAGCAAGTGTCACATTTGTGTAAAGTCTTCTGTTTGTTCTTCAGTTCATTGCTAGCGATACAGCTCTCTGTTTTGCAAATAAACTGTCTCATCTCAGTTCCTCACTCCCAGGACTGTCAGGGCTATGGCAAGCCTGGAAGCTGTATTCCAGTCCTGCTGGGAGAAAAGTGCTATGTTTTGCTGCTGGGTATGCCCTATTACCACATGGTAAGTAGTGTTAATAAACCTCACAGAGAGAGATGCATATCTTTCGGTTCACCTAGAAGAAAGTCTTGCTACAAATGGGGTTTCTGTAAGAAAGATTGCTGGGAAAAAAAATTAGAAAATACCTTCCTCTCTTGTAAGGAGATAGACTACTGGTAGCTAGTAAGTGGTGCTGTTCATTGCCACGGGCAGATCCACATTCAAATTGTGACCTGCCTTTCCCCTAAAGTCCACGGTCTGCCTCAGGAGCAATACGCTCAAAACATTCAGAGCTAGACTGAGTCATTCCTCCCTTTACTATTAAGTGTCTCCAGAAGGAGTAACTTCCTCTTTTACTCTGCTGTAACTGTGACACCAGTTGGCTTGGGTAGGAAAAATAGGGATACTTTGCTGATCTCTTGGACTTTTACCTGCAACCGAGAGCCACAGCACAGGCTCTGCTTTCTCTTATCAACTAGAAGTACCTGGGCAAGGGTAGGGGAAGAATGAAAGCTATCATGTGAAAAGAGTAGTTTATTCCCCATCTGGAGCAAAGATGGCATGTAGCAGAAGGCTGTCACAGCTGATTCTCTGGTCCATTCCTAATATGGCTGTCACTATGTTTGACCTTCACTAATACTAAACCCTGAAGGTACAATCTAGACATATTCAGCCATTGAAGGAGAGCCTTCTCTTCAAAGGGAATCCATTCTCTTTCATTCCAGGGAAATAAAGATAAAACAAAAATGCAAAAATATCTTTTCACCATTTTCCCCTCAGCTTTCTCAGCAAAGGGCACACCTACCATCTGTCATTGAATCGATGAAACACAACAATGTGCACAGAAGAATATGTTTGTCTATATTTGTTTCCCTTTAGAAAGGAAGAACATAAGAATGGTTGTGTCAGGCAAGACGAAAGGTCCACCTATCTTTGAATCCTCTCTGATGTGGTCAGTAAGAAACGTGTCCAGAATATATGAGGATAAACAGAAGGCAGCAGTTCCCCACAGCCTCCTGCAGCCTGAGCCTACAGAATTTTTTGAACTTAAGGTCATTTCTTTGTGTTCTATAATCCGGAATGGATTTTTCATCCAGAAATGTTTCTATCATGTATTTTAAAACCATCTAACTTTTGTCACCCACAATCCCCTTGGAAAAGGGTCCTGCAGTTTAATTGTATGTTGGGTAAAAAACTAAGTCGACGGCACTTATACAGTGAGAAGCTCTCAGTAATTGTTCCCTATTCACAACTGCATTGATTGCTATCACATTCCCATTCAGTCACCTCTCATTCAGGATGAAGAATGCTAGTCTATTCAACCTCTCCTTGTGCAGAAACCATTACATACCTTTGATTATTTCCATTGCCCTTCTTTGGGTTTGCTATAGGCTTTTTGAGATGGGTTGATCAGAACTGAATACAATATCAGAAAGGAACTCAACATTAATTCATACAGGGGCATAATCGTGTGAGACATTCTGGCACTTCCTACAGATGGACAATCAGCATCCTGAGAGCTTAGTAAGCCATTTATGCTCCCAGCATAACTCTAAGCTAATGGAGCAACATCACCCCCAATTTTGCAGAGCAAAAGTGGAAGCCTAGGGAACGAAATGCACCGATCAATAACTTACCATTCATTTCATCAGCAATGTATTTGTTTAAACAGAGGCAGTTATGTGCCTAAACACATTTGTAAATTTAAGCCTGAGAGACAAATTTGCTCCAGGTCAGAGAGGCAGCCTGTGGCAGATGAGGGAATTGAAAGCAGGTCTCCCAAATCTCACATTAGCACCATAATCACTCGCTTTCTCTCATTCTGTGCGCTCACTACTGATGTTTAACATGCTTCATCCACTCTATTTATCTGTCATCTCTGGAATCCTAATGTGTTTCTAGGTGAAATATAACAAAATCTTCACTTTTTTGATAAGGGAAGGTTATGTAATGAAGAATACTTAAACATTCCTAAACTGAGATTTGGTTTTGAATAATATACAGACTATAAGCTGCCTGCATATTCATTTCAGTGCATTCCTCACTCCTATGGAAAAAAAGGGGGGGAAAGACATCACGTTTATTAGCTTTAACACTGGCTGCTCTTGCCAACTGAAAGCACTTAAATTCTCTCTTCCTACAGCTGCCTCTGCTGCAGACTTCTGAAACAAAAAAACCTGAAATAAGATAAAAGAGCAAAGAGCATAAGGGCTACTAAGTTGCTGCTTTAAAGTTTAGCTCTGTATTTAAAAGTTGTAAGGTTTGAAAATGTGCCATTAAATTATACCACAGGCATCTACTTGAGCAGAGTTCAGCTTGCACAGTCTCCTTTCTATTGACAACAACGATCCAGAGTCAGGTTTTTTCAATCAGGTTAGGAATTCACTGTTCAATTTATCAGGTTTGCTTTTGGCCTGAAAGAGAGCATATAAATTAAAAGCATACCCCAATAAGACACAAGCTTTGATGTCTAATAGGGGTTCTGTGAATTCATTATTTTAATATTTTAGATTTATAATCAGAAGGCTAGCCATTTTGCTTCAGTCTACGTAATACGTTTTTCATGGTCCCTTTCCCAGCTCCCTCTGACAAATGTTTTCCTCAGATTACATTCATTAATACTGGGGATGTTTTGCAAGCCCTAGGGCACTAAGATCAGGGATGATTTGAAACATCAACTTTCCTAGATATTAAAAATATAGTTCAAAAGAAGTTGAGGGACCTTTGCATCACTTGAAATATTTATCTTTAATAATGTATCAGCATAAATCTGCTGAAAAATTACTTTGAAGGGTGGTATAACATCTAGCAATGCAGAAATGATAAAAAAAGCTAAAGAAAAAGGAAAGAACTAGTTTAGGAGAAACTGCACAGGATAAGACTTGACACAGGACATTCAAGAGTTTGCTTTTTTGAAGGAAGCTGCTGTCACCATTTACAAATGGTTCATCCTCTACTGTTTGCTGGTACGCCAGAGCACTGAAGCTCCACAATATTCTTTCTTGGGCAAAGCAATGAAAAAAAATCACAGATTTGCTCTAATCCTAAAATGCTTGTCCTCCTTTTGGTCAGCCAACCTACACAGGTAGGACATATAAACCAGCATAGTCTGGCTGCTTTTCCACTCCCTTGACATGAAGCAGTAAGAAAACTAGCTTAGGTGGGTAGTTAAGCTGAGTTTACACTCGCTTTGCATTGCTAGAGCAATACAACTCAGTGGTACAGTACATGCAATTCAAAACAATGATCAGGTATACCAGAGTCAACAACTGTAACCAATAAAGTACGGAAATTTCACATTAGCTCTTTGATGTTAAATCCATCACACTCTCAGCTGGCCAGCAGTCACAGGACAGTCATCTTTTTAATTGCTCTGTAGTATTTAGGAATGATGTGATGCCTTAGAGACAGAGCTGCAGAATCAATCCTCAGTTAAAACTTTATTGGAGTATTTGCTTCACAAATACTTTTTTACTTCATTTTTTCTTTTAGAGAAAATCCAACATGTAGAATTTTTGCTTCTGGTATTTGCACTGCATGTAGCTGATTAGTGACTGAAAGTCACATATGGAGTTATACAACATCCTAATTCTCCTTTGCTTATATTACTACGAGCAGAGGTAACTCCCCTTCTCTCCAAAACATATTTAGATTTGCACTGTACCATTTAGAATCATCCTTGATTAGACAAGCAAAATATTCAGGTGAAATGTTATTATTTATTACAGTTATTTTTCCTTCTGACATCTGTAATATAGAGGGAACAGAAATGGTAAAGCAGGTCTGAGACCAATTCATTGATGAATTTAGAAAGTTAAACTCTTCCAACAAGATCCTTCACTGAAGGACCTATCAGATTACAGAGTCAGTTTCCAACGGACCCAGTGCCTTTGTGATGCTCTGATCAAGAGATCCCAGCTCATTACAGGTAATTGATGTTTGGAACTACACATGTCCCGGTTTTCCTAGGTTCTGCCTTATGTACTCATATTTGGTCATTTTATGTATTTTGCATTTTGATGTGAAGAATGTTAATCAAGTGAAAAAGTTCAAACTGAAGTCACAGAATCACAGACTGGTTTGGGTTAGAAGGGACCTTTAAAGATCACCTAGTCCAAGCCCCCCTGCCATGGGCAAGGACATCTTTTAGTAGATATAGGTTGCTCAAAGTCTCGTTCAACCTGACATTGGTTGTCCTATCTCCTGTCCCAGGGAACTTCTCTGGGAAACCTGTTCCAGTGTCTCACCACCCTCATTGTAAAAAATTTCTTCCCTGTGTCCAACCTAAACCTACACTCTTTCAGTTTAAAACCGTTATCCCTTGTCCTATCACGACAGGCCCTGGTAAAAAGTCTCTATCTTTCTAATAAGCCCCTTTAAGTATTGAAAAGTCTCCCCAATGAGGTCTGCTCAGCCTTCTCTTCTCTAGGCTGAGCAACCCTAACTGTCCCAGCCTTTCTTCATAGCAGAGGTTCCAGCCCTCTGACCCCTTTCGAGACCCTCCTCTGGACCCACTCTAACAGGTCCATGTCTTTCTTTATATATGTCTTTTTAAATATTTTTAAAGCAATGAACTGTTTTTGGAAGGACTGCAATTCCATACCTTTTTTGCTGGAGTCATTAAGAGCAGTAACAGTAAAAGTATTAGAATGGCCAAAAGCCCCATCTGCAACCTCGGACCCTACTGTTGTGTTGCAATATACAAAAAAATACTTCTCCAAGAAGTGCTAGTACACTACCTGGTTCTGGTTAACTAATGCTAATTGATTTTTAGTTTTTAGCAAAGAATACATTTAAAGTAGTTAATGTTGTAGGTACTTAGAAGATGCCATTAAATGCATCCATATTCTTTTCTGAAGGGAGCTTATTTTTAATTTTTGGAAATTATTCCCTGAAGGCAGGCTGCAAGGGCCAATCAGGAGGGAAGGGTAATTCTAAGGGTATAAAATATACTTTTTTGAAAAAAAAAAAAAAATAGACAGTTGGGCAAAATGCTGCTCAGAGTGAAAGGGGCATACTCAAGCAAGGTAATACCGTTATAAGAAACTAATTATTTTCAACAGCATCAACAGAAGCTGAAATCTGAGTGCTCTTCAGGAGCCATTTTTTTTACGGAGAATTTGATTAAGGAGCAAGGTTAAGTAGCAATGGAAATTTTAAAGCATACCCCCCCCCCCCCAAAAAAAAAAAAGAACAATACCCAGGTCATACTCCAAAGACTTCTAAAGAAATTCCGTAATTCAGTTGTGAAACCGCAGAATAACTAACAAAAGTACATCCCCTTCTGTTTATTGCAAACTCTATTACTTTCCAGCAGAATGAGAAAAGACAAATATCAGACCAAGCTTTGTAAGGGGCTACAGAGGCAATTCTGGGAATTACAGACTAATGAGTCTGATTAACATACCAGAAAATTCATTTGCTTACTAATTAGCATAAAATACAATAGCAGCTAGAGCAGGTGGGCACATGAATAACTGTAACATACCTGGGCAGAATCAACATCATTTTTATAATTAACGAAACAGAGATTTAAAGGACATAGTGAGAAAACAACATTTCAGTAGGTATAATGCACCATGAATTCAAAAAAAACCAAACCCAACCACATGCTTTAAATAAGATCCCTCAGCAACAGTTCTGAAGAGCAACTAACGTGGCTCTAAGATAAGAGGGAAGACTTTTCAGGGATTAATAATGGTTTGGAAGACAGGAAGCAACAGTTTGGAACAAATGGTTCATTCTCAGAAGGTGAGGAATTTGCCAGCACAGGTTCCTCAAAAATCAATGCTGGGACCAATGTTGTTTAATAAACTAATCTGCAAAAGTAAAAGAATAGTGAGGTCTGACCAAGTCTGACATTGGCCTCATTAGCTCTCCATGGTAAATTCGAGAAAAATAAACTTGGGAAAGGAAGTAGAGGGACTTGAAGCAGATGGTAAGTAGCTTATAAGTGAGGAAAACAAAGGAGCTAGGGGAAAGAGGTAAAGCGAGGGATAACAGTGAACAGGACTGGAAATGTTCTCAGTCCATTCCCTGCCTCAAGGCTGGGTCAGCTGTAAGATGTTACATCATCCTTGACAGATGTGGTGAGAAAGCCTCCAATGATATAGCTTCCATGGCATTAGGAAAGCACATTGTTCAAATGATTCATTGTCCTTAATGTTAGGAACTCTAATACCTAACCGTAACCTGTCTTGCTGCAGGTCATGCCTATTGCCCACACCATAAATACAGAGAACCGATTACTCCTTTGCTCTTTTGCAGAAGGCTTTCACATCTTCAAAGCCTGTTGTCGTAATCCCACATTTATCATGAAATGAGATACTCTAGACCAGTCGTAGTTCTCCAGTGTGTCCGCACCAAGGATGACTAGAGCAAAAAGATTATGTCACACGACTTCCAAACTTCCTTTTGCTTATACTTCTCACTATGAAGTTTATCCTTGTGTAACAGCAAGACATTGTTGACTCATGTTCAGGTTATTATCACTATACTCTTTCCTGAAGGACTGTTGTTTAATCAGTTGTTTCCCATCCCATATTTGTGTAGGTGATTATCACTGCCTAACTGAATATCCCTATTGATTTACAGGTTTTATTAGAAACCATTTCATCAGTTCACTGAGATAATTTTGAATTCCAACTCTGTCCTCCAGAGGATTTGCACTGCCTCCCAGAAACCTGATCTACTAGGGGCTGATGGGATCCATCTGTCAGAGAAGGAGAAGAGTATCTTCAGTCATAGGGGTGAAGAAGGCTTTAAACTAAAGTTGCTGGGGGAGGGGAACTTCAATCCATCCCACTCCTACCAGTTGGATGCCAGCGCCAGCAATAGATGCCCAGAGCCTGGAGAAGGATCACAGGTCAGCAGGAGAGCACCTGAAGAGCAGCACAAAGGAATTCCAGCCACTCCAGCCACTAAGTCAGCTTCATCGGAGGCCCAACTTAAATGCCTTTATCCAAACTCAGGTAGCATGGGCAATAAACAAGAGGAGTTAGAGACACCGTGCACACCTGCAGGGCTATGATCTTAACAACATCACGGAGACATGGTGGGATGGCTCCTATGACTGGAGTGTTGGAATAGAAGGATACAGGCTCTTTAGGAAGGACAGGCAGGGGAGATGAGGAGGGGGTGTTGCCTTCTATGTCAATGACCAGCTGGAGTGCATGGAGCTCCGCTTGGGGATGGATGAGGAGCCAACCGAGAGTTTATGGGTCAGGATTAAAGGGAGAGCAGGGACAGGTGACATTACAGTGGGTGTCTGCTGCAGGCCACGCTACCAGGAAGACCGAGAGGATGAGGCCCTCTATAGACAGCTAGGAGCAGCCTCACGTTCACAAGCCCTGGTCCTCATGGGGGACTTCAACCACCCCGATATCTGTTGGAGGCACAACACAGCAGGGCATAAGCAACCCAGGAGGTTCCTGGAAGGCATTGATGATAACTTCCTTCTCCATGTGAGAGAGGAGCCAACGAGGAGATGTGCTATGCTGGACCTTGTTCTCACCAACAAGGAGGGGCTGGTGGGGAATGTGAAGTTCAAGGGCAGTCTTAGATGCAGTGACCATGAAATGGTGGAGTTCAAGATCCTTAGGGCACTGAGAAGGGCGCACAGTAAGCTCACTACCCTGGACTTCAGGAGAACAGACTCTGGCTCCTTCAGGGATCTGCTTGGTAGAGTAGCATGGGATAAAGCCCTGAAGGGAAGAGCGGCCCAAGAAAGCTGGTTAATATTCAAGGATTACCTCCTCCAAACTCAGGAGCGATGCATCCCTACAAAGAGGAAGTCAGGCAAAAATGACAGGAAGCCTGCATGGATGAATAAGGAGCTCCTGGACAAACTCAAACACAAAAAGGAAGCCTACGGAGGGTGGAAGCAAGGACAAGTAGCCTGGGAGGAATACAGAGAAATTGTCCAAGCAGCCAGGGATCAGGCTGGGAAAGCTAAAGCCCTGATAGAATTAAATCTGGCCAGGGACATCAAGGGCAACAAGAAAAGATTCTATAGGTACGTAGGTGATAAAAGGAAGACTAGGGAAAATGTGGGCCCTGTCTGGAAGGAAACAGGAGATCTGGTTACCCAGGATATGGAGAAGGCTGAGGTACACAATGACTTTTTTGCCTCAGTCTTCACTGTCAGGTGCTCAAGCCACCGTGCCCAAGCCACAGAAGGCAAAGGCAGGGACACGGACAGTGGGATTGAGTGCACTCTCAGCAAGTTTGCCAATGACACCAAGCTGAGTGGTGCGGTCGACACACTGATGGGAAGGGATGCCATCCAGAGGGACCTTGATAGGCTTGACAGGTGGGCCCATGTGAACCTCATGAAGTTCAACAAGGCCAAGTGCAAGGTCCGGCACATGGGTCGGGGCAACCCCAAGCACAAATACAGGCTGGGCAGGGGACTGAGACCAGCCTTGAGGAGAAGGACTTCAGGGTGTTCATTGATGAGAAGTTCAACATGACCCAGCAATGTGCGCTTGCAGCCCAGAAAGCCAACCGTATCCTGGGCTGCCTCAAAAGAAGTGTGGCCAGCAAGACGAGGGAGGTGATTCTTGCCCTCTATTCTGCTCCCGTGAGACCCCACCTGGAGTGCTGTGTTCAGCTCTGGGCCCCCCAACATAAGAACGACGTGGACCTGTTAGAGTGAGTCCAGAGGAGGGCCACAAATATGATCAGAGGGCTGGAGCACCTTTCCTATGAAGACAGTCCGAGAGAGTTGGGGTAGTTCAGCCTGGAGAAGAGAAGGCTCCAGGGAGACCTTATCGCAGCCTTCCAGTACCTGAGGGGGCCTACAAGAAAGCTGGAGATGGACTTGTTACAAGGGCATGTAGTCATACGACAAGGGGTAAGGGCTTTAAACTGAAAGAGGGTAGATTTAGATTAGACATAAGGAAGAAGTTCTTTACTATGAGGGTGGTGAGGCACTGGAACAGGTTGCCCAGAGAAGCTGTGAGTGCCCCATCCCTGGAAGTGTTCAAGGACAGGGTGGATGGGGCTTTGAGCAACCTGGTCCAGTGGAAGGTGTCCCTGCCCATGGCAGGAGGGTTGGAACTAGATGATCTTTAAGGTCCCTTCCAACCCAAACCATTCTATGATTCATGTCAACAAGTTCAGAACTTTGGTAAAGTCCTGAATAAACTCTGACCAGAAAGACACCAAACAAGACTGTATGTTTCTATTTAGCCAATAACCACAAAGAGTTACTCTCTAGATTTGGTTATTAACCAATGTCACTTCCTGCCTTCCTAACTTTCGTGAAGACCATGTTTATCTAAACAAGAAATGTATTTCCTGCTTCTCTCCTATCCATGTCATTGTTATCTTATCATACAAAGAAAGACACTGGATTTCTTTGATTTTTTTTTTTTAAACTGCTAAGTCCTTTTGGTTGTTAAACATCTTTTTATCTTCAAGGTGAATGTAGCACAACTTGTTTCATAAGTTGTTCCAGAATTTTCCTGGAACTTAAATGAAGGCCTCTTTTCCCCTTTTGTAAATATAAACCAAATATAAGCTCTTTTCTGGTTTTCAGTGCTTCCTTGCTGTGATAACCAGTGTTATGGTTACCCTCCATACCTTAAACATAAGTGCTAGTATTTTCAAGTTCTTTAAATATCCCAGGATGTTGTTGGTCAGCCCCATCCACTTAAAGACATCTTCTAAGAGCTCTCTAACTTGTTCTTTCCCATTGTAGTCTTGAATCTTACCTCCTTTTAAAATTGGTATTAATTATACTGTAAATTCCTCCAAGCAGTCTTTTCTGCAGAGACTGATGCAAAAAGGTCATCATATCCCACTAAGCCTTTTCACCCTCTTCTTACAGTAGTTTTACTGCACAAGAGAGAAAGAAACCTATTTCACTGGTATTTCTCTTACCAATTACATATACATGGAATGATTTCCTACTACTCCTGATGTCTTTTGCCAGGTGCCTCCTATTCTTGACCTTGATTTTTTCAAATTAGTAACTAGGTTCCCATTGTGCTCTGTTACAGTCATCCTTCAACATCAAATCTAATCCACAGGTTTAGTATGTGTATGCATGTGTTAGAGGTCAACAGTGACCTCACCATTTAGCAAAGATGGCTTTTCATACACTTCTTATTATGCTTTGGCACTGCTGGGTTTTCTTCCTGTGTCGTTAGTACCACCTCTTTGAACATACTTCTCTGCATTTAAGTTTATTTAAAAAAAAAAAAAAAAACAAACCTGTTTTCTTGCTCTTCTCCTTCCTTCCTTTCCTAAGTAGATGCTACCATTTTTGTGGTGATTCTCATTCAAGCCACTCTCCACTTTCACATTTTTCAAACGGTAATTTTGTACTGTTTCAAACAGTAATTTTATAACTGTTCATTACTTCTTCAGTTGCTTTTCCCATTTTCTGAATCAAAAGTTTGTCATGAGTGCAAGAACTGAGGAGACACAGAGGATATATCCCCTCAGTTCTTGAACTCATGACAAACTTTTGATCAGTAATTGGTTGAAATTATATTAAAGTGTCAACTCAGGTGACACATGGGCAAATTCAATAGAATAGTCAGCATGATTTCCATGGAAGTCATGCCCCAGAAGTGCATTGGAGTTCTCTGAAAGAGTTAAAAAGCATATGGAAAAGTGTAATCCAGAGGATACCTTTTTTTTTTTTTTTGTCCTCCTTTACAAGGTTCATCACCTGTGACTCTCAAACTAAGCTGTCCCAGGATAAAAATGAAGGTCCTCTCAAGGATATCAAAGATTAATTACTAGTTAAGGGATATAAAATTAACAATAACAATAAATGGTCAGTTTTCACATTTTAGGAAATTTACCAGTGATGGTCTTCTGTGCTAAAGCTTATGCTCCTTAACACATTCATGAACGAGGGGGCTAAGTTTTCTGCTTATCCAAAATTACTCACTTCACTTGCAAGCTGACTGTGAAGAGCTGCAGGAGATACTATGTTTCTAAGTGAACAGGTAATAACATGCTAAATGAAATCCACTGTCAATAAATACAAAGCAAAGAACAGGAGAGGGAAATAACCACACAATGTAGACACAACAATGCATTCCAAATTAGCTCTTACCCCTTACAAAGAGATCTTGCACTCATCTCAAAAAACATCATCTTCATGCTCAGCAGCATATTAAAAACCAAAATGGACCACTGGGGACTAATAGGAAAGGAAAAATGAACAAAACAGACAACATCATTACGTAACTCTGTTACACAGTGTACAGTTCACTTTATCTCATCCCCCCCAAAAAATAAGGATAACAATTATTCACATTGTCTTATAACCCAGTAACTAGGGACACCATATTTAATTATCAAGAAGCAGATTTAAAGCATCTGAAGGCTGTCTCATGCACAATTATCCCAATCTGATGCAGGCAAAAAATTAAGCTGTTGGGATAAGAGTGGCAAGAACAGGAGATGGAGCCTGTGAGGTGAAGACAGAAGGAAGTCAAGGAAGGGGGGTGGATACAAGTGATGGGGTGAGAGTCACGGCTGAGTGGCAGGGGAACCATTACAGCTAGTACTGTACACACATAATAAGAGAAATCTATTGCTAGCTTACTAGGTTTATACAAATTTTACAGAAACATGAGGCTCCCAGTAGATGAAAAAGTGTTACATCGCCATCTAGAGCAGAAAAAAGGAAAATACAGGAAAATGTTAGGTGAACACAGCTGCTTTGGAACAAAAAAAAAAAAAAAAAATAGAGAAGCATTCGGAACCTCTTCAATCGGGAAATCCTCAGAAGCAGTAAGGATGCTTTTTGTCAAACCCTCATGTGAAGGGAAGCCCCCAGTCAGTACACGGTAGGACCAGAGCTTTGGCACCATGTGGCCTGCAGATGAGCCTCAAACTAATAGGTTAGAGAGAAAAATAGCTACTGGAAGAAAATACTTGGTTTGACAAGACAAATCTCACCCGTGGCCTTGTCTGGTACCCTTTTTCTAAAAGGGCCACATGCTTCAAAGGAAGGCCCAAGAAACTTTGCAAAGAAAAACTGTCCATTGAGGGACAATATGTTGTTTGTTTTTCAAACTAACCCAAATAAATCAGTGTTTGGTTCTTACACAATAGAATAAAAGTTTATTCAGTTTCTAAATCAATTTTCATGCTCCTGATATAACTATGTGCATTCTTTCTGCAGCAATATAAATACAAGTCAGTAAGTGCTTGTTGTTAGTAAAAGCAAAGACAAGTATACTTCCTCTCTGAAACAGTTATACGACAACATCTTAAAGAAATGGATAAGGAAAACATTTCAAGGTGTTCTTCACAAGTTCAACAGTTTTACAAACTAAATTAACTTCCTGACTTGTAAATTTAAAGGGATGTATAAAATCCAAACTAGAACAGCGTGTGAATACTCAAACAGCAAAATTGTCCCCTGAATTGCACTACTACTGGCCGATGCCTTATATCTGTGGTAGAAATGCAACTGTTGGAATGAAAAGCAGCAAGCTCATAAGCAATAGGGTGGCAGGAGGGAGAGGAAGGCACCCTGGCTGCTGCAGGGAAGCAGTGCTGCCCATCTAGAGCCTTTCCTTGCACCCTCCTGGCCACAGCAGCAGGAGAAGAATGCCACCATCTCTACACTGCACCACCTCCACCTCTGCCCCTGCTGTCAGCATCAAAACCGCCTTCCCCACTGCCACCACCGCAAATATTCACACTATCCAGCCCCATGGATAGTGACTGCCTCCATCTATCACAGCAGGAGCCAGAGCTCCCCGTGTCCCAGGCTTCCCTACAGCACCCTTATAAATGAAGGTGTGGTGAGGCAGGCACTGGTTTCCACCATGCCACAAAGCACACCAATACCTTCAGGTTTTTACAGCATCGATATCCATGACAGTCCACACAACAGCCAATTTACAGTTTGACAGGGCACCCGGTAGGTTCCAACTGTTACACTGTCTTCCCTGCACAACCTCCACAAATGTGGTAAGTCACAACAGCCAGAACAGTTTGCTTAGGACCGAGCAAGAGCAAAATTGAATTACCTCTTGTTATTAGAGAAATTTGTCCCAGAGGAAGGTGTTGAAACCGCTGAAGCAAGAAAGTGAGAGACCATTTTATGGCTCACTGAGTTATGAATGGTCTATGAATACACAGACAAAGTAGTCTCCAAAGCTACCAGACTCCAGCTATGGGCTCCATGTTTGATTAAAAGATTATAAATGGTCAGACACATACTCCTGTTCTGTTCTCCAACAGTTTATGACTCCTTTCCATTTTACAGTACTCAGTGGCAGAGCTTGCCTAGTCCAGGCATGCACTGAGAATTCGATTGTTTACCTTAGTTGATTCAAGCTGACATGTTTAAAAATTATTATATCCATTTGTTCTGCTACATGTTTTGTCTCCCTTGCTTATACTTCTTAATTTCTCGCTTCTCTTATTATTGGTCTTATGACTAAAGGCTTTAATTTATTCACCACAGAATGCTTTTACACACATTTTCTGTCATTCATTACACATTGTCTCCATTGTCTCCCAGTACCTCTAGGGTGTAGTAAGAAGAATTGAGAATATAAAAAGTTACACTATATATTACCTCATATGTCTGTCTTAGACTTTAGCTATTGAACTTCTATGCACTTTAATAGAGCAGACTTTTCCCTACTGAAATTATTCAATCATGAAAGTTTAATAGTAGGTGTGAGCCTACACAGTATCAAAGTGCAAAATCAGGAATGTTAGCAGACACAGGAAAATGTAATCAAGACACATCTTAGTACCCCAATAAATCTGATGAGAAAATGATCAGAATAAGCAAGATAATCCCTGCCTTCTTTTTATATCCTTCTTCTGCCTTAATTTTCTATCCTCTGCCTTCCTGCTGCAAGTTTGATTTTTGCTCATGCTTTCATACGTGGGGGGTTTTTTAGCACTATCCTCACACATGTATACTTCAACTTTGAGAGAGAAATTATGTCCAAATCAATACATCACTTAATAATTTAAAGTTCACACTGACATGTCCTTACTTCCGGGCATACAGGAAGAAGAACATCCATTACACATATGAGAAAAGACAGTGAAAACCTTTCTACCTAAAACGTTTCAGATTTCTTTTCAGGATCTCAGTGGATTTTGACTCCTTTTTAATCCATTTCAATTACTCTTAAGCAACATTCCCTACATTTGTTTAAGTTACTAAATATTCAGATGCCTTTTTAACAACTATCTCTGGTGTATTTTGCTACCATGACTAGAAGATTCAAAGCATGGTCTTCCCCACCAAAGCCAGTGCCTCCACATACTTGCCTTTGAAAAGAAAGCCTAGAGGGAGATCCTGCTATCCCAATTTTATATCTGCAAAAGAGTGCCCTGCTGCAGTAGTGGAATAGCCAACAGGTATCCTCTACAGACATCTTCTAATGGAATCATTTAAATGAGACTTAGCTTGTTGAGATTCAATATTTAATGGTCTGACATAAAAAGAACACACAAAAATCTTACTAAACCTAAAGCAATTGCTATACGTAGTAAGGAAGCAACAGGTAAAAGCCAACAAAGCCAAACTCTGAAAGCAGATTCTCTGATCACAATTTTTCTGTGACAAGTGCTGATAAAATTACTTCTTCAGATCAATTTTGCATTAACAGGCATCACCTGTGAGGAGCACCTGCAGCTCTCCTTCCTCAGCCACCTCTTACAATTTGACAATAATATCAGAGAGCAAGTGTTTTGAGAAGGATCTGGAAAGCAGTGGAAGGCTAATTAAACCAACTTACTCTCTGAAGCTATGATTAAAATGCAAGCTTATTTGTACCCTTAAGGACAAATTAGGAGCAAGGGCATCAAACAAGAATCTACACAGATATGCTACAGTCAGAAAAAAATGCAAGCAGTATATTAAAAAAGAAAAATCAAAGGACAGGTCTGCTGATGTTGGGAAAATGCACACAATAGACATAGTACCTTGCTGACTTTTTCCCAAGTATCACTGTTCTGTACTGCTAAGATTTTTTTGGAAACAGCCAAAAGTCTGACATCCGAGAGCATTTCCTCTTGATCTCCTTCCCAAGCTCTGGCACTAGAGAACTGCATTAGAAAAAGAGCTTACCTCTTTCAAAATGTAAAAGTGCTTTTCTGCCTAAGAGACCACCTAGTTAATGTGATGATTACTTCTGGCTAGCCTGCAAGTTGTAAGCTTCTGGAAGCTAATTAGAAAGCATTTCATAACCACAGCTGTCATGAGGCACACCCACTACCTCTTTCTTATTACCTCAGCCAATGCTCAGCTTCAGAAATCATCCGTTCAGAAAAGCATAACAAAAAACTTTCAGTCTATATTCATATCACTAAATCTATACAAATGCACTCTAAAATCTTAGTAGTGCTCATCACAATAATTTTCTCAGCCTGAGCATTTTTTACATAGAGCTGTGAATTAATATCTTCTTTCCACAATAATTCTTCTGCACCTTCTGTAACTACGTTCTGAAGAATTTGTTTAGGTCTTTTCTATCTTTCAAAAAATGGAAAGGAATATGGCTCATTGGAAACTAAAATTGCCAGGTTAAGTACCACCTTGTATTTTTATGGTTTGCATTCATGTAATAGGAATGAGATTTATGTTCCTAACCTTGAAATATTCTGAACTAATTATTTACTTAATATTTATGTTAAATTATCTATGATTGCAGCACTGACTATGAAAGCAACCAGAAAAAAAACCTGCAGGTGGCCTGTAAAGCTAATTTTGAAGTTAGCTGTACTAAGCTCATGCAGTGGTCTTATGGAATATTAATATAGTGTTATAAACTACAGTACCCTCAGGGTGTTCACCTGCCATGGAATTTAATTTACTTCATATCTCATCTAATAGACTGAATCTCATCTATTAGGTAAATATAACGTGAATACGTTTCCTTGTTTCTCTAAGGAGTTTATTGGTAAAACCTGGAGAGGCATTCCCACAGAATCTTCTACTGCTATAATTAGCTTGAAATTGAGCTATTGTGCCCTTTGCTGTATTAAGCAATACAGAATATACAGTCTAGGTACAAAATAGCACTGCGCTCAGAGTCAATGCAGCAGCTGCATTGCTCACACAACACATTTGTGTTTATTCTTTGTATTGCAAGGAGGAAAACTACAGCAACCTCTGGGGATTTGAGCTAGAGGCCATGTCTCCACTGTGCTGAGCGCTGTGCCAGCCAAGAGGAGCTCTTCCCAGGGACAGCGCTACGCTGTGCCCCTGGTAGCTTAAGTGGCACATTCTTCTGTCTGAGCAGATATAGACCTCAATTTTGTAGGATTATGTGAACAGTTAAGTTGACTAAAAACAAATCTGGTATTGTCTGCGGCCAGCATGTTGGCACAACTTCAACAGTGGGAGTGGTAAAGGGTTTGAATATGCTTTGTCCCTGTGCGCTTCTTGCATTGCCTAATGCCTGGCTGTGGCAGTGCCATGCAGGTGGCACTTGTTCACAGTGCATCCAAAGCATCCTGAAACAGCAGCTTACTGGGAAGGCTGATAGGCAGCACAGAGTAAAGGCATTTTCTAGGGAAAAGGGCAGGGGGCATGTGGTGTGGAGAGGAGCACACTTTCTGATTAGCTCTACTCATACTAAAAACTGTCCTGGTAAGAGGAAGGCCATAGCAATTTTTGCTCCCTGCTTTGTTTTCACACGGAGTCTTCTGCACATGACCTACTGCTGCATAGTATTGTATACATTTGGTTTATTCTTCACAGCCTGTGTTCATGACGGTTATGGTTGCTTAACACCAAGGACAGCCCTACATGCTACTCTGTCCACCAGGATGGGCAGACTCATACACACTTTTTCAAAAATCACAAGAGAATATAACCTTACAGATATCCCAGAACAAGCCCATTTATCTGTGGCCTGCACTTCTGTGCATGAAGTGTTGTCAGCATAACTCCCAGGGATAGGTCCTCCAGAAAAGCTAGTAGGGGCAGGAAATTTAGGCACCTGACATGGTAAGTGTTCTCATTCTGTGTATGCCATTTATGATTCAACTTAGTTGTTATGTCAGACAGAGGAAAAGGCATGCAGGATGCATAAAAGCAGAAAAATGCATCACAAAAACAACTTTAGAGAGGGAGAATGAGAAAAAGATAGAACCCATGGGCAACTTAAAAAATAAAAAGTAGATGTTATAGTTCACTGAATCAAATATGACATTATAGTGCAGAGGAAATTGAATTCATCTGTACTCGATAAGGGTGGCTTCATTATTCACTTGTGTCTTTGCTTAGTTGTGACACTCATGACTGATGAGACCATCCCCATCTCATGAAGATAAATTCAATATCCGTAGTATCATTCTAATATATTCTCTATATATAGAGAATGCATTTAATGGATGGTGGTGGGATAGTATTTTTATCTTCACTGGCTCATGAAACGAAGGAGCACAATTTCACTTTGAGTGAGTTTATATGGGCCCCTTTTCACAACTTCTGTGTTGAGGGTAAAAGTGTCAGTATGGGGACATGGGAGAGGGTAGCACAGAGGTTAACTTCACTGACTTATCTTCTAAGATCTGAATCCAGGATTGGATCAAAATGGAGAAGATATTTGGCTATTGTATCCTAATCTTGATTAGATACTTGTCTGTGTATAAGCACACCACCACCATAATATAGTCAATAAGAGAAAGCACCATTGAAATGTGCTGTTATTAATCTAGTGTTGTTCAGAGATGTAACTTTCCTCCTCTTCCTCCATTCTCATTCAGTTTTCCAAACCAATGAAACATCTCTCCTGATGAGACCTGATGAGGTCTCTGACTCACGTCTCCTTCCTCCTTCAGTAGCATCATATATTCACGCACACCTCTAGCAGACCAGTTTAAAAATGTGGAAATCTTGGAAGCTGTTCAGCAGAAGTGATCCCAGAAGAGATGTGATTAATAAGTAAAGCATATAGGAGGAGGTCAAAGGTAGCTATCATAAATTTAATTTACCATGCATCTGTAATTTATCACAACTCCATACAGTGTTCACATGCTTCTTCATCAGAAAGTTTTTTCCTGATAGATCCGGGGGGAAGAGGGAGCGCACAAGCCAGCACAGGTTTCTGAAGTGCCATCTGCATGTGTGCCACTGCTGAAGGAAACACACATCCACATGTACACACCAGTTCAAAGCACTGGTACAGCTGGCCACTCCAAAGCATAGGAATTTCCCCCAGGAAACTTCTGTCCAGATCGGGACAGAGGTCCATTAATTCAATATTCATACTCTCACAGCAAGGCAAGTGAGAGATTTCACTGACAGGTAAAAGAAACATTGGAGAAGAAAAATCTGGAATAAGCTACACATACAGAATTTTCTTTCAAATCCCATCATTTGGCAGCTGACATACATCCTGCATAATGATTTATATAACTTCTTGTGTGTAACTTTTGCAGTGTAACTGGGCAACACTGGTATTGCTCCATTTGTCAGTGTCTTCATCACAGCCACTTTGAGAGTTTCGTAACGCAACCATTAAAAACTGCTTCAGGCTGAAACTTGGCACACAAATGCATGAAGAAGCCAAAGCGAGAAATAGTTACTTTAATTTCTAGAAAATTATTACATACTGCCTCTGTTCTGGAGTATGGAATATGATAACTCGCTTTGATTATCATATGCATAAATTATCAATGGAATTTTCTTCTTGTTTGGTCTAAAACTGTAATTATATAAAGCAGACATTTTCTGTCATCATCTACATAACAGAGCATTAATTTGTTGAGCATACAGCAACAGTCCTCCACCAGATGATCAGTAGAAAAGAGGTGCCATGCAAATAGATACCAGTTGTATAACCGACTGAAATGCAAATTTTAAACTAGGTCTAAGGTGTTCAAAAGATAACAAGGAAACTGAATGGGGAAAAAGTGACAAAGCAAAACAGGGAAAAACACAAAACAAATCCTTTGCTTTTTTTTTTTTTTTATTTCACACAGTTTCACGGAAGTGTAGTAAGAGTCTAGGCATTTTTTTTATGTACAAAGAGCCCCTGACATGATCCTCCCAAATACCTTTCATTGCTGTATATCCTGATTCACTGAAATAAATCTGTACATTATTCTCAGATTCCAGGAGGAATGTAGAAAAGCCATTTTTATAACTAGCCCTAGAAACATGTACACGAAATTGCATGTATACATGTACACGTATGTATTTATGAATCATGTTTAGATTCACTGGAAGGCTGAACTCAAAAAGCTAGGTCCTTTCTTAATTCAGTGGAGCCAGGCCAATTTACAGCAGTTAACTGCCCCAGCACCTCACTGTGACATTTTTACTTGGTTTTAATAAAGTTTTATGTACATATTTTTTTCCTCCAATTTTCAATATAGAATTTAATTGATATAAGGTCTGAAATATTACCAGGTAAACTCATTTCAAATGGAAGTATATCACTTTCCAAGTGATCAAACTGTCTATCTAGTTCAGTCACCATAAAGCCTCTATTCAGACATGTTTAATATTGATGTTATACTTTTTATTAAAGATTTTCAAGATACCATGGAATTTTGAAAGCTTATACACAAAATTGTTTGACAGTATATTATAAAAAAAATAAAAAGAAGCAAAATGAAGGGGTTTTTTCCTTTCTCCACATACAGTGCATTGGAGACTTTTCCTACTGTACAGAATAGACTTTCTGCTGCAGTTGAAATAAGACAAATGCTTAAACTAAAACCCGAATAAATCCTGATCATAAAAGAGAATGATATAGTTAATACAGAGTAAACCAGAGAAAAAAATGTTGTCTCATTACTGGCATTTTGATCAGATTCTTCTGTATTTTCTCATCAAAAAAGTGTCCACTCAATAGCAGAGGAAACATTACCCTTGCCTCCCCACAGCGTGCAATTCAGGCTCAATAGCACTCCATACACATTCATTCCCCAAGTGCTCCACTGGTAACACAATTGCGGTAATTACAGCATGAGCATGTTCTATGACATGGATACTAGTTCATTAATTAGAAGATGAACGTAATAATTGATTATTTCAACAAACACAAAGGTAATCCCACATAGAGATCTGTAGGGGGAGATCTGTCCAAGATGTGCCCTTGACGTAGTTGCTTCTCCCCAGGGGTGGCTTTAAAGGAGCACAGCCTAACAAGGTAATAATTACAGACTACTGTTACTGATAGTCAAGTCATTCATGACTTGTTACCCTTCGCAAATTGTTCCAGAACTGATGTGTATTTCAGGGGATGTATTTGCCGTTTACAACCACCAGCCAGACACTTAGACAGACAATCGGTACATGGAGGCCCTTGGCCATCTCTTCTGATGATGTTCTGGTCAGATAATGCTCAGATTCAATCTCACCTTTGTTGTTGATATGTCGCAGTGGCTCGATAAGTGTATGCTATCATTTCTCCCCTGCTGTGGCAACAGAAATCTTTTGAACAAAGGAAGGCTGAGCAGTAAGAGTGAGATATCGCTGTTTGTGCCACCTTCCTTATCTTTGTCACTGAGCACATGGCTTACCAAGAAGACATGTTGTGGATGAAAACCCCCTCACACAGCTTGTTAACACAGATACACAAATCAAGCCCCTACGTTTTGGCATTCAGACCCTAAGCACATGTTCTCAAACGCTGACAAACCACTAATTAGGATCACCAAAGGCCTAATTACAGCAATGACTTAAATCAGTCCATTCATGTTTTAAAAAAATGCAGCACTTTTTGTGGAACCACCAAGCCGGCACTGCCAAACCAGAGCAACCATGTCCTTCTTACCCTCTCACCTTGTCACAGGCTGATTTAAGGGTTATTGCATCTGGCTTGATTCAAACACTGTACTCAGTCCAGCTCGTGGTTGAACACATATGGGTGTACTAGAGGAGGGGGAAAACCAAGAAGCTTTTCCTTACCTCATTGCATTCCTAGTAATCACTTAACTTTGGCAGTCATCAGCTCTTGGCAGCCCTTTGTGTTCCCCGAGCACAGAAACAGGTCCAGTCTTGTGCTGGCAGCAGAGGCACCAACACCACCACTGAGGGCAAGGGCAATGACAGAGTCTCTTGCCACTTCTCACCTGGTAAAAAGCAGCCAATTCTCACATGGGAAAGAGTGTATACCACATCTTTTCAAGTAACGGTGCTCCCTTTCATGATTACTGAATAGTGAATCAGTCAGAGTTCATCCAGAAACTCACCAAGAGGGCTGGGGTCTGAAGTTACCAGGTAAACCCTGGGCTGATGTAAATCAGTATGAGGGCACTGATCTCCATAAAGATATGCTGATGGACACGTACTGAGAATACTCTCTGTAACCTTGCCTGAAATGATTAAATCAATCCAGATTCTTTGATATGGACACTGTAGACAATAACAATATTAGTCTCAATAAAATGATACTGAGTGTAGAAGTCCTTTTCAGTTTCTTTATTTGATTAAAGCGATTCTGGCTCAATGTCTCCTGCATATTATCCCATGATGTAATTGAATAAGGAGATTGAAACAGAAAGCTGCTTCTAAGTAAGGAAATACTTCACTGGGGCTTTTGTTCTTATTTAGTATGGTTTAACAATTCCTTCCATTCACTGATTATGGATGCCTGAGAAACCTGAACGCACCCGCCCCGCCTGGACGTGGCTATACTCCATGTCTCATCGTGTTTGGAAGCACTCATGTTTGTAATGGATAAGAATCCAAAATGGTAAAAGTAACCACTTAGGTCAGGTTCTTCTCTTCCTCAGATACGCACATTAACTCCAGGATATTTGTAAGTGCCAGTGGAAAAAATCTTTAGGTCTTTTTTTTATTGTGTCAAGAATCCAAAGAAAAATGTTTGATAGCTTGTGTGCTGCTCACTGCTAAACTCTAAATGCCACTGCGGGGTTTTTTTCTTTCCTATATCATCTTCTGTTTTTTACAGGACAACTTATGATAGTAGCAGAAAAAAAGCAGAATTTTCCCCATTTTAAAAATCATCCTGTTCAATTAGATTAATATTAAATGTTTATTAAATTAGCTGACAGCATAGATGAGTATTAAGAATTTAAAATTAAACACTATGAATTAAATGTCTGCTGCAAGTGAAGCCAGTAAGAATAGGGTCAGGTCAAATACACCTAAGGGAAGCAGTGATTTGATCTACTGATCAAATGGATGCAGATGTTTAAGGATATGGTCTTCATTAAGCTGCTCCTTTAGTCCACAATGAAATCCAACTTAAAAAGCAGATGAGGCTGAAGAGATAATTCTTCTCCTTTTAAGAAAGCTGTAAGTTTTATACATATATGTAACAAAGATAAAAAGCAATTTGCAATTACTATTTCTTTCATTAACTAGTACTTCTAAATTTCTAGTTTCCAAAGAGTCTTGCAAATCCACTCAGCAAAGCGAGTTACAACATTTGTCATATGCTATGGGTGATAGATATAATCGTATAATTTCCAATGCAATAATGAGAGGTTTAATTTTCCATTTCTTCCCTCTGTGAGATGGTGCCTGGCTTTGAATTCTCATTTATGTCTGCATGAGTACACAAACCTAATCTGCATCATTGTGAAGTCAATACCTGCTCCAACTTCTTTTTCATTGTTAAAAAGCAAAGCCTGACCTGTAATGCAAAGACATAGGAAAAAGTTTATCCCATCAGGAGTCTCTCCTTTACTTTAAATCTCTTCTGATATGAGGACTCATCAAAGGAGCTGTTAAGAGCTGTATCAGTTCATAAAATGTTGCCTTCCTTTCTCTTCGGGACTTCCCATGAAAGGTTAACAATAATTTTAAACTCTGTAAGCCAGCACAGTTGCAAACTCATTCCAATAGCATGCATTTTTTCTGAGAAACAGAGAATCCCTATCAAATCCGAGACTAATTCACGAGGGACTTAACACAGAGAGAAGTCAGAGCAGTTCCTCCCCACTGCCAGGGACTGCTGGGACGTGAGAACTGGATGATTTCCACCACCAAGGCAGAAGAGGGGGAGGCAAGGCAAAGGGCCAGGAAAACAGTCTTTGTTCTTCTCACACAGAGAAGATAATATGGAGGGTTGCTATTCTCTTGTCTCACTATGGAGCCTTTCCATCTTCCAGCTAACCAGAAAGAGAGCTTTCGTTTTTCCCCTCGCTTCTTTCTTAGCGAGAGTGTGGAGGTAGGGTTGGGAAGAGCTGAGAACAGAGAGCAACAGCTTATTGTCCAAGTATTTCCTGTCCAGAACAAGCTGAAAACCTCTAAAGTTAAACACAAAACACATTTACCCATCTCTCTTTTTATTGTGCTGAGAAATGGTTGTTAGTGTTTTACAACAGAGTAAAATGCAACAGCATATCTTTAATGCTTGGAACCTCTTTGAGTACATCAGCCAAGTAGGGCTGTTTATATTTGCACACGCTTGTGCGTGAATACAGCTGCAAAACTGTGCATTAGGATGGTGGAAAGAATAGACCAGAAAATTTTTTTTTGCATCAAAAATGATTGTACTTGTAGGAAGGGGGGTTCTCAAAATACCATTTTCCAATAGTAATGTCTTATTTCTACGCATAATTTTTATTTCTTTTGGGTAAAAAAGGGCCTTAAACATGAAAACAAAGAGAAAGAAAAACTAGTTTAGCTAAAGGCAGAAGAGTTTTGCAGGGAAATATGAACATGTCATTCACCTGAAGCAAAACATCTCAGCAGTCCTATAAGCAAATGCTTCACTTCTGTTCAGTTCAATATTCAATCTGATCTTTGTAAGCTGTCACAACACTTTGTAAGAACTGTATTTTAGGATCCACACACCCCCATTTTCCCAAAGCAACCCGCTTCCTCCGAACTGCTTTTGAGAAATGGTTCCCATTTTGTACCACAACAAGTCCCTAAAGTACAGGCAGGGAAGGCTGACCCATTGAGGACAGCAAAGTATAAGTTATTTGCACTTCAAATGATAAGAAAATCACAGTGGTGCCCTAGTAAACTGCAGTTAAAAAACCCATGCCTACTGGGATGCTCTAGTCCTCCTCCAGCTCGGTGCAGGACAATGCAGAAAAGACCTCTCACTTCAAATTCTTTACTATGCCCTTGTTCATATAAAATCTCCAGGGTTTTCAGTTTACCCAGGAAAGGATTTTCAAGGAAGTCTAGAAAATTTTGATCTGTAGTTGAGAAAAACCAAACACCCCTTTAGGTATGCAAGTATGCCAACTGCAACAATAAAAACAAAGACTTCTATTCTACTTCATAATTTCCCAGACCTACATAAGCTTTATCTGAGTAGATTTCAGTGCCCATTACTCCGAGGTAAAAGAGTAAATATATTTATGCCATTTTATATATGAGATTTATTCTGATTTGTTAAAGCCACAGAAGCCACAAAGCAAATTTTTGAATTCTTAGTTTCCTTTTCATCATAGGCCAATGGCTCTTCAAATCCCATAGCTCTTCCTGAGGTAGTTTTGGTATGCTTGGGTAAAATCAAGCACAAGTAAAGTAAAACACAATTTTCCTGAGCAGTAATAGATACTTATTTATTCTGGAACAGCCCCATGCATTATTAAAACCATACTACTATCATAATTAGTTTTTTTTTTTAAAAAAAGACACAGACCCATGATTGTAATTATGTTTATCTTTACATAATATCTTGTTATCAGTACAACCTGCTGCCCTGCCATGAAGTTGCTTGGTCCCTGAAAATTTACCGACAGGCACTGGTGAGGGATGTATGCACTGACAAAGTTCTCATCTACGCTCCAGCCCCCACACCCTCCTTGGAGTTTTTCATTATTTCTGTAACACTTTGTTTGCTATTAGGATTACACGATTTATTTGTTCAGATTGGGAATTCTCTTCTTGATGGGCTGCTGTGTTCGGTAAACAGCTCCCCACAACAAACAAGGATTTAAATAATCACTGTGTAATCAGTAGGCACCAGCATATCGGATCTCATCTCTTCAAATCCAGGTAGCTGTCTGTGAAATCACAACGTTTATCACACTAAAAGTTAGATGCTTAGCTGCACGAGAATCACCCCACCCACTTTTTAAGGAGTTTCAGTGAATTTACCAGCAAAGGGTAATGGACTTGCTGGTTTTGCACAGGTTTCTGCTGCAACACATCAGGTTTGTCTTGAACTTAGCGTAAAAGTCCTAAGCAGCACCAGGAGTAACCAGGCCAGAGTACAGAGCAGCATTGACTGACTATCCCCCAGACTGTTTTGTGCCTTGGGGGAATAGTAGACTAATCAAGTAATAACCCAACAACATTCGGCCCCAATTAAACACCTTTCTGACAGCTGCAGCTAGTATCATTTGGGTTTGGCAGGTACATGCTTACTTGATACAAATACATCTGTGTGTAAAATAGCTGGTCCTAATTAAATTTTAACAGGAGGCAATAACTGCTTCAAAACTAGGCAAAATAATCATATTAGGCAGATAATTCAGAAATCTAAAATAATCTTTTATACTGTTAAATCAGCTTCCAATTTTATTTTTATAGGCTCACTTATTTTCCACCACCTAATATATTATCTTAAACACTCACATTTTTGAATGCCTAAAGCACAACCAAGCATTTGCGTTTGAGTTTAGGCAAATACTGATTAACTTTATTAAAAAGACGGGAATATTAACATGGGTCTGAGGTTGTGTTATAACTTGGTTGCCAGTGTGTCTTCTGGCTGCGGATGCCCAGAAATTCCCAAGGAGCTCAAACGATAATGAAAGCAACCTCTGAGCTACAAGGTGTTGTACACAAACGTCAGCGAGCAAATCCAAACAGTACTGGGGACACAGGCTTCCTACGCACTATTTGCCAAGTTCTTTAATATGAAAAGATTCTTGGTATTAGATCAATAAAGGGGAGGTGAAGAGTAGGAAGAAGGAAAACATGTTAGATGAGATAAAGAAAAGCTTGATTATCAATACAGAAAAAATGGGCACTTAAAGTGATCACTCTAGAGTATAGAAAGTGATTTTTAAATTACTTATCTGATTAGTGGGAGCTAATCTGTCAAGTAGAAGCAAATTCACATAGATATTCTGTAAATTAAATATTCTCTTGTCACTGAAGCTGCTTTTGATTGTTGGTGGGTTTTTTATTTCCTAGGAAGGAGACAGCTTATTGCATTGATTTCAGTCTCGAGAATGCATTCTGTAATTATGTAGTTTTAATTGTCTGGCATTTTTATTTGTATGAATTTCAAAGGCAGGTATTGACATGAGTTAGAAAGAAAATCCGATCTCAGATCTGAAAAAGAATCAGCTACAATCCTGTTCAGCAGTGTACTAAAATGTAAGCTGAAGCATGTGTTTAAGTCCATCCATACTCAGTAAAGCACGTAACCTATGTTTAATCTTACCTCTAATGGGATTTAAACAAGTGCAAAGCAGCCTGAGGACCTACACCCGTATTCTGGAAGCTGTTGAAGATGTGTATTGTGCCTTACAAATACATGCAAGAAGAAAGAGTCAGGGATCTCAGCTTATTAACATTTCAAGAATTTATTGCTCAGCTGCTGTTTGTTTTCTCTGACAACCAAATGTTATGCAGGGCACTTTTGCCAGCTGCAATCTGATTAGGTATCACCTTTTCCATAACACTGCCAGGCCAGTCAAACTGTGGCATACAGAGAGTTTAACCTTTTGTAGATCTCATAATAAACAACTCCAAGTTTCAGGAGAAAATCCGCGATAGAGAGAGCCTGACTACAGCTTGTAAATCAAAGCACTCAGATAAGATGTGAGAGCCAGACCTCTCAGAGTTGATCATGCTGACAGTTGAGCTTTAAATTCTTGCTTTATAAATCACTTCCTTACCAACCAGCTGCAAAATCAGGATTTGTAAGCCAAAGGAAAAAAAAAAAAAAAAGATGAGGTTTTATTCTGGATTTATTGGTATGATTTGTAAATCTGTTGTAGGACTTACAGATCTGATTTAAGATTTGTTAATCCCATTTAGGATATGGAAATTTTTTCTCTGACTTACCACATACTGAAATACTTTAGTAAAAACCAAACTAAAAATCACTGTTTAAAAGGATGGTGTATAAATCAAGAGTTTGTAGTTAAGATTTGCTGGCAGGTTCTATAAATTATGCAGTACATTTATAACTCAGCCTCTTACAAGGGCAGATTTATAAATCCAACTTGCAAATTGTCAGACAACTATTATGGGCTCAGTTCTAATCTGAGAAACAACAGACGTACTTCGCTGTGGTTGAAAACCCTCTCCTTTTTCCTTTATCGTCCGCCTCTCCCACAGCCATCTCACTTGCACCAAGGGGGAGCAAAGCACTATAGCCAGGGGAAGGAGGGAGGGAAGACACCTCCTGTATCACCCTCCCTGCAAACAAATAGCCAAGCGGGGAGGAAAGGATTTGAGGAAGGAAAAACAGGAGAAGTGTCGGTTACAGTTCGGCTGTTACACAGCCTTCTGGAGCAGCCTGAGTCAAAGGCTCCCTCCTCAATTTTACCTGGTGCTCAGGGGCATAAAGAGAGCAGGTAGTCCTAACTAATTCCCAGGTTGCCAGGCCTCAGGCACAGTGAAAAATTAAACTTCACATTCAAGGCAGTGGAAAACTGGGCCTAGCAGGAGCAGATTAAAGCAAGTTGAGGAATTTTTTTCTACACTCCCAGTGATGCCTGCCTGCCTATCTCAGATTACAATGAGGAACTTCTGGGAGAAACCCTGGCCCTGTGGTGGCAAATATCCCATTGATTTCACAAGGATAGGATTTCACCCTATAAAAAGGGCATTGGCCAGATTCACAGGAATGCTCTGCCTGCCCCACACCGCCCTGGTCACAACAAGCAGCTGTAAACTCGCGTCTCTGCTACGCGGTGCGGCATCCGCATCTCCCCCAGGGAAGGAGAACAGGGAGCCAGAAGCAGGGGCTGTGGCAGCATCCCGTGGCTCCGAGCCACTGCCAGCAGCTGCGGCTGCTCTCCCCCCAGCCCTTCTCGTGAAGCAAGTGCAGAAAGCAGCATCCCTCAGAAAATTTACACATGTACAGGCAGTTAGTATACTTCCTTTCAGGCGGTTTTACAGTAGCTATCAAGGTTTATCCAGAAGCTGAGGGTCATAAGAGTGAAATAATAGCACTATTTAATAGCACTATTTTTCTGCTAGAATTATTGTTTTTATACAATGATGCGAAAGCTGTGTATGATGAGAAATTGTTACTCCGAGATCCTATGCAGGCGATGATACTTAAATGCATTAATGCAGTTTTAATTTTTCTGAGTGTCAGGCTTCTTTGACTTTATAGCTTTTGAAGAAAAAGGAAAAAGTGATCTAAAATATTTGATTCTCTACCATATTTGAAATTTGGTTCTAAAGTTTCATCAGTGACTTCCTGTTCTCTTTTACTGCAATGCTCTTTTCCCTTGAATTGCTTGTTGCCTTGGATTTCTTACAAAATAAAATAAATACAAGAATGCTAGCAAACATACAAAATTATACAATTAATTCTTTCATTCTTGGTGGCATTTTAGAGTGAAGGATCTGATCGTTGCAAAACTCAGCAAATACTCGTGTGTATATATATATAGAGAGAGAAATTTTCAGGGAGGTTATGTTAAACATGCAGGATAAACTGCATGTTCAACTGAATCTAAATACTATTACAAGGGTAACTGAAGCAAGCAGTGCAATTAGAAACAGGAAAATTTGTTTCCATAGCTTTGAGCCTAACTGAATACTCGATTCTACATGCAAAATATAATCAGAACTGGAGGATGGGGTTGAAGGAAAATAGTTAATATTCTATAACATGCTAAGTCAGCCCTTTACAGACTATACATTTAAAATGTATGAAAATCAATTATCTTGAAAACAGATGCCTTTTTTTCTTTTTCATTGCATGTTCCAAAGGATACAGCCTCACTGTCCCCTTGTGCATGCGTCTGACAGACACAGAGACCTACAAAAGTTTGGCCTTTGCCCTTGTGTTTAGCCTAAATGAAAAGGCGTAAGAAGAATACACTTGCAAGGAGAAAGAGCTAGTGGGAGGCCTCTGAAAGTCAGTCCTCACATCCGTGGTGGGGAATTGTAACTACAGTTTGAGAAACACTAAAAATAATTTCTTTAACAAAGAGACACTACAATTTAGTAGAAATAAAGTCTTTTCACATCATTATCTTGCAGGTGATGAATGAAACAGACCTCTCCTGCAGTAGCCTGACTGATCTGTTGTAATGCTAGAACTCACTGCTATTTTCATCGTTCCTTCTCTGGTTTTCTTTGGGGAACCCCCTGAAGCAGGATGAGCGTGTGGGACACAACTGGACCTGGGAACTATAAAACTCTCTGGCACCCCAGGCAATATAATGACAGGGCCAGAGAGAACAAGACAGGCAAACCACTGAAACTAGAGGTCTTCTTTGGGGATATAAAAAATCAGTTGCAAAGATATTTTGGCAAAATCAAGGTAAATAAAAGGGTTTTTCTATAGCTGCAGTACAAAGAGTGCATTGCAAAATCATAAAATCTGTAGCATGAGAAGAGGAAGCACTTTATTGTGGCTGCAATTGTACAGGTTTACGCAGCAATGAATTTCAGCTCTCCAGAGAACCAAAGACCTAACAGTGAACATCTTTTATTTAAAGTTTAAGTTAAAAGATTTAAGTACAAAGTCAAACTGAACATCTTCTCAAATTCTAAGTGTCAAGAGCACCATGCAATCTACTCCAGCATCAGCAGAGGAAAAGGTCAAGGGAGTAGAAATGACAGAAGAGGAAAGAAGAGGCAAGAGAGAGAAACCTCCTGGCTTGCCTGTGAAGAAAGAACACATACCTACCAGCCTACCAGCAGAGAAGCAGACCACAAGCCTATAGCTTTCCTTTTCCTTCTCTAACAATACCAGCTCTAACAAGGAAAACAATCTGCAATGAGTTGAATAATTTCTACATTTGTCCTACCTCAGCTTTTACATTTTATCGGTCCATTCATTTCTGATTTCAGAATAATGAAACTAACTTATTCACTACAAATGTTAGCAAATACTCTGGTCATTTAGGAACAATAACTACACAAAACAATATACTTTCGGTATGGACAAGTCCCTACATTCATCTGTGTCTGAATACAATCAAATTCAAAATAAAAAGGAGAAGTACTGAGGAAAAGACTGTAAAACTCTTTTTTTTATATGCTTTCATCAGCAGTGGCAGCAGTAATCATTTTTTATTGAAGGTTTCAAAGGGTATGAAAAGAGGTAAAAGTGTCCTAATACAGTTTTGATCAGAAATTTCCCTTTTACTGGGAAATTTCAAAACCCTCAATTGCAGTTTGTCATTTACCCTGTTACATTTTTCTAAAGGTCATTTTAACAGACATGATCAGAGACTACAGATCCACGGGAGCAGTGGAAATTAGCTTTAATGTTTGTCTCATTGATGAAGTCCTGAGTCTGCTGGTGGAATTGCAATAAGCACATTTCCTGTCTGCTGCTTGCCATCTTGAGAGCAAACTCTTCAGGTAAATCATCTGATCTACTTGTTTACTGTCCTCTTCCCCCATAACTGCCCGAAAAATAAAAACAGGTCTACAGAAAGAGTTTGAAATCCAAGTAGGGACTGTAATTAAGGACTTCGTCCAGAAAGCACTGGGCCTTACAAGTTTAGAACACCTGAAGCCTTCACTTTCCCACATACAGGGCCTCACCTGGGTTTTATAGTAAAGATGCCTCACTTGCTGTTTATCAGCAGTCTGAAGCTGAGCAAGGCTTATGGCAAAAAGCTCATTGTCAGCCTGCCAGCTGATATTCCCCTTTCCCTTCAGGGCAACACTTACTCTGCAGCAGATGAACCCAATACAGGTAGGTTGCTACTGTGCAGACCCCAAAGTACCAAGCGTAAGGCTCTCCATCCAGCCAGACATGGGACTGACTCCGGAAATCACCCCTACAAGCAGTATGCAGGAGCCAAATGTCCTTCTGGATTGCCTCAGAGGCCCTCTCCAAGTAAGAGTTTTCTGCTTCATTTCAGCTGTGCCACAGTGCAGAGGTGACACAGGCAAATGTAGCGTGCACTAGCAGAAACAAAGTTAGTATTCCTGCTTTAGTCTGGCCACTTCTTTACGAATAATACAGCCACAGCAACAGAAAAGGCCAGGCATGGGTCTGACATGGGAGTAAGACAGAAGTACCTCCATAGCATCACCATTGGTCTGAAATAGCCACTACCACTTCCATGCAGGACTTGAATTGATACAAGCATCGCCCTTATTCACATTCTTGTTTCTGTCTTGTTTCTGCAGTTTCACTTGAATCATGTCCAGGCCACCAGTTTGGAGGCCAGGCTTTCATCTCTTCTGTCACACACTGACCATATGAAGCATCTCTTGCATTATGTTCTTCAGTAGGAAACTGAAGAGGAAGAATGGAGATGGAGATTAAAAATACAGCCAGTTGTGGCCTGGACTTATGGATGTTTTAGGACAAGAGTCTTAAATGCAGTGAAGTGTCTGCTGCATTGTTGACCTGTACCTTGGGGATGAACAACATTACTCAGACAAGGTAGGCACAGGACAGGAAAGAAGTCATCTTATGGTAAGAAAGCATTGGGATTTTCTGTGTAAACCTAACCTTGGATGTCAGCCTCGCCCCTCAAGGGACAGTTTTTCAGGGTTCATTGTACTGGATTTGTTCACTTATTTATTTTGCTTAGGGTCCCCTGTTGGACTTCTCTCCATAGAAATTTTACTAGCCATGGAGGACCACAGATATTTCTTCTGCTTAAGACACTTTGAATGTTCTGTACCATCAGTGCCTCATCAACTACACAAGGCCTGTCACAGCACTGCAAGGCAGAACTCATGAGCCAAGTTTACCCTCATCCAAACACAGGCAAACTCTACTTGAATCACAGACACTAATGGCATGAGACAGTTGGCCCAAGAAAGTAGTCTGAATTCTGGCATGGCTATCAAAGACCTTAGTATCTATTCTGTATCATATTTTAAAAGAAATGTCCTGTCTTAAACAAAAACAAGAGCATGTTATCTAGTTCAACCACTACCCACATCATCACAGTGCTATTGCTTTCCTATTGCTGGTGCCTAAAAAGACCTTCAAAGCCAGGTGGGGAAAGCAGATGTATCTCCACATTAAAATCATTGCGCATGGGACTTCCCAAGGAGTTAAATGCAATTTTCCCCTGCTCTTCCCAGGACACCAGAGAAGGATGTTGAAACTCTGGCACTTCATGAAGCATGACCAAATTTCAATGGCTTCATGGGTTACCCTGTCAACTGAGCCAATCTAGTCCATAATGTGAATGCTTTTGGTGCATTCCAGTCACAACTGCTAACTTACTTCTCAGTGAAAAGGACTGAGTTTTGACAAGCTTAAGGTTTAGCCTTAAACTTTTAGCATTTTACATTGTACTGAGGTGGGCTAAAAGCACAAAAGTAGTTGTGGCAGAATGACTTCTCAGATCATCATGATTTAATTGTGACTGCTTGAGCCCCAATAAGTGATGTGGCCTTTTCCTTAAACTTAGAAGTCTGAAAATGTTTCAAAAGTTTCACTTTATAAAAAATTGGGGAAAAAGGCTTTAACCGTTACAGAGAATGAAATGATAAATGGATTGATCTTTACTAGCAAACAGCAGTAATTAGGTCATACCTCATTTCTTCATTAGAGAAGGGCTTTGGTGTTTAATCATCATTATATAATCATTTAGACTTCTCCAATTGCTCTCTTTATAGATACTGCAGGCTTGGGCCCTGCACCTTCAGATGGTTCTATGCAGGAGGAACCCCATGATCAGCTATTTGAATCAACTACAAGATTCTGGCTTTATACCATATTTTCATTGTACAGTCTGTGTTTGTATGATAACACAGATAAAACTTCCTGTATGATGCTAAGGGGAAAGTTAAAAAATGAAACATCTCTAAATGAAGACACTGCTACAAAAATGAGAGAGTCTGAAATCTCTAGTAAGACAGAAGACAAAGCACAGCCTGTGGCATAATACCATCTTGGAGAACATCCAATTGCCCACTATTGTCTGAGGACAGATGTACAATCCACCAGATGTACCATGTGTTTGCTTTAGCACAGATCAGCGTTCAACTGTTCATTTTTTGAAATAAGCCTCTGAAATCCAAAAAGAATGGGAAACATAATGAATGAGTTCTACGAGAAATAAACAACATCAAGTCCTCTGAGCCTATGGTTTTACTCCATGACAGACATTGTCTTAAGCCCACTTTCTCTTAAAGAAACTAGGAATATTCTTATTGGCTGGTAAAAAGTCAATCAGCAGCCACTGATGAGGCCAGCAATGATAAAATCAGTAAGACTTACTCTAATGGGAATCTTGCTTTCCCAAGACTTCAAAAATCATTTTGTTTCACAATGATAACTACAGGGAGGAAAATAAAGAGATGCTGACTCTGTCAGTTTCCTTAGTGAGACAAGACGAGTTCACACTTCACCACCCGATATCTAATAGCTCTATATCAAACACAGGTTCACCTTCTCTTCAGGGGTCCTGGGCCCTGCTACTTTTCATAAGGAAAAAGAAAAGCAAATAAAAAGTGTTAAATGTTTACAAAAACCCAAAGACATTTTAATTAGAACAAAAGCAGCTTCATGGTGGGTAAGTGGAGGAAGAGTAACAACTTCTCCTTAGGCATTTTAGTGCATGTAAAACAAGTTTTGTTCCTAATCACAGACTGTAAGGGCTAAGGCCAACTCAAGCGTCTAATGCCAGCACAACACTATATTTTAGAAGCTTTACCAGTGCTTTTTCCTAACCTCTAAGGGTCCTCACGGGGGAATCAGAAAAATAGCCAAGGAAACTCAGTGGGACTGGTTTCATAAAAACATGATCTTAACCTCCAAAACCTCTTCTTTCTTTCACACATTTACCGTTTCTGACAAACCTGATGCAAAACATTAGGTGCACCCTCTAAGCCTCCTCCTGCTCACACAGCTAAAACTGGAAACCCACTTGAGCAGCCCTTCCTTAAGTGCTGTAAGCCCCCAGTGTCCCCAGCATCAGCAGAGTGGGACAAGCCTTGCCTCAGGACTGTACACAGTGAAACCCACCTACCTGGACCAGCTTCTGAGTAAACGTCATCATTCCTAGGTCATTGCAGCTTCTTTTTCATTTCTTCAGATACCTAGCTACAGTCATCATATTTATCCTCAGGTAACACAGAGAGCAACATGCTACTGCCAAAAGGAGAGGTTCCCCCTCCTCCTTTCTGCAGGTACATCCCCTCAGCACACACAGTCCTGTCTCCTCAATTTCAGCAGTCCTGGTGCTCTATGACCTCTTCCCCTTTCCTCTTTTTTTCTTTTTTTTTTCGTTCTTTTGCCAAGCTAGATTTGGCCATTCAATGTGCTGAACCAAATGAAAACTGAGAGTGGGGATGAAGTGGGAAATGCAACAGCAGAACTGCCCCCTTTGGCAGCTGCAAGCTGCTGGAGCAGCACAGTTATCTTGTCAAATAGCATCCTTGCATGACACACTCCTTTCGACTTCATTAGTCCTCAGGTCCCATTTCACAAGGTGTCAGATGACTATTTGGTAGTTAAAAAGTAAAATAAAAAGAAGATCTCACAAGCTCTGTAGAAAAGAAACACTAGAAAAGATTGGCAATACTAAATAGGAAGTTGTCAACAGCCACTGAAAAGAATAACATAATATAATGGAATGAAACTCCAAAAATCCTCCTTCCACAGGATGATTTTTCACAAAGTTGCTGGTTTTCTGTTTCCTTCACTGCTGGCTGCATAAACACAAACCTTTTGAACTCATTCTGCTAGCTGAGCAATCAAGAGAAAGGGAGGAGGCAAACAGAGCCTTCACAACAGAGCACTGACAGCACTTATCACACATGACTGTATCATTATCCATGGAAGGACAGCTCCATGCCTACACTAGTTGGACACAGAGGATGTGTCTTGTAATAACATTTCTGACAGAAAAAGTCCATACCAGCAGAATCTATTTCTCATGCACAGAAAGAAAATAAAAAATAAAATAAGAAAACCCCCACAGGACTCAATGGAGAGAATCAGGTACTTTTGTGGCCCAATACATCCCATCCTAAAGTATGTATTGGAAACTGGTCTTGTCTTAAAATTTTTCTCCATTAGGATAAAGTGAGGTTAGGCTGTCTAGGTCAGGCATAGTGATTTACATCACAAACATTTGAAGTAAAATAAACCTCACCCCATCTGTCAGGTAAGGTGCAATGATTGTCCATGTCTGTGACACTACCTGGTGGCAAACATGGTATGACTCAGTCAAGGTTGGACCCCCATGAGCATACCTGAACACCTTCCTTCTCCATTTCTTAGCTTTAGATTTCCCAGCCTTTCTCATTCATATCCCTCAAATGCTTCCTTCATCACAGCTCCTTTTACCACATATACTCTTCTTTCCCATTTCTGTTCTAGGGATGCCTCCTCCTTAACTATTGGCTTTCACTGTGTTAAAGGGTATTGGGAAGATTTTTTTGTGGGCCAGAGTGCAAGGAGGTGTGTGAGACATACCTGCTGCAGAGCCTTCTAAACTAAAAGTCAGTAATCTGTGATGGCAGGGGACTGGACTCAGTGACTCAGGCAGTGCCTTCTGTATAAAATTTTGCATTTCACGCAAAGAGTAGATTTTTTGTATGCTAGTTTCCACCTTTCTTTAATGGAGGGCCAATATACACTGATGAAGCATTGCAGCTTTACCAGAATCATAAAAAATGTATTTATATCTAATGTCCTCTGATTGCCTAGTAAACTGTAAAAGTAAAAAAATGGCATTTAACTGAATATAATGAATGAGTTTTGAACACCCACGACTGAGATGTAAATACAGTTTTCTTCTGACAGCTTATTCATCTGTTGCTGTCCTTGTCTCAGCACTACTACCCCAATAATAATATTCCATATCATAAAGTAGGTGGCCATTACAACCTACTCAATATAGGCATTAGCCTGTACTCTTTAAATGCAGTATATAGAAAACCAGTGAAAGAAATAGGGAGGAAATTACGTTTGGTTTTGTATTTAATAGAGTGATTTTCTTTATAATGGTTCTCTGGAGCCCATTCATTTTATCATGGCTTTAATTTATGTCAGGAGATAGTCAGAAACCATGCTGTTCCCGAAGGAGACCTATGCTAGAGTCTTCCGCCTTCGCAACGCAGTGACATCCAATCCATTTTAAAGGGCATCACGGGAGTGCAGACACACTTCTCTACTTCCAGAGAGCCTGTTCTAATGACCAAACTTCAGAAACATTTGACATACAGCTCCGTGCCTAAGAGCATGTGAATATATTAAATGCTGTTTATAAAAAGCAAAGCTGTACTAAAATGCCTATTTGCCCCCTGCTGCTTAGCAATATTAAAGATTAGAGCCAATTGTTTTGTATAGTGAAGAGCCGATAATGGGTTCTAGAGAAGAACATGTCAGCAAACTAGATAAGGTTCCTATTAAATTTTTGTTGCTGTGGACTGCTGACTTGGGTCATTATACACTCAAATTGAGTTATTGTCATTGTTATATAACGAAACAGAGGGCTTTTTCCCTCCAGTAATGTAGCATATCTTTTAAAGAATGGGCTCTCCTGACTGATTTATAAAATAGTTCTGTTTGCATTACAGTACCAGGCTGTTGGGTGTTTCAAAGTGATTTAGATGAACTGTCCTAAGAGTTCGTGCATATTTCAAAAGACAAATAGCAGAGTCTTGTGTGAACCTGCTTCCAATAATCTTTGAAATTTATTGAGTGACAGTGAAAGACACAGCAAAATTACAGTCCTCTTCTCTCCCATAATCTAAGAACATTTCATTCCAAAGAAAGTGTGTTTAAGAACTTGTGGGGTTTTTTTAATTCCTGTTAATTATTTGTTCAGATAAAAAAAACAGGACTTGTCCCGATTTCCTCATTCCAAGAGTATTAGTCTTTCATAATCTCAGCTTTTTATTCTTTAAAAAAGAGTTATGCTAACACTTCTAAATTTGAACAAAGAATGTGAACAATGGAGAGATCAGATGACAGTAAAAATGAACTACTTCTCTCCAAGCTACTTTTTTCAAACAAGGTATACCGCTGGGGGAAACTATAACCATTCAGTTTCACCATTGTCTTCACTGGAGCCAGTATTTCACTCTGCACATTTTCCACAGCTTTCTCCCCTTAAATGCATCTAATGGCAGTTCAAGACAGGATGAAAGCATCTAGGCATATGCTATTTTACTTAAATTCTTTTAATTCCCCATGCCTAGTCTCTGAATAGCTGCTGCATTTTAAGAGAAATTCCATGGTGAGTAGTAAAGAAACTGAAATCAGCAGATGTAGGAATATCTGACTGGAAGAGTCTCATTCCCAGCACTCAGACAACTACATGTTCAAGCCATACAGGCCTATTGTAAATACTTTCTCTGCCTTCAATTTGCTCAACTAAAGAAGACAAGGTCTTTTTGTTTGCTCCCCACTCCCCCAGCCATCTTCCTAGCTTTTCTCTGCAGCTTTTCTGCTCCAGTTATCTTTCTCAAACACAGGTCACCAGGGCTGTACAACAATAGTGAAGATGTTTCTCATCCAGTCTCATCCACTCTTCCCTCCGTCTGTTAGCAGTTCCTCAGCAGACACATCCAAGGACTGAATTTTCTTTCTGTAGCGTTGCATCATTTCTGCTACTTGTACCATTCTTTGATCAAGCAAAAAACTCTTTTATTCTGTCTGTTCTAATGGTGAGATCCCAAATCACAGAAGAAAATCTTTATATGAGACCTCTGTACTTTGAATTTTAAATTCCATCCCATTTCTGTGATCACAGTTCTCAAGGTCATCCAGTCTTGCCAGTGTCATTATGATCCTCTTCTGCATTAACGATGTCTCCTCAATTTATACCATCAGCAAAATTCACTTGTGTTCTAAACATTGAGCGTTTACACAGACATTAATGAAAAGATTGTACAAGATAGATTCCAATAGTTTCGCCAGAGGAAGTCTAACAGTAACCTCCTCTACCCTATATCACAAATATGGCTATCTCTTTTTTTAGCCAGTTGCTCTCCTGAGAGGTTGGGGGGGAGGGTTTTACCACCCTCATTATCAAGTTTAACTAATAGGAACTTCATATACTATTTTACTGCAATTCTGATTAGTTAAGGATACTGTATTTCCTTTGCCTAGAAAATAACTCTTTTTTATTCATAACAAAGAAGGTGAGAGGATAGGCTTGCAGATTTCCATTTACATAAAATTTTGTGACATTTTATCCAGTTTCTCACTTGTTTTGATGTCCTTAATTATTCTTTCTCTCAAAACATATTCTGAATTTTATATAGTATTCAGCTAGCAGATGCAGGTTTCTCTGGTTACTTTTCCCCATAAACAGATACTATACCCACTACAGAACCACTTCAAAATGAAGAAAACCATTTAAAAATTTGATACTGGATCCATGATTCCGTGGGTTGGTCTTTTCACAGTTCTGCAATAACAATTATCTGTTGCCTTGAAATTATGCATTTCTTTCACTTTGGAAAGGGAAAAGTCCATTCCATATCCAGCTCCTCTTAGTCATCCAGCTCTCTAGTCATGCTAGGTTATCTTTACAAAAAAAAAAAAACCAAAACAGAATATTAGAATCATAGAACAGAATATCCTGAGTTGGAAGGGACCCACAAGAATCATTGAGTCCAACTCGTGTCCCTGCATAGGACAACCCCATCTGAGGGCATTGTCCAATTGCTTCTTGAATGTTGTCAGGCTTGGCACCGTGACTGCCTCCTGGGGGAGCTTGTTCCAGTGCTCCACCACCCTCTGGGCGAAGAACCTTTTCCTTATGTCCAACCTAAACCTCCCCTGGCATATCCTCCTGCCGTTCCCTCGGGTCCTATGATTGGTCGTCAGGGAGAAAAGATCAGTACCTGCCCCTCCTCCTTCCCTTGTGAGGAAGCTGTAGACCCCGATGAGGTCTCCCCTCAGTCTCCTCTTCTCCAGGCTGAACAGACCAAGTGACTTCAGCTGCTCCTCGTACAGCTTCCCCCCTAAACCCTTCACCATCTTTGTGGCTCTCCTCTGGCCACTCTCTAGTAGCTTCGTATCCTTTTTGTATTGTGGCACCCAAAACCGCACACAGCGCTCAAGATGAGGTCGCACCAGTGCAGAGTAGAGCGGGTCAATCACCTCCCTCAACTGGCTAGCAATACAGTGCTTGATGCACCCCAGGACACAGTTGGCCCTCTTGGCTGCCAGGGCATGCTGTTAGCTCATGTTCAAACATTGTTGGCTCAAGTTCAAACTGACTTTGGGGGCACAGGATTAGATTTTTGTTATCTTAATGTCCTCATTGTGCCAGGTGAGCCCTGATTCTATTTTTCTTGCTCATCTCCATACATGGTTAAATTAATAACCTCCAGCTATATTTTTCTAAAATACTTTGCAAGGTTTACTTCAGCTTGACATTAGGAAATGTGTGTTTTATCCCTATGTTTTCTGAGCTCCAAGATCTCTTTCTTTACAGGCTATTTCTTTTGTCATCTGAATCACATGATATAGGAGAAGAGACAGAGAACTGGGTTTGTTTAGCTTTAGGAAGAGAAGGCCAAGGGAGAGAATCTTATTGTTGGGAGGGTTGCCCAGAGAGGTTGTGGGATCTCCATCCCTGGAGATATTCAAAACTTGACTGCACAAGGTCCTGAGCAACCTGCTCTAGCTGATCATGCTTTGAGAGCAGATTGGACTAGCTGGCATTATGAGTCTATGGTTCCTTACAGGACATTTGACATTCCTAGAGTACCCCTTACAGTGAACGTTAGCGCAGCTGCAATTCCAACATATTTTCTCCCTTTTCTTGGGACTGAAATTCTAAATTCATTTTCCATGTTCAATTTATGTCTGAGTTTCCTCCACAGACAAGTCTATGAATATCTCACTCTGCTGCTCTCCCCAACCAAATCCCCTTCATTGAAAGAGCTTTTCTCCCATTCATACTGAGAACGCTGCAGAGTTTCCTTTGTCTGTCCTTTCATTCAGACTAAAAGGCAGCAGGGCCCTTCAATTCAAAGTAATTTTCTATTAAACTCCTTTCTCAATCATCTTCCCTTCATGCAAAATCAAGCTTAAAATAGCATCAGCATTTGCTGGTTCAGTGACTGGGAAAAAAATTAGGAAGACCACTCTTAGAAATAAGGTGGTGATGGACTTTTTCACAGCTTTCGTTCGTTAATTTATCCTGGAGAAGTTAAGATTTAGTTAAATAAATACATTTCCAGTGCTATTTATCTTTCTAAAATCAATACCGAATGCACAGCTATCACCAAATCCAGCCCTGATGGTCCATTGCCAATATTATGGCTTTTATCATCTTTCTCCAAAATAATTTTGGATTGTTTTATCCACTTTGTTGTTTAGTTTTTGGGTTTTTTTCTTCATTTAGAGTTTATCACATGGCTAAATACTGAGTAAAGGTAATATCTTTGATTCTGACTTTTCTGATTGTTTAGACCTTCATATCTTTCACTGTTTCAGCCACGGCCACCACTCTTCTCTTTGTGATATGCAATTTCATTCTGTACATTAGCAGTTCTAATGCCTCCATTTTTTGCCCACACTACTTGCATTGCTATTTCACGCATTCCCTTGTGGCCAGTGTCAACCCAATGCCTACCTACTAATAGTTCCTTTTCCTTTTCTTTATTTTCTCAGTTTCTGATATCCATTTTTCCATATAAGAAACTTGTAATAAATTATTGCAGTAACAATAATCTTGTACAAAGATTATGCATGTTTCTCAGAGTCATGTTCTTCTGTCATTTTACAGTTTCAAAAACCTTTCTATCATTTTTGCAAATCAGAAGCTAAGTACCCCAGTTGCTCAGGTGAAATCCACCTACAAGAAAAGTATTTTTCTGTGAATGTCTTCTTGGGACTGAACTGAAAAAAACCTTCTTAAAACACCTACCTTTGATCCATGATTTGATCTTTGTTATTTTGTCATTCTTTGAGCTCCTTTCAGGGAAATGAAACATTTCACTGAAGGTCACTCGAGTCTCCTCTTTTTTGTTGTTTTGATCCATTCCAGCCTGAATCTCGATATATCATTTGTTCTATTGTGGTAAACAGGTAGTTGATTCTGCCCTACTTCTGCATAGAGGCTGTTCAGCATGGTTTGGAGAGCTTAAGCCAGATTTTCTGAAGAGCTTGAAATCTTAGCATTGACCATGTTTGAAAACGGCCCAGGAGAACCATATATGAGTGTACTGAATATAGTTTCAAAAATTTGTCCCTTTCTTTAATGCCTAGACAGGAGCTGCTTTATTTTGAAAATCTCCTTTTTTTATGGTAGCTGCTGTAAAACTTGAAAATCCTGACATAATCACTAGCATTCGTCTATGGTGGCAAAAATAAACCTCCCCAATATGCTCAGTTCTTGTGGCTTTATATTTTTCCAGCAAGCACTCTCTTCAGTAAGTCTCACATTATTTAGCATTGCAGATTCTGAGGCATTCCCATCCTGTTCATGTGACTAACCAATATAGTAAGTGGATACATCTGCAGTTTTAACAAAAACTTCTTGAGTTCCATGAATGTTTTTGAAGTGCAAATGGCAAAATCTTTTGCAAGAGTCAACAAATTATAGCCAGTTTTACATTTATAAAAATACATATAAGAACTAAAAGGTTATGCACTCAGACTTAGTAATTAGCTCCCATCCATCAATATTCATTGCCAATGACATCTCCACCAAGAGACCCACTTAAATCAAATGACCTTTCTTCTGGAAAACACTTCTGCAGAACCACCAGCCTTAGCAGCCAACATATTCAGGTTTCACCAGACCAGAGGCAGACTGAATATGACACAGTTGTTCTTCACTGAGAATGAGTTTTCACAAGAATGCTGAGCTGGTCTTAACAGCTTCCTACCACTAAAAATATGGTTCAGCTTTCCCCTTTTTCTCCCTCTCAGCTGTGTGTACTTACTACTTCCTTTGTGCTAGCTCCAACAGTTTGATGAGTCAATTCAGCTCACTCAGCAAGCAAAAAAGGGAGATAATTTTCTGCCTGTTGAATAAGCCGAAATGTCTCATCAAGGGGTCAGACTGGCTTCAGAGGCAGCAACAGAAAACAGACAGGATCACACACCGAGTGCAATGGAAAAAGGAGGCACAGGATCTCCTGTGCTGACAAATTAGCACAACCATCTTCTTAAACACACATTTCTTGTCATCCACATCCCAATATTAAAAATGGGACTGATAATATGGGCATCTTCAGCTATGTTCCGGTTAGTCCACTCTCCAGACACCACCTTGCTAACACCTCAGGTAAACAACTCAAGAGTTTGATTATCTGAATGTAAACAAAACTCTATTGTCTAATCAGTAACTGAGATACTCATAATTTTCACATCTCTCTTTCAGACAGGATAGTCTGATATAAGTATTCACTTAATATAAATTTTCTTTTAGCCAAAAGCTACATTCTCTGATGGTCTGTGAAGAATTTGACCAATCCCATCACAGAAGATCATCTTTCTTAGCTGCAAAGATCATTAAAAATCTTTGAAATGTCTGCCTAATATTGTCTTACCTGTGTAAGTAGTGGTTTCATTTGTCACAAACACAGCACAGGAGTCACACCTAGCAGTGGAGATATTCATACACTAACATCCTCTTTGAAATGTGTCCCCTCACACAAAAAAAGTCAGGGAATCTTACTAGTGAGTTAGTTTGAAGAAACAGTATTACCAAAACATACCCTTCAATCCTTACTGCAGCATCGATTACACAAAACAGGAAAGCTGGTCTCTATGTGTGAGGCCACACCTTGAATACCGTGTTCAGTTTTGGGCCCCTCACAAGAAAGACATTGAGGTGCTGGAGCGTGTCCAGAGAAGGGCAACGAAGCTGGTGAAGGGTCTAGAGCACAAGACTTAGGAGGAGCAGCTGAGGGAACTGGGGTTGTTTAGCCTGGAGAAAAGGAGGCTGAGGGGAAACCTTATTGCTCTCTACAACTACCTGAAAGGAGGTTGTAGCGAGGTGGGGGTCGGTCTCTTCTCCCAAGTAACAAGCGATAGGACAAGGGCAAATGGTTCAAGTTGCACCAGAGGAGGTTTAGATTGGCTATTAGGAAAAATTTCTTCACTGGAAGAGTTGTCAAGCCTTGGAACAGGCTGCCAGAGAAGTGGTTGAGTCCCCATCCCTGGAGGTATTTAAAAGACAGGTAGATGTAGTGCTTAGGGACATGGTTTATTGGTGGGCATGGCAGTGTTAGGTTACCGGTTGGACTTGATGATCTTAAAGCTCTTTTCCAACCTAAATGATTCTATGATTCTATTTTATCTGTTGGTCCACAGCTCACTGACTGTGGTATTTCATGCTTTGTTTATTAAGAAGCGAGAGGGGAAGGCTGTCCACTTGATTTGTGTGAGGAGGTGCTCATCAGGTCAAACAAAACTCTCTGGAGGGAGTGGGAGTCTGCCCCTGAGCACACTGAGGTGGGAAAACCTTCTAGATCCCAGGGTGGGGAAAACAGAGACCCTGAGGAAGAGGAGCAGGCACACGACCAGGGGTCAGATCAAAGGCCAGAGTTTTTATATAGTGTTCGCTGTAACCTGGGAAGCCACTAAAACTGAGAGCAAAGATGAAGGAAAGGACCTGTCCTTCAAGGAGCAATGGTTAAGAGAAATAGTTGTTCTCACAGCTTTTAATTTTTATTCTTATGTAGCAGACTTGAATTATCTCAGTTTCAAAACTATTGTATTTGAAGCTGTGTTCCAGTAAACTGAAGCTTTTAAATACTCAATGCCCTTTTGCACTCACTGGAGGAGAAAGGTGCGGGCAGCTCCACCTCAGTGCTCTGGCTCACTGTGCATCCTGTCACACTTAGATCAGCAGGCTGTGCCCATTGCTAACCACCCGTGCTATCCCCATGCTAAATCCTGACATCCCATCCTTCCATCTGTAGAGCAGCTTCTGCCATGTCTCACCATGACTGCAAGCGGACAGCTTCCTCAGATAAAAGACCTGCCCATTAGGAACAACTTTGCCCCCATTCCCTGGAAGCAGATCCAGCCTTGCCCTGCATTCTGCAGGCAAAACTCCAGCCTCGCTGCACCAGATAATCTGATATTTTGTTCCAATCTGGGAGCTAGGCATAGCATTTATCTCTGCATTAAACGCAATGGCTTTATTTTTTTTAAATAAAAAATCCTAAAATATTGATTCACTTCAAACAAGACTGAAACAGGCACATTCTAAAACTAATTAAAAATATTATTAGAAGAGTAAAAACTTTTTCATGAATAAGCTTTCTGTATGCTTGAGAGCAAAATATGACAGACATAAGGGGAAAGTAATATTAATCTTTGAGAAAGACAAATTTCCTAGTCAGCAAAATTTGCTGAAGGTGTATACTTTTTACAAAGAAATTAATTCATTGAGCTACTCTGGAATCCTTTAGAGCTAATAATTAAAAATCTAAAACCTTATTTTCATTCTGTAATAAATATAGTGAATCAAGATAGATGAGACAAAACTAGAAAGGTTTGTTGGATGATTTAAGTTGAAGAAGTTGCTACATCAATATATTGTACTCTAAAAAGGGCATGCATCATTAAAAAAGAAGGCTCTATAATTAATATGTTTTCATACAACCTACCTTATTTCCCCTGAGATCACTAACCAAACCCTTTTAAAAATCGATTAGTTCAAGCACTTAGCCTAGTACCACTTTAGATAGGAGCAATACAGATATTAGCTGAATTTAAAATTACAGCAACTTTATTTTTAATTACTTCCCAAAATGCCAGATTTACATATTATTAAATACATTTCAGTGGCAGAACTGACCACTAAGCATTTTTGGACAGGGCCAGAAAAATTAATTATATTCTTTATAAAAAAATCACTTAGCATTCAGAACATCGGCATTGTTGTCAGGGATAATAAATGTGATTAAGCTTGTATAAATTTCACTATATTAACCAGTACAATAACTCAATAGCTTTGCTGAACTGAGCTGATGCTATACATTGCAACACTGAAATACCTAAGTATAATGTAGGGGAGTTCTAGAAAAATATATGAAGTCTGGAGGGAAGAGCTGTGTCCTCTCAAGGGCAAATTCACCTTCTTAAACCATCAGTACAAGGGAAATTTCTGGACCTGAGGAATTTTAACAGTAAAGGTTTAATCATAGTTCATGCACCGTTAAGGCTTAGCAGTACAATTGTCCCACTAGTGTTAATATGTAAGTATGTATTTTGCGGTGTAAGGCTGTGTTTATTAAGAAAAAAGAACTTCTAGCAGAATATGGTTTATGTTTTGAGGCATTATGGTTGGCTGAACCTGGGGGAATTTTGTAGTATCCCTGTGCCATTCTACAGGAGGCTGATGAAACAGGAATGGTGTTTGGCCCATACAATGAAGACGTACTGCTAATGCTTGACACCTGCATCCTGAACAAAGAAAAAAACATAAATAGCAATATTTCCAGGTAAAAGATATTTTTCTCTTAACAAGGCAAAGCTCCAGGCTCCAGAGCACTGTCTAGCTCAGGCAATAGAGCACCCTAAACATCTCTCAGAAACCTGATACCTGGTGGTGCCACCTTCTCTTTTAGGACAAAATAAGCCACTCTCTGTGGTACCTGTTACTCTGTTTATTGACTACAGATGAAGCTTAGATGACAAGAAAAGATTACTTGTCTGTATTTAGATAACATTAAAGGAGTCCCTATCCTGGTGTTAGTTTTGCATTACTCCAAAAGACTATGCAAAAGAACAGCAAGAATCCTGTGGAATGACACCCACACTCTCCAGCTTAAAAATATAGTCCTTAATAGTTAGAGAAGGCTTGAGAACATCATTGCTCAAGTGCAATGTAGACGATCTGCAAAGAGGTAAGAATGGGGATATGTGGTCTTTGTGGTTGGCCCAGTCAACAAGAATGGATGATATACAAACAGCGCCATTCTGTGGAGTCAAAACTGAGGAAAGAAAATCAAGTAACAGACATGCTTATTAGAATGAGAAAATGTCTTGTCAAACTTGGCATCTCCCATTAGTCACTACTAGATAATGTCTCTTTGAAAGTTACCAACATCACAAAGGGATAAAAGCACCCAGGGACCTCGAGTCAGCTGATACAAAAAGGATAAATTATTGAAGGAGGGTTGCAAGTAGAAGAGCATATGCAATGATGCCATGCAATTCAGAGGATGAGGCAGAGGCTGAAGTATGAGGAAACATTTATAGGGATCTAAAAGAATATTCGAAACCTTCTTATCCTTTTAAAAAACTCCATCTCAATTAGTACAATACCACTTTGAAGTATCACAGCAAGGAACATTTTGTGGGCAGGCAGCTCCGCACTGCTGGGGGGGGGGGGGGGGGGGAGTGTTGGATGATTTCTTTACTTATGTCGTGGCCATGAGGAGGGAAATCAAAAATATTTCCATCCACAGGCAGCAGCTCCTATATCAAGTTGTAATGCAGCCAGTTCTGAAGCAGAACTTTCAAATTGCCTTGCAAGACATAGTGATGCTCTACGGTAATACACTAATCGAAATTCCAGGGATAACTAGAACAAGTTATTCCAGGGATTAGTTAAACTATAGCAAACTGGTAAGAAAAGCACAGATTAACTTTTTTATTGGTCTGCCCAAGCAGAGGTTCCTCCACTCTGTTTTGTCTGGAAGACTGACATATTGTATCATAGCTGAGCACCTTTTGTACATACAGAATTGAATACAATGTTGACAGAAGTAAAACATTGCATAATAAGTCCTGTTTCCTGCAGCACATGGGCTCAATACGTTATCACCAAATCTTAGCTTTGTCTTGTAGATAGGACAAGGAATGTCCTGGCTTAATCTCTAGATAAATCCAGAGACTGTGGTCCCATTTGAAAACTTGTTGCATTCACCATGTACTTCCCCACCTCTGGGGAAAAGGAAAGCCAGGGAGATAAACTTCTCACCTGACTAGCAAAGAGAGGAAGAGGCAAAAACAGACTGGAAGCTCAAGACACCCATCCCTTCCTCCCATGTGGGAAGGCTTCCTCTGTTCCTTTTTCCCATCTCTTTCCCTTCCAGGCCTGGGAAGAAGAACACAAGACACTGCAATTTGTCCCCTTCTCAAGGAGTGAATAACATGAGGTACTACAGGAGGATCCACAGAGTAACAATTCTTGCAGGGGCTTAAAGGTAAGGGGGTAGACAGGAATGAGAGTAGGGACCAGAATTGCCTTATCCTAAACATATGGTGAAGAGGTAGCATTACTGGTAGAATTACAGCAGCATACACACATGCTCATACACAGGCACACATGCACACACAAAAACCATGGCAAGGGGCAGAAGGAGTTCAAAAATTAAAAGCGAGCCCAAAACATAATATACTCTTTTTAAAAGCAAATATTCACATTTGGGAGCCAGTCTCAAGTTATGGGGCCTGACTCATGATTTTTGAACCTTTAGTATTAGCAACACAGCTCTTTATGCTGTAATTATAGCACTCTTAATTAGATTGGGAGATTGCTCCAAGATTCCTGAGACACCTTCTGTAACAAATATAGACACCCTCAGGGCAGTCATATACATTTATGGAAACAGCAATTTAAATAACAGCTATAAACACATCAAGTGGGTCTGGTGACATCATCACAATGAAAAATGATTTTTGACAGTACCAGATGAAAAATTATTTTAAAAGGAAGTTATCCTCTTTTTTTTTTTTTTTTTTTTTAGTTAAAAATCAAAATGCACTGATGAGATTTAAAATCATAATTGAGAAAAACAAATACTCTTCTTTCACTCATCAGCTATGGCATACTTTCTGAGTAGAAGATTATAAGGAAGTTGTGTTACACCAGAAATAGTTCTACACACCTTTGTTGCACCAGTAGAAGGTATTTAATGCAACCCTGACACTGTAGTTTTTGCTTCACTTGCTGCATGCATGAAGTTATCAGTTCTCATGGTGAGATTTTAAGCACATTCCTCGTTCCTCTTCTTGCTTTCCAATTCTTTCCTAGTGTTTTCTTTGCTAGCCAAATCCGGTTTTGTTTTAACAAATATGAAACAAAGATTGCATTGCCTTGTCAAATTCCCTCTTACCAAATTACTGAATTACAGAAGGCAATTCCTATTTCAGTACACCTTGGTTGTTTTGCTTGACCTCCAGCAGGTGTCCAGTTAAGTCTGAACAATTTATATGATATTCCCTTTCCATTGATAGTTCTAGAATTAAACTGATGAGATCTCTAGAGAAGGATCATCAGTGTTACACCTTTTGTCTTTAATTACACCAGTTGAAGATGAATGAATGTACCAGAAGGATCCCAGCTAGGAAGTAGCACACTTGATAGATAGTAGATAGTTGATAATTTAATATACATTCTGAATTCTGATTATTTCATTTAAACATCTGAAGAGTTTTCAACATGCATATCTTATGACAAAATCTTAATACTTATTCAGTTGGACACTGACTGTATTCTATTCTTTTAAAAAAAAAAAAAACACTGCACAGATGCAGGCAAAGAACTGTGACTGGCATTAGAGAACAAAGACTTTCAGACAAGGTGAGTGAAAAGGTCCTGGTTAATGCATTCAATCTGTTGTTTCTAACAAATGCATATACATCATCTAAAAGAGCATGCAGAGGAGCAGAGCAGAAGACCCTAGAGGACCCCCTAGAGTCCCACCACAGAAGACTCTCACTCCCTGTACTCCAGCACTGTAGCTCCAGCTCCTCTTCATGTATTTTACTTCTAAGAATGTTTTATTGGAGAAAAAAAACTCCAGATGAGTTCAAATTCAAGAGTGAGTCACAGCAAAATGGACTTGTTAGGTAGAGCCTATAATGTAGACATCTAAGACTAGGTCTCAGTAACTAGAGGTGTACATCTGAGCTACTTGTCTGGACTCCTTATAGTCTGTTGAGAGAAATAGGCATGGATGTAACTCCTTTCATCTTCAGGAAGAGGTACAAAAGAGGTCAGATAATACTGCAGAAGTACCATCCTCAGGGGTCAGCACAAATGATGCTGAATTATTTTAGTACTGTGCATCTAAAAATTATTTAGGCCTTGCCCAAAGCCAACTGAAGTTAAGTAACAGTACTAGATTTTCTTCAGATATTTCAAGCTAAATAGAAACACACTGACCTGTTTTACTCAGGTAAACTCACTGACATATGATCGGTGCCTTTGTTCAGTCCTCCAGGACTTCACCTGGAAGGGAGAAGTTATATATCATAGCCTAGTGCCTGTGCTCCTTCCTTCTAGACTCCAGTGCAGCCAAACTGAACTGCTGAAGAAAGCATATCCTCTGCACCAGAAACTAAAACTCATGTCTTCCACTTACACACTTATGTCGCAGGTAGGCAAAGCTCAGAAAAGGAACGCTTTGGTATGATTGTGTGAGAAGCTTAACTAATCCTTCCACTGGGCATATTTTTATGCTGTATTCTCATGTTCTTATTGATGTGCTATTTCTCAGTTGTCCAAAAAATGAGCTGAGTAGCTCACAGAAACAGACAAAAATCTGCTCAAAGATCACGTACCTTGAATTAGCATGGCACAGGAGAAGGACTCAAACACAGCCATTGAGAACTAAAAAGAAAGTCATGGGTGATAGAACTAAGGTCTCACAACTTTTTTGATTGGTTGCACAATCCTATAAACAGCAAATCCACCCACAATATTCTTTTACTTCTGTTGTACAGAGATGATCATCTTTTGTACCAAGTGGCAGGATTGGCTAGTAGTAAAAAAATGAACCAAGGGATCAGAAAACAAGAATTCTTTCTGCCTCTGGAAATCAGAGAATATTATGCAATTTCAGAGAAATATTGTGGTGCTTGCTTCATTTAAGTTGTGAAGAACCTGAAGAGCCTCCACTTCAAACTAGATGTTGTCCAATGTCATGTCCAAAGTAATCAGTGCTAATACTCATAGTTAGTTTGAGGAGCATGAAATAAGACCCTGCATAGATGCACAGCAAATTTTACAGAAACATGCACACAAAGCTACAAGTGCCTTACATTCTTTTTTTGATTCTTCTATACAGAAAAGAATCTATTCTCCTACTTCAGCTTCACTCTTTTATCAATTATAAATGTTTTACAGCTCAAGCACAAGATCAGTCAACCGAGGGCCTTAGTAAATGTGTTATTTATACAGTTATTTGTTAAAATGAGCTTCATTGCATTACAGAATGTTAAGACAAATTGTTGTGCCCTTTAGATTCATTATAGATGACAAAATACTAAATAAATCTTAAATAGGTATTCACCTTTCATCACACAGGAACATAAATGGTTAGATCTTATCAACAGGGGAGTCTTTTTAATCTTCTTCCTTTATTAACCACAGAAAAAAATGATTGTTGTTTCTCCTGCCTTTCTCTTTAAAAAGTCCTATAATCTTTGTTGGGGGGTTAAAGTAGGTCTTCTTTCAAGTAAGGAACAAATCAATCTCTAGTGAAGGAAAGCCTAACTAGCTTTACTGACTCTGGCTGGCCATGTACTATCTCACACTGAGACATTAGTTAAGCATCAAAGGCAAGCCAGCTTTTTATAAGGGTACTTTATTGTACACAAGCAAGGAGTGCACTATCTTATCATCTGGTCTTGTAACTTCCTCCTTCATTGTGCTACTACAGGTAAAAAAAAAAAAGACTTAGGACATAAATGTCATCTTCTGTGTCATTAACCCAAAATCTATTAGAATTTTATTAGAAAATAAGTACTAAGACAGTACAGCTACATTTCCTCCCTTATGCTGTGCTAAATTGCTTGTGAAAGTGATACATTATGATTCTTACACTGCATCCATTGCAAAATATGGAAGACAAGCCCACATACTGTGTACATTAAATGGTAATGTTAAATTGGCAATGAAGCAATGAACATCTCCCTAAATCTCCAAGCAGGTTCTACAAATTTCCCTTTTGTAGGATACCGATAAAGAAATTGTTTCCATCTAGGACTAAGCAAATGGTATTAACAAGCTTCCTCGTTGGTATATGGAGGTCACAAGCTATTAACCTTTTTTTTAGGGACCAGTTTTTAATGAATATCCGCCAAAAAAGAAAGTGCGGCTGTATTTCTCTGCTTGGGGCAGGCAGTTCCTTCATTATTAAAAGTCAGAAATGTTTTCAGAAAGAAAATACATTTCTGAGCCAAGAATTTAGAGGCTATGAAATGTTATTAAGGCTTCTCCAAAAGAGAAAAGGTCTCAGTTTGGATTTTTAAAAAAACATATATTGCAAAGCAGAAGTCAGGAGGGATTCAATTTATTCCTGTGTAACTGGTCAGCATAAGGTTAAATAAAGAGGTAAGTTATGCATGGACTGTGGGCTGCCTCCTTAGGGGTCAGTTTTACCCAGAACACAGCACATGAAGAAACTGCAAAGGCTAGACCCAGAAAGCCAAAACAGTGCGTTGGCAAGTACCAGGCTTAAGCCTCTCTAGGGAGCTCTTTGCTCACAGGTAAACTTGGCAGTGTTGAATTTTCTGAATTAGTGAAGAAAACACCTCTAATTCTTGTAAGATGAAATCAGACCAAAGTCCTCCCTTCAGGACAACTGCTGAGAGTTCCAGGCTTCACCTCCACAGCAAGCCACAGAGGACAGGCATGGGTAAGGTCAGGAGCAGTTCCTAGACACAACTAGCAAGTCTCTCTCCTCCACCTTGAAATTATCCCATTCTCCCAGCAGGACCCAGATAGCCTCTGGAAAGAGCCCATTTCTAATTCTCCTGCTCCCACGGCTGCGCATGATGATGATAGTCCATGAAGCTTTTAATCTGCACAAAAGCGCACCGGGAGAAATTAAAGCTCTTCAGGCTGGAACTGCTGCAGCAGAATATAATCGACCCATCCAACATTGGCAGCTGCTTTCCAGCCTTTGGAGATTTGAGCATGTGTAGCGGGACACAGATTTCAGAAATGAAAACAGCCTGCAGGTGAGAGCTGAACCAGCACATTTTTGATCCAGTCTTAGTTCAGTTTAAACTGGGACTAAAGTCCTTCTAGTTTGTGTGCCACTTCAGGCCCATAACAGATCATGATCAGGTTCAGCAATCCCTCAAAGCATTTAACACTGAAAAATACTGCATTTAAAAATAGGAATGGGCGCATGACAAAGGCAAAACCTCAGGGCACAGTTCAGCCAGAGGGACAGTCCCTGCTCCCCCAGCAGCACTGGCACCCTTTGTACTTGCAGCACAGCACCACAGGGTCCTCGTACTCCTCACATCTGGCCTGAGAAGATGGAGAGAAACTGTGGTACTGTGCAGCTGCTGCTGTGCTGTGGAAGTCAAGCAGAAGAGATATAGGAAAAAATAACCCCTCTGCTATACGCTTATATCCCAGATGTACAGAAACTCATACGCATTTATACAGTGATGTACCCCACAGGACTGCAAAGGTCCAAAAGACATATAAAGGGCTCTGTTTTAAAAAAAAATGCATTGCTCTCCATTGTAAGAGAAGGGAGACCAAAAAAATATAGCTAGGAGAGAACGAAAAGTATCTGCGTTGACAAGGACCCACTAGCATCTGCCAAGCATCACGGCCTTGTATCACGGTGCAGAAACAAGGTCTTCTCCTACTAACACTGAGGAAACCCAGGGTCGGGGAGGGTCAGAGGAGGGGTAGGAGCAGGAGAGGCTCTATGTGATGTGGCCTTATATACCCTACACGGTACAAACAGCCCCTGCACTCAATAGCGCCCCAGCAGAGATATCACTTCATGGTCAACTCAGTATTCCGAAGTGGTAAATATTTGCTGGTTCAGTCCCAAACTGGGTATAATGATTTCAAAGTGGTGGTTCAGTATCAGTTCCTCTCCCAGTAAAAACAAGGCTTTGAACCAGTTATCTGCTCACAGTCAGTGCTAGGTTTAGCTACCTGATTTTGAAAAAATGAGGGGATAAAATACTCGCATGTATGGAAGATGAGATCTGTTTTGCTTCATAGTTAATAAATCGTACCTGATTCCCTTTGTCCAGAGACAGAAAAAATAACTGGAGCTTCAAAGGTACTGGCATTGCTGTCACTGTCAGAAAGGCTGTTTGTAAGCATGCTTCATCAAAGGACATTTCATCTCTGCATACACACCCTTCACATTCTGCTGCCAAAGCAATGTCAGGCTGGGTCATATGCCTTCAAGGCAACTTTAACTTGGGCACCTTTCTTCAAAAGACATTAAAAATGATTTACATTTTTCCTCCCTAAATCAGCATTTTTTGTATCATTTGTGTCAGTGCCAAGTTCCCCTCATTCTTCACCTCTCTTCTGGCCTGCCTTTCCCCTCCCCTGTGCGCTCCTGAATACCACTTGCGTGCCAAGAAATCCATATTGATGAATTCAAAGTTTGTTCAGTTTAGGAGAGGAAACTATACTGTACAGCCTTCTATGTAACCTACACTAAAAATCTATCTAGCGTTGGCTTAAACCTTTCATGAATAGGAGCCATTTTTCTGAATAGGATACTTTCTTTACAAATGGCACATACCCCAGACTTGGACTTCAGCCATTTTTTTCTCATTACATTTCTTAATTCATATTATGCAGTTTATGTCAAGATGACAGAAAGTGACACACTGTGATCTCTGTCCTGCCAGGAGGAGGTTGGGACTTGATGCAGACTTTTGGATTTTGAACAAGCACTCAGGTGCTGTGGTGATTATTTCGCATTGATTACTGTTCTTTACTGCTGATATTATTTTCCCTGATGAGTTAACTTTTTTCCATCCATATGCCTCTTCCATCAAGGTAAATTATTAAACAACTCATTTAGTTCGTGTGAGGGCTATTGGTTTGTTTTGGGGTTGTTTTTTCTTTCTCAGAAATATATTTAATTTAGCATGCATTAAAGTGTGCAGCAGAAATCACAGTACAATTTCAGGAGAAATTATGCAGGGAACAGGCAAGAACTGCACATTATTCATATTGCACAGAACTTGATAATAAGTTTTTAATCCTCACTCTCAGAGGGGCAAACTGAGCCATGAGAAGTGATTGCTGAGATATTCTGATGCTTCTGTGGGCACAATGGTGTGAGTGTTTCCAATATGGCTCAGCATACTGTCTTCACTTACATTTAATGCCAATGTCGAGCACACAACATGAGGGCACTAAAGTCTTTTCAGATGTTGATGACTCACACTCTTTAAATATGTCACATGCCCGGACAAATCCACCTTCCCATAGAAGGCACCAAATGCCATTAGATGAAACAGATGTTCCTAGCAAACCTGACCATGACCGCAAAGTGACCCTCATCTATTTTGGATTTATCAAATCATCAAAGGCTCCTGCTCCTGCCAATGAGACTTGGGGCAGGCCATTCAAAGAGGTCATTATATAATGACCAGCTGCCTGAGCCAACTGAGGCAGAAAATACTGCCTCCAGGGGAGCTGGGCTGTTCCTGAGGGAAGAGGAGCCCACAGGAGCCAAGGGGACCACAGAACGTGCAGAGCCCTCTCCTACCAGGGGGCTGACCCACTACATCTGAGAAGAGGGAGCCCAGTGACTGTGACATCCATCAACCAGCTGGTGACCACCCAACAAGGTGAATGAGTCAGACCTGGGGTCCATCCAGGAAGACCTTTTGGGAACAGTGGGAGGCAGGGATGGGAACCTAACTGGAGCATAGGTCTGGGGTCCCTCCAGAAAGTCCCATCAGGAAGCCAAGACAGAAGGAGACAGAGCTACCCCCAACATGTCTCAGCCAGGACTGGGGATCTGTGCTGAAATAGGAGTCCTTGCCCATGGTCAGGGAGTGCATGGGTGATGATGGCAACAGAGGCCTTTGGATGGCCCTGACAGTGTTCTTCCCCTTTCAAAGGGCAACAAATACCAAGGTTAGCCAGCCAGCTTCTAGGATGCTTTCGTAGTGTCCATACACCAGAACACAGGTAGTCACAAACATCTGGAGGTCAGGACCTTCAATCAGCCACATATCACATCATACCAGATCACATACCAGATATCAACCACAGCTTCAAGAACAGAAAGAGATTAAAGCAAAGAATAAGTTCACTCAGTGTTTACAATTTTGTTCCAGCAAAATCCTGGAACCCCAAAACTTAGCAATACAGCATTTTACCATAAACAACCCATAGCTCACTTACTAAGATAAGATGCCAGAGCCACAATCACATCAGTACTAATAATGTCAAAATGTGGAATACAGAGGAGGTTGTACTCCCAGATAATTACTCAGTAACCTTTCAGGAGCTTTACATATGAATTATGTTGTGAAACAAGAGGTTAGTAATGAATAAAACTAGCTGATAAAGAAGTATTGTAGCAGTTTATTAGAAATGTGGACTGTGTCAAGCCCCTTACTGTAATCATGAATGGAATAACTTCTGTAGCTATAAGAGAGCAATCGGAGCAGATCACTGCACAGAAAAGACCCTCTTATGGAGTGCTCAGGCGCTAAGAACCGCTCAGCCAACAGCTCTTTTCTGCTTGGGTGCCATCTCCAAGTGCTTTATATTTTGCCGTCAGAGACATACACAATCAAAGCCTAAAATTAAGATGATGGTGTCTGTTCCACATAAGGTAAGTGCCTAAATGTAGCTTTCAATCCCTGTATTTAGGCACATTCTTTTTCAAAATTTATTCCTCATCTAGTTTACCAAATATTCACCACAAACACCTCCAGGTTATCAGTAGAGAGGAAAATGCTTTGACATATCATATCTCCTGTTGCCTTTGAGAGTATTATAGTACCATGGTATCTCACCAGTTCTGGTCTAAAGAGGGAGAGCTTCTGACAAAGGCAAAATCAGCAATTAACGTGAGCAACAGACCTCTGAAAAGTGCAAATTTCCTATGAAATCAGGGGCTGATGCTGTTGCTGCAGAGGAAGGATGGGACTGCCTAGAGTAGGCAACTTCATAGCATCAATTGCTCCTCGATCTCAGGTCTGCATCTCCCCCTGCTTCCTCACCCTGCCGTCCCCATCTGTTCCACAGAAGCAGCCTGTCCTCCCAGGGGGCAAATCCTGCTATTGCCAACACTGCCCAGAAGACCGGAGAGGGTTCTTGGAGTGACAGGCAAGAACCGCTACACTGAGCTTCGTGGAAATTTGCTGATGCGAAAGCAGTCTTCAGTGATACCACACTGCATGCTGCTGTAACCCCAGTAATAACTGACTTGGCAAATTTCTTTTCCAGACAATCTAGCCCAAAAATGGCAAACAGACTCTCTTTCTCTATTGTTTACCTGTTAGGGAGTGGGGAATAAACGAAGCATGCACATGTATGTGCACAACTTTTGTATATTGGGAAAGTTACCTGTCCTTCACTTTCTCATTTATTAAACTCTTATTTTGACAGGTTCTTGCACACATGCTTGGACAATTTTTAGAAGTATCATCAATCTAACTGCAGTTGAGTTGCTCTCTCACCCCCCTGTTCATACTGTGACTGAACAGTTTCTTTTAATAAATGAGTGATATGGCTGAGTGTTATCAACCTACTGTAACATTTAATAGATATTCATAACACATATTAATCATGAGCAAGTTTACAAAGGATTCAATCCCACAAGGTATGGAGAACACTCGACTCTCCTTGAAGTCAGTGAAAGCAGAAAGGTTGAGATTTTTGTCCTCCCAGGTACTGGATTACAAATGTCAGGTCTTCCTTCTGGACATTAAAAAACCGAGCACAGTTTTCTGAAGCAATGCATGTGCTATATGGTCAGTTTGTTTTACCACTACGCTGTTCCTTGTGGACTGAAAGATTTATTTTTGTTTTAAAAGCTGAACTACAGAAAGAAGCTTTCCGCCAAATTTATCCCAGGTATGGAAGTGTGCCCTTAAACAGAACTTTCTGCATTTTCTCTGGCTGCTTTGAATCAGAGAGATACCGCTTGGCATATAAACACCCATATAGAAAATAAAAATGTTGGCATTCCTTTCCAGATGCAGAAGTCAGAAAAACTTTGTGAATTAAAAATTAACCAAGTATATAAGAACAATAACACAGCTTCCTAAAATTTAGCAACCTATTAAAGTGAAATATGGAATTACAATTAAGATTAATGGGAGCCAACTAGAATGAATTTCAATCAGTTTTATTTTGAAAGTATGTGGGCTCCTTTTCATCATTTATGTGAAATTATCAAATCTAACCTCATTATTGTTGTTTCTTCCCTATCACATCAAATATAAAGCATGCACACAGAAAAGAACATTGTGTTCCCACAAGCACAATGCACCCTTTTTCACATCTTCCCACAAAAGCAAATACTAAAGAAAATACTCCACTATGCAAATGTTTGAATACAAAGTACCACAGAACATATCAAACAAATTAGTCTCTACCATGCTATTAAAATTATTAGGTCAATTCTTTAACATGGGATTTTAGGAATAAAGTTCCTAATTCCTAATCCCTAATAAAAGGGAAACCAACTAAGAATGTTTAATCCTAAGAAAGTATTGTATTTATTTCTTTTTACACAACACAGCTGAAATACACATAATTGTGTTCAATAAACATACACCAATTTGTCTGGTCTGTTTATAGATATATTCATGCTCTGCCTGGTGTTCAATCACTTCTTGGCATCAGCTAGTAATATTAGATATTTCAAAAGATGCCACCCAAATTCTATACGCCACAAGAGATGATGTTCCTTTCACCCCATCAACATCTCAGTTCTGTAGTTCATTTTCATCTTAAGAAAGCAATTTCCAGTACCACCTGGAGCCTTGCAGCTTGGTTCTAGTAATCTGCTTCTTCACTTTCAAACTGAAGAGGTTGCAGGTAAGGTCTTATATCTCCACAGATTATATTGAACAACAAACCTTTTATTTACTTTTGTCCTGAGAGGGAAGTCTTGACTAGTGAGAAGCTTCTTCATAAGCAGTACTGAAATTCATGGGACTGAATGTCACAAAAAGTGGTTTTCCAGTCACTTCATTCTCCTGAACATTTATGCAAGAATTTAAACATGATAAAAAGTATATACTTTCTCTTACATCACCAGAGTTAGTGAAAAATCACCAGAAACCAGTACAATTTTTTTTTTTTCCAGAAAACAGAAAATTGAACCTAAAAATAGGTACAGGCTTAGGAATGGGATACTTGGGCAGCTGAAGGAGGTTACACCATGGCCCCTGACCAGTGTGAATAATAATATTCAAAAATATCTTCCTTTTTGATTCTTCTGTATTTATATTTTGGGCTCATTTGTTTGTAATGTCCTATGCTATAATTGTTTTGCCTCTGCAGCCCATGATGAAATGTCATATTAGATGATACTGTAAACTTGCAGAATATTTAACAGCCATGAAAAAGCTATTCTTCACCCTCTCCTAGTTTCTATATGTTAATGTCTCCTTGTCTCCTTCAACATAATCTAGGTTATTTTAGGGGTTCTTTACCTCTGGACATGCTTTCAAATCTCATTATGTAAATCCAGGATATGACACATAGGCAAAAAGAAAATATTCAAGTTATTAAATGAGAAATCTGAATTCTTTTCAAGAAGGAGTTAGATACACAGTAATAGAAATTAGAACTGTTAACTGAGAACCAATTTTCCAGCTGTCAGTTTAACAAACAATAATAAAAGTTTTTTAATCAATTCAGTTGGCTACCTGATGTTTCCTTCAACAAGAGGCATTCTTCATATGACAGGTTCTTGGGAGAAGAGATGACAAAACCCCTATATGTGAGCAGAATACCTGTAACAGGAGACATCCTGCTAACAACGGCCCCCTGTAAGATCCCAGCTCTGATGCCCTGCAAGGGGGTCAAGCAGCAAGTGGAAGGTGCCCAGTGCTGAGTGAGAAGAGGAAATGAGGGAAGTAGAGTTGCAGTGAGCAGAAAAAAGCAGACGGTGCCAGTAGGCTGTAGGATTGTTGATTTTGGTTTGTAATTACAACTGGCAACCATTTTGAACCACTGCTGCTTTTTTTAATTATTCAGCTTTGATTGCAATTACAAGCCAAAATCAACAATCCTAATAACAGAGCTCAGCGTCTTCTGATGAAACAGAAAAACTCCCAAGTGTTTGGAATCTGACCTTACAACCCTGAAATTTAACAGGAAAACTTATTAACAAGAAAACCTTTTGGATCATAGGTTGGGTGCCAATGTATTCATAGCCTGAAACTGTTAAGAGTAAGAAGGTGGCAGTGAGGACAGTTGAAGTTTTCTTTTGGAAGCTGAACTACAGTGAGCAAAGCCAGCACTTACTTACCAAAGTGGCAACCAATTTTGCGCACCATTTTGCTGATTTAAGGCAACTGAGTGTCTCAAGATGAACCAAAGCCTGAGACATTCTGAAATAGTGAACATTTTTTAGGAGAGTACATCTGACTTCTAACTCATTGAGAACCATCTCATGTACACAACAAAATTCGACAGTCTTGTTAAGCATTTACAAGTAGGTCAGAAGTATTTTGAAATCTACCTGCTAGGTTCATCCAGCACCACAGGCTCATACAGGATGCAAAAAGACCATTCTGAGCTTGTGAGAAGTGGTCACAAGCACATATTTGAGCACTTAAGTGGATATCAAGTCCATTTAGTCTTTTTCTGCTAAATAACATGTGTTTCTCTTCACAGTCATTCTTGAGGATGAACCTCATCTTGAAAGAAAAACATAAATAGACTCAGCAAAAAGTTACAGAAAATTGGACTGGAAGTGACCTCAAGAGTACATCTAATCCTTCTCCCCAACGAACTATACACAAGCCATGCCTGACAGAGGAGTTCCTCAAGCGGAGATCCCACAGCCTTTCACAGCTTGTGCTACAGTTTTCCTGTCTTTGCTCTCATTACATTATTCCCAACTTTCAACATAAATCCTCATTGCTCCAGTTAAAGCCTGTTATCTCTTGTTCTATCAATAGAACATGAAGGGAACAGTTTCCTCCCTTCTTTAAGTTCTTCAAAGACTGTTATGTTTCCCTCTAATATTCTCCTTTCTTTACTTAACTGTCCCAATTTCTTAAGCCTTTCTTCATAAATCACAATTTCTCCTCCTACAATTACTGTTTTCAGCAATCTCTCCAGTTGAGCTAAGTCTTTTGAGAAAGTTAGTACCTGAAACTGGGCATAATATTCCAAATAAGCTTTTACCAAAACTTAATAGAGCAGGAGATGATTTCACATACTCTACAGGTAATACTGCTGTGCAACTATCCCATTAACTCACAACAAAATTACATTTTTTAATCTTGTTCAATATGTGATTCACTGTGATGGGAGATCCAGCCTAACCTCTTATTCTCCAGTAAGGAGAATACTCAGTTCTCCAACCTCTTATTCTCTCTCTGTGTTGATGTAAGATTATTCCTGTCCAAGCCTAATATCTTGACATTCTTCTTGTTAAACTGCATTGTGCTGCCTTAGACTGCATCTTTAACTTGCCAAACCCTTTCTGAAGTCTAATCCTGTCCTCCAGTATGCTCCTTAAGTGTTGGTATCATCTGAAAGTTCACGAAAATACTGAAAAGTGACAGTGAGGTTTTGATGACTACTACTTTCTAAATACAGTTTTCCAAACAGTGTCAAACTAGTCTTATGATAATTAAATCTATAGAGTGCTTTCTTAGCTAATTTATAAAATGTCATGAGAGATAATATCAGAATTTATCAGGAGAAAGCAGCGTTTCATTGCCTGTTTCTTCCCTATCCATAAGGGCAAGTATTATTTAGTTCCAGAAAGAAATTAGATGACTGACATAATTTGTTCTTGGCAAATCCATAACGGCTGTTAGCTCATTTCCTTATTATCTTCCAGGTGTTTAAAAACAATTTGAATATTTGTTCCAATATCGTTCCAGAAATCAAAGCTAAGCAGACCACCATGATCTTTAGTTCCTCATGTAGCCCTTTCTCAAAGGCAGACACGATGGTTTCTCTTTTCAAGTCTTCTGGAAGCTTATGCATCTTCCAAGAATTATCAAAGATAACCACTAATAGCTCTAAGGTTGCTTCTGCCAGGCTTCACATTACAGTGAATTTCCTGAGACATGAAACCTGTTTTCTTCCTGAAAACATCCAAGGGCTAAATATTCTCTAACTGGCCTATCTCCTTTCTTATTATTTTCTTCTGAGGTTAGCTTTGTTAAATTTATGAGCACAGCTGACCACTTTAGTGAAGACTGACACAAAAAAAGCCACTAAACATGCCAACCATCTCAGCCCCATCTTTTGGCAGCTTATTTTATTATTCTGTTAACAGTAAATCCAGTTTTCTCCTTGGTCTTTCTCTTGCTTCTAACATACATGGAAAGTTTTCTTATTAGCCTTTCTATCCCTTACTACTTTAACATGGCGATTATTGAGAATGTGATAACTCGAACATTAATTCAAACAACTGACATACATAAGAAGTACAAGGTATGCTGTGGTACTTGCAAGTGCAATTCTGGTCAGCTGGAGCAAGTAGGTGCACAGCAGTCTGCCTTGCAGCAACCACTGGCATTTAGTGATGCATAGTGGAGCTAGTGGCTGTATATGTTCACAAGTGGAATGAGAGCTGGCATCATGTCACATGCCAAGATGAGGCACCGTCAAAGAGATGAGAAGAGCAGACAGAACTCTAATGTATGCCACAGCATCATCTCCCTCCTCCTCCTCCTCTTGTTGGGCACACTGGAGGTCAAATGTAAGACTGAAAAGTGGGATAATTATGCATTCAGTGCGCTTACTGCACCTTGTGAGACATCCCACCCAGTCATACCTACCTGCAGCTGCCCTTGCTGCTCCTGGTGATGAATGCAGGCACTATTAGCCTGCTTCTGCCCTAAGCCCCAGGCAGACCGAGAGGTGGACCGACTGGCTCCATTTATCTCCGTTTTCCTGTCAGTTCCTCTGTCTGTAAATAATGGAAAATCTCTCTCCACCATGCCTCCCCTTTTCTCTGAGCAATGCAATTGGAGCTGTGTCAGGGCAGCTAGTTCGTTCTTTGCTCTGATTGCACAATAATGAAAGGATGGGAAACAAAGACTAGCAACTTTTGAGATTAATCCCCCTTCTGTTCTCAGCTGTCAGACTTAGTTATTTTTACCTTTTTTCAGCTAAATCAGGTCATTATACTACAAATCTTTACTCTGAATGAAAGATTAAACTCAGGTATTTTATTTTCATCAGGGCATAATATTCAGCACAGAATAATTGGCTATAGTTTCATCTGGATATTTGTATGGGGCCTCCTATCAAATTCCACTAAACCCTTACTGACCCTTTCCATTTTGTTGAATTCCTTAGGATCTTACTGTAGTAGAGTCCTGGCAAACAGAATTTTGCACTCAATTATAGCTATCTCCACATCTGAGATGTCATGTTTTCATGAAGTCTCTTTAAACAATCAAGAGAATTAAAAGGTCTTCAGGGCTGCTTTTTAATAAAAATAGTAATAGAAAAGAAAAAAAAAACATAACCTAAGTGTTTGTCCTTGACATAGTATTTTTTCTACAATGAGAAGAAAAAAGAGGAAGGAAAAAAAAAAGAAGCAGGAAATAGGAAAAGGCTTTCAGACTACATTTAACTGCTTCAAAGCCAACAATAAAAGTACCACAGTTAAACCAGAAGACCAAAAAGGCATAAGGTAATCAAAACGAAGGCTCATTGAGCCAGTGTATTTGGATAGATGTCATTTCCACTTTGTCTGTACAAAGAGTGCTATATTGTATATAGAAAGCAGAGCTCATGCTGCCATAAAATTAAAACCAAAAAAATGTCCACAGTCTGTTATGGTGGTGTTATGAGAAGCAGGCGGGTTTCTTATACATGAATAGACTCCTTGGTGTGACTATTGGATCTACCTTCATGTCTCTTACTTTACTGATTACTTTACTGGTAATGTCTTTTTTTAAAAGACAATAACACAGAGGGAACATATTTTCTCAACCAAGAAAAACTGGCTTTATGCCACTTCTGGTCTGCCAGAAATCAACCTAACAGTAGCTTTGGGATTTAATTTAAACAGAGGGAGACAAAGCATGACAAAAGCATGGAGCATAACAGCCCAACATGGGCCTCTGCTAAAGCATAGGACGTCTTTGCCGTTGCAACAAATCAGAACATTTCTAGACCTAGTGTTTCTGTTCATGTTTTGCTTTGTTTTCTCTTAAAAAAATATTATCAATTTAGAGGTAAAAGCCTACTATAAAATTCTCCTTTAGAGGTAATAAAAGGCAATGGGACTGGCTGATGTTTGGAGCCCTTGAAAAGTTATGCCTCTTATATTAATGCCTAAAAATGTTTATAAAACATTTTGGGTTATTTCTCTCAGAAGTATCAGATTTTCACAATATAAAGGTCATGGAAGGAGTTCATATCAGACTAGGTCCTGCACAAGCTATTTTGTTGGATTCCTTTGCTCTCTTATGAATGGGTAGCATTTCAGTCACATTTTTAGCATATGCAGTGCAAAGATGGGTTTAGTCCTTGTGCTGTATGATATAGGCAGTCCATTGACTTTGGGCAGGAGAGCCCTAATGAGAATTGCCAGAAATACTGCCTGGATCAGCAGCTGCATTAACAAGTTTGAAAGGTACAAGGCAAGCAGTGTCCTCTGAATGTGGAAATCTACAACTCACCTCTTCTTTAGGTTACTCATGTCTTCTGTGATTGATATCATTGAGTGTTTTTTTCAATTTTCTCCTTTGGTTGAGCTTTGAGTTTCTCTTGCATGTACCACAGCTGGAAAACAAAATACTTCATCATGAGGAACATACAAATAAAGAGGAAACAGAACAAGTACTGTGTCCCAGTGACAGTAACGGCAAAGCGTTGCTCAAAGCGTGCTTCTGGGCAGTGGTTGGAAATTCAACCATGGCACCTCAAAGTCACTGCTCAGGTGGGACCAGGGAAAGCCTTTCACATAGACCACCAGCATGCACAATGCTAAAAAGCCAAACCACAATTTACGTCCAATGTAATAAGGGGCTTCATCACCAGTGAGTGAGTGAACCATAAGAATAAGTAAGGAAATCAGGACAGGTAAAAAATATTTGCAAATATGACTCAGAAATTACTTGGTCTTCTAGAAATTTTGAATTTCACTCCTCTGTATTTACTTACTAAAGAGGCATGAAAGGCAGGCCTCTTCCTATACAGCACCAGGGGTAAGGGAGACTCTTTTCCTGGGCAGAAAAGTGGAAAAAGGAAAAAGGGTGGAAACTCCTTGCTGACTGGCTGCAGCTCAGCTGGAGCATGGAGAGGGATAAGAGAGGGTGATCACCACGTTTTAAAAAAATACACAAGACTCAGGCTTTTTCAGAAGGATTGATCTGCAAAGTAACTGGAAGTCAGTTTAGAAGCCACTGATGCTATTCGCAGAAGTAGATTACAACCCTTCTTGCTATGGCTGCTATGGTCATTGCCAGGATTGCCACTGAAAAGCTCCTGTGGCTTGTCAAAGCAAATTGCTGACTTTAGCTCATTTAAATATACAGGTCTGAAAACTAAGGCAGTTCAGAGTTGTTTAACATGCGATTCACTGATCACTGTCACAGAAGTGGCAAACTCTGAAAAAGGCCTGAGGCAGGAAAGCCTCACCCATTTCAGTTTATTCTCATACACCAAGTCTCATTTCCAAAGCGATTTAGGCACCTGGGAGGTCCATGTGACTTGAGCCCAGAGCTCCTTATTCTATCCTGAAAACTGCACTCACCTCCTGTATCACCCCCTGCCCTGAAGCCAAAAGGTGTTCACAGAAGACGGTCAGTTCTCAGCTCTTTCACTGCTAAGTGCAAGAAGTCATCTTCAGACCAAAGGAAAAAGTAAATTAAGAGGAATAATAATGGATTTATAATTAACGTTTGTTTGGCTGTTTGTTTTTTTACTGAACAAGTTTCCCTCCCTTCCTTCCATTTATTTAAACTGAAGGCAAGAGAGGGATAATAAAGTTGATCTCGGACACCTAGTAAGGAGTGGTCATTCCCTGACATTGCCCAACAGGCTCCTTCAAGTGAAATTAAATGCATCTCTTAGCATAAGAGTTTCACTAGCATTCAGAGACACCCATTCTATGGATATGAAAAAGATACAAAAGTACCTTTAACAATCTTGCCCCTGAGCCTCTGTTTCTTACTTGTAAAATTACGATTACAGTAGCCTCTTACCTCATAGGGACCTTGTAATGAGTAATAGTTTAACATTTGGAGTTGTATGTATTATACATTTATGAGGGCTTGTATACTTCTTTAGAGACATTGGGTGTCTAAGTAGGTGAGGATAGCCAGACACAAATTTATGCTGCCTAATAGTCTGAGTTGGCTAAAAGCCACACAAGCTGCCCTGAACCTGAGCGAGTAATCTTTGGTTAGAGCAAGAGCAGGTTGGCCTGTTTTCATCCCAGAGGCATGTCTAGGGACACTTCTGACACAGGTTTCAACACGAGTACAGTTTCAAATGTACCCTGGAGAACAGCAGATTGCAGTGAAGTTACCAAACAGGCCAGCAAGCTCCTGAAGTCCTTCAGAGGCTTGCGGGATTTGTGAACCTAACAAACTGGCTTACCTTTGAACAGGCAGGCAGGCAAACACTACACCACTATCAGAAATGCTGAATCAAATCAAAACACTAGCAAAAACTTCATAAAAGTCAGTGAGGAAATCCTCCTTCTTCTTCTTGTTATTGATCGCTGCAAGATAACCTTTATTTATAGTGCCCTGGGGACTTACTCAATAGGATGTAGTGACACTGATGAGGAGGATTATTTATTGTTTATACAGTTGCTTAAAGATGTAAGGCACTGCATAAATATTCCAGAAAGTATCATTCCATGAAAAAGCTCTCAATTATGCATCAAAATCCTTCCTACATCAAAGTTATTCTGGACTTACTCTTCACATCACAAGCTACATTTGCAATGCTCAGAAGGTCTGACTGTGCCCATTATTTCACAGTAGCTGATATGCAGTCAATGTAAGAACATCATAGTTTCTATCTGGTAGTCATATAGTACCAATAATCTGCGAGGCATATTGATTATGGTCTTCACACATCTAGAAGATAAAAACACCAAGGACACCACAGGTTTATTTGACAGAATTTCACAAAAATTTTCAAAAACTACGTTAATGGGCCATGGAACTTCCATTTGAAAGTGATAAAATGGTATGGTAAGGACTGCATGAGCAACAATAACCTGATCATTTTGCGTAAGCACATTAAAATATAGCATGTAATTACTAGGCTGCGTATGAGCTCAGAAATTTTTTAAGTAATAAAAGACACAGTTGTGTCCAGAATCTCAGAAACAAATGTAAAGGAAACTTTATGTACCCTAGAGGCAGATCAGACAGCACAGAACAGAGTGAAAAACCTCTGGTGATCGTTTTCAGCTCTTGTGCTCTTGCATTATTGTCACTGCTACTTCCTGCTCTCAGTGAATAGCTCCTCACTTTACACTAAGATCAGCAACAATATTGATTAGTGATTAGTTAGACATACGAATTAGTCATATGGCCTATAACAGAGCAATTCACACCACTTACTGTTCACATGGGAAGGACCTGCTGTTTGCCCATGAGCCCCTTTGGCTTGTGTTCTGTGCATTATGCTCCTATGAAAACTTGTTTTTTCTAATTTTTTTATGTCTACTGAATATGAATTTTTATATATTTGAAGCCTGTTATACCACATACAGCTGAAATCATTCTCCATCATGCTGCTTTGTTCTCTAAGCTCCAAGTCCCAGGGTCTAACTTTTCCCAGAGGAAATGTGTAGGCTAAGATAGTTCGCAGTGAATCAATAGTCTCTAATCAATAGAGCAGGAAAGACAGCTCTAGAGGTTGATTTTAAAGACCTAACACAGGGTAAAATAAACCTTCCTCAGGAGGCACCCATCCTCCTGTGTCAGCTACAGAGCCAGCCACTCAGACCAAGCACCTGACTTCTGGTGACTAACATCAGGGACACTGAGTGCCACCGTCCTTGGGCTCAACTGAACTAAGCTACAGAAGAGTTGTACTTAGCCCATAACCTATTAACAGGACACTGTTTTGGGAAACTAAAAGTTTGGGAAGCTGAAATGCTGTCTTTCTGAAGCCAGTAATCTAATTTTTTTTTTTAATGATGGAGGGGAGGGAAAGAAATAATATCTTTATCTTGTGGGAGACACAGGAGCAGAACAAAGGGCCTTTTTAGTTTTTACTGCAGTTGCAGAAAGCAATCCTCAGTGATATAACTCCTCAAAAAGATTTTGTATGCCCCAAAAGATTTTCCGTGAAACTCTTGTGGGCAAATTCATCTGGGGTGTATTAAGACAAATCCAGTTATACTGATCTATTACTTCTCTCTGAGCACTTAGTTTTCTTCAATTTAATAACAACATAAGGGAGTAGGAAAATGTTTAAGCAATGAGACATGACATACTACACCATGCTGTACTGTTGATTAATGTGCATCCCGGGTGGATGGGGAGTAAGACAAGTGCCTACACCATATGTGGCGAGTGTATTAATCAATATTAACGTGTATTAACAGGTACAAAAAGAGAGTACTGAAGAAGAGCTGGTTCTGGAGCCCAGTCCTGCTGTGGTGGCAATGGGGGACTGAATCCTGTTGACACGAGGAGTCAGCCTGGCCTCTGAGGCTGTGACCTTAGAAAAGCATGTGCATTTGATGAACTCCATGCCACAGGATGTTGCAGACGCTAAAAGCTTACATGGATTCAAGGAGAGGCAGGGCAAGTTCACAGATCAGAAATAGTTTCAGGCTATAAATTCAAAGGAACATCTCCAGTTCAGGAAGTCTCTGAGCTGCAAATGATTGGAAGCAGGGAGAGTATCCAGGGAAGTATCATGTACCATGCACCCTGTCTCTTTCCTAGACATCCCCTTTTGACAGCCATCAGGGACAGGACAGAGAGCTGGAGAACCATGTGGTATGACCCTATTCAGTGCTCTTATAGTCTGTGTTTTTATGTCCTAGCTTTACAACATACAACTACTTCCCATTAAATCTATGCAAGTTGTCAACACTCACAGTGGAACAGTATATGCAGCTATAGGCATACCTCCATTGATAAACTGAACAGCATCAAGACTTAATTTTAGGTAACTGGCTCACTGTGAACACCAGCCGGAATTTGGCATGATCTTCCAGCACAGAGACCAGATATCACTAACCACCCGCTCCCAGTGACACAGAAGGTCTCATTTCAAAGCTCTGGTGAGGCATGGTGCCTTGAGAGCTACTGCCTGCCTGAAGGTGAGAAACCAGCCAAGAGACATAACTCAGTGCAGTATGAGGCGCTTCAGGAACCCCGCGGCACCACTGCTCCAGATGCAGGAGAGGAGTGGGATCCCCCTTGGTATAAGGCAGCAGCTCTCGCTCTGCGCTGAGTTCAGAAATGTCCCTGTTTTCTACTCTGCAGGGCAGAGACCTTATAAAACAACTGCCATGTTAGGGAAATCAAAGAACCAACAATAACACATTGCCTATTGGAGCGTATTGACATGCCCCACAGCAGCCTCATTATGACTGTTAAACATTTACCCAAGATACCAAAATAAATGCCTTTTTTATTCATGGCCTCCCCTCCAGCCCCTCTGTTACTTCCATCCCCTCCTACCAGCACAGGAACCAGAGTGGTTCAATAGTCCAACAGACAAACAATGCCGTCAACTGCCTACTTTCAAATTAAATTAAGCTTCTCTAATGCTTCTAATTTCATGTATTAATGCACACAACAAAAGCAAAGCTTTGGTTTGGCTTTTCTCTAATTCTCGTGGTCCTGTGCTTCAAAATCTTTTTTGAGAGGCTGAGGTGGCTTTTAAATTATACTTTCAACTGATAAATAAATAGATTTGAATACTGATCATTTTCCAGCACCACGATTTTTTTGTTGTTTTGAATTTAAAGAAACAGCTGTTTTAAAAGTGACTAGCTAAAAGTGAAGAACTCTAAAAACTGGATATGTCAGTAAAACTTCTCGGGTATGCCTCATCCTTTGTCTCCATTTTAGGCAACACGAGGGAGCATCTGTAACTTACATCACGCTATTAGGATCTGGCCCTGTGTGGATCAATAAAGACCTCACAACTTCACTCCACATTCCAGTCCAAAGCCTTAACTACTCACTAGACAGCCTGTAATTTCAGCAAGGAAAGAGAGCGCCTGCAGGTGTTGAATTAATGCACCATGAAAGCAGAACTCTGCTGTGTTGTGATGGAGCTAAAATCAGGCTTCTCTGGTATTATTGACAGTATTCAGCTCCCAGTGTATTTTTTACTTTGGATACATAGGCTACCTAGTAATTTTGTCACATCTTGAAAATGGAGCAGGGGAAAAAATCCATTTAGACTCTTACAGCCATAGGTCATATTTACCATTTGCTAACAGACTGTCATGTTGTGAATGGAGCCTACTTCTTCAGTCCCACAACACAGAAAGTTTGTTTTGCATTACCAAAACTATCAGAAAGGAACTCAATAACAAAATAAAGTCACTGATTTCCAAGAAAAATAATCTAAATTGTGACGTTAACCAAAGATATCATCAATAAAAGTCAAACTTTGGAAAAAAAATGTATTTTGAAAGAAAAAGTTTTTAATTATAAAAGTTTATATTTTAAAATGAGAGCTGAAACAATGTATTCAGTAATTCAGTGACACTGATCCCATTGACTTTGGATGATAAGTGACATAGGCAGTGAAGAAAAGCCATCACGCAGGCAGCTGCTTTTTAAGCAGACACCTGCTCAGCTATGCCTCTGTGGGTCACATCTAGTTGCTGTTCCATATGTGTGACATTTCTGAGGCCAGCTTGTGGCTTTATCTCCCAGTATTTCAGTAAAGCTGTGAAAATTTAGACTTCTGACTAAGGCCATGCTGACACCTGTCTCTGCTCCTAACCTGTACCACTGAGTCACCCCACGGGAAGGAACAGGTAAGTCTTCAGTACTGAGGTGGAGGTGAAGATGTCTGCTCAATATTTTGAGTACAGCTGCTCTGTTCCCTGGAGCAAGTTTGCAAGTCCTGATCAGAGCTAGTCATCAAGGTGAGGTGATGTAGGCAGCTGCCTCAGGCAGCAGGCTGCCAGGGTGGAAATCAGCCATTGCTGTCACTACAGCTGGAAATATGCAAGGCAGCAGCTACTTCTGGGTGGGAGAATGAGGGGTCTCATTCAAGAAGCAACTACTGTTCCTCCCCTTCCTCTCAGCAATGGTAAGTCAGGCTCCCCAAGGCTTTCCCTCTATTTTCTCTGCCTTGGTTTTACCACTCTTCTTGCTTACAAATCTTAGATGCAAAGAGACAGACTCTCCCCAAGTAACTGCTACAGACTTTTGGTGTCCCAGTGAGTGATATAGCTTAAGCTACCCATGCCCTTCTGCAAGGCTAAGCCAGGCTAAATGTTCTAGTTTTAACAAATCTACTAGTTGTGTCGTTCCCCTAATATGCACTTAAGTCCGGTTCACAGACTTGTACAGTCATAACAGTGTTGGTTGGAAGGGATCTCTAGAGGTCACTTTGTCCAACACCCCACTTGAAGCAGGGCCACCACAAGCACTGGATCAGCTTTGCCTAGCCATTTCTTTAGAACACCCAACATTAGAGATTACATGTTCTTTCTAAGTAAGTAACCTGCTTCAGTACTGCACTTACTTACAGCAAAAACTTTTTCCTAATGACCAACCTGAATGCAGTCTCTGGCTATTGCCCCTTGTTATATGATCTGCCACCACTGTGAAGCACTGCAGTTGTGTCTTCTTTGTGACTGGCCTTCAAGTTGTTCTAGGTACAACCTCACCTACGTGGATTGGGGAAGCACAACTGCCATCAGTCCACGGGCCATGCTCCTCCTAACATACCCAGCGTGCATGAGCCTCCCTTGCGACGAGGGTGCACCGGCAGCTCCTGTTCAGTTTGGCACCCACCTGGTCCTTTTCGGCAGTTACCACTCAGGCAGTGAGTTTCCAGGATTATTGGTGTGTGAGTTTATTTTAGGCAGAGGACCAGGGAAAGGATTAAAAAAAACAAAGCACTGCACATCCATAGGAGCTCAAAAATAACATGTTCAGTTCCCACTATCCACTTAGTTGCCCCTTCTGTACTCAGTGTGAGAGGTATTATTAAATTCAGCTGTCGGAATGGCCAGTACAAGGGCATCCACAAATGCTTTTAAAATCAGTCTTAAAATCATTACTTTCTCAAACATAATTAGGACAATTGCTATTGGCTTAGACAATATTTATGCATGTTGGGTGCATGGGTGACAGCATACACGTGGGGCAGGGGAAGGAGTCCCCAGTATATTTCACTTGCTATGTCCACACAAGCAAACAGTGTGGCCCAAAAAGGTGGATTTGTTGAGTGAAATAGTTAGTGCTGAGGACTCACTATACACCTTATAAGAATTTCAGGGCATTTTATTTCTGACTAGCTCCAGTCTGTTCCTATGGACTTGACCAGCCACAAACAGAGTGAATTAGGTGCAAGCTGGGACCATACCTTTCAGTTTACTGTCATGTACCCCAAGACCTCTCGACAATGTGAACCAAAGTATTGCAAACTGGAAAGATTAAGATTTGTGCTTCAGAAGTACTCTCCTGATTTGAACTAAAATGCTACTGCAGAGATACCTGTAGAGTTTCTTCTTTGTGCACTTCCCGACCCTACTTCTTGTCTCTCAATAGCATATAACGTGCCTTACTCTGAGACCCTGAGAACCAACATGTTCCTGTGGCTACAAGAGGACTTCAGGTATTCAGTACCATTTTTCTTTATCTCATACCTACAGTTCAAGAATCATTATTGTTTCCTTCTATGCCTCACATCTCTCATTGTCTCTTTTTTGTGGCATGTACTAGTGCAAGCCTACATCCTTCCTGAAGCATTTGAAGGTTGCTCGGTTTATTTACATCCAGTAGCACATTAATACTTTCCACTATGGCACATTAATACTTCCCACTATGCAAAATGAGCTCTTAGCTATTCCTTGGACATTAATTTAGTTGAATATGATAGTCAGAACTCTCTGACATTGTTAAAGTTAATGATCTGATACTTTACAAGACAAGAGACATTTCAAATCAAATTGATCGTATTAACAGTTTTATTGAGCAACATTAACAGAAGTGTGTTGTTCCACAATGTCCTCAAGCAAAGCCTTTACTGGCACATTAATGGTGACAGAATGTCCAAATCCAAAGTAAGAGACACTTTTTATTTCTATAACATACAATTACAGATAGTCTAAAAGTCTAGAATAGAAACTGATAACCATATGGCTCTGCTTGAAAGCCCTATCTTCTGTTGAAATGTATGGATAACAGCTGCACACAAATCACCCCACTTTATCGACAGATTCTATGTGTTTCCAGCTGTCTGTGCCAGGGAAGAGGAATACTTGGTGGAAAAGGGATGAATGAATTTGCTCCTGAGGTATGGAAGTATATCAGAGCCCATTTGGTGTTAGGAAGAGGGGAAGGTACACAGCATCTTGAAAACTAAGACTTTTTTCTAAGCAATAAGGTATTACAGCATTTCAGGTCTATGTGATGGATGCTAAAGAGAACCTGATGAGGAAGGCAAGAGGGAATAGAGCTGGGAAGACCAGGTATATTATACCTGAGTTAAGAGAAACAGGCCAGTTTCACAGGTATTATTTAAAGCTGCTGAGAAACCATTCACACTGTACTTACTATCCCAGTCTACTGGAACTGAAAGGACTTATTCAAGCCAAAGGTTTTCTCAACCAGAGGAATGCCACACTGGTCCTCATGCAGATGATCAAACGAGCAGTTTCTCACAGGCTCAATTCAACAAACTTTTCTTCTCACAATGTTCATGTCATTTAGGTCAAGCTGAATGCCAAGTATCATTAAAATATTGCAGAACTTCCCATTTTTAAAACTTTCTCCATGTCAGATTGCCACGTGATCTTTCCAACGCAGATATACAGATGCCCTCTCTAAGGCAGGATATCTATATAAACGACTATGATCAATCAGCTGCATACCTTGGGGCAGGGGATAGCATTATCTGACACAGTTTAAGGTGTTTGGATGAAGAGAGGGTATCTCCTGCTACATTGCTTTCAGCATCCAAAGAATTGAAAGCTGGAGAAAACATAGTTCAACAAAATCTATCTCCATCCTTCCTTCCCATCAGGTGTATTTGCCTAACATCGCACATCCAGAGAAGAAAACTATGTTACCTTAAATAAGATGGGTCATATATGATATAATATAATAATGAGTTGAGCCTGCAAAGTGCTGTGTTCAGACCACCACTAAGAGGGACCTACCTTGGGCACTCTGGCTGTTTCTCTCTAATGATGGCATTAGGCAATAAAGAACCTGAATTGCACATCACTCCCTCAATGTTAGACACCATAGTAGCCCCAAGGCTTACAATAGGCAAATATACTAAGCAGTCTGATTACCATGCCAAAGGGATAGTTTGGATAAGCTTTGAACCTTCTAGCAATGGTCAAAACTGCGGCTTGCAAGGGCTTTCAGTCTTCAGCCTGTCTTCTATAGTGTTTTCAATTAAAAGTGCAAGGCGGCCTGCGAGAAGTGGTGAGCGTGTCCATAATCCCTTGAAGCAAAAGGCTTAGGAGCCATTGCCTTAGAAGAGCAAGATCCTATCAAATTGTCTAAGCAGCCTTTAGTTACATAGAGTTTTGGCACCCTGCTAGATCAACAAATAGAAAAGGCAATAAAGACCATCCCAACCAATAGGGTAAAGAACTCTACATGGCAAACCCTTCTGCCATTTCTTCTATGCTTTGCTGCTTTCTCCCCAGGTACAAATGATTTTCTGTGCCTACAATTTTCAAGAGACAGCCTTTGAAACTTTGTATGATGCAACAAAGTTTGACAACAATCCAGCAAGGTCTGCAGCTGAAAAAGGAGGCAGCGGCAATCAGGGGAGAACTGCAGACAATTGTTCCACAGCCGCTGTTGCTGAATTATAAGCCTGCGCTGGTGAACTAAAAAATCTATCTCAGATAATTGACATTTATTTGATTGAAACAGCAGGGTGCCCTCCATCAGAATGGGAGGAGACCATATGGAATAACAGTATGAGTGGAGATAATGTTTGTCTGCTGAGTGTGTCAATGTGTTTAGAGATTATTCACAGGGCTCTAGGGATTCCAGTATGGTAATGTTTCAGCTAAATTAGAATCAGATTAATTGCTCTAATCTAATGGAAAGACAATGTTTATCAAATTATTGCTCCTTCACCACATGATATTGCAGTGTCATTACTCTCTGAGTTTAAAAAAAAAAAATCAAAAGGCTCTCTTGTATCACATCTGCTCAAGAGCTCCGTAACAGTGCTGGTTTCTGCACAGGAGAGTTAATGCAGTTTATAAATCTATGAAGGAACTAATGAATTAGAGTGAAAGCTTTGTAGAAGATAAATCCTCCATATTGTGGGGAGGCCTTAAACTATATTAATTAGAATGACTTTGCTTCGGTTTGGGCTTGGGCTTTTTCTGGAGGGAGCACTTTATTTTTGCTCAAATTTTGATACTTTTTTGCTTGTTTTAAATTTTATTTCAGTGGAATGAGGGTTTTTTTTAATGGTAAGTAGCACTAAAACTGAACAATATAGTAAACATTTCATGTTTTCCTCATTTGCTCTCACCTTCTTTAATTTTCTTTTCATCTGAAAATTGCAATGAAATGACCAAAAGCTGAATGTGCAGCGAAGATGCCTAAAACTCTTCGGATATACTTTACATATTATTTAACACTTAGGGACATTTTAGATCACCTGTCAAATGCCAACGCTGAGGAGGCACAGAGCTCTTCAGCTCCTTTAAAATGCAGTGGAAACCTGCAGTTCTGGTAGCACTGCACTGCAAGTGTTGAGTACCTCAGAGAGTCAGACGCTCCTTTAATCGTTCAGCGGCTTGACTGGTGCAAGAATGGGCTCCAAAGTTCTCTTTTAACAGCTGATTCAGTGTTTTTTACCCTTGGTATTTTAGAATATTTTCAGTATATGCTATACATGCTAAAGCAAAATGTTAAAATATTAGCCCTTTTAAAACAGTATCTAGTAAGCACAATCCTCAAAAAGGGCAGAAGCATGACCTCTTCTCAAAAGTGCTAATAAACCAATCAGGAATACCCCTCCAATCTGATTTTTCACTGTGTTACACTGACGTGATGCTACTGAAAAGCCCTGGAGTTCACAGGACTTTGTGTATCAAACTGGAATGATAGAAGACAGTCAGGCACTTTGTCTCTGCTTAATTTATAACGGTGACACTGTGTTTGTGAGGTATTCAGGCTGCATGCTTAAGAGAGCACTGAACAAATATTTTCTAGGCTTCTATAGTAACTAATAGTTGCTCCTGCCTTAAAAGGGTCATATATCCTCTCAAGACATATTTCAATGAAAATCTATTTAAGAAAAGTGAATACCTTTTTTAGTGGAGTGTCCATAATGCACAGTAAAACACATAGTTTACAAAAGTGGGCCAAACGACTGTGAGAGTGATTCAATGCTGAGCAGAAAGCAATGCTTACACATTCTGTCCCCAGTAGCTTTCCCTCCCATGAACAGCCCAGCACAAAGGTGCCAAGTTTTTAAGGCAGAGACCTGTGGTGGCAGGGTATTTGTTGTGCTAGTATTTTAAGATTCACTGTTTTCATAATCCATTTCCCCATGCATTTTCCTCAGACACATACAACTGGGTTTTATGGCACTTCTGGAGAGACAAACCCTCCCTTGAGCCTTTTTATTTGTGAGACATTAAGAGTTCATGGCAACTGTCCCACCTAAGGCTTTGAGTTTTAAGCCTTACTTTATAAAACATAGATCAAAGTTAAAGTGGCATATGCAATTCAAATTGGGCTGCATAAACCGGATGTGCTCTGCAGCCGTGATGACCAAGCCCTAGCCACTTGCTCTTTTCCAAGCTTCATTACAAAGCTGTTGTTAAACCCTTTTTGGCTACTCAGCTTTTTATATATCTGTTTGAATCTAACAGGAACATCTGCCCTCTTTCCTGGAGTTTTCCCACTACTTTTGAAGTGAGTAAGGCTCCAGAAGGAGCCATGGTCTATGGCAGAGAGACACTTACTCTGTCATCACTCAGTGCTTGGATCTAACTTCATACCTTTTGTTCTGAGAGCTTCAGCAATAGCTTCCCCGTTGTTTTCCCTGCCATAGGAGCTGTGAACCGCCAGCCCAGCCACTCCCCGCTGGGCTCCCGAGGTCTATACAGCACAAAGATCCACATTCATGATGTGCCGGGGATGGGAAGACACTTTTTGCAGATATATCTAACATCAGGATGATGTGACTTTCTGAGGAATACTGTGACTCACTGAATAACCCACATCATGAAAACACTATTCAGAAAAAATATACTGGTTTAGTAGGGATCTATAAGCTTTGAAATACAGATAGCTAAATGCTTAATTTAAATAAATGACTTATTCATGATCTTTAAACTATCCACTACCATTATTTGGAAATGATTTAAAGTAGCTGTAGTCCCACACAGGAGAAACGGTAACATGCTGTCAGAGAACCTTTGTTGGTAATATATACAGCTTTATCTGCTTTGAAGTAAAAAAATGTTGTGCACATAGGACACTCCATGTGGCAATGAATTAGAAGATTTGCAAACTAGCAGCAGGGGACAGTATTTCTGAAGCAAAGTCCTTTACTAGAATCTGCAGGGTACTTCAAAATTGCTATTATTACTATCTATTAAAAATCACAGTGTTAAAAATGCATAGAATGCTCTACAAAAAGATTAATGTTATGGTTTATTCCTTGCTCCAAAGAATTTAAAACACAGTTCTGCCTCCAGAGACGTTGTTGTCATGCTCATGTAAGCCTGAAGGACCCAACAAAGTTGACAGAAGTTGCAGCATAGGATAAAGAGCACAGCTGGGCACTGATTTTATATAGGGAAAGCAAGCAAAGAAATGCAAGAAAAGCAAAATATTCAGGTCTGAGAATTTTGACCCTGACTCCTCTTACAGTCTGGTTTAATTGCACTGCATGAAATCCCGTTCTCATTGGGAGTCAATGGAAATTTTATCATCTATTTAAATGCAAATTCAATTGCCTTCAAGGAAGTTTCTCCAGTTTAGTTGTACATGATACTGGAACCCATTTATGCTTCTAATCGTTGTAATTTGGGCCTGTACACAGGTAGCACTGCAAAATATGTCTCAGCTGTCCTTCAGGTTATTTAACAAAGCAGTATAGCTCTAAATGTCGCTTTCATTACTTTTGTAAATGTGTGGCATACACGTGTATATATGTATGTTTGTGTGTATACATATATTTGAAAAAAAGTACGTGAGCAAATTTTGGAGAATACAACTGTTTGTTTGCTTTTTTAATTTTGGCAGTACCGTTTTCTGGCACCCAATCATTGTCCAAACTGGTATGCGCTAAGAAATGAATCAAAAGGACTCATACCTCTTTGGTTTATATACCCAAGTGATGGGATAAGAGGAAGGTGCCCAGATAATTAATTTTGATTACAGTTTTGTTCCAAGTTCTTATTCACGCACGTATGCAAAATTCATGGCCTGTGCTGGCATGACTTGCTAAATATCTTACTGCTTCAGTACTCAATCATGACATCTGCAGGGCCATCACAAACTGTTGCATCCATAGGTATGCGCATATTTTAGTTACATTTTTAACTACATATACTTTTTCTAATGTCTAATGTAAATATGCAATGTAGTAAGGGCACAGGTTATATACATGCTATACAGGCAGCAGAGTAGTATTGCAGCACAATGGCAACTTTCCACTGTTCAATAACTCAATTTTTATCTAATTATTGCAAATTATAACATAATTTCTGAGCCAACAGCATTGTTGTAACTGATTTTCTGCTTGAGCTGTACAAACACTAAAAACCACCTGAAACTGGCAAGCTTGTGTTTGTAATTGAAAAAGAAAACAGTTTGTGGTAAACAAAATGCACCAAGGTTTTTCACCTGGAGCAAATTATTACAGCTGTTAATAAAACCTATTTAAATAGCTTTCATAATACATGAGAAACTGCTCAAATAGCTCTGGATGCAGCTCTTTAGCTTTGTCTCTGGGGAGTAGCCTAGTGATTGCAGCAGAAATAAAGTGACCACAGAATTCAGTATTGCTGGATTGGTGACTCCTGTAAAGGGATAAACATATTGCTGCTTTTCATAGTTGCAGGCTTTGAAAGACACACATGTACTTTGCATCTGTGTCTCAAAAAAAAAAGGAAAAAAAGAGACCACAACACTTCTTCAATTGATTTCCCCTTTGTCACTGTCACAAATATGTTTTCCCTATTTTGACAGGTAGTTGTAATTCTATTAGCAGCCCATCAACTTCCCCGTGAAATCGATCTGTGTTGGGCTAGCTGGGTCTTCTTAAACTAGCTGATTTATTGCTTCTGCCTGCTAAAAAAAAGAAAAAGAAGAAGAAAAAGAAGGTCTTCTGCCTCCATGGCAAACAAAGTACCTGAACAATGTCTGAAAATGAATAATTTTTAGCCTGGTTGCTGGCTGTCTCAGTGGCAGATGAGCTGTGACCTTTCACCAGCAGTTTTGCTGAGACACCTGCTGACGCTGGCATGTATAAATGATAGTCAATTTGCCTTATTAATTTACCTGGCTGTCTTGTGTATAAACTAGAAGATCTCATTCACCCGAAATGTCCTCAGCATCAATCTATCGTGTTTACCTAATTTTGTGATTTTGCACTGGCTGCCAAACTGCCTGAAACTGGAGAAACACTTGAAACACATTCAATGTCTATTCGCTCATGCAGACAGAAAATGGAGGCACACAGGTAAATTTACCATTGTTGGCATTCTAGTTTAGATCAGAGAAACAGGTTATTATCATACTCTTCTTATGTAGCAGCATCTGAAGAATGATTTGCCAGGGTCTAAAACAATGTCCTGGAATTTGAAATGATGTCCTGGTATCTCTCTTGGTTGCATTAATTCTTTCTTCTTTCCCCTAGGTCAGAAAAATAAATTACTTTTCTACTGACTAAAAAGCAAGTTTATGTTGTTGCAGATTGTTGTGTGGAGCTTTTCTATTATCTGTAAATACGAATTTTTAACTGTGGATACAAAGAGATAAAGAATATTTTTGTGTACTTGGTTACCTTAACCAAAAGTCAGTACCTAGCTGCTTTTCCTAATAGGCTGTGGAATCAAAGTAGAGACTTAAAGAGGAAGAACTACTGTTTGCCAAATTTAGTACCTTTCCTTTTTACATAACGGTGGGGTCATCCATTTTTTTGTTAAGCATATGTAATTGGTTAACCAGTCCCGATCTATTCTTATCATGTACCAGAAAGGGTTACATGAGTAAGTACAGAGATGTTGTATTGTGGGTGATCATCAGGAAGGAAGCTGACCTGCCCAAAATATTGCAGTAGTGAGTTATTTTCCTTTCAGTCTCCTTTCCTTCCAACTCAATTCAAGATCCTTTATGGATCTTAAAGAGCACCTTAATGCTGACTCAAAAGGTCCAAGGGGGAAAACGAAAAAAAATCCAGCATCCATGTGACTTTAAAAAAGGAGGAAGATGCGTAGAAGAAAGTACACAAGTATGCACTGTAGAAAAAGGAAGAAAATTCAATAATATCCGCTTAAAAATAGAGTTAAACAGCATTGCTGGAGGTGGATATTAAGGTTGATATACTATACTTAGTGAAGAGAATAAACACCAAAACAAAGTAAGGCTGAAACTAGTAGGGAAAGAAGGAGTTATCTTGCAATACCTACAACAGAAAAAGCATCCAGGAGATCTAGCCTCTATTTAGTCCTTTCAAATATTAAAGCCTAAAGAAAAACATATCAGACCACAACTCAAGCCAACACCGTTTAGGAACAGACTGGTGGCAAGAGTTTGAACAAACTGGCAGAAATTTCTCAGGTTAGATTCCAATGAAACACCTCAGACCAGTGTTACACATATATGTAAATAAAAGAAACATTATCACTGAAAAAAGCACAGCCTGAAAAAAGGCAGTAAGCAAAAAGAAGAGGTGCATTCAGTGCAGCTTTCAGACAGGACCACACCACCAGCCTCCATTCCACAAACAGAGCTCCCTGCTGGCAAGGCACCCCCAAAGACCTTGAACTGGACAGTGAAATAACCCCCTGCACAGAGATGACAATGGGATCTAGACCAGATGACCTCCCACTTGTCAGGTCTATTCACCTCCACCAAGATTTTTCTTCTGTGAGTGTGATGCAGGCTAAGACTTTGTCAAAAGACAGGAAGATATTTCCCACCAAGACTTGGGGTGGGGCTGGAGGTGGGGCAGGGGGAGTCTTCAAACCCCTACTTATTTTAAAACAAAGCATTCATCTTCTCACTTGATTTTTTTGTTGTCAGATGTAACAGCAGTTTTGTTACACAACATGATGACTGCCAGAGAACAGCCAGTGGAATGTTCTGGATAAAACTTAATTGGGTTATTCTTTACTACAGGAGAAGCTGTCCTTTTGAGAATTTACAAAATCCAACATTACTTGCAGAAGAAGCCGTTTGTCATTCTGATAAATGACAACAATACGTGGGACTCTCCACAGAAAACAAGGACTTGCCAGTCCTGGCGGTTGCCCAGCTATAGCATTTGACACTGACTTCAGCTGAGTATAAATATAGAATAGTGCATAATAGACATTGGCCTCTAGCAGCAGGGAGACCTTGAGTTGAATTCAGTTATAGAAAAAACAGGTTCTAGGGGAGATTGTGTTGCTGCTGGAAGGTCACAAAAAATTCTTCTCCCTTCCCTCTCTTTTCCCAAAGGATGGGACCATAACACAAATCTTGGTTCTTCTTGTCTTGGAGATGTATGTAAGGATGTAAGACTGGAGAAATGTAGTGAAGAAAACAGGAATGTCAAGAGAGCAGCAGGTCTTGTCAGTCCTAGCGATGGAAGGAAATCATAACGCATCAACTTTACAGAATTAAAAAAGGCAGCAGGTTCAAAATGAGTAAACGGGCATGTGACAACATCAGCAAACTCCGCCAATACCTGAGACACATCTTTGCCACATGAGGCATCCATCATATATCCCTGAACAACAGGCTGCCTCTTATAATTGTGAAATTTAAAGATCAAGTTTATCTAGCTTGGGTATCTGACTTTCACCTACATTTTAGGCACGAAAAGTGGCATTCATCTCATCTTTAGGTCTATACAGCATAGATGAGTACATCTGAGTTTATCAGGGCAGTTCAGAAAGCACCTTGTTTGGCCTTCATTTGGTCAGATGAATAAACTCCATTGATGGTCTTGGTTAGATCAGCAGTGACCACAACAGAAAATTAGACATCTACTCAGCGGTGGACATCCCCACCTAAAATCAGGCAAAAATAGTGAAGCAGTCCTCTTAAATAAAGTCCCCAAGCTCTCTGAGTAGTGGAGACATGTCCTCTTGAGGGATTTTAGACTTAATTTAAAAGTCCTAGAGAAAAAAACTTGTTAGGACTGGTAAGGAAACAATGCAGAAAGTGATTAATGGGGAGCTATAATCACAGTGTGCTTGATTTGTTTTGCAACACAGAACAAATCCTCAAGTTAGGACTGCGGTAAACTTCATCCAGCTTTTGAAGGTAATACTGCCTGTTTGTCTTCACTGAACTGAATCCTCAACATGCAACAGCTAATTAAAGACTCCAAAAGTCTGTAAATACTCTGATGAATATTGATATATCAGCCTGAGATCCTCACTTGGCTAGTTGGCTAAGTTTTGTCTCATTTACTTCAGTGATGCTGAGAATGACTGTAGTGATTTCATCATCTTCAGGTCCCAATAAAACAGCTAGCCCAAGCAAAAAGATGTATAAAGATCTGATCTAGAAACCAAAGAAATTACTTCTGGTAAAAGAAGAAAAAAGGAATCTCTCACTGTACATGTCTACAGTTGTAACATATCTGGGAAGAATATTTCCCAAAGTCCTTTTCATTAAAATAAACAATAAAACAAAGGATCAAATTCAGAGCTGACTCACAGCGGAGAAATATTATGAAGAATTTGACTCTGCTAGAGTCAAACTATTTACACCACTTAGACCAATCTGGCCTAAAATACTTAAAACATGGTCAGTTGGATGCTTAGGGTCTGATTCCTCACAGTATCATGTAAGATTTACATGCTGAGGAATATTTTTTCTATCCATTTTCCTAATTTATAGTGCCACTGGAAGCAAAGATCTAGATAACAATCATTTTTCAAATTACAGCTGAAGTCTAACTATGGTATCAGTTTTTATTATTTTCCTATCTGCCTGATGCTAAACCTACCCAAAGGTTATAAACATAATACAAGTCAGCAAGCAAAGGTACATAATTAAGATGTATACAAGATACCTCATGCAGCAAGTAAATATTTTCTTTTTAATTATATTATTACCTGGGTTTACGTTACTAAATTGCTACACAATTTCATATATAATTGATTTTCCAAGAAAAATATTACCAAAGTGATTCTGTAGTTCAAAACAGCATGAACTTAATAATACACAAACAATTTTATCTCACAACCTATAGTGCTGCATGGGATTTGTATGCTGAAAAAAATATTCCTTCATATTAACAGTAATTTTGAATGTAACATAAAAACTCAATGACTTTTTTTCTCTGTATTTGTTAAGAAAACTACTAACATTGCCTCCTGTGAGGATATATTTTGTAGGTGCTTTTGCAGATTATGAAAATAGTTGTGAGGAAATATTTGGATAAAGGAAGACAAAGCTCCAGGTAGCAATAGGTTTCATACTGAGTTGATAAATGCAATTAGGGATCAGAAGGATGAACAATTACTTCAGGGGAGTTTTGATACCAGAATGCAATATCAGATGATTAGACAACTGGAAAAATATCATGGTTTTCCTATTGCAGAAGCACCCAGCAGCCTCAGCACAAGTGAGAAAAGCATTGTTCTAGGGCAATGGATATTGCATGCCCTGAAGTGTTCACAGGCTCAGTAATCAAATATAAGAAAGGAATACCTGCCTGATCTTGAGAAACTATAAAGCTATATTACCCCAGCACAATGCAAGGAGTACTGTGAAGAGTTAAAATGAAGGAGATCTGAGGGAGATCCTTCTTGGCCCAGAGGGTTTGAGATGGATTGAAAATGTTCTCCCCCATGCAGGAGAAGAGCAGAGCCACCCAGCACCCACCACTACAGTTCTGATGAAGAGGTAGAAGCATTTCACAGCCACTTTTAATGAAGGAACTACGAATTTACCAATGTTAATATCTTGCCAAACCAATTACAGCAATATCACAGGGTTTGTGTTACTAATTGCCAGAATTTCTCATGTAATTGATTCTCAGAGAACAGTATTGCCAGCAGCTTTCCACCGCTGCTGTCAGATGCTGAGCACCTCAGCGCACTAGCGACTGCATTGAGCTCCCATTGACTACAGAGAATGTGCAGCCTCCCTGAGACTGCAAGGCACAGGATGGGTCTCTGCAGTCCTTCAGAGGTGAATCTTTTATTGATGAAAAATTAAACTGCACTTGGTAACTTAACCTCTGATTTGGTCTTTTAGAACTTGGAGGAAAAAGCAATGGGATAATAAAACATGTGCTGATTAGCTTAGCAATTCTAATTCAGTTATTGTTTCCATTATGTGGCTAATAGCCTCTTCTGAACAGGCTTGATTTTTGTATCTGTTTGCATTAGAGTCAATTTGTGGTATGAGATTGGTATTATATATTGAATGCTACACCCAGCTGCAAAGTTAAAAGTATGACAAGCTTCTATCAATTTACTTACGCTACTGTGAGACACAGGCTTGTATAGATGCTATAAATTAACTTTAGCAAATATGACTAGTGTGGTGAATGGTCAAATGGAGGTTACCAGCTCCATGAAGTTGCTTTAGTCATTTCAAAACCTTTATGGACTGTTGTTTTGACCTGAGTTGGCCAGACTTTTGGGACTTGCTTATTTTGTACAGGTAAACATTCAAAATCAAGTTAACTTTGGTTAAATATGTAAGGCTAAACTGAGCCTGAATATGTTTAAACTTGGAGGCAAGTTTGGATTCAGTATCACTGAGCAATGTGACTGTGCACTGGTGATACTTTAATACATTACTAAAAATACTTAGTATTCTGAAAGGAAGAATAAATTTGATAGCAATAAACATGAGCGCTTTTTCTCTATTTTGTCTAAACCCTTCTGCTCTAAGTGCTACAGACAGTTTCTCTCTCTTCTTGTTCCAATATGTAATTGACAGCTCTGCCCAATGTCCTTTTCTACCTTTTGATTTTTTTTCCCCTGCTGCTAATAGCATACACCATTTTATACAGCTTCAGTCTATTAACCAAGTGCCTGAACACCTGCTGGAATACACTCAGTGCCCATAATTCTCATTGATTTCATTAGGAGGAGAGAGAACTTGCTCTCTCCCAGGTCATTTAGGCTGGTGAACAAAACCTCACTAAGTAAAGATGGAGCTCTTGGTGGACAATTGCAGTTCCAGAAAGTCAGACCGACATCAGAGGTAGCCGCTTCCAGAGCACCCAGCCTGGGACTGATGCCAGACAATATTAATTGTCAAGAAATAGAAATTAGGAGCACAGCTACTCTTAATTTCTCACATAGTCAGTGGAGGGAAACATTAAGACATGCCACACTGGGTCTCACCAGTGATCCACCTAGCCCAGCACCATGCCTCTGACTTGCACAAGTGTCCTGGTTTCAGCTGGGATAGAGTTAATTTTCTTTTTAGGAGCTGGCAGAGCGCTGTGTTTTGGATTTAGGATGAGAATAATGTTGATAACACACTGATGTTTTGGTTCTTGCTGAGTGGAGTTTACACTAGTCAAGGACTTTTCAGCTTCCCATGCTCTGCCAGGTGCACAAGAAGCTGGGAGGGAGCACAGCCAGGACAGCTGGCCCAAACTGGCCAAAGGGCTATTCCATCATGCTCAGTATATAAGCTGGGGGAAGAAGAAGGAAGGGGGAGACATTCGGCATTTGTCTTCCCAAGTAACCGTTACGCATGACGGAGCCCTGCTTTCCTGGGGATGGCTGAACACCTGCCTGCCCATGGGAAGTAGTGAATGAATTCCTTGCTTTGCTTGTGTGCGTGGCTTTTGCTTTACCTATTAAAATGTCTTTAGCTCAGCTCAGGAGTTTTCTCACTTTTACTCATCTGCTTCTCTCCCCCATCCCATTGGGGGGGGAGTGAGCAAGCGGCTGGGTGGTGCTTAGTTGCCGGCTGAGGTTAAACCACGACAAGAGAGACACTACAAAGGACAGACCACGAGCCACGCTGCTTTCTACAGTCTCTTCTTCATGTACCCCCAGCACTCGCAGCTGTTGCTGTAGGTATGCTGGAAGGCACATTCCTACCTCTGATAATGTCCTCTAGATCCAACAGCGCAGTGTTTGGTGAGTAGCAGCAGTTCTGCCTTTACCTTATCCAGCTCCTTGGTGACTTTGGAAGCCATATCCCTTCTCAGGCTTCTCCTCTCCAGCTGAAGTGTCCCACATCTGTTAACCCCTCCTCATCAGGCAGCTGCCCCACCCTATTAATTACTCTACTCACCCTTCTCTGCACCTCCTCTAGCTCCCCTGTGTCCTTCTTGAAACACAAGGTCAGAACTGCACACAGTGGTCAAAAACAGGGCACGCCAAAGCTGTAACAGCAAAATGGTGCCTTCTGCCTTGTTCTGGGTGATGGAGGATCCAAGCTGCAGAGTTTTGTGTTTATATGCCAGCGACCATGAGAGCTGTCACACCTACAGCAGCCATTTACATCCAAGCCAGTCACCCCAACCTCCTTTTAGGGGGAGGCCCCTTTCAGACATAAGTAATTTGATTTATTTTTTCATCTATTTTAAGATGAAATAAACAGCACCTCCTAGGTGCCTGCTTCTTCCCGCTGCCTATAAATGTAGACTACACAGCTAAGGCAGGTATAGATACCTGGGCTGCAGCTATGTATAGCTGACCAGAAGAATCTCTCCCGGCACGTCTCCGGTTTCCAAACCCGCTCCCTGCCTCCTTGCACTGAGGTTTGGGGAGAAGTGATCTAAGAGGGGGAGTCCTGAAGCATCACGCAGTGAATTAAAACCTGTTTTGACCCAGAAAGAGGTTAGAGAAGAAAGGGGGATGTTCTCAGCGTAGGTTCACCCAGGCTGCAGGTTTTCTGGGAAGGTGTGGCTTGGGATAGGCTTGGTTAAAAGGGAGTTTCTTTTGCAAAAAAGGAGCATTTGAAGCATTAAGTTTGCACAGTGATGTGAATGAGAATATAAACTAGTGATAAAGGAATATTGAAATATGCTCTAGTGAAGACTGGGACTAAGAAAGAACAATGAAAGGGTGACAAACAGATAAATACCACTTTCTTTTGCTTTGCCCTTTCCTGGAGAGTATGTTTTTCATTTCAGGACTATGACTAGTTTATAATGAAGTGTGGGAAGTGACAGCTAGAGAGAAGAAAAGACTGAGTGCTAACTGCTATCCTACCAATTATTCTGTGCCCCAGTCACTACTGCAGGAGTGACTCATTGTGCTTTAGTTTACATGCAAAAATTTGGCACTCCTGAAGAAAATAATTTTGAGGGTTCAGTTAAAAAAAAAAAAAAAAAAGAGAAAAGGGTGAGTATATGAAGAGATAAAATACTACCACTGCACTCCAGTCCAGCCTTATTTTGAGTATCCTGAAAGCTTGCAGTGAATTAACCTCCAGCAAGACATTTCATTTGTGATTTATTAGGCATCTTGCTTTGGTTTTAGTGAACTTTCCTGTGAGGGAGCACATTATAATCAACTTCGAAACACAGAGTCAGTCACAGCCTCTAACTACGGAGACACAACCATCTCTCCATAATATTTACTTACTGGCTTATTTATTTGCAATTCTCAGGGTAGTAAACTAATAATAAGCTCCCACTAAGTCAGTGCAAGTGATAATATCCTTTCACTGACATCACTAAAACATATAATCATGAACTATAAAAGTTTAAAAACCTGGAAACTGCAAAGATCAAAGGTGAAAGCTAAGAAGTATATATTAGAAATAACAACAGATGGCCCCAGAAGGAAAACAAATGAACTCATTCTTAGAGCTCTGCTGCCATTCATAAGCCATTTACACTAGGAGTTTGTAGTTTATGACTTAACTGGGCCCTTCTAGAGAAATAAAATCTCATATTCAGTATGGAGCCACCATTTGTATCAAATTCTTTACATAATTTTTATCAAATTCTAAATGTAACCAATATTTGAAAATTTATTTTTTGAATTTTAAGATGTATTTACTAGCAACCATTTGCTGTCATGTTGTTTGTTAGGTACAAATCTGCAGAACAGGGTTCACTTCATAATATGGTAGTACATGTACCGATATTCAGTCACAAATGCAGCGCTGACACTTCTCATAGGCTCCTTTGCTGTGCAGTGCTCCTGCTTATTAGGTCCAGCCAAGCCTGCTGCATCCTTCCCAGGAGACATGAAATAAGTAATGAAGAATGGAGAACAGTATGCCTTATGCCAACTGCTGTCCCTTAGGTTCTTTTCCCATTTGTCAGAGAATAAGTAAAACCAAAGGTCAACATAAGCAGTACAGCTGTCCACGTGCACTGTTTACTTTGCTGTTCGTTTGGTTTTGTTTTTTTTTTTTTGCCTAACTCTAGAGAGGGTTAATTTGGAACACTACGCCACTTGAGAGTTGAAATATAAGAACTGTATGAAAATGTATATCACTATAAAAGCCTCTACTGTTCACAATGTACGTTCTCCATTTCTTTCCTATTCCTTATATTCTATTTCACACTATTTCGCTAAAGCTGTGGACCTTCTCACCTCTTCCACCTTCTCACCAGAAGGACTCCAGTCTACAAGGGAACAGGAACCAACAGCACAAACAATTGTCAATGCAAAACTCACACCTGAATTATTTAGACTGCTGGAGCATATTAGCTTGGTCCTACCAGTCCTGGGCCTTTGTTAAGAAGGATGTTTCCTAACTTCCACTCCTGACACTATCAGTGTATGCAAAGTGTTTAATACCTTGCAGGTGCGTACAGTGCCTCACAGGAACAGTATGACTGTAGCATTTACGAAAACTTCTAAAGTCATTCTAACTGGAGCATCACGTACTTTGTGGTTCCTTAGGCCAAGCCCATGGTACACATTGGAGACTCCTTGTCCTCTCCTTTCCCTACCTCTATCAGGAGGTCCTGTATGCCCTCCTCCCAACCACCTTCATTCAAATGCACTTCTGAAGAATTCCTGCCATGTCACCATCACTGTTTTTTCCTGTCTTTTTGACTGAGAAATAAATATTTCAGGGAGTCAGCTCTTCAAACTGTTTTGGGAGAATAAGAAAGGCTGACATGGACAGTATAATAATTTTGGAAGAAGTGAGTGATTGCTATCAACCTGTCCTTCAGTCTATAAACAATTAGACAAGTGAGTGAAGCTGCTGAATCTGCTAATCATATGCCAGGTATTCACATTTTCTCTCTTCTCTTGTTTTCTTTTTTTTTTTTCCTCTGCCAATTGTTACCTGGAATCAATAGAGTTTTTCCACCGACAATTGAGAATATTCCCTGAAATGCCCTGAGCCGCTTCGCAGAAGTTTCTTGTTATAGAGAAAGGAGAAAAATGCCAAGCTGAGTAAAGAAGCTTATTTTGTTCAGACAAGAAACAAAGTGTACTTTTTCCTCCCCTAAACAAAGCATTTTTAAGAGCAGGATGGAGGATGCTTAAATCAATAACCATTAAGAAGCACAAAGCTGCTAAAAGAATACATCTTTGGAGAAAGAAATTATCAGGCTTCATGTAGAAACTACTGGGTGAAATTCTATTTATGCAGAAGGGGTCCAGATTAGATGATCTTCATAGGCCTTTTGGCATCACAATCTCAGAAACTACGAAACATGAGAGCAAATAAAATAAATATTGCTCATCCCTGTCACAGCTTTTACAGAACGCTTCCCCAATGACACAAAACTTCACTCATTCGCTTACTGCATTGAATTTATTTTTGTTCTACATAGTTTATTAGATGAAGGTTTTCATATTGTCAAAATCATGTTTTTGATGACTTAAACTCCAAGTCCTTCTCTTCTTTTCAAAAGGAAATATAGAGGAAACACAACAGCCTCACCAACTGACAGCATTGTCAAGAGCTTGAGACAAAGACGATATAGGGGCAGGAAAAGTACCTAATGCTCCCGGGGTGGGGCATGCTCAATAGCCATTAGAGTAACCATTAGAGCCTGGAAGCTGCCTCACAGGCAAGTAAGAGCCACATTCGACTGAGAGTATTCAAAGAATAGGAGGCAATAACCTAATCCTACAGATGCCGATGGCAGTTTTGCTGTTCATTGGGGTGAGCTTTATACAATCAAATAGTGAATAACTACTTTAATTACCACAAGAAAAGTGTTACAAACATGGAACCAGATCCTGCTTAGGTCAAAACTAAAGGATATTTATAGAGACAAGAAAATATACAGTCTCAAACAACTGGAAATCTCACTCTCCATCCACTAATGACTGGATTTCCAAGATCTGGGGAAAAATTGCATTTCTCTGCAAAAGATGGAGGGACCACCCCCTGCTATCCCTCTGTGGGCAGGTAACGCTCCCCTTCCTGCTTGGCTGGTGTGCTCTAGAGCACCTCCAAGAAAAATGGCTATAACACCCTGCAGCTTGGCCTGTAGAGGAAGGTAACACATAGCAGCCAGTGTGATGGCCGTACACCGTTCATTCCTTCCCCTGTTCCCACCCTCGTAGGTTACTGTGCACTTGCCCCTAGAGCTAAGCAAATACTTGCCTGCCTGCCCCAGAAAGGCCGTTTCACTTCCCACAGACAGTCCTCAGAGGGTGCACAAACACTCCATGCTGCTACTGTATGAGTTCAGGGGATTTATATTTCCCAGGAAACTCACTCTGTGCTATGCTTTTGCATAGCTGACCAAGTATCAGAAGGCTTATATAAATGTACACAGCTACCGGTCTGGCTTCGCTAGGTGCTTCTACATCTTAGGGTTAAGAGCAGTATGACATATGCCTCGCATATCTTCTTAAATTCCATAAAGGATATCTAAATACATGTAATCCCTCTGTAACGTGATGACACAGGAGATATTACTGTGCTTGGGGTGTAAGAATATATTGCTTCTCTTCACTGGTAGTATGTCAAATCCTTTAGAATTAGAAATACTCCCACTTTCTTTTTCTATTTTTCCTTCTTATTTTAGGCAACAGATTACTTGCAAGTCAAAAATCATGTATTAGCCATTTGGAAAGGAGGAGTGCACAGTTCTGGACTGTAGCATTTTCATGCCATAAATTACACTCCACAGCAAAATGAAGCTGAGATTTCCTCACAAATAAGAGCACTGTTATGTGAAAGCATTCATCACAGATGGGTGCTGGTTCAAGATCTTGCAAGCATAATTTTTAGTGTAAAATCGACTATTGGAATTTCATTAAGTTTAAAATTAACACAATTTATTTCCAAACAGTATTAATCATAATTACTAGAGTTCAGCTTCTGATTACTCTGGGAGTATACATTCATCACACATTTGCAGCCTAAATAGAAACTTATCATACTCACCACAGTTTGTTGCCAATTGACAAAGATATTACTGAAACAAAATAAAAATTAAGTTGCAGCTTGCAGTGATAAAAACAATATTATAGTCAATATTTCACCCATGGTTGAAAAAACTGACTGATTACATAAAGGTATCTTATCAGAGTGGAAAGCAGAGGCATCAGGAGACAAACAGTATCTAATCCCTCTGTGGAGTAACTTCAGTAAACTTCACTGTAGTTATATCACTGCCAGGATTAGCCCACAAACTTTGAATTAAAGTATGAACCATGCTCTGACAATATGACTGTAATTTTTTCATTATTTTAATCCTTGATGAGAGAAAGAAATTGTGCAGACTCCAGGAGCAGAAAAATAATTGTTACATTTATGATTCTCCAATTATGGCTTATGGGGGCTGCTTCTTGGCCATCTCTTCACTCCCATGAAGGTTTTATAACACAGTTTTTGAATAAAACAAGTGTCTTCAATAGCACCAGCAACATAATGACAGACTTTTGCAAAGGAGGTATTTTCATTTTGCTCTGATTCATGTCTCAACTTACAGAGAATCAGCCTTCTATTTTTTCAGATTTCTTAATCCTCACTTATGTTCTTGGTTTAATTGGACACAAAGAAAAAACCCTCCTAAGATTGGTCTTTTCTATTTCCAATCCTCCCTCTAGCATTGTTTGAAAGAGGACATACTTTAAAAGGAATAAAGTGTTAAATAGAGAAGAAAAGCAAATCTTCTTGTATATTCTGCTCAGCCTGAACTGCTGTCATAGGGGTCCAGGCTGAGCAAAAATGTCTTCTTTCTTTGCATCTCTATATAGGCTGAGACAGTGGACCCTGAACCCAGCTTCAAGTTATCATATGCTGGCTGACCAAATACTTGGTCAGGCAAGCAGGAAGGGATGGCTAAGGGTTTCAAGGTCCCTGTGCTTTACAGTTGATGTTCACTGCTTTGGAAAAGCAGAAAAATTAGCAGTTCACAAATTTTCCCAAGAAATGTTGCTGACCCTCTCCCTGATTTTATAGACTATTGTGCATGAAGCTTCTATACTCAACATTAGGTCAGATAGATAAAAACAGGAATCAAAACGTAGAGCCAGCCAAGATGACATAATTGATTCATAAATCACAAGGTTAGATGATATGATACAAGACGATACGATACAATATGATACAATCAGTTAGCCTGACCTTTTCTTTCCCCACAGAACTTTAACAACTGACTCCTGCATCAAGTCTATAATGTCTCAGTGAGCTATAGCCCATCTCTGAGAAAAATATCCACTACTGATTCAAAGACATCAGGCAATTGAAAAATCATCACACTCCAAGTTAAATTGTTTTGTGGATTAATCACTCTCAATACTGAAAACACACATCTTATTTGTCCGTCTTATTTTCTGACTATCGGATCCCATTACGGACTTTCCAGTGCATTAAAGACTCATCTCCACAAATATCTTCCTTACATAAGTGTAAATCATAATCAGTTCACCTCCTAATCTCCTCTTGGAGAATCAAAATACATCAAGCTTCTTACATCTCTGAATTTACGGTATATTTATAGACTTGAACTTATCTTTGTTAAATCTTGGTGAAAGATTTGTGACAAGGGCAGTAACATTTCCCTGGTTTTCAATATCCTTCTTGAAGATATTCTGACCTGATTTATTATTATTCCGATAAATATCTCCCCAGCATTGAACAATGTGGAGCACCAGTTTCCCGTTCATACTTGATATTCCTTCCTTACACACCCAAACATTGTGTTTGTCCTCTGTCCTTAGCACTTCCCAGTGAGTTCCCTCTTCAGTGGCTAAACATATAATGAACCCTAGCCTTTTTCAGTCACACTGCATTTTAGGACATAACACTTGATTTTTCTGACCATAATTGGCCAAGTTTTGCTAACTTTACTCATAGAAAGCTGTGCAAAGCTACAGGAGTTGTTCTGATTAAGTCAATGAAACTCTGCTATCTAAAGAGGCACAACTCAAAGAGCCAAAGAGCCAAAGAGCCAGGTCCCAACCAGCGTCAACGAACAGAGTTCCCCTTGTCAACCCATGGCATGACACCAGCTGACAGCAATGCAAGATTCGGCATCATGCATTCAGCATAAGCACAGCAAGGTATTTTACAGCTATTCATACTGCCATTTCTCCCTCAATCCTTCACACCCTTTTCTACCAGATAGGACAGAAAGAGGGCAAGAGTTCAACTGAGTTTCCCCCAAACGCATCTGGAAAGTAGGTAGATGAACTACTTGTCACCATGTATGAGACCTGACCTGCCGACTTGAAGGCTCAGCCAAGTGCTAGGTAAGCAGCATACCGCAGAGAGTTGATGCCCTTTAGTAGAGCAAAACTTAAATGCTTCTGCCTAACGCTTCATCTCATCATAGCAGAAAAAATACTCAGTAAAAATCAGTTAACTTATGGCATACTTATCTTTATCTTTATGCAGCCCAGTGCAACACCACAGGCTCTTCTTTCTTTGTCCTGATGGTTACCTTAAGTTCTAACAAAACCACATTTTTGTAACATGCCCCTTTCTAACCTGATAAGCTTTTCAGCTCTAGAAATCTTTCTGGTTAACAAGGGTCATCAGCAGGGACTAAGGAGGGACAAAGAGGGATTTTAATGTGAAATCAGAGACACCAGTGAGAAGCAAGACACTTGAGAAGTCTGCCAACGTTCGTGCCATTGAAAATAACGGACCTACATTTAAAAATTATAGCCCTATTAAAGCACGGAGATATTGCACTAAAGGTGTTAGAATAACCAATTAAACATGCAGCTTTACTCCTGTAAAAATACAGAGCATTTCTGTGGAAAAAAATACCACTGACAAGAATTCACCATGACTGCTAGAAATCAAAATAAATAAATAGCTTTAATTGGAAAAGGAATGCTTCAGACCACAGTGCACAGTTTTGTGGTCAAAGAGAATCTGTTAGCCAGTCTTTTAATAAGCCCACATTGTACTGGATTAAATTTAGCTTTTCTGTGAACATGGACATAACCTGTTAATAATTTAACACACCTCTGGTAAAGCAGGAATGCTGTAAATAAAATGTAAACAAATAAAACAAAAGCAGTGCTTTGGTTTTGCAACTAGATGGCAAATTAATGGAAAAGATTGCTATCACAACACAAAGTCTGAAAATGCTAAACACAGAGAAATCATGAGATCCAAAACTTAAGATTCCAAGAGAAGCATTAGCTTTACCATATTGCATAATACATATGACATGTTTTTCTTCTGGAATGGTTTTTATGTTAAGTGTGTGCCCTCACTCCTGCTCAGCAACATTGCTGTGGGAATTTCACTTTATGAAATTCTTCACTGCATTTCACTACAATTCTTTCTCTACATGTATTTTTTTCTATACACAGAAGCAATGCATATGTGATATATGTTCTGAACGCATGATCAAGGAACACGAATGCATGATCAAACCAGAACTTTCATACGAGCAACTGTAGGTATTGCATGTTAGTAGGAAAAAAAGTGAATGTATTTATTTAAAGGAAGAACTACCAATAGCTTATAATTGCATCAGGGGTGGAAAAGCACTTTGCATTAGTTAATCTGCTTCAGTGTGCTACAGGTTTTACTTGCTGATTATTCCAAGCTTTGCCCTGACTGAAGGTGATGGAGGCCACTGAGCGTCAGCCCATGCAGGCATGAACAGCCAGCTGCCAGAGTCACTCACTGCTCTCCTAAATTTCACTGTCTGAGCGGGCTCCTAAGGCTAACCCAGGCCACAATGCTGGCAATCTGCTCTGAATAAATTTGCTACGTTAGCAAGAGCAGCATAGCCATGTTAGGCTAATACCAGCTAGAGAGGGATAAACGGCGTACACGCTGTGCTAGTGTGGAAGACTCCTCTTCCCACGTGTCCGCTGAGCCTGGCTGGGCTGCGGGCAACTCCGTGCACCTTCCCTTCCAAAGGCTGCTGGGGGCTGTCCCCGCGGGCAGCAGCTTAGGTTCACGGGGGCATCCGACCTGCTTTCTCCTGACCACCCGCGGGGGCCCAGCCCTGCCTGAGCCAGCCCAGCAGGCCCAGCCGCTGGCTGACCCCTTTCCTTGGGGTGGGATAGCCTCCCTGGGCTCCTTCTGTGTGCAGCACCGGCATTCAGCACGCAGCCAGCCCAGGCACCTTCTTCACCTGAAGTTCCCCCCAAATTATTTCCTTTGCCCTTCCATACCACTCTTCTCTGGCTAGAAGTGGCTTACAGGCCCAGGGAGATCTCAGCTGCCAGCACATTTCTGGCTGCATTTGCCATGCTCCCGCAGTGCTGCAGGTTTGCAGACCCCTTTTGAACAGCCCTGGAGGCCAGTGCTGCTCCGGCTCTGAGGAAGGCAGTCTGAGGAGCACAGGGATCCTCTACGGGATAATTCCCCTATTTGTCAAGCTCTCGTTACCTTCCTTCCATAAATCTTTCCAGTTTCCTTTCCACGCAGATGTGGCTCCCTGCCTCAGCTGTTAAACTTCCACGGAAGGCAAAACTTCAAGTTTACTTATATTCTGCCACTTGGAGGAAAGCAAAGATTTGATTACTAAATAGAGGCCCATAATCCATAACCATGTAATTGTATGTTACGCCAGTGATTTCTGTTAACAACTGAACTCGGGCAGAGGCGCCGGGCTGACACGGAGACAGGGGCTGCGGCTGCTGGGAAAACGGGGGGAAAAAAGGACATCAAGGAGGGGAAGGGGAGGGAGGAGAGAGGAGCGGCGCTGAGAAATATGTGAGTCCTGGAAAAGCAGTAATGGAGAGCTGCTGGGAAAGCAGGGGATGAAGACAGACTGGTGAAGGAGGCTTTGTGGCAGTGCTGCGATGGGAATCCTGGCAGAGCCGGCTGGAGTTGGTGGCTAATGTCAAGGCACCCAGACAGACCACAGCAGGGAAATACAAGGACTGGAGCATTGGTTTGGTAGTTTATTCCCCTGGAAAAGTCTCACTTACTGTAGGAGGGAATCTGGGAATTTGAGAAAAGTCACTCAAGTGTGTCATGTCCTTTTAGTGTGATGCACATCTCCAGCAGATGTGGAAGAGTTTTAGACAACCAGCAGTGCAGGGGCACATGGTAGGAGAAAGGCAGATAAACCCTTTGTTGAGGAACTAGAGCAGAGGCAGAAAGAAGCTCCAGAGCTGCTCTCTCCTGGCCTGTCTAGTCCTGGAGAGCTCACACAGGGTTGTGATGGGTTCATCTATGCCAGGATGGATGTGCTGTGGGAAGATGGAGGGACCAGGTGTGAAGACCAAGCAGGAAAGGCAGGATTTGCCTGCAGTGTTGTGAGCCTTGCCAGACATTTGGGCTGAGCTTTGTTACAGGGTTGAAGATTTTGTGTTCCCTGTATGGTGACAAGCTCACACAAGCAGCAGTGAAGGCACTGGAATATGTCTGCTCATCTTATTTCCTTTATACTATATGTCCCTTCCCATTAGACATGAGAGGAACCCATTTCCAGCTTAGGATGCATGAATGAGAACAAGGACAGAAAGATAAGAGAATTCTGCAAAGGCTCATCCCTCTGGTTTTTATTACCCTTGTCATCTATCAAGAGACTGTCTGCTTCTCTCACTTTTGCTTTTTTTTTTTTTTTCCTCCAGCATATTTGTAAATGTTATTTACTTATTGTCACTAGCTCCTTTGGGCTGTCTACTTTAATTTTATATCACAAATTGTGACCGGCAGCATTTTGTTGCTGCTGCTTTCTTTATTAATTTGTATCTTACTGCTCCAGCAACAATAAACAGTCTTCAGCCCTCCCATAATTTGTGCTCCATTTTGGACCAAAATCTCACAGGAATATATATAGTATTCCAACCCCAGTAGGGTTTGGAAGGAACTGTGGACATCATTGCTATGGCATACCCACACTTCCAATTCATATCCTGGTCCCTTTTACACAGAGCAAAAAATTACACAAGAATATCATTATCAGCACTTCCACATTTCTCTTTGCATCACTAAGCATCACCATTGGCCCATTACTAAAAGACACTCACACTTTTAGAGCTAGCATTTAGAGTCTCCATAGTTCAGTATGTTATATACACCTGCAAATAATGCTTCACCCTTAGAGCACTTTAGACCCAAAATTTTTTCTGAGTCTTGAGCAGTTCACAAACTCTTTCTTGAGACAATTTTACATACAGAATTTCTACCATCAGAATTAATATTCTACTCATGTGAATAGCCTCGCCAAGTTTCTCTAGAGTCAACATGTCAGTGTTTTATGTGCCACTGAATTTGCTACTTTTTTATCTGTGAGTATTGTAATGGAATTAGAGGCTTGACTTTTTCCCCATCTATTTAATACTCCCTTTCTGACAGTCATCATTCTCAATTCTCTTAATTTGGACTATCACACTATCTCCAACCAGACTGTAAACCTGAATGTGATGGTCCGATTATTAAAAATTATTGAAATCATCTTCTCTTTGCACACTTGATCTTCTTTAAATACCCATGTCTCCCCAGAAATAAAATTTGTAAAAACAATTCTTAGTCCAGACTTTGTGCAATAATGCTAATAAAAGCAATAAAAAGTATTTTTTCTGTCATGACAAACTTGTTTTTATATATGTTTATAGTATTTAACTATATTATGGGACATTTAATCATGTCTCTTAGTAGGGATGATGCAGAAGCTATACTCTATGAAGGGAAGTTCTCCAGACATATTTGGCTATGGGGATCCCCAGAAGGCACATAGTATTGCAGCAGTTCTGGGTTTCTATTCTTTTTCACTAGCATGAATTGAAACTACTGCCTCTACAGTACAATATATTACATTAAAATGTAAAACAGATATAACTGAGGGGAATAAGAGAAAAGAAGAAAGTCCAGAAATCTGTGATATTAACCAAGATGAATTAACTGGTTTTCAAATGTGTTTAATTCCTGTAGGCTTGAGTTACCATGTTTTAAAGCACCATTCATTTTCTTAAAAGTATTAGTTGGGGTACAGGAGCTGCGAGATAAAAATAAGGTTGGATAAATCTGTGTCTGCGGCTCAGATCAACATCTGCCAAGCAAGAAGCTGCCTGTCATTGTGTCTGCTTTGTATGCCATCACTGTTGATCCCTGAGTGCAAGGATTCATGGCATTATCACAGCTTCCTTCTCTAGACCTAAATGCTGGCTTCAACACCATTTGTTTTTTTATTATTATATAGTAGGAAAATTGAATAACTCACACTGCCTACACACACTGGCTCATGCATTTGTACACAGCGGTCAGAGCCAAGGGTTGTCTAAACGATACACAGAGCAATGCTTTGAAAATTCACGTTCAAATAAGATCCCCCTCTCATTTCTAAATTACTGTTCTTCCTACTTGCAAATGCATATGAGGCATCCACACTAGGAAACAAGCTTTTTTGCTGTACCAGGGCTGATTGTTCAAGTGAGGACATTTTTTCCTCATCAAATCATCAACTTAAAGAGAAATATATCCCTCTCTGTAGGATTTGTTGCCCTAGAAATATATAGTGAAAACATCATTAAAAGGCTATTAATGACTATTGTTTATTTCTTAGAGGTTTTAGAGTAATTTCTGTAAAATGCTATTACATTTTTATTGAAGTTGTTCAGGTTTTTTTAATAGATTTTAAGGCTAGAAGGGACTACTGATTCATTTAATCTGATCTCCTATATTGCTTATAAAAATAACATCCAGTTAGTCCTGTCTTGAGCCCATTGCATTTGTTTGAATAACACACACCTCTCAGTTTCAGCTCATTCATCCCAAGGGATCTCCAGGTAGAATTGCCTTTCAAAAAATATGGATGGAAGTCACATTTGAATTGGAAAGAAAGGAGTCCTGGCTCTCCTCTCCCAAAGATAAAAAAGAGGAAATATGAGAAATAAAATTGCTGTAAAGTACTGCAAAACAGGGGAATATTGATTACTGAGATTCTTCTTAATAATAACAAATAAAGCTATAAATCTGTTGTCTCCTAAGCCTAAACAGCCTGTCCCCTAGCCTGAACTAATTTTAGTGACCTAATTAAGTCACTAATTTTGAAACTTCCGGGTCTCAGCCCCTCTTGTATGTTTGAGGTATCTACTCTGGTATAAAACAAATTGCATCCCAGAAGTGCCCAGTTTTCTTCATTAATTAATGAAGGAAGGCGACTAGCTCAGCTACAGACAGCTGCGTTTGGACAGGTGAGTCTCATTCACAATGACTTGACATTTAGCTGTCAAAAGAAACAAAAATGAGAAGACCATTATGTAGCATTTCTCTGCCTCACATAAAGCTCATAGGCTCTTCAATATAGTGAGTATGAGATCCTGGGGTAAGCTGCAAACATAGCCTGTTAAAGGGCCTGACAGGTCTTGCTGTCCTGCCTAGAAGAGAAAGTCATCATGAGGAACAGGCTAAAATAGTTGCTTATTTCAGGGTTAAAAACACCTAACAAGTACTAACAAGAGAAATGCTTGTCCATCGACAGACTTCTTAAAAACAGAGTCCTGCAAGAAACAATTCTCTCTCAAGGCCTTGTCAGTATCTACGTGCAGCCATGAAACGGTGGAGTCAGATGATACGGACTAAGATACAAACAACCCAGTGACAACACGCAGCGCTGCATAGCCTTCACTATCCCCCACCTTTCCTCAAATCACAGCTGCACATGAGTGATGGCTGAGCCCACTGGCTGTATCCTCAAACTGGTAATGAGCCACACATCATCATAAAGTATAAAAGATGCCAAAAGTGGCCACACCTTTGCTATTGTTAAGGAAAAAGCTGGAGAAAAGGAGAGGGTGAATACACTGGCATCACCAGATGAGCAGCTCATATTTGAAAAATGGCTGGACAACCTGGAACTTGAGAGACACAGAGGTTATACCGGAGGCTGTGTGCAGCACACTTCAGAAAGTTTGTAGTCACTGTGCAATATCCTTTCTTTGACACTACATGCCCACAGTATTTAATTTAGGTTTGGATTTCTTGTTCGCACAAAGCTCCCAAGGAGCCGTATCCATCGATAATGCTTTCTTTTATCTCTGATTGGTTAAAAGACTCCATCCTAAGCAAGTCCATCTTAGTTATACACGCCATCATTAACTCCCATCTGGATTGTAACAGTGCATTTTATTTGAACATGAAGGAATCAGACCTTCAGAGACACCTACTAGCTGATTACAGTGAACAAATCATATTACTTTCTCCACTGACTCCGCAAAGTATTGAATTAAGCTCAAGATTGCAGTGTTTATATTCAGACTACTCCCTGGACCTCAGAAAGTTCTGTCACAATGAAGCCTTACAGGGTAAGAAGAAAAGTTATTTGCCTGAGAAAGAACTGCCTTGTGATCTAGTCTGTGGCTCCTCAATCCCACAGAGCATTCCACTGCCTCCTCCAAGGTGCATTTCATGCCTACGTAAAAATTTAAAGATTCTACAAAAACCAAAGCTCATGAGCACTCACCCCTCTTTCCCAGGGGTGAACTGGGAGAACAAACCCCAAGTGACAAACATTACTCCTGGCAGTAAATACATTATGACTTTGATGGCAGTAAAACTGCTACTACAGTGGACACATTGTAGACGTTGCCATCTCTGATAAAACTTGTCATGTTCCAATGGATTAATAATCGTAGAAATTACAATAATTCTTCTACCTTTGCTACATATCATTCAGCTATTCTTTCCCTGACTTTTATTGCAGTCTAGCTATGGGATCGACCAGAGAAAGTATATGCAAAGTAATCCCTTCTTCCCATAATGAAATGAAAAGGCAATATATGCTGTGACTAACTCGCTTCTATCAGAAGTCATAATTCTTCAGGCAGACACATGAAGGGCAGATTTTGCCCAGTTTACCTCTGCTCAGGAAGGTCTCACTTGTCCCCTTTCTCCACCAGACCACTCCTGAGGTTTATTACTAACTGAAAGATTATATCTGCAATAACATTATTTTTCTACAAGGTAGTGCCCACCAGGAATAACAGATTGAATAGTGTTCTAGCTTAGACAATTGCTAACATACACCACATGAATTCTTTCCTGCCAGCTTCAATGATTCTGCCTAAGTATTTACAGAGCCTGTTTCACAAAAGCACTTACTTGCTTTGCAAGCCTTTCGCATATAGAAAACGGGGGGGGGGGGGGGAGGAAGAGAGAGAGAAAGAAAATAATTTGCCCCACACAGAAGGATGAATAAAGACGTAAAAATTTTACCATCTGTAAGGGACTGAAACTAGTTGTGAATAGTGACTTTTGGGAGATGTCAGGGATTTGCAGGATCCTCTCCCCCAGAACAGATTCTACGCTCTCCTTTTGTATTTTGATCACCTTTAGGAGAGTGTTAGCCCCGAAGGCTGGATTTCACATTGGTGAGCGACTAGGGTCAAGGCAGAGCTCTCTGAGCAACTCTCCGATGGTGAGGACTGTGAGAGGGGGACCTGACACCCCTCAGAGGGCTGCTGCCATTAACAGCTCTTCGCAAGGAGCCATGGCAAGGGAAGAGCAAGGACTGCTCCTGAAACTAAACACATCAATGTTAGTGTCGTCCTTGCTAGCTCAGATACATAGCTTTCAGCTGGCATATTTATTATTAATTATTATTAAATTTATTTATTTAAGTGTGCTTTGCATAGATAGACGCATTGTCAGTCACCAAGGACTTAATATCTAAATTAGTTAGGACAAACAAACACAAGATGAAACAACACTGTAGCAAAAAGCATGTGAGGGGATTACTAATGAAGAGAGAAAGAGAGAAGTAATTGAAGTGGTGGGTTATTTAAGTGAGTCTTTAAAGAAGAACCCACGGATTTTAAAACCAGCCAACATGATCATTACGATAGTCTAGGCCAACCATTTTATACAATACAAAGAGCAGGCTATGATGTCAAAATGGACATTCACTGAAATATTTCAACCTAGGTCCCACCTCACAGGTGGGATTCAATTCCAGGTCTTACTGCCTATTTCCCTGATTTTTTTGCTTCCTGATAAATGGAAAAAAGACATTCAGAAAATGAGGACAAAAAGGTTTTCCTGATATGGGAGAAGAAGGGATGCAGATAGTGAAGCACAGCAAGAAGAAGGGAGAAGGCAAGGGAACAAACAGAGCAAGAAGGGGATGGACCAAATGGGCCATTCAGAGGGTATTGGAGTATGCACTCTCAGGTGAGAAATATGCAGGCCCTTCCTAGGGTATATAGCCTTACAGGATTTTAGTGAGCTTACTATTAAAAGGGCTGGAGGTAGAAAGCCAGTTGCAGAATTAATAATATATGTTTAGAGTAGCTGAAAAGGATAATAATTGTATCAGCAAAGCACCACTAGATAAAGAGAGGAGGAATGAGTAGGGCATGAAGGCCAAATGAGATCTAAAATGTCTTTGGCTCTTTAATAAAGAAAGGCTTTTATCTGAGGTCTTTTTCATTTCTTTTGTCCAGATAGAACAGACTAGCAATTTATATCATTTATTAGATAAACCAGAATCCATTCTTCAGTTGGTGACTGGAATATATGTTTGAATTCTTCCAAAAAATGGTAAAGCATTAGAAGAGGAAAGTACAGGGACTCCCAATCTTTGAGGGTCAGCTACTTCACCCTAGAGCATCATGTAGACATACCTGGCAAAAACAACTGGCAAAGAAATTACAGGAGAACAAGAGACTTTCCAAAGGTCATTTTCTTGGATCTATTACTTCTTAAGTGCATTCTTAAAAGATTTCTTATAATCCTGATCCTGCAGTCCCCTTTGGTGGCCCTCTCAAATTGGCGACCTTTCATTTTCTTTCTGTAATACCAAAGCTGTGCTTTAGCAGAGGTTCCCTAAAGCCCAAAATGGCTCATAAAACACTGGGGTTTCTGGTTGCTTTACGTCAGAGCCTGCAGATGTTTCAGAGTGCATGTGAGCTACGTCTGGCCTGTGAAGGGGTGAGTCCAGCTTAACAGTTTTCTTATGCTTCAGAGAAGGAGCATTTAGGAACAGATACCAAAGCTGGAAGCCACAGGGCAAATATTTTCAGTGTCTGCTACTCTTTGTGTGATATTCCTCTGCTTTCAGAAGTACAATTCTTACAATTGTCTTTTATGGCTTCAATTCAATCTCTGAAGTGCATTTTTGAAACAAAGAAATACTGTTATTGGGATCCAGTGTCATGGGAAACAAGATTCCCAGTTTATAGGGCATACACACACCTCCCTTTCCTTGTAGCTATGTAGCTCACTTTTCCCCCTGCAAAGATGAGTTGTGGCACCGACAGCAAATTCTGACAAGGAAAAATGATGTTGGAGAAGCATTTAATCTCTTTTCACCTGTTTTTTATGAACTCTAAGTCCTGGAAACAAGAACCATACCCATGTTACTAAATATCCCTACCAGCAATCCTATCTATGTACTACTGGCAAACCACTTCAGTGTGATTCCTTCAAGCGTATTTCTCCCATCCTGCAGTCTCAAGAGCCTGCCTAAGACACATGCTTATTCTTCTTTGTTAGATCTCATTCAAACACATTTGAGACATTGCTCCCAGGTCCAGAACACCTTCCCAGGCCATTGGATATATTTTTCTCTCATGTAGAATTAATATTCTTAATTATCTCCATCAAGAAAAAATAGAAATCTGAAAGAACCCACAGAAAGTCTTAAAAAAGCATGCACATTTGCAGGAAAGTCCCAGGACTCAGGGGACTTCTTTGTAATGGGGGGAAATAGTAGGAAGAAGGAAGCCTTTATCAACAATAATAGATGGAGATCGTCCAAAAGCAGAGCCAAAAGCTGAAGATGCTGCTAGGTCATTTTCCAAGTAGGGTGTACATGCATTTAATAGACCATAGTGTCATGGTTTAATTCCAGCCGGCAACTAAGCACCACACAGCCACTCCACTCACTCCCCACCGGTGGGATGGGGGAGAGAATCAGAAGGGTAACAGTGAGAAAACTCATGGGTTGAGATAAAGACAGTTTAATAGGTAAAGCAGAAGCAAAGCACACAAGCAAAGCAAAACAAGGAATTCATTCACAGCTTCCCATCGGCAGGCAGGTGTTCAGCCATCTCCAGGAAAGCAGGGCTCCATCACGCATAATGGCTATTTGGGAAGACAAGCGCCGTCACCCCGAACGTCCCCCCTTCCTCCTTCTTCTCCCAGCTTTATATGCTGAGCATGATGTCATATGGTATGGGATATCCCTTTGGTCAGTTGGGGTCAGCTGTCCCAGCCGTGTCCCCTCACAGCTTCTTGTGCACCCCCAGCCCACTCGCTGGTGGGGTGGTGTGAGAAGCAGAAAAGGCCTTAACACTGTGTAAGCACTGCTCAGCAATAACTAAAACATCTCTGTATTATCAGCACTGTTTGCAGCACAAATCCAAAACATAGCCCCGTACTAGCTACTATGAAGAAAATTAACTCGACCCCAGCAAAAACCAGCACACATAGCTTTATGCTTTGAGAAGATATAATCATAAAGAAATTCTCTGCTTGGGATCTGATGCCCAGAGAAAGGGTTCCCATTTGTAGAGTGTACAGAATGTCCGAGTAGAATTGTTTTGTGTAGCTCTTCCTACCCTGCTCTCATGTTAGCTCCAGTATAACAATATGACCATAATATTGACAGCAGACCCCAGCGGTCTGCTTTGCAAACATTACTTGCCAGCGGACTAGTGGCCCATCAGCTCTTCTTTTAGCCCCTATCTGCTGTTCCCATGCCTCCCACTTCCTCTCCTAAAAAGAGAAGTATCTTCTGTCCCATTTTCACCTCAGCAGGACCAGCTCTATCCTCTGACCTAGAGGCCGTGAAAGGCAGGTTGTGGACCTTGGCAACCAAGGCCTGCTAGACTGCTTGTGGACTCAAGGCATTCACTCTGCCTTAATAAAGGACTGTACAGTGCCACATGGATGCAGCCCCTTAATTCGGGACATGCCTGCGGGCTCTATCACTTGCCTGAAGCATGTTGTAGTCCCTGGCCCGCCATGAAGCACAAGATCCTGGAGTGGGATGCTATTTGAAAGGAAGGTTTGAAAGATAATAGCCACACTCAGCTCTCAAACGTATTTCTTCCACTCATGAAGAATATACAGAAACCCTATAGAAAACTAAATAACCTATTTTTGAAAAAGCTATTGGATATCACTAAATAAGGCAGAGATCACTGTTTTCTAGTATCATATTTTTTAACTAACTGCCAAATGTGAGCCTCTAAATGCCTTAAAAAGCTTCATTTTATATAACTAGACCCCAGTTTGATGTCTCCCTCGCTTTTAACTATAGATTGCGCATGACGCTTCATACCTTGTACGACCAGCATCTGTAGAATAACTGCTTTTTCAAGGTATCTATGGTGTATCTATGTACATTAGGTGAATAGAAACAGACCACACAGAAAAATAATGAATGTGAAAGCTACATCATTAAAACAGGAGTTCACATTTCCAAAACCGATCAGCCCCAAACCTGCCTGAGTGCATGCTTAGCTTGGAGCACATGCATGACTCACTGGGTCCTAGTGGCTACATTGATAGTGGTGAATAAAGCATACCAGGGCCTGTCCTCTGGTCTTGAGACCAATAATTACTGCACGGCACGTATCAATATAGCTTAACTCTCTTCCCCATAAAGCACAGGCTACGGTCAAACCCTGATAATCTCTGTCTAGGGGAGTACTTGGTGTCCTGGGTCAAAGCCCTGCCAAGGACTATGCTGACCATTAGTGCTCAGGCCTCTACCCTAGCCTTATTCTATTTTCTAAAATAAGCTATAAACTACAGTAGTGTAATAGCATAGACAGGACCACGGAAATTATGCAAGTTCTCAAACGCAATGGTGGGTGTGCAAACACATGGAGCTCTTCATGATAGATCTTACAGACCTCCACAAGCAACTGGAAGAACCCCATGTATTGCCACAGAGGTTGATTTAAGCAATTAATTATGTTTTGTTTCTGTGCTTGATAGTGGTTAGGTCTGTTTTCAGGGGAAAAAATGCATTCTCCTGAATAATTAATGTTTTTAATTTATTTTCATTTCTGTAATTAATTGTAGGTGCCTCTTTACTTACATGTAACTAAAAGAAAAAAAAAGATATAAATTTCTGAATAGACTTATAAGAGCTATTGTTTTAGTCTGAAAAACAAGGGAGTCTGAAATAGACTGATTAGATTTAAAAAATGCAATAAAAGGTGAAAAAGTCCAAACAGCAATAATGGAGTTTTTCTGACAATCTCAACTTGAAATAAAATCTATTTTTAATGAGACAAAAAGTTAGGAAAAGAAAGCACACCAAAAAAGAGTCTTAAGACCATTCCACTAAGAAATTTGATTCTAAGACTGAAACTGTCTTCTTCTCAGATAAAAATCTGTCTTTAAAACATCTGCAGAAGTGTTACAGAAATAAATCAACTATAGCCAAAACAAGAGTTCTATAGTCAGTACCACAGTACCACCTTGTGGGGAAATAAAAATGGCCTCAGTATTAACTTTGTCCACTACACAATTTCAGGAAATACCCATCATATAAACATAAAATTCTAACTAAGATGAATGAAACAGGCTCAGGCACCAGCAACGTATGCGATGCATGGTTTCTCCCAGTGTCAAATTACTTTTTTTGAAGAATCCATGTTACAGTCAAAATCTTTCAGAAGTCTAATGTAAAAACTTCCTGGAAGAAAAATGTCGCCTTTTACATTTGCTTGCATTCCTTTCTTGACTCCCATTTGCTGCAAATTTATTTCTCTAGCTACACTGAATCAAGAGAACAATTGCAGCAGGCATGTCAAATTCCACCCCCACAAAATGCTTCATAAAATTAAAGGCTATGACATAAACAAACTAATGCCAGGATCTTTGAGATTACTTTTTTTATTGCTTTTCTGTAACTGATGTAGAGATTAGAGACAGTAATATTCCTGAGTACATTTGAAGAAATAAGATTATCAAATCCTCAGATGCCCAAAGGGAACTATCACCTGCTTTTCTCCATTTCTTTCACATAGTGAAAGAAATTTGTATGATTAAGTAATTGCTGGCTGTCAGAAGAAACAGTCGCCCAGTCATCATATTTTAAGAGCTCTATTAAATGTAATTTTCACACTTTCAAATATAACTTCTTAGAGGCATCTCTGAATTTAATGCCCCTAATAAAGCAGAGCAACTAGTTCTTTATTTCCTAGGCGATTTGAGTGTTGGCCAAACCAAGAGCCAGTCTTCCCTCCGCATTTTACCAATGGGTAGCACTCTTAACATCAGCTCTTCTTGACATTTCATTTTGGGGTATTCTTTGCTGGAGACCAATAGTTGGGCCAAATTGCGATAAAGTGTGCCAAAGCATGTATAATAGTCTTCAATATAACATTGTTGGGGTGGGGGGCAGGGGAGGAAAGTTTTCTTTTGGGGGATTTCTGTTTGATTGGTTTTTATTTTTTTCCAATATAAAAATAAAGTTTAAATCTGGTTGCATTCATGCTTTGGAAAACCTCCCATTAATGGAAACAGTGCAGGATCAAACCCACAAGAAACAAAACAAAATTGTATTCAGGTTTACACTTCGAACAAAGCTAGGCTGTGAATTTAGATGTCTAGAGTTTGGGGGCTGATCCGCCTGCAGCTATGTTTTACTGAGAGACCGACACTGGCTTTAGCTCAGTTGGTGTCAGATCCCAATGGTGGGATTCCTCTCACTTCACTTTAAGTAACCAGAAATTAGGCAATCAATCAGTTCAGTTGCCCAAACATATCTATCTAGTATCATCTCAGATTCCCTGGGATATGCATCCTGGACCTTCGGCTTATGACCTACATCACATTTGCCAGCCCCATGCGTAGGTCTCAGAAAGCTTTGGGGGCCTCCAAACTCACTAGATGGCTATGGGTGGGAAGATGAATCAAGCCCTAGGTGTCTCACTGGAGTTTGTCATACAGGCTCCACCTACAGTCAGTAGAGAGACATCTCCAGACAGTAATTCATCAAGTCCTAACATATATGTCTATAATAAAAAGGAAGAAATACCGTCTGAAGATGCTTATCTCTTCTTACTGATCAAAGAAAGCACGTGGAAACCAGATGTCTAACTTGCAGGTGATCATATTCTGCTGAGATGAATCTAAAACCTAATGTACAACAGATTATAGACTTTCTGCCTATTTTTGCATCCTCATAATACACTCCAGGTTGCACATTGTACATACGATTTGGATAATGAGATCTGAACTATAATGTATACACTGTGCCACAATCCTCAAGAGGAAGGATACTAAGCAGTCAGCTCAAGTCCCATCATTAATGGTGGCAGTGAGTGTGGCCTTAATCGGCAGCAGTAGCAGCAACTCCAGTCCGATTGCCAGGTAGTGTTCACATGCAGGAGCAATGCCTCTGCACCCACCTGCTCTTTTAGGATCCCATGCTCTACAGACTCACTTTCCCTGCTCTCTTCCCAATGCAGGCAGCACCTCTCTTCTCCAAACACACATTTCAGTTGGCAGAAAGACTTCAAAACCAATGCCTGCTGTGTGCTTCCCTCTCCCCATGTTCTCCAACTCCACAAACCAACACCTCAAAGTCATGGCCTCCCCCAAATCCCCCTGGTTCAATCCCCACATCCCCAGTCTCCATCAGGGTGGATCTGTCACACATCTCAGGAGTAGATATTGTTCCACAAAATGCAGAGCTATGGCTGTTGCCATCACCTGGCACACTTACCTTGCAGTGCCTGCTATGCCACTAGCCATATATGCCCCACAGTCTGGGTGGTCAAGAGACTTTCTCAGAGAAAAAATATGCAAGTCTAAAAGTTACCGTTTCAGGCTGGCTGTGAATCCAGACATCAGCTATGTTTGGAGTTTTCCCCCACAATCATGAGATCTATGTATTTAATTTTTTTACAGAAGTTCATATTCCTTCCTCTTCACAAGTAGGGACCAACTGGCAGATTTACATTCCCCACATGGCATAGGCCTCCATGTCTCATCAAAGTAAATGAATTAGATATAAGGAAGACATTTTTTACAATGAGGGTGGTGAAACACTGGAACAGGTTGCCCAAGAGGTGGTAGATGCCCCATCTCTGGAAACATCCAAGGTCAGGTTGGATGGGGCTTTGAGCAACCTGATCTAGTTGAAGATGTCCCTGCTCATTGCAGGGTGGGGTTGGACTGGATGACCTCTAAAGGTCCCTTCCAACCCAAACCATTCTATGATGAATTTATGATGATTGTACGAATTAGACAACAAAAAGCCTTTGAAAATTTTATCTACCTGGCCCCAGAAGGAAGTGATGTGGGCAGTAGTATTTCTTTGCATTTCAGTGCAGACTCAAACTAGATGCAAGAGGAGGACAGCTGCAGAGCACCACGGAGCCACAGCAGCAGCAAAGGGGCTTTGCAGCTGCACCTCCACTCCTCCATCACACAGCAAGAGGCAGTACAAGCTTCTCAACAAATTAGCCACTGATCTGAAACATTTGCATGCTGTGTTATTTTCAGCTTTTTAATTGCTCATCTTTAATGTTCTGGTTTAGGACTTTTGCAAGAAAATCAAACCAAATTCTGCGCTGGACTGACCAACAGGAGATGGAAGAGAAGCAAGTATCACTGTTACGAGCCCTTCCTATCTAATAGTTCACTTGCTGTGCAACAGACCTCCATTCAAATCCTTCCTCTGCCTGAGGGGATTCAAACATTCATCAAACATTCATCTCCCAAAGATGTCATTAAATACCATTTTTAGGGTATTATGCATTGAGCGTTTTTCATCCTCTCTTGTTCCACTTTGTGTAAAATACTTAAAAAATCAATTGAGTCAAGGAGTAACAGTGCATTCTTTGGACTCCTTCCCTTGCTCCAATAAACAGCGGATCACATGAGGTCGAAGAGCATCAAGGGGAGCGACTGAGAGCATCTCCCACGTAAAACATTCAGTGTCTTTGAGGATAGATTCTCCACTAGAAGGCAGCATCTATAGGTTAAAATTATCTCAAATTTTAAAGAAATTGAGCCTTGTTGCAGGAAGTAAATTTATGAACTAGTAGGTATAAAGGAGAATAATGATTTTACATTCAGAAGCTTGACCTATGCTGAGAAGAAATTCTCTCAAGTAACATCTAACCTACTGGTCTGATACCAAGAGATAGATATATTTATGCTCACTGAAGAATTATATGCTTAGATACTAGAACTTGCTGAGGTTATGCCAAAAATTAGGCCTTAGCGAGTTAATTGGCTCAGCACTTCTATTACGTTGTTCTGGCTCTTGAAATAATGTCTACAGTAATAGCCTGAAGAACCACTGCCTTTATGAAACACTCAGTTACTGACAGTGGTCAAGTACCACCTGACTGGAAGTTCCTAGGGGGGACAGGAAAATTTCTGGTGATTTGTCACTTCCAGTTTTACTGTGACTTTTGTTCCTATCTGATCTCATTTAACTGGGAACATCACGTGTCTTGTGATCCCAGTAAATCAGAAGACAATGTCCATAATTCATCACCAAACAAGTGATACAATGATATAAAATGCTTACTTCTTTCTTCTGAGATTGTATTTGCTTTATTCTTCCACTGGTGAGAACATGTTGTCTTGATTACAGGTAATTTTGACCGACCATTTTTTAAGATACCTTCTAGAAAGATACACCATCCTAATGACATATGGCAAAGCACATTCACGAGTACCTCTTTAAAAAGAGCCAGATCTTTGTGATTTTTATTGTACATTACAAAACACTGACTTTCAGCATATCGGTTATATAGCATGTGAATGAGATATTAATTAGAAATAGGCCTATTTGGTGGCATCTTTGAGTCCTCCACATGCATACATAGGCTGTTAGCCAAACACACATCCACAGGCAACCAGAAGGCAGAGCTACGCACAAGGCGCTCCTGCAGACGGAACCAGGCTGGAGCTGCATGTCTGTGTTTGCACTCACGCTGTTGGCTATTGAGAACTGCACAAGAATCGGGCTGCCTTCTGCGGAGGTATTGCTAGCCTGCTAGCGTATTTCCTAGAAACATAGAACAGCCCAGGTTGGAAGGGACCTCGGAAGATCATCTAGTCCAACCTCGTGTGGGAAAGGGAGGCTAGATGAGATTATCTAGCACCCCGTCCAGTGGCATCTTGAAAACTTCCAGTGATGGGGACTCCACCACACCCCTGGCGAGGTTGTTCCAGTCAATGATTGTTCTCACCATAAAAAATTTCTTTCTTGTATCAAGATGAAACCTCTCCCGGTGCAACTTATACCCATTGCCCCTTGTCTTCTCCATGTGGCTCTTTATGAAGAGAGAGACACCCTTTAAGTACTGGAATACTGTGATGAGGTCCTCTCCTGAGCCTTCTCTCTTCTAGGGAGAAAAGACCTAACTCCTTCAGACTTTCCTCATAGGGCAGGTTCTCCATTTCACCTACAGCTCTACATGTTCCTTGTTTCTGTCAGTGCTAGCTGGTATGGAACCAGAAACTAAGCACACAGAGCATCTATTCCTGTTTCTCATTTAAATAGCAGAATAGATCTTCTAGAATGGAAAGATTTTGAAGACAAGTTCCTTATCCACAGAAGCCTCAGTGTACATGCACTCAGGCTACATTAGTCTCTATCCTCACTACATGATGAAAGTCATGAACAGTCTCCCCTTCGACTTCCAGTCCACTGCTCCAGTGCTTTGTGGTACTCCACCCACTTGTGTGTCTTGCATAAAACATACAAGGCTGTCATCTCCCTTTTCTAATATCACTTAAAAATCATACCTGCAAGAATTCCCTCCTCTTGCTCTGATGCACGAGTACGAAGCTTTAAAAGATGAAAGAGAGATTGATATTCCTTGTCCAAGAAATAAAAAATTAAATATCCTCCCTCCTTCCAAAATTCACCTCGTCCTTCAGAACAAGGCCTTACTCACGTACGTCTATCAATATGATTTTTGCTTCGTCTTAAGAACATACCAGTTCATTTCAATGTATACTCTGCTAAAGAAAGACCATGATGAGAACTCATTATATTATTTACACTTTTAATAGCACTTGTTTGGCCAACATATGATAGGAAGAGACCTCCTTAGGCAACGAGTACAGTACTCTGCTCTCACAGATAGTTATGACAAATAAGTGATTTCACTGATCAGGCACCATCCAGTGAAGCAACTATTGCCCTGACGGCAAGCAACGCTTTTCAGGTTTCCAATCTGCATGTGTTAACAGGATTCTTGTGCCAAAAGAAGTTTCCTTTGGCTTGAACACCACTTTTCCATCAGTACTGTTTACCTCTCCAATATCTTTATCCTTCCAATCTCTTTAAAGAGATGCAACATATATCCTCTCTGTCTTTGTTTTGCAGGATTAAACATGCCAAGTTGTTTTATTTTCCCTTCTGTGGTAAGCCCTCTCTTATCTTGACGATCTTTGTAGCTTTTCTCTGCAACTAGTTAGGTCTCAATTCATTTTTCTTGGAAAGCAGATAACCAACACTGTACAGTCCTTCAGATGAGGTCTGCATAACCTTGTATAGCTTTATTGCGTATATCACACAGGATATATAAGCTTGCACTTTCTTCTAGGTGCATTATCTACAACACTCATAGTCCTCCCAACACTAGTCAAAACATGCAAGTTGTATTCTTCTTCATCTCTTCACGATAAGTCTGTTACAGGATAACAAGATGTTATGAGTTCTCAAATTAATTCATGAACTTTCACTCTAATATTTTAAATATTAACCACTTTATTTCTCTCGTCCTTGGAGTCGTCTAATTTTTCCCTTTTGATATTCTTATCCTTCTCTCCATTAACTATGCTATCTAAGCTTGCATCACCAGAATCACTGTCACTCTCCTAATTCTCTTATCAACATCATTAAAGCAATTATTAAGATTAACAAGGTTGCTCTCAAAATTGAATCTTAAAAAAAAAGATCTATTAGTAACTTCATTCCAATACTTCCCTTTTGATAGTCCCCATTGTCTTCTGACTACTCCCCTACTCTCCTTACCCACTTTCAGTTCTTTTAATGATTCTTATCATGTCCAGCTTAATTAATAATTTCCCACAAGGCAATATATCAAATACAATCAAGATAGAATACTTCTATCCATTCCCTTTGCCTAAAAATATCACAGAATTTATCAAAAATGATCTTTCGTTAATCTGAGATAATCTACCTTTGATTAAAAAGATGTGACATTTCATTCCATTTACCTCCATGCTCTTTATTATTCTCTCCTTCACATTTTATTTTAAAGCCTACCGAGAGCAGACCAACACATACTTAGATGCCTGGATCAGTTTTTGCACCTTTCTAAAATACCTTTGCTACTTTATAGTTACCTGGTAACATTTCTGCCTTTCTCTAACACATCTTCTACCAGAAATTTCATGTACCATGTCTTTCAGACCTCTCAGTTGAAGATCGGACCTTCTATTGCCGTCTGTCTCTCCTTCTTTGTGCGCTAAATTTTTTAGTATCTTTTTCCCGCTAGCCACTTAATCAGCCAGCCCCAGCTGCTGATAGCTGCAACAGGGAAAACGCGTTAATCTGGTTTCAGGACGGCATCTAGATCATCTCTCACCTTTACTTTGCACTTACTGCACAGTGGCTGCATTACACCTCTTTCCTAGCTCTCTTGGTGGTTTAGGCTGCTGGAAAACTTTGAGAGATCTAACATGCCTCAGATTAGGAGGCAAAATAAGGTTCAGAAACAATCGTGACCATTTGAGTTCCTGTAACATTCATACAAGAGAACTTCTTTTTCTTTTACCCAAGTGAATACAGTTCCTTGCATACAGTTGTGTTTCGTATTTAGCAAAGCAGCTCATGCATTTATTTTGCAAGGCTTTTTTTTTTAATTAATATATACATTTTATTACAAATGATATGGCACAGTACAATTGAAGGAATTCATAGGTTTTTAGAAGACTTTACATAGCGTGGGGAAGTCTTCCCAGAAAGTGAAAGAAGTAATAAGAACACATGAAGCATGTTGGGGCTGCTATCTCAATGTATTTGGCACAATACACCCTTGTGCTGCTTTGAAAGTTTGCAAACCACTAATGCAAGACAGAATTGGTGAAATCACTGAGATTCATAGTGAAAGCTGACACACAAAATGTTGCAACCTGCTCTTGGGAAATCTTAACACAACAGCCGAAGGAGCTACATGAGAAGAGTGGATTAGGCAACAACTCTGCCATGCTCAGCAACAGAAATCTTTCAGTATCACCATGGTGATTTGTCCTCATAAAATATTTTCACTCTATCTGCACTGGAACAAGTGAGCTTCTCCAGGGTCCCTCCCAGCTGGGACCTGAATTTGTACAGCACGTGTGTTTCATGGTTTGCTCCATACTACTGGTCACGAGGGCCCTGCTCTGGCCTCAGACTTCCAAGGCAATGCACAAGACAGTTTATCTACCAGTTCTTGTCACTCAGTCATCCAGGGTAATTCCTCTCCTTTTAATTCCTGCAGGTTTCCTTTGAATAGTGTGCATCCAGACACTTTCCAACACACAGGTGAGATGAGGCTGATGACTCACTATCAGTTCTACAGCTGGTGTCAAGGTCTTTAATCACACAGGGCTCCCACGAACTGAAATGACATAACTTCATATTTACAAAACAATATTTAACAAGAAAAAAATAGAGTCAGTCTTGTCAGAAACCTGAAATATCCCCGTGCTTAAAGCTAGAAGGGAACCTTTCTTGTTGTAGGTATGCCAGTTGTTGAGACTATCCAACACCTTCCACCGCTGCTTTCTAGTATCATTCTTCCGTTGCTTAAAATGAGATATTTTAACCAACTGAAAAAAAATTTGCATATACTGAAAATATGACACAAGTTGAAAGCTTTTGAAAGAAGAAATCACTTAGCTTTTTTTCTAAATTAAGTTAGAGAACAATAATCCAGGTTTGCTCTTCTTAAAAAACTCCTACAACTGTTACGTGGAGTAATTTTAAGAGAGCTGGACAGACGGTAGCCAGAATAATATATCTGCGCCTTTGTCTGTACTCATGAAAACGTGCCCAAATTCTAAGCTGCAAGACTCTGTATATGTTGGATAAATTTTAGCTAAGATATGCAGATGTTCGGGCTAAGTCTCAGGTCTGTTAAGCTGGCCACGTAGACTTACTTTATATTTTGCATAAGATCTTCTGCAAAAATACAGCTCTTAAACCTGCTCTATGACAGGAGCTACAAACAGCTCCACAGCAGTTATCTCAGGTTTGAGCATTTGTGCACGCTCTGCCCATGGTATCCCGAGACTTCCAACAATCTTTAAGTGCTCACCTTCCCGGCAGCGTAACCTCTTTCCCATGTTAGACACAGGCGATTGAGACCCAGAACGTGGGCTTCCCATGTTCTAGGTTTTTCTTCTAGACCCAAGAGCAGCTTTTCTCCGAGACAAACACAGCCTGTGGCAGATGCAGCTTTTCTTTTCCTTCACCCTTCAAATGTGTTTGTTGAATAAATATATAAAATATTCTGTTTTCGGGGTGTACAAGTTATACCCAGTCCCCAACACAGCTAATTAAGACTGTGTCAGTCAGAAAACAAAAAGAAGTAACATTAAAATTACCATATCCTTAAAACCCCACCTGATCTTCACGACAGTGACATTTTGATAATGACGATGACTCTGCCTCCACAGAGAGAGCTCATTATTTTTGAGATACGTATTTCTATATCAATTTCTGAAAGGAAATGAACCTTAGAGGCACTATAATTGGAATGCTCTCCTCTGCGCTCTTAATTCTCATCAACAAAAAAAAAAAAAAATAAAGGTAACAGAAAAATCTCACCACTAAAATACAAAAGACTGCAACCGTCACTTGCCTGATATATATCCCCAAGAGAGGTATGTGAAACATAACAAAAAGCCAAATATTCAGTTACTTTTACAAGAGATCACCAACTGCCACCTAAACTACCACCACCCATCTTTGGCCATGTTTGCAAAAAGCACTGATGTAGTTCACCTTCCCCAAGGCGTAACATACATGTCCAAAAAAAAATAAAAAGAGAAGTTGAAGTTCAGAATCCTGCCTGACACCATCCTCAAGATTGCAACTAGGTATCAAGACCAGCAGTGATAGATTTTCACACATGCTTTTTTTTTCCATTCACTCCTGTTCCTTGGCTTCAGTTGACTTTATGTGTTGGCTGCCTTGAATCCCAGTTTTAAAAGTGTTAAGAGAACTGAAGCAATTCATCCAGCACTATCAATTTATCTGAGAGGACTCTGGTTTTGATCTGATCTGCAGTTTCTCAATACCTCAGAAATCCATATTCTTCATCTTCCAAAAACCAATGTATTGCACACTCAGCAGCTGAGACAGCAGCAGCTGCTTATACAAAAGTGATACGCTTTCCTTTAAGAAGTCGTCAGGTCCAAGTACAAACGTGGTACTTTGTGACTCCATGTCACAGTATGATCAAGATGTGTACTAATGGTGGCCTTCATGAAAGCAAAACTCAAATACGTCTCTGAGTATAAGCGGGTGCTAGATCCGAATCATCCAGAGACTACATATCTGGAGAGCACCAGGGTTAATATGAACATCCAAACATATATACAACCTCTGAGAAACTAGGGGCTCTGAATAATCCCATTGCTGGATGAAGCAGATATTAGCCAGTTTTTGTGGCACCTGGAACCTTCCCACATCTAACAGAAGCCTCTTTAGAGCCTTCTAGATGAAATCGTATCAGAAAATCAAAAAGCAACAGGAATGCACTCAGGATAGGAGTCTGCTCCCCGTGCACACACAGATCGCTCACACGACGTAATCGCACAGACCCAACCTGTTCTGGAGACTAGTTTCATCTTGCATGCAACACAGTCTACCAGTACATGCACCATGACTGCTTGTCTGGGATTTCTGGATTGCTAGGCATCTGGAAATCCTGGACAAATTACTAAAGCTGACAGAAAAAGGCAAGAGGGGAGCAAACAACCCAAAATGATAGTCTGTGCTTGATCCTCTCTTCCCTAGCTAATTGCTTAAGCAGTTTTCTCAGGCTAGCTCTGTAAACCAGCTCTATTGCCCATTTACAAGACTGCACTGTGAGGTAGAGACATTCACTAGCATTTTAGTGGAGGAAGATCTAGGAAAGCTTACTAAACCTACTAAAATTACAAACTATTAACAGTATTGTACAATAACATAACTTTTTATATATAGTCCTGAGGCTAAACGTATTGAAATGAAGCACAGCTGTTTCAGTGAAACACAGCAGCTATATCCACTCATCCCAGCACTGATTTCACACCAAGGGTCACCCTGAAGCCTCAGCCTGGGAGATTTACCACCAAAACACTGATGTGGTGCTCCAGCCAAAAATTAAGCCGGCGCTAGCAGCTGGAAAAGCGGGCTGAGATTCTCATTAGCTGGGGACCGGGGAGGGCGTGGTTAAGGTATATGTTCATTCCTGAGTCCTACTCCCTTATTGCTATGTGTTTACATCATTCGCCGCTCCCCAGCCGCTCCCCAGCCGCCCTCCTACACAGGCTTCCCCCTGAGAAGAGCCGCTCAAGAGCACAGGCCAACCAATGCTGCGCTGTGCTTCTGCCTTCGGGAAAACGCGTCCTGAGACGCATGCCCCCCATACGTACCCCTCTCCCCCTGGGGAAATATATATATATATATATAAAAGGAAAAGGCACATTCAGCACTCGAGGCGCGCTGCCCCGCACTCGCCCGGAGCTGAAGTGAGGCGGGCGCTGCCTCGGCCCCGCCCGGGCCCTCAGCCCCCGCCGGCCTCCTGCAGCGCAGAGGCACCGCGGGGCCCCGGGGGGCGCCGCGCCTGGCAGCTGCCTGCAGCCCGGGCAGCCCCGGCCGAGACCCGCCGCCGAAACGGCGACGTGCTTCCCGCCTCGGGGGTGCCAGCCCTGCCAGCCGCCGCCCCGCTTCTCCCCCGGCCCGCCCCGCCCCCGCCGGCGCCGGCGAGGGCGGTAGGAAGCGGAAGCGGGGCCGGGGCCGCGGCTGCGCCCCCTGGCGGCGGCGGGGCGGGGCGGCGGGGGGCGGGGCGCGGCGGGGGCGGTGCCGCTGCCGCCAGGCCGTGGCCCCCGCCGCCGCCGCCCCGAGGAGCAGCGGCCGCCGGCGCGCTTCCCCGTCCCGCCCCCTCCCGCGGCGCTCCCTCCCCCGCCTCCCGGCCGGGGCAGCAGGAAGCGGCTCTGATGTCAGCGGCGGCGGCCGCGGCGCGGCTCTGAGCGGCTCCCCCACCCCCGCCGCGGCCCCTTCGCCCCGCTGCTGCTGCCGCCGCCGGGGCTGGCGGAGGCGGCCAGCTTCGGCCCCGGGGGCGCCCCCTTCTCTCCGCCCGGGACGCGCGGCCGAGGCGGCTCCCGGGCTCCCCAGAGGCTGCGGCCTAGGGCAGCCGGCGCGGCGCTCCGCGGGGGTGCGGGAGGGCGCGGGATGCGGAGCGGCGCCGCCGCCGCCGGCGGGGCCTCCGCCCGCCGCCACTGAGGCCCGCGGCAGCCGCGGATGCGGCCTCGCCCCGCGCGGCGGCCCAGGCGGCGCCTCGGCCAGGCCCTCCCCGACCTGCGCCCGCGCGGAGGGCAGGAGCCGCCGCCGCGCCCCGCGTAGCCCCGGCCGAGGCCCTCGGCTGCCCGGCGCCGGGCCCTCCGCCCCCGGGCTGCCCTGGCCTCTCCTCCCCCAGGTGAAAGAGGAGGGATGTCCGCTGCCGCCTCCGCTGAAATGATTGAAACCCCCCCGGTCCTCAACTTCGAAGAAATCGACTACAAAGAGATCGAGGTGGAAGAGGTGAGCGAGGGCCCCGCGGCCTCCCCGCGCGCACCCCCCGCTCCCCGGGCGCGGCCTGCTGGCGGGCCGGAGCGGCCAGCGCGGCCCCCGGCGCGGCGCCGGCCCCCGAGGGCCCCCGGGGTCGCCCTCCCCGGCGCCGTCCCGCCGCTGGCGGAAGAGGCCGCGGAGGCTTCCCGGGTGCGGGGGCTGCCGGGCGCACACCCCCCACACCCCCGCGCAGTGCGGTTCCCTTCTCCTCTGGATGCTGCAGAGGTTGGCACCAGAGAACAAAGGCGGTGTGGCTGGGAGCGGAGGTGCCGGTCTGCTTATACCAACCCTGGTGCGGGCTGAGGTACTGTGGCGTTTTGTTTAAGCGGGATAGATTTATTCAGGACTTCAGTTCTAAAGTTTCGCCGTCCGTTTTGCCACCTACTTTAGTATGGGTGGCAAACACAGGTGTCAAACGCTGTCACAAGTGGGAACTGTTAATTCTGATGTTTCTTTCAGATCTCTATTTCTGTATGCCCCTGCTTTCTCCTTCTGCCACGTAATTGAACCATTGTATATATAATCATCATACCAGTGTTAATTATTTGCTAAGTTTACAGCTCTGTTAGCTGTAAGGGCGTACAGATCTTTTTTTATTATTTTTTTCTTAACATAGGCTAATGATATGCACTCATGGCTCTGTAGCATTTCATTTGTGACCTCTGCATGCTACCCAGGAAGTGACATTCGGTTATCGTATAACATAGCTGGGAGCAAGTTTTTCTTCTTCTTCTGTACAAAGTTTCATAGTAAAATTATTGCCTTCAATTCTTTGAGGCTGGAATGGGATAGATGAAGTACAGAACTTCGTATGTACAGAACTTCGTATGTACCTTTCGTCTGTCTGGAGTTCCTGTGAGAGTAGGATGGGTGTGATCTAGGATAGCTTACATGCTTTACTAAAGGGCTCGGTAGCATGTATATACCACAATTTTGTTTAACTCTCAGAATCACACAAAAAATTGCTGCTGTTGGATTTTTTTTCTTCCTCCGCTGCTAACGTCTCTACAGGAATGAAGTTTCTTCATGCAGATCCATACTGAATTTGATGAGGCCAGCTTCGACCTAACAGTCACCCAAGACTGCTGAAACAGTCTTTCTGCTTTTATTTGTAGATTAACATCTTTCTCTTTCAGTAATAATTACCCTCTTTTTCTTAAAACGTTTCTGCGGAAGTGAATTTAGTTTTGTGTAGTAGCTTTTATAGATATGACAACCACTGTCTCATGTTTTTAAAGTGGTTTGCTAGATACTGGTTTGTTCATAATTATTATACTGAGCTTGCGTGGCCTGAGAGAGTTCGCAGAACATAAAATCTGCAATATTTTCGTAGAACACCAGGCACTTTCTGCTGTATTCAAGTAGTGTTGTGGTAACTTTGGCTTTCACCATAAAGGACATTGGAAATTCTCAGAAGATAGTGTATTCCAAAAGATTGCCTTTTCCCCTTTCTATAAATATGGCAATCATTAAGATTTTTGACTCTCTAAATCTAACGGTTCTTCTTCCCTTTATATGCATTTAACTGTTCTGAAGTGAGAAAATTTTATGGTGTTTGGGAACTGAAAGTATTTTTGCATTTGATAATATGCTGGCGTTTTTGCAACACTTACTAATGGACAGGGATCAAATCACATACTTTGGGAGAAATGGGTTTTCTCACCCAAAGAAGAAAATAAAGTTTATAGGAATTTATCCATCATAAAAAGGTGTCCTGTGATGGCTCATAGAAGTGAGTAGCACATCTAATATGTTACACATAGCACGTTGAATGAATAAAATGCTATACAAATCTTTAATCCTCACAACACCTTTGGGAAGGCTGTTAGCAAGGATTATGTTGCTTTTTTACATGTAGGAAATGTGGAGCTGCTTAGTGTGTAATTGGTGTAACTAGAATTTATCATTCTAAGGTTTAGTGTATAGAGCTTGTCTGTGTCCTACATACCTGCCTAGCACCCACTGACACAGGACTACGTGCACGAAAACGTATGTAGAGATGATGCCTAAGCAGTAATTTGTGCTTAATTTAATGTGATTGTTGCATTATCCTCAAAGTAGTATCTCTGTTGGAGATGACAAAACTCATGTGATATAAGCAGGGGAGCTCTGATGAAGTGTTCTCTCCATGAGAAAATCTGATGACAGCTGGTGTAGCATTTTGAGTTACACTCAGTGTACTTGTCCTACCAGAAATTATTATAGGCAATGGGGATACCATCGTGCTGAATACAGTCTAAACGTTATTGCACAGAGGAAGAAATAAGATCTACTTTACAATAAAACAGGTGGATTAGACCATACTTAGACCTTGCTTTTCTCTGTGGGTGTTGACCTGTTACTCATGATGCAATTTCAGTGCAAATAGTCAACTTTGCAGTCATAACCAAACATACATCCTTACTGAGGATTTTCCGTGCTCTTGCTTCAGGTTCAGAAGTTTTCAAGGATTTTTAAATGGCTCTAAGGACTCAAAATGATCAGATTTTAATCTGATCAGATTTTAATCTTGGCAAACTTCAGATGTTTCAAAATGGAGTGTCAACAGATCTACACTGGGAACTCAAATGAATGCTTGTATAATCATAGCTTTGCTGTTGTATTATCAAGGCTGTCTTGTCAGCAGATAGCAGTCCCACTCTGCCACTGGTTTATTAATAGATATTGAAGTTCTGGAATACTTGCAGGCCCTGAGTCCTTGCTAATAAATGTGAGATCTATAAGTGCGCTTTCGTTTAGGTTTGGCTGAACTCTACTGGATAATATCAAGAATATACCATATTTTGTTTTAACTACCATGCACATGACTACTGTAGTGTTGCTTCCCACTGGTCAAACATGTTTCCAACTTCAAGCTGCCTTTTCGTTATTTAAAGTGCTTAGATGGAGGTAAAATATAGAGATAATTACTATGAATGAGTTGGAGTCAAATCAGAATTGATGTCACACAGTGGGGGCATCTTCAAAACTAGAAGGGGAAAAACAACCTAAAACTTGCATTGAGCAGAAATGTTCCCTACTTTACCATGCAAATTTTTGACTGTGACAATGTCCTCTCTTAAGTTTTCAGGTATTAGATAGACAAATCATTAGAAACTGAATAAATAAAACTACAGAGTTTATCTGAAAACTTAATATAACTGAAATCAAGTTAACAGTAAGAAGTCCAATAGCCCTATTTTAAAATCTTGGATTTAAATTTAGCCTAAATACTGCTGTCGTCTCTTCCCAGAGGAGCTTTCACATCTAAGCAATGAACAGACTTTGGTTTTGAATTGTTCTGGCAACCTGCTCCCTGCCACTCTTTCCTGAAAATCCCACAGCCCTTCCTCCATCACGTAACTCGATAACAGTCCCATACATGACCAAAGCGCAGACCTCTTCATCACATGATGTGTGTGTGCCTTGGATCGCACAGCCAAAAGATGCATGTCTGGTCATGTATGCTGCGGCCCTGCCCAGTCACTGTCTGATGTAGCCAGGTTGAAAACCACTGCCATATTTGCATAGTTGCAAGTTACTTTTGAATAGTCTGAAAGCGTAAATTATTTGAAAACTGTTGTTTAACGCTCTGCTGGTACACTCTAGTATACACTTGAAGTTTGTTTTCAACAGTGTTTGGGCAACAGTAGTTAATTCTAAGGGCATTTAGGGTAATGTTTTCTTTAAGATGAGCAGGTAAGCTTTCTAAATATTTATTTCAGAAAACCTACTTAAGGTGCCAGCAACTAAGGAGATGCAATTTATGGCATGTTCACCTACCTTAGACATTCTTGAAACAGCTGAATAATTTCATTAACTGTCTGAGAAGTGTGCCAAGAACTACGTGTGTTCTTTGTGATTATGGAGCAGAGCAGTTCAGAAACAAGAGAATGGGGAACACAGCAAGACAACTGGGTTTTGCTCCCCTTTGTAGTAGTTAACTTTTAAAAAGTTAATGAGATGCAGAGACCGATTATGTCCATTACACTACATGGTGAAGCAGATTTGTGTAAGCTGCTGCTGAAGATGGAGTTGTTACTGCCTCCATTGTTTTTACGTCCTGGGGGATTTTGTCCAGTTGTAGAATACCAATCTGCAAAATTGGAAGAAGTTTGGACGAGAACCGCAGGTGTGATTTGAGATCTGAACAATATTCTTGGATATCTGACATGAGTACAAAAGGCTTAGTTTTCAAGAGTCAAGGGTGGTAGTTAGGAATCTGTTTGAAGTCAGTCACATCTACAATTTCTCAGCCTTTTTCAGAAAGTAAGCCTTCAAGGAGCAAAGTTGGGCATCCAGAAGCAAAGGCAAAAAAATTAGTACATAGTGAAAAAATACGCCAGAATTTTCTGTGATTTTACTCTAAATACATTTCTGATTTAATTCAAATTGTTTAGTTATACCAGTGGAAGATTCTCTTCATTCATCTACATAAGAAAATAGCTGAAGTGTCAGCTGGAGTGTGAATTTATAGCAAAGTTACACAACACCAATTTCATGTGGATGAAATTTAGCGTGCAGTAAGTGTTAGAAGATGGCTAATAAGCTAGTTAAACTGTTAATGTAAGACTTTACACTTATTTCTACACATGCAGATTTATTCAATGAATGAGTTTGCGTCCTGTAAAATAAACTTATATTTTCCTCTCGTAAAGAATGCATGGGAAAGAAACCTCACAGGCTCTTATATGCCAGTGATGAAAGCCTGATGCGTATTTATGAGATAATAATAAAGTTCCATGTCTAATGCAGCAGCTAAAGTCGCAACTGAGTGACAGTGTAACTGCTATCAGAAACTGGGGGGGAGGCCTTTCCCTAAGAAAAAACCTAAAACAACAGAACGAGCTTCACGTGTCCCTTCTTTATCCCACCCAGTGGATTCTAGTAGTATTTTACTGACTGCAGAATCATTATTTGTTTTTCAAAGACCAGTAATTTTAAAGTCTGCCAGCCCAGCAAGCCCAGCTCATGTTGGAGTCCTTCACGCTGAGTGCCTCGTTACCCAGCATTTTGTGTCTAAAACTGGAATCTCCTGTCTGGGCTTCTGTAACCGAACAAATTGATTTATACTAGAACATCAGACAAGTGTTTTGTTAATGTTTTAAATTACTGGTAATTAAAATGAGTGCAATTCTTAAGATAGATGTGTAAAAGGCTATCAGTATGTAAAAAGCTGGAATGAAAGTATAACCTGATAAACTGTTATCTTTGCTTGAGATGCACGCATTTCTTAGAATGACGGAGCTATCGAACTGCAAAGAGGGCTGGTTGTGTGTTTAGAGCAAAGGAAGAATTTCTAGAAATGCCCATAATTTTAGGAACATATGTGATGGTACTTTGATTCTCCATAAACATGTTCTGAAGAAGTTGAAAAGAGAACGATTTCTTAAAACAAACTAAATTCAGATAGCCGAGACACTAAATAATAACTGTACAGTGTTATGCAGCTCTAACAGATGATGCCCTAAATGTGGACCAACTGTATTACTTTGTGGCAAGCAGAAGTTATGTATATTTATTAAGAATATAAGTTGATTTTTAATAACTGATTTTTTTTCATTAAGAAATACTTTTTTGTATGGAGTTTTGCATAATAAAGTTGAAACTTGGAAACTAAACTAAATTACATAGTTCACTTAAAATTAGTGGGATTGCTTACGGGGGCTTTTTTTGGGGGGTGGGGGGTGCGTTTTGGGGGTTTGGGTTTTTTTCATTGCTGTATGAATCCCAGAAATGGAAGGCAACATTTAGAATTGGGTTGAGCACTAGTACCAATAAACTTAACCAGTCAAAGAACATAGCTGTGAGAGTTGGCAGATCTGAACTCCTTCCTAAAAGTGCTGCCAGGGTATCGGCCACAGTCATTTGTGGCATGGGGCCGATTTGCTTCAACCTGCTTAATAAAGCATAGTGCACACAGAGGAACCAAAGTTGGAATTTGAGGCTGGTTGAATGAATGATAGAAAATGTAGGCATATATTTTTAGGGGCTGTAAACTGTTCATGGCTTCTTTTGACATTTCATTTTTTTCTTTTATCTATATGCTTTGTACGTGTCATACAGGCAGATGGGTGAAAAACTGAAAATAGTAGTGTGCTTTATTGGTACTGCTGGAACTCTGGTAGAATAGAAGCAACTAAATTTAAAAATGTGTTTCTGTTTTTACAAAGCATTGTAGAACATTTTCCCCCTGCCGCAGCCCCATCTTGCATTGTGTCTGAAGCTTGAGAGATCCAAAAGTTCAGTTTGCATAAACCTTTCATTTGCAAATATACCAGTAACCAAAGGGATATAGATATAAGGAAGAAATTCTTCACTAGGAGGGTGGTGAGGCACTGGGACGGGTTGCCCAAAGAAGCTGTGGGTGCCCCATCCCTGGAAGTGTTCAAGGCCAGGTTGGATGCGGCTTTGAGCAACCTGGTCTAGTGGAAGGTGTCCCTGCCCATGGCAGGGGGGTTGGACTAGATGATCTTTACAGTCCCTTCCAACCCAACCTGTTCTATGATTCTATGAGTAACGATAATTTAGAGACTGTTGTCTGTTTGGAAGCGTGGGTTTTGTTGGGTTTGTGTTGGGTTTTTTTAACTGCTTGTCTTGCTTCCCAAAATCATAAACAAACATGTCATGTAGATACTGCAAATTATGAAGACAATTCTCCAATGAATACTAAATCTGTTAACCAGGGAGCTGTTACATTTTATTGCTCTCTTCTATATCCAGCAAGGGTTTTTTAGAAAGAAAAGCACTAGGGTATCCATCATGCAGAGCTAACTAACATGGAAACTTCATGGGTAGAGGTGAAAATTTTGTATCTTTATATTTTTGAGTGAATAGAAAACCTGTGCAGTTAACGCAAAGTTGAAATTAATTCTTCCAAAGTTTTGACATTTGATAGGGGAATAGGGTGCATCTGAATAAACAGAGATGCATTTTTCTTGTTTTACTGTGTGTGGGGAAAATTATTGGTCATATCCCTTAGGACAAAATACATCCTTGAGGGCTTAACATATCTCCAATCTCTGTTTCTTCCATGATTTTGAGTCTACATACTTACCAGTCAGTATAGTCTACATACTTACAAGTCAGTATCATGTATCTTTGTTTATGTACAGCATTTGATACTGTTTGTACACAGAGGCAGAGGTAATGTTTGTTCCAGGGATCTTGTATGGTTCATATTCTTTAAATAAGACTCCAAATACATTATCTGGAAAACATGCAAACGGCACTCTCTTTCACCATGTCACTGTGTCGCACAGTAAAACATAACTTTTTTCTGGTATGAATTTTACAGGGAGAGGAATAAATTTGTATATACTTTTCAGTCTTTAAAGCTCTAAGCATTTCTGCCAGTTTAAAATGTGTCTGTCATGTACTAACTGAGCGGTTCTTGACAAACGTAATTCTATTCTGTGGAAAAGTAGAAGCACTGGTGTTTGATTCCTAAACGTGCCATCTGCCCTATATTTTCCTTTTTTCTCCTAGAAGATATTCAGAGGGATAAAATCTTTTACCAAAAGAATGTGTTTATTTTTAGATCATTTTCCAAACATACACAGTGGTACAGATCAACTTCTGTTTATTGATTTGTTGTGTCAATAATTCCATTAACTGTGCTTCATATAATTCAGAATATGCACTACTGCCCAAACATATGGTGTGGCACCAACAGCAGGGGACAAGAAGGAATGAGCGTGAAGAAACTAAAGTTCAGGCAGCGCCTCCCTCCTGTGCTATTAAGTTACTTAGTTCCAGCACACGGTGTTGAAGGAAACTACGTAGTGTTTAAACTGTTCTGACAAATTCTAAGACTTGCTCCTTTAAAGAATAAGTTCAGTGAAAACTTAAAGGAGGAAAATGAAATGTAAGTGGAATCCACCACAAACTCCATTCTGTCAATTATAAAGGATGTTTTTACAATGAGTAAGATTTTTTTTTCCAGATTAAGACATACTGGCTTTCACATATGGTAAACTTCAAATTTGTATCAGATCCGTCATTGCTTCTGACGGTTGCTTGTTTCGTATGCTGTCCAAGAGGCTGAGCTGCTTTAGTGGAGGATCAGCTCTTCTGTTTTCCCTGTATCCTAGGTAAATATTCAATGTATTCGTGTCCTCTTCTCAAGTTCAACCCTCTGCCTAAGCAGGCACCAAGTCACTGATAAATTGTTATGAAACCTTGACTGCCTAGTCATTTATCAAACTCTTTTCACCAACCGTAAAATTGATATATCTGATGGTCTCTCACAGCTTTCTATTACGTAATTAAGATTTAGATTGCCTGGTAAGCTCTTCCTGTTGGTGCCTGACACTGATGATTTCCCCCCCCCCCCCCCCCCAGTCATTAGCAGGAATTCAGAAAGTGCATCTGATTCTTGGAATTTATTCCACTTTTCAACCAGTGCCCAAGTATTGTGACATTTATGGCACAATGTGAAACATCACATTGGGTGGTACATTCATTTATCTCAGTTTCTTCATTGAATAGAAATGTTACTTAAAAATATGGCAAAATTGAAAAATAATGGTTTCTCTAGTATGTGAACTGGAAACACGTGTACCAATTCTTGGTATTAAATTTGCAAATAGTCATGGATTTCTCTTCAGGGGAACAGTATGCAATTGTATTGGCTTATGGGCTGAATTTGACCATGTGGAATCAAATGCAAGAGATACTTGGGCTTTCTTTTTTTTTTTCATATATGTAACTTTATTTTTATATACATGTGAAAAATAAATATATTTAATATATAAAAATAGATGTGGTATATATTATGTAATCATCATATTAAAATTATATCAGTAATAAATATAATATATTTGTACATATGGACATACACAGGTCTTTTCAACAAGGAAAGATATGACTAACCAAAAAACTAAGCCTGATCCATCACAAACTGTTGTAAATGATAAAGGCTAAGTTTAAAAAAAAAAAAAAAAAAAAAAATCGCTTCATTAAATTTTATCGGTTGTATCTGAGACCAATCTTTTAACTGACATACATGCACTGTTTTCAAATAGCAATTTTTTTTCCGTGTCACTGAATTAAATGTAATAGAGCCGTAGTCAAAAACCGTGAAAGAGTGTGAGAAAAGGTACATTGAGAAAAGGAGTCTTCTGAAAGGAGTCTCATTCAGCCTTGTGCCATAAGGCCAATTGTGTCCAGGTAGGAGAGATCATTGTATGCACACCTCCTTTTCCCTAAGTGGAGGGAAGACTTCTTCCCAGTTACTTCACCAGTGTGGGTTCCTCCATACTGTAGGGGAGCAGCAGGCCTTGAATTGCTGCTGCCAGTGCAGTTCGTCCTGCCAAAGTTGCCTGGTGGCATCCTTCTCTTGTTAACTGTCTGTCCTTAGTACTTCTCAGGTGTGAGCAGGCTGCTATCCGAGTTAAATGTGCTCATGCAGTGTATGACTTCCGTGTGCTCAGTAAATCAGCACTGCTGTGAAATGCAGACTTATGGCGCACACACACAGACTGATGAGATTTTTCTTAAACTGTCGGTCTGGTCGTGCGCTGTGCCAGGTGGGTAGAAGGCTTGTAATGGACAACTTTCTTGTGCCAGTAGAAGAAGATGGGGGGCCTGCCAACCCCAAGAAATTGGGCAATTTTATTCAAAATGTAGTCTTGAGAGAGAAGAGGAAATACCAAGGGAGACTATTTGGGACTTTTAGGTCTTCAGGTGACTCACTGTTTCCAGTTTGTTTATACATACTATTTTCGTCGGCCACTTGACTGTCATTCATATGGGTTGGTGTTTCCAATCTCAGTTGTGGACTGCAAGAAAATGTTTGGTGTGTGTTATATTGAGAGAAGAGTCAAGGCCCTATATTGTAGCTGGGGGAGGAGGTTACAATCAACAGGTCCCTTTTTATATGGGGCAGAATGGGGCATGTTCTGCTGATCTGCTGTGGATATCTTTGTGGTAGACTCAGTCTATGAACCACTGCTGTGGAGGGTGAGAAGCCAGGAGATCCTGGAAGGCTAAGTGTGTGCCGTAATGTAAAAGAGAAAAATACTTCTTTGTGTCTATTAAGGAAACCAGAAGAGGAAAATGCTGTTGGATCACCATTCCTGGGCAGCCATCTCTCATATCCATATGTAACCTTACAAAAATATTGAGCATACTTCCCCTTTTCTCATCTTCCGTAATGCAAAATCTTGATTATTTTTTTAATTTATATTTTTCCCCTCTTGAAATTGGGCCCTTGATTGCAGACTTTCTCATATGCAGCATGAAAGTTTAGTAGGTCTTGAGCTATGCACCTGCAGCCTTGTCTGCCCTGTTCTCAAGGGAAATCAGCTTCAATATTTATTTATTTATTCGTTAAGAAAGCAAGTAGCAAGAACCTAACCCAAGCATGGTTTACATACACTATAGTCAGTTTGCTTTGGTATGGAGCCTTGACAAGTACAGTCTGGTGATTGTACCTTCCTGGCTACTGAGTTGCCTTCTCTGGATCAACACTCTTAATTTGCATTCCGGATTATTACTGTATTGGGGGCCATCTCAAAAAAAGAGTTGAAATTACGAGATGTTATTTCCTCAAAGGATGAGCATTCAGGCAGTAGGCAGTTCGCGTTGTTTCAGCATAGTGAATGGGTGGTTATTCACTGATCTCCTACAAATCACACTTTTCTTTTAAGAAGCCATCCTCTTAAGGAGTGAATTCAATAGTGAACCTATAAGAATCAGTGTACTGTTTATACTGTGGATGCAATATTATTGTGGGTCCTTTAATTATGTTGCATCTCTATATTTTAGTTTTGGATATTCCCCACCCCTACCCCCTTCAAAATCTTTTCCCCTTTTCATTGGATAAAGTCATAAATAACTATGACTTTCCAGTGAAGAGCTTTATAATTTTGGAAAGTGTGGTTTTTTCCATCCAAAATCATATTCATGTGTGTGCATTACCCATTTAAGGAAGACAGGAAAATTAAATTTTGCCATAATAAGCTGCTATGGTAATCACATTTGTAAATGCTTCCACTCGACCCTCTCCCTACTCTCTTTCCTTTCCCTTCTTTTTTCTTTCACCTCCCAAAAAAGTGTTTATTTCATTAGAAGTATCTGCTTTGTTCCTCGGGATACATATGATATTACTTGAAGTCAAGGGCTAGGAACATGAGCACAGAATGCTGTTAAAACCAGCAGTGAAGCAAGGCTGCTAGGGCCAAATACAGAATCCGAGACCAGCCCACATAGCCCCTTGTCCATTTCTTCCCCCCACATCCTTCTCATCTGCCCTGCCTTGCATTTTTTGGAGTTGGAAGAGATCTTATCCCGTAGCTTCTTCTGTGCCTTCCATATCCTCCTCCTCTCCACCTTTCTTTTGGGCATGTGTGTAACAACTTGCTTGTCTGTGCTTTCCTGTAGCAGCTAGAGTCACCGTTTTGGTGACACTCTAGTTTCAAACTTTACATTGCATATGCATGTTTTGTTGTTATTTCTGTATGTTGCCATTTTTGCCCTGAAGAACATAATTAAAAGAAGTGAAATTTCAATTTACCATAGTTTATAACTCACCAGTAACTGAAAGTGACTTCATAGAAAAAGGACACCCTCTCTATCAGGCTTTCATTTTTGTGCTTGGTTTCAAAGAACCACTCCAAATAGTGGTGGTGTTGGAGCTTCTTCACAGCAAACATTAAAGGATTCTTGAATAATATAGTATGCAGAAGCTGCTACCACTGCTTCTGTGAAGTTACAGTGAAGAGTTATGACTCTTGCCTGGTTTTGTGTATTTTTAGGCAATGTTAATCTGAAATAAACTAGAAAGGAGACATCAACAAATATAGAGAAAGCGTAGTTTATACAGACAACGTCCTTATTTGGAGGACTCTCAGGACAATTTACACTGTTGAGGCATCTGTGAGAAAATGGAAGGATAATTTTGAGCACACTGAACACCTCATCCAGACTTCACCATAGTCCCGTGCAATTGTTTGCATATGCATTTAAATTTCAGAATTTTGAGTTCCTATTACTAGCAAGCATAAACGAATACAGCAGATAGATATAATTTCACTGGTCAAATCTATAAAAATAAATTTGCCATCATTCCCCTAATTTTCTTCTGAACAGATCTTGTTGAAATAATTAAGATCATGTTTTTCTGAAATACTGTTAATGCATGTTAATAATGTTTTGTATGTGTGTTTTCCTGTTTCTTCTGTAAATGATCTCTGGAGGAAGCTTAGCTAAGCTCCAGTTACGCTTTGATGGCATAATATTAAATTGCTGCTGCAAAGCATGATTCTGTGTGTCTTCAGTTTTCTAAGGTAAATTTCTTTTCTGTTTGTGAAGTCCTGCACAGCAAATGAAACCATTTCAGGTTTTAACTCAAGTGTTTCATATTGTTCTAGGTTGTTGGAAGAGGAGCCTTTGGTGTGGTCTGCAAGGCAAAATGGCGAGCAAAAGATGTAGCCATTAAACAAATAGAAAGTGAATCTGAAAGGAAAGCCTTCATTGTAGAGGTACAGTAAGTTTGCTGGAAAACGTGGTGTTTGGTAGAGCTAGTTTTCTTCAGTGCATGGGTGTATATTGTGTACTAAAAGCTATGGCTGCATTACAAGGTAAATGCAGCCTGTGGTACCCAGTAGAGGTACCCCTTGTCATGCAGAACAGGACACCTGTCAGAGCACGTTGCGGCTCCTTTAGTTCGCTTCCCATAAAAACTGGAAGGCAAGAACAGGGAAAGGAGGGCACACAGGTCGGGGAAACACCAGTTCCTGGATTCTGTCCCAATGTGGAGTCAGGGGGCAGCTGAAATACCCACCAAAATCCTGGAGCTGATTAACGCTTCCAGGGGCTACAGGTTCTTCATACAATCAGGTCCATACTTGAAACTGTTCCTTAGGTTTTTCAGCAATTCTAATCATATCATTATTTTTTCTAACATATAAGTCTATTAATACATGTAACTCATTTAAGGGCAATCACTCTTTCCATTCAATGTCTACTCCTTCAGAAAGATCTTGAGTAGTTCAGATATACCAGTAAACTTCCCAAGAAGTTTATTGTTGTGACAATAACAACAATATAACATAAATAACATAATAAAACAAATAACATTTTCTAGAATCAAAAGTTAGCCATGTAATTTAAATAAGATATATTGTCACATGCTGCTTAGTATTTAGTCAGTAGGAATGTAGGATGTTCAAGATATACAAAATATGTTAAAAATAAATTTCTTAATTTTGGAACTAAAAATGTAACACACTGAAGGGGTAAAGGAAGCATATTTGTAATAGGCTTCTCTGTGTAAATATTTGTATGTTGTTCATTACCATGGAAAGTTTTTAATGTTATTAATCTGAGTCTAATTTAATACTGAGTAGATCTGATCAGTCTCTTAGCATTTTTGTGTTCAAAAGAGATCTGAGAAGATAAGCCCAGAAATACTTCAGTAATTACTGGGATTCAGGAAATCCTACACAGTGCAAGCATCAGTTGTGATATTCCATTCTGGTTTTTTAGAACTTCTGAAGTATGCAGAAAAAAAATAACATTAGCTCTCTAGATGATGAACATCATAAGTTGGCCCAGAAGTCTGTGTAAAGGGAAAAAAATTCCTTTTTCCTTTTCTTCTACTGCCTACTGTTAAAGAAAAATTCAGTGCAAAATAGTTTAATTGTCAATTAGTGCAAGCAGCAGTAGTGGAACTGTGTCATGTTAATATTAAACTGGCTGGCTTATTTTATAGGGTTGTGGGTTTTGTTTTGGGTTTCGGTTTTTGTTGGGTTTTTTTTTGGTTTGGTTTTTTTTTTTTTTTTAAGAATAGTAACTTTCTATATAGTGAATAAAGCCAATATGATTCAGGTGGTTTATGAAGTCAGACAGTTGGGATTCCAAAATTGGAGGCTCCAGGAAGAACACCAAACCTATAGAGGTCATAGTTGCACAGTGTTTATGACTTCAGTGATTTTACTACACCATGAAAAAATACTTTCTTTAAATTTAATTTCTTTAAAATTTCTTTCAAATACAGTTCCAGTATACAGTTTATATTTTAGACACAAATGTAATTACATAAATTAAAATGCAAACAGGGATATCCGTCTTGTAAGTCCTAAAATCACCATCTAGGGTTATGCAGATATATAAAACTGTAATTGCTGTTGTGGTGTATGAATTATAGATGTGAAAATAAATCATTAGCCTTTTTTCCCCGTGGTTTGAAATGAAGTGTGATTTGTATTGCAGCTTCGACAACTGTCACGAGTAAACCATCCCAATATTGTGAAGTTATATGGAGCCTGTCTAAACCCAGTAAGTTATAGCTTTGTCAGTATGACAAAAGGTGACTAGCCTAGCATACACAAGCGTGGATGCACAAAATGTGTACTTTATATACAAAAATGTATGTTTTATATATATTTTGTATGTTTTAGCCATAAAAGGAAATATACAGATATGTAGGTTAGTTGATATTTTCAGGTTTTTGGTTTTTGTTTCCCCTTCTGTGAGAAAGAAATTATTTCAAGAAAACCCCAAATGCTGTTTCTAAACACCAATTACACTTCAGTTTGTCAGAACAACATCTGGTGTATTACATGTGTAGTATCATTCATATCTACAGTCCTATTAATTGCAAGTCAGCGATACGAAAAGAGAATACGTTAGCAACACATGACTCATAGCTTGTAAATCAGTTCCTATTCTCACATATGCAGTTTTCAGGATTTGCTTTCTTTCTGCCACAGCTGCAAACAGTCCCACAAATTCTTAAAGCAGAAAAGCAAGTACTGTGACAGGGCTATTTGATTGGGTAAAATAATGCTGCATCCTTTTTTCCTTAGTACTAGTGAAATTCTTTTGACGTGGTATTTAAAATTTTTTGTAAACCACTAAAAAAAAAGTAAAGGCAAATGACTTGCAGTTTGAAGACAGCATTTGCTTTTCAAGATGGGGGGAGGTCATTCTGTTCTTTCCTAACTTACAGTGGGAACTAAGTATAAAACTGATTTCTGTTTCTTATACATAAATATGTACCATTCAAACTGACTCTTTACCCCATAGATAAATTTTCCATTAGCTGAGCTATGGAGACTTTGCAGTTCCTATCAAAGAACTTTCAGTTTACAAAAGCTATTTTCTGCCCCAACGTTTAAAACATCCTTATTTTTTGTCCCCTCCTCCCTCAAAGGTGTGTCTTGTTATGGAGTATGCTGAAGGAGGTTCTCTGTACAATGGTGAGTATCATTTCAACATAGTGTCTTCCTGGAGCTGAAGTGCTAGTGTTAGGACAAACATGATCTAAAATATGAAATTGTTTCATACATATGTCTCCATCCTTGGAGATACTTAGAAGCCACCTGGATGCAGTCCTGGGCAACTGGCTCTAGGTGGCCTGCTTGACCCTGCTTGCTGGACCTCCAGAAGTCCCTTCCAACCCCAACCATTCTGTGGTTCTTTGAAATTCTTAAAATAATTTTAAGGAGAAAGGAGCGTGCTTTTAAAAAACACTTTTAAAAACCACTTTTAAAAAACAGTCCACTGGTTTTGTTTCTTGATACCAGGTTTTTATATTTTACACAAGTCATCTCGGGTTTTCCAGTGGAACATCTGAAAAGATTCTTCCTTAACTTGTAAATCCCTCAGCATTTAACACAGACTTTACCAGGGATAGCTGAGAACAAGCAACACCTTTCATATTGAATTTTAACATCAAAAATTATGAAAAACTTACTAAAAATTTGAAAATATTTTGACGTTTCCATTATTTTAACAGTCTGCAGAAGGATATTTTCAGTTGCAGTGATGAGGCGTTGATAATTACTTAGATTCCATAGAGCTTTCTGACTGGTATGTTGTTAACTCCATTGTATCTGTTGTAATATGCAATAAAGTTCTTTTTAGTTTGTGCCTTTGTTTTGCAGTGCTGCATGGTGCTGAACCTCTGCCTCATTATACCGCTGCACATGCCATGAGTTGGTGTTTACAGTGTTCCCAAGGAGTGGCGTATCTCCACAGTATGAAACCAAAGGCTCTAATCCACAGAGATCTGAAACCACCAAAGTAGGTTTATGATTCATATTTCGTATTTTCTTACAATTGGAATTTAAGATAATTTATAATAATTTCATTGCATTTGAAAGAAATACCTTTAATTGATAATAACTTTATTGGATGTACTATATTCTAAATGAAAGCTGTGCATTTGAAACTTCAGTTGCGGAATGATGGTGCATGATACAGGAAATGAACTGCACTCAGTTACTTTCTGTTAAACGGGAAAAAATATCCTGCTCCTGTCCGGCATCATGGAAGAGGATTTTGATAGGGATAGGGCTTCTAATCAGAGGCATTTAAAATGGCCCAGCTTTACAATGGGTTGTGGTGTTCAGTAAGAGAACGTTAGGTGGGGGGGTTATTTGGTTGCTTGGTTTTAGCATCGTATTTAATCTGGTATATTAGAGCTCTTTCCCCACATGGCCATCCTCCTCTGTCCCCTCCTTCTGCCTGTTCCACTACCCCTGCCAGAATCTCCCATCACTTTCCAACTGAAACAAAAATGAATAGTTTTCTGCTCAGTCAGTTTGTTGATCTGACTCATTTTACAGCTTCAGATCTGGCTCTACAGATGAGGTGGAAACAGATTTGGGGATCAGCAGGATCACCCTCTTTTCGTGCTAGCCTGCTGTTATTGTCAGATAAAATCATAACATGAAGCCACACTTTAAATCTTGAACTCTTTCTTGTATCTCCAGTTTTGATTTAGAGAGCTGTTGAACACGTAACTTCGAGTGCTTTCATTTAAATTAAATAGCTACATCGACTGACATTAATGGGAGTCTTGATCGTTCTTCTGGTAAAATTGTAACAGCACTTGTTTTTCAGCCTCTGGCATCTGAAAGACTGATTTTGTCAATATATGCTTAGTGGTTTACTATGGGTAAATATATTTATTTAAAATCTAGCATGTAGAAATACTAATAAATTACAATATATGTTTGATTATTTGAAAATATTTCATATGTTCAGATTAGGCACAAGTGACCTTACTTATTTCTCAAATTACAAAACTAAAGCACTGAGAAGCAAAGCTTTAGATATTCAACTGTATTAGAATGATAGTTGTTGGGATAAAAAAAAATCAGTGGTTTGTTACCAGACTATTTCATCCTACAATTTTAATTTTTTTTGTTGTTGTTCTTTGACAGTTTGCTCTTGGTAGCTGGGGGGACAGTTCTAAAAATCTGTGATTTTGGTACAGCCTGTGATATTCAAACACATATGACCAACAATAAGGGAAGTGCTGCTTGGATGGCACCTGAAGTTTTTGAAGGTAACAATAATTTACAGTGTCAATATTATGTGTTCTTTCTAGGAATGCAACTGTGAATGAATTTGGTATAGGAAAAAGAGCATCATGTAATCTTACTTTATTTCAATCAGTGTACTAAAGTTTGAGGTAACAGCTGAAAGAGTCTTGGCAGAAGTCTAACATTTATTTAAAAATCTGTATGATTGTATATTGCCAAATAATATGCAGAGTATTGAAGAGCAGCACTGAAATGACTCTTACCATGTTAGTATTAGTTAATTACATGAAGATGTGGAACCTTTATTTGTGTCATTGCTGAGATTTACGTAAGTATTACCTTTAGACAGCTGCTCTTTCTTATTTTATAAGCAAGTAAAACACAGCCAGAGGGCTATTTCCCCAGGATTGTGCTGTTTCCGAGATTCTTAAGTAATTTCAAACTCTTCTGACATTTAAATATGCTGTCATTACTTTCACTCCCTATTCTGATCAGCTTTTATCTTTAGAATTTCCCCGTTAGTGTCTCTAAATTGAACATAATTGCCTTCATTTTCAATCCCCCACTTTCTTGTAACTCCATCTGTGTCTGCTTTTTATGTAATCTAGAGATTTGATGTGCTTCCTCTTTCCTACATACTGAGAAACTTGTTATTAAGAGTTGATTTAGTTAAGTGGGAAAACAAGCTGTTTCTTGGAGTGTAGCGGGGAAGACACTTGATAATTAGATAGGTATAATTGCTGCATGATTATCAGAGAAATAATCCAGTCAATATTAGATTGCAAATTAAACACCTTTTAGCCAGTCAGTACCTTAAATTATCATTGCGATTAGCAGAATGGTCTGGAGAAGTCATCTTCCTGCTTTAGGAAGCAAGTGTCCTGGTTTTGATATATTTGACAAGTGCCTATGTGCAGCAATGGTTTCCCAGATTCTGGATCCAAGTGGCCTCTTCTTTTACTGTCCTTAATCCAGAGAGAAGGAGCAAATTATATATGTCCATATACGCTTCTAGGAGGTGTTTCCTCCCAAACATCACCTTTGGAGCTTTTGTTTTGAAGGTACCTTTTTCTCCCACATATTGCTTAGAGGACCCACCCAAGGGTGATCTGTTTCATTCTGGTGCCTAAACATTTTCCATTATGTCACCTTATACTGAGGCACCTACTCTGTTTCTTTAACTCTAGCTAGGAATGCTTCTTTTCTTAACATTTGTTTACTATTAAATGAAATTATATAAATAAGAGATCATTTTTTCTTTTTGAAATAACCAATTGGATGATCTGTGTTAAAGCTAGATTTTTTTGAGTGAAAAATCTTACTCTAAACCAGATTTTGAATTAAGTATATTGTAGGGATTTACAGTACATATCCTAATTCCTCTGGTGTATGAATTCCGCAAGGCAGAACAAAGAAATCTTGTATTGCAAATTTATTGTTGGACAGCAGCAAAAGCCTTCAGTTTACAGCTGGTTTTATGTACTTTTATCAGAAGCATTTAGTGATAATGACAAATCTTTATACAAGTATCAAGGAAAGAAAGGAATCTAGTAGCTTCCATGGTGCACCATATCAAGTTACTCTTGAAACAGTTATTAAACTGCTAAAATTATCGTATCAAATGTCAAAATTGTTAAAAATTTGTTTGCTTACGCTACTGCATCAGAATTCAGCAATGGAATAAATGCTAATATTATTTTAGTACTTTTCTAGTACTAACATTTTTAGATGAGAACAATAAAGGCACAAGAAGTATCTGTTGTAGATGGCAGAGTGCTCATTGAAGTAATTGCCCTAATATTAAAATTTTCCCCCCATTTTAAATATTAGGGCACCTAAAGCCTTGTACAGATCAAACAATCTAAATGAAACCAATATCATTTAGCTCAGGATAAAGTGAAAGAGAACAAGTGCTCTAATTTCAGAACTCCCTTTAGAAGAAACTTTTTAAATTTCTTTGGGATAATTGGATAAATCAAGGAATGGTTGTGTCTATCTGTTATCCTGCCTTGGTCTGTTACATAATGAAACAGTACAGAATACTCTCTCACTTCTTTTGGACTCTCCATTCTCAGAATTAGTCCAAGACTTCTCAGTCACAAAACAGGGTTTCCTTGCTCAAACAGGAGAATAACACTACTTCCCTGTCATAGGCTGTGTTTTGCAGAAGTGCTGTGGCTGCATAGCGAAGAGGGACTGTTTTGTTTCCCTTAGCAATCTGCCGTTGTTAACAGATACCTTTTTTTCCCAGCGCCTTTGAGAAAAAAAGCGGACTTTGCTATTCCCCTTCAGTAACTTTTGAACTCGTTAGCCACATTCAGCTACTTTGATACAGGTGTAAAGAGTTTTGGAGATGCCAGGTTCTTAGAGTTTTGTAAAATCAGTAGCTGGGAGAAGTCCAAATTAGCGCCTTCACTTAGAGAGGACTTGTGGTTCATGCTGCAGCCTGTCTCTCCTGTCTGCCTTGCAAACTTGCTGGTCTGCAAGAACTGGCCTGAGAACATGCTGCTTTCCTTGCAAGGTTTGTCAGAGGTATGGGGGCAGAGGAAGATGGCTCATAGGTAGAGTGGAGCTTATTGCAATTGCATACTATATGATGGGTATCCATATGAAACTAGGTTTCTTTAATTCCACTGTTTAGGAAATGATTTGTCTCAATGCTTTCTGATTACGTATTAAAAAAAAAAAAACAAAACCCTCTTGGCCACTCGATGCCAAGTTTGATCCTTGTTTGATGGCAGATGAACAAATCTCTATCATTTATATTCACACATTTATTATGTCATTAGCCATTCACATTTCTTTTTATTATTTGCGTGAGTTACGGTTACAGAGCATACATTCTTTCTTTGCAGTCTCTGAACATTTTTGTTCATTATTCTATATCCACTACATGTCTTCCGCACCTTTAACAGGAGTCTTAAAATATTGAACTTATGGTCAAAGAACTTTAAGTAATGACATGACAAAAGGAGTAAGAATAATAAACGGGGAGGAAATAAGATGGTGAGGAATTGAGGAATCTGCTGATTTGTTCATATGCTAACTCCTAGTTCTGCTAAAAACCTGTAATTAATAAAGAGCAATGGATATGACGGGTATGTTATTGACTGGCATATTGTGACTAACATGGAAGAAGTGAATTCAAGAAGACTATTTAGAGTAAGCAAGCATAGTCAGTTAAATTCTGAATGCAAGAGATCTTTGAAACTTAATAAATTGCATTTTATATTATATGAGAAAACTGACGCATTTTATCATTTCAGGATGATTCCAAGTGAAAAGGATTGATTTCCAGAGAGGCATTCTTAACGATCCTACTGTCAAATGATTTCAGACTTAGGTTAGCGTGAATCAGCCAGCTTTAGAAAACTGTTTTTTTTCTTAGCAAAACAAATGTGAAGTGAAAGGAAGCATATAGAGCTATTTATCAGGTCAAACTGTACTTCTTTTTAATGTGTTATATAGAAAAGAGACAAATTGTATTGATGGCTTTCTTCCAGGTAGCAATTACAGTGAAAAATGTGATGTTTTCAGTTGGGGTATTATTCTCTGGGAGGTAATCACCCGTAGGAAACCTTTTGATGAGATTGGTGGTCCAGCTTTCCGCATAATGTGGGCAGTTCACAATGGTGAGTTGAAAATACTTTATTGCATTTGAAGTTGTGTATTTGACCTATAAATTTGCTAAACACTCTTAACTGTGAAGCTTTAAATTACTAGGTTTACCATTTCATGCTTCATTAAATATGCATTTTTGTCATAAAGACTCAATAGTTAGACACTACCACTTTTGCATCAGTGTGGATTGTGTGTTATTTGACTGCTACAATGCTTGCATTTCCTGCTACATGTAAGTAGTGTATGAACAAACAAGGAAAAACAGCCACATTCTTTTTGTTATGACACTCCATTTTAAAAGTGATCTGAATCATGTGCTACAAAAAACCCCACAACCCCTCTGTCTGGATGAATGACAATTTTACTAGCCAAGTTGTGTGTGTCTCTCTCTCTCTCTCTTTTTTAAAATTGGGTGTCTACAGTACATGTGTGAGTTTAGGTAACTTGACCTGTCTTTAGAAATGCTAGAAACTGTCAAACTTCTGCAGGACCATTAGGCATTAAAAATATTACTTTGTTTTTCATCTTTTTTGGTTTGGTTTGGTTTTGTTCTGCTTTTTGAATTATTTTACCTTTATATCTAGGTACCTGCAGTCATGGAGCAGGACTCTACTGTGCTAGGTACTATACAGAACAGATTCTCAGGAGCTTAGAATATAAACAGGAGACAATGGTTGGATTCAAATGGACAAAAGAAAGCAGTGGTACAACATTGGTCAGAATAATAGACTGTAGTATCGTCATGCTAGTGGTGTAACTTTTTTAACAGTGTGTTTTTAGGTACCATGGCAAAGCAGAGTTTTAAGAAGAATAATAATAGTGAAGTAGTTCAGTGAATGTCTGCCAAGAGTTTCTGCCATTTGTGAAAGACAACAGCAAAGAAAGCATGAACTTGTTTGGAAGATGTAATTAACAAACAAGCAATGAAGGCCGGTACTCTGCCTGAGTGTCATTGCTTCAGTGCTAAATGATAGAAGCTTAAGGTGAGCACAGGCATCCTATTCGATGAAGAAGAGAAAGGGGCAGACAGCGATAGGATGGATGAGCATTGTAGTCATCATAATGCACAAAGATAGATGTTTGCAAATGGCATTTTTGAATGAAGAAAGAGATTCTCCATTTCACTTTTTCAAGGACAGGAGTCATTGAGATTAGGAGTGATGAGTGCCTTGCATAAAAGCATTAACTGTAAAAGTAAGCATAAATGTAGTAGTCATAAATCAGAAAGCCTTGGTAAGGTGCAGGAGTATCCTTTAAGGGGAAGACAAATTCCCTATCTGCCCCTACTTTTGCTTTAAAAACTTCTCTCTCTTTTTTTTGTTTTTCTCTTCCCCCCCCCCCCCCCCCTTTTCCTTTTCTTCTTTTCCTTCTTAGGAAGGAAATGTTCATGCGCTTCATCTCACTTGAAACCATTGTGGCACTCTTGAGTCATGTATTACTTGTTATGGTTAATACGTTTTTAAATACTTGCTGCTTTCTATGCATAATGTCACTACATCTCATGTATTAAACACAACTGGATGTCCGTTAATTGTATTCATTGTTGAAGCAGTAAAAAGAGTAGAAACTTGAACCAAAAAACATCTGAATAGTTATACAACAGCTGAACCAAAAAACATCTGAATAGTTATACAACAGCTGAAGTAAAATATGTAATTAAAAATGTGTATAGGCCATGAAAAAGTCACCTGAAATTGGTACTTCCAGTGCTTAATAATTTTTCAGGAAGTTCTTAAGAGCAAAATCAGCCCTCAAAAATACTTCCCCTCCCTCCCCCCCTCACCCCGCCATAAGTACAGCATTAGGAACTGTTACTACTTGCTTCCTAGTTTGGTCTAGAGCTTTATTCTTCAGAAAGTGGTAACATACTCATTAGCCATTGTAATACGTTGTATTTGGTCAGTCAGTGAATTTATTCAAACCACTACTGAAGGAAAAGTTTAATTTTCTTTCTGCTTGTTTGTATGTAATTGTAACTTGTATTTAGTGCAAAAGAACATTTTTTTTGTCAGTTTTTTGTTTCTAAGAGAGAAAATTAAGTACAGGCCAGTTCTGTCAGACTACAATTAACTATACATTTTCATGTATTTATTGAGCAAAATACCGGAGAGAGATCAGTCACTGTCAGTCATCTTACAGTCTGTTTAACAAATTAAGGGTTTTTTCTAATTTCAATTATAGGTACTCGGCCACCACTGATCAAAAACTTACCTAAACCAATTGAGAGTTTAATGACCCGTTGTTGGTCCAAGGATCCCTCACAACGACCATCCATGGAGGAAATTGTTAAAATAATGACACACTTGATGCGGGTATAAAAATTTATTTTAGTATCTTAATCATTTTTTAACCTATTAAGTTGGGAAATTGAATTATAAAAGCTATACCTTTTATCACAGTCTAAAGGTGGGCTTGCATGTTTTCTCTCTCCTTCTCTCTCTTTTTGATAAAAATTATCAAATTATTACAGCAGAGAAGGGAAATCGTTCCTCTCCTTATGAGAGAGGTATACTAATTCATAACAGATTTGGGGAAATTAATAAAAATAGTCATAGATTTATTTTAATGTAGTACTAAAAATAATTGCATTTATTTCTCCTCTAAATAAATTATTATAAGCATAATATATAATTTATATTTAGAAATTAGTTTATGAGGTACTATTTAAATAATTTCAAAACAATTGTTAATTACTTTTTTATGAAATCATTGCTGTTTTTTCCCCAGTACTTTCCAGGAGCTGATGAACCTCTGCAGTATCCTTGCCAGTATTCAGATGAAGGCCAAAGCAACTCTGCCACTAGTACAGGTATACTTGTATAAATAAGAGAAAAGAACAGCAACATGAAATGATGCAGATGGATTATAAAGCACATTCTTATATTGATTTTGAACTCAAATTGGGAAAGGTAGCCTTTCCAAAATCTTAAGCATTGACAGGAATCTATTTTTTTGTTAAGACCTCATAATATTTAGTGTTCTCAGCCAAATGTTTTTACTGAAGAGTACCTTAGAACAAGCATATAGTAAAAGCTGTCTCTTAGTGTCTGGGTTTAAGGTCTCCTCCTTTTTTCCCATTAAAGTTGCTAGGAATTGGCACACTTTCACTCATATGTAATGTTTAGGAGTTGGCATTTTTAAATTTTTGACTATTCTTGAAAGCTGCACCTGCTTTCAGTTACGATCTCCACAATTTAAACTTGCAGTTGTTTTATATTAAGATGCAATATATAGTAATTTAAATTAAGGGCAAGGAAATCACTGGAAAGGTGAATGGAACAAAATATGAGCTATGCTTTCAGGTGATCTTGACCTGAGAGAAATCCTTTTAATAATAGAAAATAAAGGTCATTCAGTCTTCTCATTTTTTAGAGTACAGTTTTCCCACTTCAGTTGTTTTTAATCTTAGCTGTCTTCACCTTCCCCTGCTTGGTTGGTTTGTTTTCTATCTCCAAATAAATTGCTGTTATTTTGGATAAAGTTTCCTTGGCTACTTTGCAACTTAGTGACCTGTATATTACCAAATCTTTTCAGCTATATCATTGTACTGACTTTACTAGCTGTTCTCGACCCTTCAGCACGTGATTTTAAGATATGATTTATCACTTCGAACTGTGAATATATATTGTCTGTTGTTTTTCAGGTATTTGTGCTCCTCTACAGTTAATGATGGACTTTGTCATTAATTGTGAATGAGGTTGCTAGTTGTGTTGTTAACATAACACCTACCTCAACAATTTCAGAGCAAGCTAAAGATTGACTTCAGAATGTCATCAGAGTACTTCGTCATGTATTCTGTCTTTTTCACTCCTTTTACTTTTTATGTAAAAGTCTTGCAGCTTGCCTTTCATTAAAAGTTTTCAAAAGTGTTGCTTTAAAGCAAAGTTAGGCTTCTGAGAGTGCTCAAGTGAAGAGATGCGCTTCAGTATTTTTAATGGAAATTCTCAAATGTTTTCCCTTGTTATTGATTTCTAGGTTCATTCATGGACATCACTTCTACAAATACAAGTAACAAGAGTGATGCTAACATGGAACCAAGTGACTTCCAAGGAGCTTCTACCAATGACACTATTAAACGTTTAGAGTCAAAATTGGCGCAACAAATGAAAAACACAGCCAAACAGCCGGTAAGTCAACACGTGCAATTTTGAACCATAATAATGAAATGGACAAAGATTGACAAAAGTGTTGTAACTGCTATGAAACATTAATGTCTTCTTCCAAAAATAGTACAGAATTGGAGCCAGTTAGTTATAGGAAAAGAACATGAAAGGGGATGGGAAAATATTGAATGATTCCAAAAAGGTGAACTGGAAGATCTCCAATGAAATGAAAAAGTAGTTCATTTTGTTTAAAGGGATTCATTAGGTTAAAAAAAATTATATTTGAAAATCGCTGCCTTAATTTAAAACGAAAATATTAGTATGACATGAAAGGATTAAATATTTATATGAATTTTGAAAATACTGTGTTTTATTTCAAGTAGGATGAAAAAATACAAAGACTCTCTTGTGACAGTATTGGCCTAATTCTGCACAATTTTTATCTGCATAAAGTTAGATTCTTTTGAAAGTTGCGGATAATTGGTTCTTGTATACGAATAGTAGCTAATTCATCACCATTTATTGAATTACAAATTTTAAATCTTGTCGCTTTTAAAATGCACATTATAGAAATATTTTTTAACCTACATACTATGCGTATCATGGAGGGGCTTCTGCAGAATGGTTTTTCTTTTTAAAAATGTAACTGTTGAAACAGGGTGATCCTGGCCGTTTGAGTTTACCCCCATCTCGTGGAAGCAGTGTGGAGAGCTTGTCAGATGTTCGCGCACGACCACAGTCAGCCCTTGTTTCAGGAGAAGCCAAAAGGATGAGTGCTGACATGTCTGAAATAGAAGCAAGAATAGCTTCCATCACAGGTAAAATTAAAGGATGTTTGGGGGATAGACTAAGGAATTGGAAGGAAGAAAAGGAGGAAGTAAGATGTAAAACATACATAGTCTTTCAGAAGGTTAATACCATTAGCCATGTGAAAATGCTTTAACTTTTCAAGTAGTCTTTATTGTCCTTGATTAATGTGGGGAAAAATGGCTTCGTTCACAGTTGTACACTCAACAAGGTTGAGTATTTTAATTGGGTACTTTTAAAGTTGCGGAAGAGGTTACTTTTGTTGAATTAGACTTTGACCTTTTTAAAAAATCATTATGAGATTTCTAAATATCAGTCCTATTCCAAATGCATCTGAAATAATGTTATTTCATCTTTGGTAGCATAATTATTTCTAAAATAACATTTCCTTCAAGGTTATTCCTATAATATTTTTAAATTAAGAGGTGGGTTTAAAGTTCAGCATGTTCCCAAATAAGTTTTAAAATCCACTTTGACATATTTCAGAAAGAGATACATAGTTAGATTTTATTCAGCAGATAAACAAAGCATTGGTGTCTTTTGTTTTTTTTAAAAAAAAAAAGCTACAGGTGTTTTGCCAGGTTTGCTTCAGGTAGCTATAAACTGTTGTGTCTAAACATTGAATCCTTGAGTGAATTGGAATTTATGTGTAAGTATAAATATATAATTTTATGGTGAAAGCAATCTTTATTCTTCCCAGAAAAGCGAATTAATAAAAATGTGTATACTTGGCAAACACTTTCTTGTCTCTTTTCTTCATCAAAGATATTGTTTGTTAATCTATGCAAACTTCAGGTTTTAAGTTTCATGTGTGAAACTTTTTTTTGTTATAGTATATAACAGATTTAAATAATCAGACAAAATCACTTTGCTTAGTCCAGGGTTATTTAGCTGTTCTAGTATTTTTCTACCAATCTGAAAATTAGGGTAATCAGGTAGCTGTAATTAATAAGGAAATATGCATCATATTCTGGCTTTCTTGTGCACCATTAGTATTTCATTTTTGTTCTTCATTGTATTATGATTACTCCAGGATCATGTTGTACTAAATACTGAAGTTACTCATGAAATAATTTTATCTTGCCCTAAACACTTTTTACTTTTATGTTCTTATTTTAAAGCCTTATTCCAAGATTTGTCTTTTGTATTGTCAGTCTTTGACTGGATGGTTGTGTAGCGCATCTCACCCTGAATATCTCTAAAGGTTTCCTAACACAGAAGGCAGCTGTGTACTTACCTGATAATAATAACATGCTGGTTTTATTTTAAGATGTGTCAGGACTCACTTTGGTCACTGACACTCTAAAGTCAATGTCAGTTTTTGACATTAGTGGAGATAACCTGGCCCTCCTTTGTGTGAGTTTTTAATTTTCCTGGTTTGTCTTCCTTAAGTACATTGCTCTGAATAGTAACTATTATTTCAGAATATTCCAAGATTTTTTTTGTTGCTATGACTGTAGGGTTTCGTTTTCTTGAAACAAAAGTATATATTGAAAACACTAGTTAGTTTTTTTAGGAAACCACTTCAGGCGGTAGTGGACTACTAGAAATTACATCAAACCCATCTGACCATAACTTTTTCAAAAAGAGTTGAAACAGCACTGTATTGGTTTTGCTTTGGTTTTTAATCTTGTTAACTGTGTGACAGAAATAATATGCTGTGAACCTGAAAAAAACTGTGTGGCTGGGTGAGAATTGGGCTGCTGTTAAGCGTAAATCAGGTCAAGAATTATTTAATCTTCTTGTTCCATCTATCGCTAGATTAAGTGTAAGAGTAACTCACATAACGCACATCACCATTACTTATTAAGTTTGAGATGGATATGCTGCAACGTTCTGCCTTTGGGAGGTGTATTCAGACTTTCCTCTAAATGGGAACTATTTATCTTAAACTACACAAGTAGTAAAATAAAAATTAAAAAAAAGTATGATTAGATTTTATTCCAAAGTATATAATGTTTTTTGAACATCATTCAAAAATGAAAAGGTTGGTAGTGATATCCAATTTGCAAAACAAAAAGTCTTCACTAGGAAGGCAGGAATGATTGTCAAGTATAATAAGAGTAAGCATTTTTTTTCAGAGACAGATGAGATTTCCTTTAAGAGGAGGTGATTTAAAGAAACAGAAGTGCCCAACTATTACTCTTGTTTATAAAAATAGTTTGTACCCAACACTAAAGAGAAAATGTTATATAAGTTCAGGCAATCAAGAATGTATTCTGAGTATACAGGTGACCTGAAATAATTTAATTTGTTCTCTGTTTGGATAATTACATTTGGTTTTCCCTTCCTTGTTGCCATGCTGCTTTCTGTGTTTGACTTTTGTGTTGCTAACTATAACTAATTACACGGTGTTGTAATGACGGCTAGTTCTGCATTTGTTGCTTTTTAACAGTTGCTTTACTATGTGTAAGCATGAGTGGAAGGCAATGCAGTTTATTCTGCATGACACATTTTTGCATGAACTATAGTTTAACCAAGTTTATGAAAAATGCAGTATTAGGAATTTAATAATTTTGCTATTGCCATTTTAGTGTTTTGCATGTGTATTGTATATGTGTATTTTTTCAGCCTATTCCAAGCCTAAACGAGGCCATCGTAAAACTGCTTCATTTGGCAACATTCTGGATGTCCCTGAGATCATCATACCAGGTATCGCAGACCAGGTGAACGGGTCAATTGGTTAAGATGCCGGAATAATGATCAGACTGCTAAAAATACTTCTTGCTCCAGTTGCTGTAGGACAGAACTAGAAGTTATCCCAATAGTTTTTTCATAACGTCTCTGTAAAGAGGAGCATGATATTTTAGTACAAACTTACTTTTATCAGTAAAGGAGTCAATCTTTGAGTTTGAATTTACTTTTTTTGAAGGATCTTTTCCTTTATGATCTTGATGTTAAGAGTCTTCTTATAGAGCAGAACTACATATACAGTCTTTTGTTATCATACCTCACTTCGTGAAAATGGATTTAAGTTGAAAAATTCCTGTCTAGGTAATTATCTTGCCCTGATCTTTGTTGTGTTTGAGTACCCATTAGTAGAACATTAGTAGAACAAAAGACTTAAATACATTACATACAGAACTTGAAATCCATGTGATACTTGTGATTTAAAAAAATTAACTCTTGATCTGTGTAATTCTTGTATTTGACTACACTTTTCTAGACCTAAAATGTGTCTGCATGAGGTATTTCTGTTGTGTTTACGTTAATGCAAACTAAAATTATTAGGAGAGGCTTCTGACAGGAAGAAAATCAGTATAATCAGGCACCATAACTCGTAATTTCAGTTGGGACTTTAATGAATAATTCTCATCTATGCCAGGTCTATATTTAGTTAGCAGCATATCATTTTCCTTTCCCATTCCTTTTCTTGCAATCAAAGTGGATTTCTTTCTTTCATTTCATACTTCTCAAAGCCTAAAAATAAGTATAATCAGTCCCAAACTGTGATAGGTGTACCATTAGCAGTATGCAAGTCACTTCAAAATGATTTGTCAGAGGCAGGAGATCCAAGTAATAGTATCTACTGCCAATCTAGAGATCCATTAAAAACTGTGGACCCCCTACTCTAAATTTGTGTCATTTGAGGAAGTTTCCTTTCAAATCTTGACATTGTTTGGTATTTAAAGTTCAATGCAAAAGATAATTTTGTACAGAAGTTTCTTTCAAATACCTTTATTGAAGTTTACATATAAAAATACACATTGTCGAAAAATAGATTCCAAACAACAGTAGCACCACCTATGAAAAGAAAACCTGTTTGGCATTGAGGCTAACAAATCAGCAAGAAAGTTTACTAGTGTAGCTTTCCACTGTAATTTTCAAGTAGTCCTGGCCTGCCATGACATAAGTGAAATCCTGAGAGAGCAAAGAAAGAGGAAGTGATTTGTCAAGTTTTGCAGTGCCAACATGTGATGAGAGCCTGCTAAATAAGCTCTAGAAGCTGAGTGCCTCTTGTCTGTGCACACTGCCTGCATGACAGCACTGAGGCTTCCAAGAAACCTTGAAACTTTTAGAGAAAGTCAGTGAAATCAAATGCCATCTCATTTTCACAAAGTTGATTGTACCAGTCTATTGGTTTTACTTATTTAGTCAGAGGAAGTCAATCAGATATTCTTCACCTGGACTATTTTAATTGAACTTGACAGGATGGGAATTCCAAGGTGAATTTGGAATAGATACAAGAGAAATAGCAACCTGTAGAAATGAAAGAAGGTATAGGATTGGAGCAAGCATATTAATGAATTTTCTCAAAACATACTCTTAAGGTATTTAAGTCTTAAATAAGCGATAATGAAATTCACTGTTAATGTTTTATCAGAAGTGACTATTCATAGAGGAGGATTAGAGTATCACATAGGGTGAATTTTGTTGTGACTGGGGAAAAAAAAATGGAAATAGGGTAAAATCCAGGGTGATGCACTGTGAGTCATACACTAACAACAATTTCTTTTAATAAAATGACATGGAACCATAGCAGATGCATGCAGATTAATCCCGGGTAGTATAAGCCACTAATGTAATGCAGTTTGAAAAACTGAAATCTTAGGATTCATTTCCAGGAAAGATAAGGACGCACAAACGCTATTTACAGGCCCTTGAACATACTGTTCTGGGCAGCCATATAAAAGAAACGTAATGTGTACTCTGAAATAATAGCAAGAAGAGCTACTAGGATGGTATGGAGAGTATAAAGAAGAATCTGAAAGCATGGCTTTTTTAGCCTACAAAATGAAAGCTGAGAAATTAATAATTATTTTCTATAGATGACTCTGCAGCTAAAGACTAGGAAGAGAGAACTACTTAAGCCAAAAGGCAGTATTGGCACTACAAAAAGTGATGTAAATTACCTGCAAATAAGTCTGGGCTGTATATTAAAAGTTTTCTGGCTGTCAGAACAGATTTCCCGTAAGAATCCCAAGGCCAGAAAAACAAAAGAGATTAATTGTTACATGACAGGGATGTGATCATCTGCCCAGTAAACTAATTATATTTATCTGTATACCTAAAGCAGTTATTCAAAAGTACCTTGCTCAGTAATTCTTTTAAAGACAATGTAACGTGGCCTATTTCTCACCTCTTTCCTTTCCTTACTGTCTCAGCACAAGGCTTGCAGTCCTGGCCTCTTAACACACTTTTCGCCTTCTAGTTATAATTCCAGGACCCCCAAACTGGCACCTCCATCTCGATCCCACCCCGTTATATTCCTTAGCGCTTCTGCCACGTCCCCAGCTCCTCCGAACTTCCCTGGGCATGTCCGTCGGTGGGGCGAGCAGCCCGTCTCTCCTTGGGGCAGCGGGAGGGCTGACCCAGTCCGTGCCGCTGCCTGAAGTTCTGCTGAGCGCATGGTGAAGCAGCTGCTTCCCGGAGAGGGGAGGCACCACGCAGGCATGTTACCATGAGTCAGCTGCTTTGGGGCAGGGCTATTTTAGAAGTATGAGTACTACATCTGCTATCATTGGGGTTTTTGGTAATGTGTTGCCTCAGCTGCTTTTCATCCATGAACTGATTATTCTACTGAGGTGGTAAAATACAAATTTTTATCAGTTGAACGTAAAATGTTGGCAGAAGTGGAAGTTTTTAATATATATTTGCTCTTCTTTCTAAATAGGTGTAAATAAGGGTGAACAGAACTTTCATTTAAGATGCTCTTTTGTGTTACTAGTTTACAAAACTTAGAAACTGAAAAATGGATCAACTAATTCCTTTTTTGTGTAAGAACTTGGCAAATGTGTTTTCAGTGGTAGTATCCTGCAACCAGATAGCCAAGTGAAGTATCTTTTTTTTTTTAATTTATACTATATATAATATATAGTATAGATAATAAACACCAACATTTTATTTATTTTTATATATATATATGAAAAATAAAAACCTTAGTAAGTACAAAAGGCTTAAGTAGCTATATGTTTAAAGAAACAAAAAAAAAAAAATCTAAGTATAGTTTGTAATATGATCAAGAAGAATAATTAGAACACCTTTTTGATACAAACCAGTCAAGCAGCATCTAGTAAAAATACCTTCAATTACAGCCTTTTCTTCACTGGCAACGTTAGACATCTCATGTGTATAGCATGCATGCATTTGGCTTTGTAATTTTGTCATCTGAAACTGTGCCACAGCGTTAAGATTTTTATAGCATTGACACTGCATAAATGATTACGCCGGATAGACACATTTTGTTGAGTGTCTTAGAAAGTGGATAGGAATTATAGATGCTTTAGGTCTCTAATTTTTCTATCTACTTTTAAAAGCAATATGAGCCAGAAATCCCACCCTTGTCTCCCCAGATCACTTCATTCTTCCAGAATTCAGATCAATGTTTTAACTTACTTAAAATATCTTCTAACACTGTTATATTCACTGATCATCCTGCACTGAGAGAGAGATTTGGGTCTTGTAGGTGTGTAAGGAAGAGAGAGTACTGTGCGCAAATAAGAAAGTGTAAAAGGAGACGCAAGTATCTGCTAAAGGGCAGGGAGAACAGTTCATAGCTGGGCTTGATATTTGGCAGTGGGGGGTGATCAAAAGCATTAGTAAGTTGTAGAATTTGTTTTTGCTGGAGTACGTGGGGCAGCACACATACTGTTCCTTTTGAATTTCATTTTAGAAAATAAACAACAGTAGGTGAAATGGGTTTTTTGAGACCAGGGAGTATGTTTGTGATGTTTGATTTTTAAACTTAAAATCCTGTAAACCACTGAAATCCTGACATAGCGCATCAAGCTACTGTATAGTGACTTCTGTGCACGTACAAATCTCTTTGCTTTTATAATGAGAAAAAATTAATTTTCAATGGAGGTAGAGGTAAGAACAAGATCAAAACGGGGAGAGGAAAGCATAAAGAAGTAGCAGTGGTAATTTCAAATACAGATTGTATGTTGTATAGTATATTTTTCAATTGAAATTTGTCTTGAATCTGGAGCAATAAGTATTTGTTGATTCGTAGTCTGTTTCTGCTTTGTCTAAGCTATTTGCCAGATGTCTGCAGTAGTTATACTAATTAAAATGGCATTGCCTAGTAGAGCTTGCTCTTCCCTCATGCTACTAACTTGGAGATATTTAATTTAAAGGTGTTCATTTATTACAACACAGTAGTTTTGGCCCCTCCTTCTCCCCTCAAAGCATTTTCTTTTCTTTTTTGCACCCCACCCTGATTATTTTAACATTTTGGCAGCCATGTTCTAATATTTCAGCAACACATGTGCCGGGTTCTTTAAATTCACAAATGTTGCTAATCTGAAATGAGAATTTCAGATATTTTTGCAAGCCTATTTCAGCTGAGCTAATTTTGTAACAGTGTTGTTGAATGAAACATGCACATAATTTTGTATCGGTCGTGGGTGGATCGCCCATATCTTGAATATTGAGATGAGCTGTGGCAGCCAGATGAAGTATCCACAGCACAGAATTATATTAAATGTATAATCTTGCTTGTTAAACTATTAGGTAGTGAAAAAGTTCACTGCAAGTGAACAAGTTCAGAAATGTTGATGTAGATTTGTCATTCACACTATCTCTAATATCAAAGTATTAAACATAATATAGCCATTGATGCTTAGGTAAGTATATACTTTCCCTAAATTTCAGAAGGAAAAGATCAAGACCACAGAAAATTTGCAATTCAAATTCATTTGTAGTCAGAGCAAAGAATATATTCCCATTCGAGAATCCTTCTTGATTTTCTTATATCCTTGTTTCTCATAGTACTTTCTATAAATTTTAGACTACAAAATGTCATGACAAATTGGTAAAGTGACACTGAGAATTTTGTGTTGCTGTTTTGTGGTAATGTGTTCCTACATGTAATAGCACCTATATTTAAAAATTTAAAGTATGATACCATTAGATGTATTGATTAATATTGAATAGTCTTACATTTTTCTAGTAACGGTTGCAAATCAAAACACCTGTCAAGACAGGCTGTGGAGTCCTATGGAAATGACGCTGAATGAGAAGTATCTAAAAGGTTAAAAATGCGGCGCCCGTGACAGGGCTGTGAGGGAGCTGGGCTGGCTGTGGCGCGCAGGGCGGCGGGGCGAGGGGCTGCCCCGGCTGCGGGACGCGTCTCAGATGCTCCCCTCCAGCAGAAAAGTTACGTAATGCAGAGCGAAGAGCAAGAATTTTGAGCATTGTCAGCTGTTACTCAGGACGTTTTGGTGTTTCCTTTTGGACGGACAGCTGACCTGCTCTCAAGAGACAATATCAACAGTCACCGTAATAAAAAGCAAAGTAGCCAGGGAGATTCCATTGCATAATCTCCTTTTATTTTTAAGGAGACTTTGTTTCCTGGAAATGCCTTTGATTGAGTGTCAGTGTTAAAATTTAAACTGTTTTATGTAGCTGTCACTGGTGGATAATTGCTAACAGGTGGAAGGAGAAGAGGAAAAGATTACAGCATTGTGCTCAGGAGGTTGATGGTGAGATGTGATTTAGCTGAACAGTCCCCTTTTCACACTTCTCAGAGCATGAGACCAGGACATAGTTTCGTTCATCTGAAGGAGACAAAGACCAGAAGGAAGCGCTTTTCGCTTCTTAATTTTTGTGAGGGGAACGGCACGCGGGCAGAAGTCCTTGCTGTGTTCCTTGAGCACGCCAAAGAGCAACAGGTTAAAGCTGGCAGCCTGTTATCTTCGCGGTCTAGCTTTTAGAAATCCCCATAACGTAACGCACTTGAAATAGATGTCGTCATCAGCTCCTGCCCCGAGTACTAAGCCTGACCAAATACATGTGACAGAAGATGGTGGAGTAGAGTGCAGCAGCTATTCATGTGGTAGGAGCGGTTATTGTATTAGGGTGTACTTTTTGTTGACAGGCCAGCATGTTTTGAGTTAAAATTCTGCAGCTGTCTCTCTCTCCCCCTCTCTCACTTTCTCTCTGTGGATTTGTACAAATTCCAAGCTCCTCTGCAACAGTCGCACCCTTCTTATCTTGTTCTGAATAGATTTCACTGGTTTGTTTTTGTTTTGTTTTTTTCCCAGCAGGAAACGGACAGCAGAGGCGCAGATCCATTCAAGATCTTAGTGTTGCTGGAACAGAGTCCAGTCAGGTAACGTCTTTCTCGTCTCTTCTTTATCTTGCAGTGAAGTCAACACCGAATCTGTACAGGGAAACTGGTCTGGAAATCTTCACCTTTGATGCTTTCGTAGAAACGATGTGGAAGCTTGGCAGACTGTAGTGTCGTTTGTATTGCATTTAAATGAGATTCCATGAGGGTAATCTATGAATGAGCTCTAGAAGAGAAGTGTTTTCTGTATAGCTCGTGCAGCATTTATCATTTTTATGTACACATGGGTTTTGTGTACCGCTTAATTTGGCTGAGGGCAGATGTTATGCAGGAAAGCCTTTTCACCTCTCTGTATGTAGGAAACAATTGTAATGACTACTTATGATTATCTGAAGCAGTTATACGTACCTTAGACTCACTTTAGGCATAAAAAGAAAAAGCATGTGCATCAGTATTATAAATGCATTTATTATCAATCTCTGAACCCTGAATAGTAACTTAGGGTGGTATTCTCTCCATTTCTTGTGAAAGGTTTACAGGAGGGTGCTGTCATAAAGTTTTGTTTAAAAAAAGACTATCTCAATAAGATATTTTATAATAACATAGCTTCTTATCTGGTATCGTAAGTGCCATGGTAACAGACACAGTGATATGCTACATAAAATTGAAATTGAACTAAAACCAAATTAAACTAAGAACATGTTAAATGAGAAAAGTACAGCTAATGCTTCATTCACATGTGTTTATTTTGTGTTTTTAATTGCTTCATTGTCTTTTTCAGTCATTCACAGAGGCTATTTGGTCATTAGTGTGAATTGGCAATTTTGAGATCCCTACTGTTATTTGGATGTGGGAAACTGGAGCTTAGCATATTCATCACGTTAATCAGGTTTCCATATTAAACAACCTACTGCAATAATCTAAAATAGGTGGTAGTTTTGGGGGTGTCTAGTTATCAGAGAGATGAGCATTTGATCCTTCTTTAATTCCGTGGAGTGTGATAGCCACAGAAACCTCATCAATCCCCCAGGTATTGTTAGTAGAATGTACTATGTACATCTATCAGAAAATAACAAATGAGTCTTAAATACATTTTAATATCTTCAGAGCAGACAGGTTTGTTAGAAAGAAATGAACCTGCAAAATTTAGTAAAGAAACAGATTAGCCTATTCAGTTAATTGTAGAACTAAAATTATGCAAGACTTGGGGAAAAAAAAATTGTGACAGTACATCAGTTATACCAAATTGCAGTGACTGATGTATGAATATATTTAATTATAGGTTTTTTTATTTAAAATTTTTCATTCTGTTCATTTTAATGAATGGTTAATATTTAAAAATATAGAATTTCAGCATTTACTTCGTATCTTAATAACTACTATCATAATCTTTCTTTGAAAGCTGTTCTACTGCTTGGATGGATGTTCTAGCTAAATTGTCCTTGTGACCAGGAGGATACAGAAAAGTTTTTTTGTTTACCTCACCAATTTCCGATGAGGGTCTATAGAAGTACCAGAATCACACTTTACTTTCTTGCTTCTGATAGTGTACGTATTGGAAATCTAAGTGGAAGAATTCCAATTATCTACTTCTATCTTGCAGTTTTTGGAAATGTTATGATAAAATCTGGAAAACATCATATTTTAACAGGCGTGAAAAATGCACTTTGGAAGAAATTTTTGCACTGTCCATATAAACGAATAATGAATTTTCATCCCCTTTTTTTGTGTGAGAAGAGATAGAAAAGTCTGCTGAAACTAATGCTAACTTTTGACATACATATGTTTGTATATTTAAAAAAAAAAAAAAATCAGAAAAAAATTAAGAAAGCAAGCACAATGTAATTATGGCAAAAGACCTAAGATTACTCTTATTGGTTTCTATAGCTCTGGACCTCACTGCATTGAATTCTTATTAAAATTCTTGAACTGCTATCCATATAAGCCATCTACTAGCCAAACAGAAAAAACATCTGTGACTAGCGTAGCTCTGGTCAGTTTATCATATTTCCCCATATGCACCACACCATATATAGGTTATCCTTTCTAATGTGAAAATCCCCTTCCCCCTCCCTCCCTTCATTGCAAACATCCTTCCTCCCCGCATTCCATTCTCCTTTACACCCGCCCTGCGGCACAGCCTCCTTCACCGAGCTGCCGTGGCACTGCGTGCCTCCGCTCCGGCACCCAGCCCTTGTAAGCCCCTAGCCCGCTCAAAATTGAAGGATTGCCACGGTGCTGCTTTTCTCTTTTTTTTTAACTATTTGACTGACACACTAAAGCTGATCAGAAATCTTTTTATTAAACGTGGTTTTCCTGAAAATTGCCGCTGTGTCAATAGAAAATGATTCTGTTACAACCATTTTTTCAATCAGGAAGGTTTTTCCAATTCAGAATGGAATTTTTATTAAGGTAGAAGAAAACACTGGACTTGATAATAAATGTACCAAAGTTTGGGGTGCTTACCTGAAAGAGTAGACCAAGACTCTTGTCTCCCTGCTTAACTACTGGTCTATTTCAATCTGACCATCTTGTATGTTTTATGATTGTATGTATATTTTATTTCTGTGTACTGTTAGAAGAATTTTTTGTGTGGTTTGTATGACTGATGATTACTATTTTTATGTTGTTGAGATACTTAAGGCATTTTCCAGTATTGCTCTTACTGATGTTATCAACAGTGGACAGTAATAGTGCTTTGCAGATGATTTTACTAGTCAACTGACCCTTTTACATCAACAGTTTAGATAGGAAAATATGCTAAGCCAAAGGTTTTTCATCATTGGAGCAGCTGTTGGGAGTGGTTTGGTGTTGAGAACATGTGTTTAAGTCTGATTTTTCACAGATTTCTCTAGTGCTTGGTGACCTTAGACTGGACCTTACTCCAAGTGACATGAGCAGCACTGATGCAGCCCTCCCTGTACAGTCAAATGCTACATTTCCATTTGTTTCCATCCATATACTGTGATGCTCTGTTCATTTTTCCACATAAATTTTTTTTGCACTGAATTGTTTCTTCTGCCTTTCCATTTCCCTGTACAGAAGCATTTTAAAACATCGTATTGTGCTGTCTGTCCAGCACTACTGCTCTTGGCCTAAACGTCTTCGTAACACAGAAACAGATGTATAGACAAAACTGCAGCCATAAAAACTTTCAGGGGCTTGAAGGAACACAGCAAACCTGCTATTTACACTGGATAGAGTCTTTACAAAATTTGATATTTTATACAGATACTGAGAAACATATTCGGCATAATCACTCAAGAACTGCAGGTTGTGATCAGATGCCTAGTAAGGTATCCGTGTCCTTACTTGTGTCAGATGCCTAGTAAGGTATCCGTGTCCTTACTTGTGTATCTTTTATTGGGTTGGTTGTTTTGGTACATCATCCTTCACAGTGCTATCATCATATCAAAATTACCTCTTTTAAACCTCTTTTTTTTTTTTTTTTTTTTTTTTTTTAATAACTGTTGCTGGGCCTTCATAACTCTTACAGTTTACTTTGAAGTGGGGGAAAAAAAATAGTATATTAAAGAAAACCATCTACTGTATTGAACAGTTGAGAAGCAAGGTCAGAATGTATGTGCCCACATGCATGCAAGCTAAGTGTGATAATTTGGGGGATCTGATATTATACAGATGAATCATTCTGTCCGTGAGATTGTGAAATTGGTCACAGACACACTATTTTTTTTTTTTCCCTTCCCTTTCACAGCGAGAGAAAATCCACAGATGAGGAGATCAGGAGACAGGGCTAGTAATGATGATGTCTTTAAATTGGGTTGCCCGTTTAAATTAAACTTGAGGAGGGGATTATTCCTCAGAGCGTGCCAGGTTTTCAAGTCTGCAAGTCTTTGAGAAATGGAAGCTAAGAACCTAACAATGCCACGTGGGTCTGGCCACCTGGCAAAGATGATTTGAGAGTAACTTGATAACAAGTCTGTTGAGCATACTGAGATACCTGGAGGAAGCAAGGATGAAAGGACACGCTTGAAAGGGTAGCAGAAACTGATTGCTAAAGAACAGTCACTGGCTTTTACCTGTCAGAGGGGGCTGGCGTCCAGGAGGCCTAAAGCATTTCACTCAACACACGCTCAAACACTGTAATCGAACAGGTGTTCAGTTTTGAGAACTTCCCTTGGACTTAGATATGCTTCAGATACAAATCCTTCATTTCTATCTCTAGTAATTTTGTCTAAATAATGTTATCAAGGAAATGTTTGGGGTTTTTTTCCGTTGATGGATCAAAACAATCTGGTACAGCAAGCAATCTAGTACAGCATTGAGAAGTTACTGCAACTAGAGTACTCACGTGCCCTTTGCTATCAACTGTAGATATTCAACAAATCTCTTTTTGCTTAAAGGACTTAGACGCTGCTAAAAGTGCTTGCTCTGTCTTCTGACCTTTCACATCGGCAGAGTGTGTTTATCATTCATATCTGAGGACGCTGACAGTAAGCAGTAAGCTTGGCAATTTAAACCTTGCTTAGTGTCAATAAAAACTCCAACACAAAAACTTTTTCAAAAATGTGTGATGCCACCATCCTGATGATATCATCCATCAGGTAATTTCTACAATAGTTTATTGCCCTGTTTCTGGCTAACAGAAAACACTAAATGGTTAATAAAAATTACAGGAGAAATGTAATGCAGTTGAAATAATGGATATTTCAGTGTGTAGAATCTTGTTATTCTTTGCATTGTTACTTGACTGAAATCCTGGCTTTTAAAAATTAAATTAAGATAGGATATTTGGAAATTAGAGTCATAAAGAAATACAGTTTCCAGGTAATGTATATTTGCATGCTTCTTTTGAAAAATAGGGACATTTAATTAATCATTTCATGATTAATACAACATATTGAAAATAGTTGTATTTTAATAGCATCTTTTTACTTCATTTTTTTTCGTCCAAAACTCACTGGGGTTTATAGTCTTAAGTCCTTTACTGTGTCATTTTATGTCAGTGGGAGAGGGGTATATGAAATACAATAATATATATTGTAAATACTAATTCTGAAAGAGAAGCTCAGTAGAATAATGAAGTCTGTATTATGTTTTTGTGCTTTAGTAAACAAAAGGATTGGAGGAGCCAAGCTGTATATAAAGGAACTTCCTACAGAATTTTGTTTTAGTTCTTAATTTGCTTTGTGAGAAAGAATGTACTCATTTTCTAATTGCTTTGCTTTAATCAATTGATCCTTTTTGATTGAACACTTTTTCCATGTTTTCTAAAGATGAATGACATAACCTCTGAGTTAATGTAAGAACCATAAGAAAACTGCAGATTAATAACACCGTAATCTAGTGCAGTTACTAAGATGCATTCCTTTAGTTGAATGTAGTTCCAGCCATTGATTAAACATTGGAAACAAACTTTTATTTCTTCCTTATGTTATGGAGCAACTAGATTTCACTGAATGGTTGTGTGAAAATTAGTAGACATAGTGTCATGCTTGTATATAAAAATCTTGAACACATTGTTCAGTGCTGAATATTTTTTATTATGTTGAATAGCCAAATTATATCCATTTCTTTTTATACAGTAAAGATGGAGTAGAAATGAGGATTAAATTACCCCTGCAATGCATGTAAAGGGTATCAGACTATCTGGAGAGCTCTCAGAGTAAAAGCTTGGGGAGGAGGGTATTTGGGAGAATTACAGATTCAGGTTTCTTCACGTTTCTTTTTCTTTTTAATAATGTTTTTTGAAATGAACCCTTCAAAAAAAATCTTCTGTTAACTTTTCTTGTCATTTTATTTTGTTTTCTTTTATCATTTCAGGAGAGTAGAAACAGCAGTAGATCATCTAGTCCTAGTGTGAGAATGATCACTACCTCGGGACCAACCCCTGAAAAGCCAACTCGTAATCCATGGACACCTGATGACGCAGGTAATCCTTTGTTCATTAGTTAACTTTTTGCCTGTAAAAACTATAAAATATTTATTTGACTATGGTGTGGGCTGTGTGCCTAGACATTAACAAAATTAAGCAGTGAAAGTCACAGTCCATTTTAGTTCTGCTTAAATTAAATCATTACTGCTTTGTTTTGCACACTGGCTTTAAGAACTTCTTTATATAGATTATATGAAGTTACATAAACTTGTAAGCATTTTACTTGTAAGAAAGTACTGTAGATATGCAGTGATAGTAGTATTTAATGCAGATCTTTTAGCACCAGTTTTTGACTGTAGTGTGGTTTGGGGGAATTAGAGGAATAGACATCTTAGAGGATTTTAGTCTTGTGCATTTGTATTATGAATGCACAGTTAAAGCTTTCATTGCTCTGACTGGAATGCTATGTAGGTGAGTATCAGCTGGAATACATTAATTCTATATTTTATCTGTGTTGTAATTTTGCTTATGCAGAATGTACATGTGCACATGATCTTACTGTTCTTAAATGAACTAACCTAAGTGTGTCTGCAGAAGTGTTGTAAATGCTTCTACTGTAGAATCACTGTTCTTTTGTTATGAAATAGGATTAAGAATGAACATAATTTAATAGTTGAATTCAATTTTAAAAGTCATAATGCACTCCATTATGAAAAGAACCAGTACTGGAATGCATGAAAACAATGGATGCCCACAAATTCCTTTTTAGAATATAAACAAGAATTACATTTTTTGTTACCAAAATGTACATGTTGAATCTGAAACTTAGTCTCACGCTGGTACCTCATAGTGCCTCAAATTCTGAAATCTTTTTCTTGTGATCAGTTTCATCTTTGGCTGATCAGATCCTTTCCTTCTTTCCTTGTAACAAATTGCAAAATGGAAACTCACATGTGGACCAACTCTTGCACAAGCTTTTTTATATATATATATATACACACACATATACACACACACACATATATATATGTGTGTATATATATATCTATACATACACACACACACACAAATATATATATGTATATATATGCACACTTGTATTTTACCAAATATAAGGTGATTCTGTATGTAAGATGTGTACTCTTCTTTCCCCCCCCCCTTGTTTTAGTGGGAGGAGGGCAGCATACTCGTATTTTGCTTCTGTGCTTTCTTCCTTCTGTCCATTGTCACTTTGCCTGACCACACTCTGAATTGTCACTCATCATTTCTCAAAGCCCTTGCCAACTACCACAGCCCACCCTGTGCTCTCTTTTGTGTAGCATGGATCCCGCGTTGCTTTAGGCAGTGAGCACTTACGGGAATTGCTGCCTCACATGGAAGCAAGCTCTTACCCAATCAATAGTTCATTGGGAACTGAAAGCTGCTGATTGTATGCCAGTGCAAAGGCAGTTTGTCCAAAGTCTTTGGCCTTAAATGCAGCACAGCACTAGAGCTAAAAGTCAGGTCCATTTTCTGGCCCACAGAAATCCCTCACCTTATACTCAGGTAAATACAGAATGTACCACATGTATATTTTTTCTTGTTAGGTTTACACAGTCCATGAACAAAGAATTGTTTGAACTTCTAAAGAGAGAAATAATTTTAGTTTTCTGTAAAAGAGGGTACATTTTTAAGTTAATGAGGCAAAACGATAAAATGAGGATGCAGCCGAATCTGGTCAATCACAGGAAAAGTTACAGTTCTTTGACACAGTGCTGAAATGCTCAGGAATGTAATCTGAAGTATTTTGCATGTACTGATGTATTTGAAACGTTGCAATAATTCCTTTGCTGTAGCAGTATTCCATATATGGCAATAGTCTAATGTAGGGAAGGACTTTTTATATTGTTCTCATTTAAGATACTGTGGTGATTAAGTCTCTGGTTTTAGGGTTGTTTCTTTCGGTTTTTTTGTTTTTTTTTTTTTTTTACCACCTTCCAGTTTCCTTACAAGCATACACTTAACCACTTTTTCTCCATTCCCACTCTCTTATTTCTGTTTCCTTTTGAAGCTGCTCTTGGAGATAGCATAGTCTTTGAGGGCAACACCTTAGTTTCTCTACCACGACTACTCTGTGGCAGGTGCTTTTGGGGTATGGGTAAGCAGCCCCTTTTTTTTCCCACCTACCCTCCTCCATATAATCCTCTATTAGCAATAATGCAGCTATAAAACCAGTAGTTTCTCCATGTGTCTTTATTCCTATGTTTCTTAAAGCTTAATAGTAACCTTGCGATCCCCAGATTGTGGGCTACCAAAAGATAGGATCTAAAAGAATTCAGAAACATGTTAAATCTGGAATGAAAGCACTAGAGAAATCCAGAGTAACTGCAGTGTAAGAAGAGAGCAGCCAGGCCCAGGAGGTACATTGGTTATTGGGTTCCTTGCTACTCACAAAGTATCTCTACAGAGCAGAGAAGATGCCCTAGAGCATGTTGTGAGGAAGATACTTACAGACCTCACTGGGAGCAGGTTTCAAAACTGAGCAGGAGGTTGTGCTTATTTTATTTTGGCAGAGCTGGTTTGCACAGCTTCTAATTTTAAAATCATTAGATGCATGGGCTGGCTGGCTGATCCTTCATAAACAAGAATGAAATGGCAATTTTTTTATAAATAGAGAACATGATTGCAAACTGTACAAAAATAGTATTTTTAAAACCTGTATGCTGTTACATGGCTTCTAGAAGTGTAGGATGATAACCTTAATCTTTATTTCTTCTTGGTGTGATAGACCATAATTTTGAAGTTCTTAACTTTATCAGAAAAACAAAATGATTCATCTGCCTTGGGATTGGAACGCTGCTATTTCCATTTGCCTTTCCACATTCAGATTGTGTATTGTGAAATGATTTAGAATTCTTGTTTTTGTCCTATAAGAATAGAATTAACTCTGAAAATACATTAAAATTTTCTTGGTACTGTTACAGAGACCAATGGGTCAGATAACTCCATCCCAATGGCATATCTTACATTAGATCATCAGTTACAGGTAACAAATATATGCTTTATTAGATTCTTTATCTTGCATTTCATTCTAATGTGTGAATTTCGGGCTGCAAAACATAGTGCTGCATATTTACCTGTGTTTATATTCTGTCTAACTTTTGACCAAGGCTAAAAAAATATATTATGTAATCTGAGATTGGTTGACTCAGATTTGATCAAGCTATTAAAAACAAGCCCTGGGAAACATGATCCCTAAAACCAAATGTAAGCTGAGTTTGACTGTCAAAATAAGACATTATTTGCTTGAGTGTTACTGAATTAAATCGTTGTATTCGCTTTATTTGTTGTGTGTGGGATTAAACACTACTTTGATTTTTGTGACAGAGAGAGTATCAGATTAATAACTGCAGATTTGAGGTTTGAGTCAACTTTGACATCAGTGCAGTAACATTTTCCAGGGCATGGTTTAACACTTATTTTTAAAAGCTTACTGGTTTTTAAAAGACGTTATAAATACACTGCAGAGACATTCTAACACACTATATACTAAGATATCAGTTCATTAGTTTTTAACATGTCTGATTTATTTTCAGCCTCTAGCACCGTGCCCAAACTCCAAAGAATCTATGGCTGTGTTTGAACAGCACTGCAAAATGGCACAAGAATACATGAAAGTTCAGACAGAAATTGCGTTGCTGTTGCAGAGGAAGTAAGTGAAATGTGTTTAACCTTTCCTGTTCTTCTGTATTTTTCCTTTACACGAAGTCTGTTATTTGTGACTATTATTTCTAGCTTTATGAAGTAACATTTCATAGGGCATAATTATTTTCCAGACTTAATCTCAGAAATACTGAGCTGCTCAGTACAGGTGAGATACTTAGAGCAGGTAATTGAAAGCTTTAATCAGTATCAAGACGACTCTTCTGGACAGGTCCTACTTTAAAGTGCGTAGCACATCTGTGTATGTAACATATTAGTAATGTTTGTATCATCTCAAATGAGAGACCTGGACTGTTGAGGAATCTTGGAATTTTATTTCCAACACTGTCCAGTAAAAGATTTTTAATTTTAATTTGTAGATAATCACTTGGATAATGAATTATAGAATTTTGAGTAATATGTCAATGTTACTCATTTTGCAGTTAGTTTTTATCTTATATCTGACTCTTGTCAATCATTGCATTTACAACAGTATTATCAACACACATCTTGTGTTTTTCTACCAGGGGTTTAGGACCTAATACTTAAAAGCCATTATGTACCTTTTTATCCTTGTGCACTAGAAATAAACTCTTTCCTCTTACTTTGTGTACACATGTAAGTGAAGCAACTGCATGTATTACGGCCAAAATTATTGCTGATTCAGAACTCCAGTTTCCAGTACGTTCTATTGTGTTCTGCTTCTTGTCATTTCTGTTCCCTGACACCGGGGAGCGGTTCTGAGAGGTCATACGTACTCCCATGCTAGACCAAGTAGCCAGCTTGTGGCCCACCAGTGTCTGAGCCACTGCAGGCAAGCATTTGTTAATGAGGAGCTTGCCTTGGTGTTTGTGGAATAGCTAATGAGAAAAATGTGTGTATAAACCTCTTGTACATTAGAATTAGCATACAGAACGGGGGAAAAAAGCTACTGTAAGGTTGACCTCCTGTCATCTATTTGCTTTTGGCTTAGCATCCCAAGAACAATTATTTTTCAAGTGGAGCTAGAATTTTTAGACTTCGTGAGGAGATACTGAAGTTAGCATGAAGATTTTAATTTTGGTTTTATTTCTGTTGTCCCTAAGGGTCAATAAATTATATGAAAATGTGTTTCTGTTTCAACACTGTTAATTCTGTACCTTTAGATTCCTACTTTATCTTTTTTTCTAGCAAGTCCGCATACACATTTCTCCCAAACTGTTTTTTCTTAGTCAGAACATTATTGCCCATAGGTGTTAAAACAAAAAATAGTATTCTGATTGATGAGTTTAATTCTGGTTAAGGTAGTTATTAGTTCAACCTTTATAGAGTGATTAAGTTTTCTTTAACTGTAATTACAAACCATATGGCAACAATTAATTAACATGAACTTTCTTCTCTACTATTTTGTTGCTAAAATATTGCTGGCAGCTTGCCTTCTTGTCACCTCATAAACAAATAGTAAAACAAACTGCTACATCAGTTTTGCAGGATAATTTATGTCAAGTTATCAGTGTTTGTTCCTCTAAAATTGTGGCTAAAAAACATATTGAACACTTATGGCATAAGTTAAGTGAAATGACAGTTACAAAAATAATTTGCTTGATTCTGCTTTTCCATTGCTTTAAGAAGTTCAAGTCCAAATAGAAAACAGCACTTCACTAAAAGGTTACCAAAATTATTGCAATTTTGTCTTTTAAGTTGCCTTTTGAGTTTTTAAATGTACATATAGTTAAGCAAAATTAGAGTTGAATATATTTATGAAATTCTGAGTGGATCCTTAGATGTTTTACTGTGACCTGTAAAACAACGTCTGAAAGACATTATATAAAGGACAATTTTAGAGATTGAGGCTATGGCTTGCAGCTATTTTAAAGTTTAAATGTGGATTTGATTTGGAAGAGAATTTTTCCCCAGGCTGCTGTAAAGAATAAGATTCTTTTTTTTGATCAACTTTTTTATTTTTTTAAACGAAATATCACCAGCCATGAGTTCAGACTGATAATCAAATACTGATTTGAAACATATGAAGTCATCTACACGCAAATAGAAGTAGATTATAAATGACAATTACTCTTTTTTTTTTTTTATTTTAGGCAAGAACTAATAGCAGAACTGGACCAGGATGAAAAAGACCAGCAAAACACATCCCGTCTGGTACAAGAACATAAAAAGCTGTTAGATGAAAACAAAAGTCTCTCAACTTACTATCAGCAATGCAAAAAACAATTAGAGGTCATCAGAAATCAGCAACAGAAACGGCCAGGCACATCATGATTTCCTGGGACCTTTCAAATGAAAAATATGCACAGAAAAGACTGATATTTTTTTTATTGTTGTTATTATCCCTTATTATGACAACTCATGAGTGTTAGCTTCTTGGTGTGATCTGTATTTGTCTGCTACACTTAACATCATTTAATTTTCTTTTTCCTATGGTGGACATCCAGTTCAACAGGTTAATCGAATAAGGTGAGAAAACAGTGACTTGAATTAACCAACAGCCCTCAATTTAAAGCAAGAACAGTGGCTGTATGCATGCTCCTTGTGTGAAGGCTAGCCTAACAAGTGTTAAAGTGGCTGCTAAATTGTAAGATCTTGTTTTTAGTTTTTGGTGTTACCTCGATAAGAGCAAAACAAAACTTTCCTGTTTAAGAATGGTTTTGTTCCAGTGTCTCATCTCAAACTATTATATGACAATTATTTTCAGGACTTAAACATGCATCAAGCTGCAGAGGTGATGTTGGCTGACCAGAGTAATTCATGATGCATTAGTGATGCCTTTTACCTGTAGACTTAGTGTATTTTTTCCACGTGCAAAATGGTAGGCAAACTGATGCCAGCATCCTGGGTTCAGTGCTTGATAGCCCTGCATTTTGACTAATATATTTCTTGTAATCTTGCATTCATAAAATATTTGAAGTAAAAGGCTGTATTTTCTTTACTTTCTTGGGGGGAATGACATGCAGTTTCGTTTAGTTACTGGGCAAAAGTTATGAAGGTGATTCACTGGGCAAAGTTGGTCCCTTGTATAAAAGAGAGAAAGAATCAAAATGCGTGAAAGTGTGTTTCAAACCTTTAAAGCTTTTGTCCCTGTAGCATCTTTGGAAGGAAATTCAGAAAGCAAATTAATACAAAACTTTAAATACTTGCTCCCTTTATACCACTTCTTGGATATTTTTTTTTTCTTAAAACTTACTTGCTGAAAAGCATTTACCATAAATGTAAATAAGTTTGTTTTACATAGGGAGAGAAGGGTTTGGGGAAATGAATTTATTTTAAATAGCAAATCATGAAATGGAGTTGAGTATGCAAATAGCAGAAGCTATTAAGAAAATGAGGGAAACGGCTTAGATGTCCATCAGGAATCTCAGTTATTCCACTCATTTGAACATAGTTCAAAGGAAGTCCATCACAGACTGTGTGCTGCCTTTGTGGCTGAAGAATTGCATTTAATGAACTCAAGCAGAATAGGTAATGATCAGTGTCATTATTTACCACTATTACATGGGAGAAAATAACTACTTGTTTACATTGCAGATTGATTATTTGGATTATGAATTAACTTCTAACTGGTACAAAAATGAGGCACTTCTAAATACAATGAGAAATTATTCCTTACATAAGCTCTTGGTGTACTCAGTTGTGGGCAGGGTTTCAATAACACTCTTTTGCAAAAGGAAAATAGAAAATTGAAGTTTAGCTGCTGAGCCCTCAAATTGTGAGAGAAGTAATCTGAAATTTGACTTACACTTATTTCAAATTAATAATTATTCATAGAAGCCCATGAGCAGAACTTGGAAAAACATTAAGGGTAAAAACCTCATAGTATTTTCTCTTCCCCTTCTTGCCTACCTGATAAAAAACATTAATACTATTGGGTGTATCTGTGAACAACAAAGATGACGAACAGTTTACTGAACAGTGTCATCCTGTCTTGAAAATAAATCTATTGTTGGCAAACCTTTGGGACTTAGAAACTCCTCCCTCATTTTATTTAAATAAAGGAAGGGTTATCATTCCCAAAACCTTAGCAGATAATTTGATTAGTTAGCTGAAACTGATATTGGGATCAACTTAAGGGCACACATATTTATAGCAAAATGTAATTGGCAGAGAAAATAACTGTAGTATTAGGAATAGCACAAGTTATCCAAAGCATTGCTGTTCACATACATCTGTCCGTCTACCAAAATGGACACACTCGGTGACCAGCAGCTTACTGAACATGCGCTGAAGCATGAAGTAGAGCAGCATAAATACGAACGCTCAACTTCAAACGCATGGTTGATAATTATGTACACAAAATCATTTCCCAGGACAGTTTTTACAGTTTGCCTTGTCGTCAAACAGATACACTTAAGGTATTGTATATGAAAAGTAACTTCATGGCAAAGTTTGAGCAATGAAAGTGAATGCAATGCGAACTTAATGGTACATAATAGAAAAGTCTGTTCTAACAGCTGCTTATGACTTTTCAGGGTTTACATTAAAAAAGATCTCTGATTGTAAAATAAGTACTGTGCTACCATGCACTGTTGAATGCGGCTCCATTCAATAGTTAGGTTATACTGCTCTTGTAATTTTCAGAGGCAATTTGGAGTTTGACCTTTTGCCTTCAAATTGTCCTTCTTAATTCCCCCAAAAATTTAAAAAGTATTTGCCCAGATTTCTCAGTGAAGTGTTCTGTGTGGCAAAATCTGTGTATCATAAGATAAAAAACTATAAGGGTAGAATATAGCAGTTTGGGCTAAGAAGAGTTTAACAGCTTAACTTTCAATGACCTTTATTATTTTCAAAAGGCTCTTGTTTTAAAGTTGTTTACAGATGTACTTTTATTTTTCTGTTAAACTATCATCTGGAGTGTTCAGGAATTTTTTCATGTACTCTTTTGTCCAGTGAAAGCTGTTCCTCTAATAATGGAGGTGAAACATCTAGTTTTGTCTGGGCACTGCCTTCTCAGAAAAGGTAACAGGCTCTGCTTTTTGTTACAGTATGTGTTCTGTAAGATATTGTGTAATTGAAAGTATGCTTATGTACACTGCAGTTCTGCCAAAAATGCTTTCTTTAGGCTTTTTGGTCTTTTTTCTGATGAGAAGTTGAAGATTGTAATTCAAAACTTGTACATAAAATGGTGACTGATTTCATATGATTCAGGAATGAGCAGTGTGGCTTTCTGCTACAGGGTTTTATTGCGTTGTCAGCAATCTAATTAATAAAAGCTGAGGGACTTCCACAAACATGTAGCAATGCCCCCAACACTTGGCCAGAGCATCCTTGATCTCCGATGGAATCCCACACGGGGTGGGGGATAATCGTCATGCAGTTGTTCCCACCGCCGAAAGAAAATTCTTCTGCTATTAGCTCTTCCCTTCCTGCGTGCAGAAGTAGGGTGTAGGATGAATAGGCCTACTCATGACTGAGTATCAAGATATTTTAAGAATGCCACATCTTTCATACGGATGTTCTACAAAAAGATAAGCGCTCATCTCTCGTCATTCAGTTGGGACAAATTCCATGCCCTGGAACGTCTCTGTTTTGTTCATAAGGGATTTTACTGCTTGAGAGTTTCCGTTGCCGTACCACAGACAGAGACAACTCCGTAACTGTCTCCTTGCCTGTGAAGAGCACAAAATTGTGCGCCAGATCTGCTCTGAGCTGCTTTGAACAACTCGGCTGTTTCAGATGCCCTGCTCAAACCTGCAGGAAAGTTTGAAAGGCTAAAGGCAAAAAAAGGTGCGGCATGCTCAACCCCTGAAAATAACAGATTTCCCTGCGGTGAACTGGTTGAAGAGGAGGATCTTACGACAGTAAGCCTGTGTACATGCACACGTATACACAGTTATGTACCTATGTGTATAGGTGTAGAGAGCTACGTATATCAAATCAGAATTGATAGATGTCTTTTTATTTCCAAAATCTGAGCTTTCTGTAGTTAGCTTTTATTTACTTTAATAATGACACTAGATGAGTAGCGCTCTAAGCCTGTGAGGATCAAGTTCTATAGAGACAGGTAAATACAGGTGTGTGTGTGAGAGTGCATCGGTTATCTTCTGTGCCTGTGTAACCCTTTTCTACTTCTTGCAGGGACGGTTCAGATCTCCCACCGCACTTGGACAGATTTGCTACAAATATTTTGACTTCAAACCTACATCCTGGTCATGGAGGGGGTACTTAATGAAAGAGCAAAACTGAATTTAGACCAAATACTTTAAATTTTTAATCATTAATAAAATACTTAAAGAACACTGCTAATCCTAGGGCTTTGACCTAAACAAGCATTAATGGAAAAAAGGTTTTTATTCATAGCTGTGTGCTTTACACTAAGTAGATAAAAATTTTGAGATACTCCAAAGGATAAAATAGGTTCGCGTTCACATAATTACACATGCTTTGTCGATACCCCCTTGTTAACTTGGATAAAGACAGCCCAGCTACTCTTACGCTTGGGAACTATTGCCTTTTACGGATGGAAAGAGAGGAGCAGATCGTTGCATTAAAAGAAGTTAGAAGCATATCCAGCCTCGTGAAGCAGAAGGCACTGGGAGAGGCAGAGCTGGACGCGGGTGGAGTGGAGCCCCTGCCTCCTTGGTGTGAGACCACAGCTCTTCACCAGTGCTGGGGGAGACGGGGGCTAACGCAGTGCACCCCGACTGCGGCTCCCTGCCAGTGCGCAGGCCGCAGCTGCGAGTTTTGGCTTCCCTCGGACCTCTGCCTGTCCTCAAGCAGTGGGCGCTCCTGGCGTACATACGAATCCGCTAACGTTGACATGCAGGCTCGTGGAAATTCCCTTTTCCTGGCCAAGCTTTTCCCTCCCACTGGTGTTGAAGGGGAGAGGCTGTGAAGCTGCTGCACGTAGGCTGCTTTCCTGTGGCATTTAGGCAGATGACCGAGGAGTGACTTGCATTCATGTAACCTATGGGCTCAGCACGTGGGATGGGACACGATTTTAGCTTATAGCAGAAAATGAGAAAAAAAAAAAAATCCCTAGTTGTAGGAGACTTGAAGGTCATATGATGAGGTGGATATGCCTAAGAGCTCTATCTGGGTCTATTCCTCTCCTCTTTCATGAGGAGCAGCAAGGTAGACTTCACCTGTTGGGCAGCCTTCGAGCAATGTGCAGAGCCACCATGAGTGTCCTGGTAGCTTCTGTAGTGGAAAAGAGGGGTGGGCAAAAAGCTGCTTAAGAAAAGGAGGAGAGCTGTTTGTACGGAGCCTTTTATGCAGCATTGCTGGTGTCAATACAATATACATTAAGACTACTCGGACTCCTTTCCAAAGACAGGCAAAGTTACAAAGATTAGTCTAAGCGAGGGAATAAATTGTCCTGTCATCTGAGGATGTCCGTATTTGCCAAGCTGCCGCTGCAGAAGTGTTCCTGTGAACGTCTTTGTTCTCCAAGGCCGCAGAAGAGCCTGCCTGTGCCCGTCACCAGAGGACTCCTTGAACAGCTGTCTCCAAAAAGTTAAACCTGGTACGTGCAAATCAGACTCTTATTAAATTTTCTTACATCATCATTAGCAACGTGGCTAGAGCATAGCCGGGGATCATTCGTGAGGTAGGAGGTGAAGCTAATTTAGCACATCCTCTGAGGGCTGCCTGGGGTCTGCGGGGCTGCTGGGCACAAACTGCTTCCGTCAGTAAAGTGCTCAGGTAGGACCTAAGAGGCAGAGAGGGCGCAAGGAGCCATTTTGGTCGGTGCCATGGCTGCATGTCAGCAGGGCTGCTGGTGAGAGCTCTGCTGCTGTTTTTCATTAGAGGTCTTTAGCCACCACTCCAGGTGCCCTGGAGTGCTGGCAGGCACTGAAGCTGTAGCAAAGCATGAGGTTTAGGGTGATCTCTTTCTGCTCATCAGAAACACTAGGTACCAAGAGATGGCTGAGGAGGGACTTGTTTTATTTCTTTTTGGGAAAGAAAAAAAAAAAACAAACAAACAAACAAAAAAAAACCACCCAAGGGTGAGGGTCATTGAGTGTCCTGTATCCCACATCTCTGGATCGGGGAAACACACCCGCAGCCTTGGCACAAGCCCTCCTTGTGAAACAAGTGATGTGCTGGAGGCTTTCATGGTTGCTTTCCTGAGTGCTCTGACTTCTCAGACCTGAAAGGAAAAAGAGGAAAAAGCCTTACCAACACAGCTGGGGATGTGAATGTGGCTGGCTCATTGTTTATTTTGTATATGATGCCATGCCCCCCCCCCCCCCCCCCCCAAAAGTGCTATAGGTCAAACTGAGTTTTCAATCTCAGCTGCTATAATTCTACGGTTTTAGGACCATGTAACCTCCACCTCCCGGGCAAACCTCAGCCTTCACTGGCTTTGAGCAGGTACAGCTGAAAGGGCTATTTCTTTCCAAGAGTAGAAGGAGCCAGTGTACTCGTGTGAGAGCTACCAGCAGCAGCAACTTCTTTTCTCCAAGTCAGTGACTTGAGCAAGGTGGAGGGGCAGATGAATTTGCCCCTCCATAAAGCATAACTTTTTTAACTAACTGCTTCTGGAGCAGGACGTAAGGCTGAGACCTTGATCTCTTTTTAATATAATCCTATTGTGATAAATCATGACATACGTGAAAAGGGATGAACATTAAGAGTCTAACTTGGTTTTAATTGTCTGAGAGCTCAGATTTGGGGGATTTTTTTCCTTCCCTGGTGCCCAGTCTCAGAGCTAGAAGAGGAGCTAGCTGATACAACCAATTGCACGCAGCTTTTCTGTATTCTATTCAGCTTTTACAAATTTAGTCTCTGCCAATGAGGCTCATGATAGGGGATCCCTCTCTGGAGGGTGCACCGGATAAAATTGAAGAAGGTGCCACGAACCAATGCAGCCTAAGGGAAGGCCACCCTGACAGAAAAACCACTGGCCCTCCAAGTCATGGGGGTTGGGCAGGAGGCCAACTACCTCCTCCCTGAAAAAAAATAAAAAGTTGCAGAAACGACGAGCATCAACTCGGAGATGGAGAAAATCAGTAATGAAGTGAGGAGGAGGAGATGGAACTGGATCGGTCATGTCTTGAGGAAAAAACCAACAGAAGACTGTGCTGTGGCCCTTGGGACTCCAGAGCACGCAGCCGCAGACCGATTGAAGTGGAAGAACGATGTTCGCGCCTTGTGTGCCTCCGGGCACTGAGAGAATTCAGATTCAGAATGAGTCTCATGTACAGAGATTAGACAGTTGCTAAAGAAAGTCATAAAATCTAATTACAAAGAAGATGGCTCTGTCAAAGTTCAGCCTTTACTTGATTTATTTGTGAGCAGATTTTGTAACACTGAAGTGAGTCATTTTCAGAATATCTCTAGTAAGGAGAACATCAGTCTAATAGCAGGTGTTGATGTTGCAAGTTTTTAAGCAGCACTGTGTCTTCGTTTGCCTGAGCGGTTACTTCTAGTCTGGGTATTGAAGTTGCTGGGGGAAAGCAGAGCTTTGGGTTCACAGAAAGTGAACCTGTGAAGTCCCTTTCTGAAATCAAACAAAATGCTGAAATCTCAAAAATTTGCAAGAAAATAGAAGGAGAATGCCAGTGAGGAAAATTAATTTGCAGACAATTTGGCATGTTAATCCAGATGTCTAAAACTAGCTGGGCAGGGAAGCAAATGGTGTATTACCCTCACACCTGCAGGAGGGAGATGGTGTTCCAAAAAGTTTGCTTTTTCCAGCTCTGTCAGTTGGTCTGAGAGGCTGTTACCCTTCCAGCAAACCATGCCTGGCTGAGACCCTTTCACTGTCAGAACTGCAGACAGTATCGCACTCTTTGCTCTTTAACAAACGTCAGGCTCCCAAGACAGTACAGTCCTTGATCGGCAACAGCGCGTTACCATGCTGTAGGAAGAGGGTATGTGCTTCCACATTTCCCAGGAAAGTCTCACTAATATCACAGCAGCAGCCGCAATGGCCAAGTTTCTTATGAATGGTTTATAGTGATAAGCAACTTGCTGCTTAAGGTTTCTTCATTTCAATTGGCTTCTTGCACCAAAAGGCAGCATTTCTCATAATTACTTATTCCACCCCCAAAGAAAACATACTAGAATCAATTAAAAGGTAATCTATAACTTAATATTTAAGAAATCTGAGGTTTAAATCACTTGTTAAAACAAAAGAGCTGTCCATGCTGGCAGTGTAATATAAAATTATCTGTAGTAGCCCTCTGTCAGCCGGTGCTGCTAGGTCCCAAGAGCCCTTTTTGCTTGCAGGATGAATCAGCTGAATGGTTTAAAAAGTGCTTAAAAGAAGTTCAGAAGTGCTGACTGATTATGTTCTGGTTCAGTGTCCCTCCTGCTGTGTAATGGACAAGTGTGCAGTAGCTCTAAAATGCACCTTAAATACAGAAGCATTCAGGTGAGGCATTTATTCATCTGTATTCAAGCTACCATAGCAGCACTACATTGTGAAGATTTTTGCAAGATCATCACAACAGATTTCTCAAATCTCAATGCTATCAGCTCCACTGTCTGCCCTGTGGTCCAGCCTGAGCGTGTCAAGAGAAGAAAAGTGGCTGCCTCCACAAGCCGGTCAAAAATTGAACGCAACATCAATGCTATTGCAGTCAGCTGCATAAAAATATTGCTGTACAGTATGGCAATGAATCGCAGGCTCTGCTGTTCACTTATTAACTTGGCATAAATACAAATCCGTTAAGAATCAGCTGGTGAACGCTAAGCACTTTGAGCTCCCCTGAACCTTTATGATCCAGGGTCTGGTATTTACTTGGACTAATGCTCCCCACGGTATCTGCTCAGACCTAATCGTTGCTGGGTGAGTGATGATAATGCACTAATGCCGCCTCCCCTTTCTTTCAGGCGCAGCGGAGTTCAAAAATTTTCAACATGATTATAAGCAAGCCGTGACTCTGGGGATCTTTTTTGTTTTGTTCTGAAGAGATGAGGAAAAGAAAACTACAGGGTTTTCTTTATTTTCAAGAGCTGAGTGTGCTTGTCAGGGTTGGAAAGCCTAATCCAGTGTGTATCTAGGACAGCAGCAAATGGAGCTGTGAGCTTGAAGATACGCAGCCTTCTCTGTAACAAGGATCAGGGTTGTAGAGGGATGATGCTGTCTCTACTCAGTATATGGCTACTCTTCCCATACTCACCATTTTCTCAGAGCTCAGCCTCAGAGCAGGTAATTGGAGGGGTGGTAGAAGGATTCACAAAGCGGCTTTCTCCCACTTGCTTTACAGGCAAGGGAGAGATGTGTTCCTCCACAGTAATTCAAGCCATGAGATTGAGTTTAGGCTCCTGAAGCGGATGATGCAGAACATACATCTCTGCCTTGCGACTCAGCGTCCCCATAGACTACATAGGTGGATCTGGGAGAGATGACTCTCAGGTGCCTCAAGTTTAGCATTTGTGAATACCCCAAGAACTCCCCATTTGTCAGCATCTGCCAATGAGGAAAACCAGAGATGATACCTACACCCGTTTTGACCCATCTGTTGTGTTTGTGCTGCTGAACATGTTCTGGACCTTAAAATCATTTAATAGATAAATATATAATTGACCTGCAGTTTTCACAGTAAGAGTGCGTAGCATAACTTGCCCTGTTACTTGGACCAAGACTAATGTTTGACATATAACAGCTAGGTTTATCTAATCATCCCTAGAATCAGCAGTCTCAAGAGGAGCGCAGGCCATGTGTACCCTTGGTGTGTCTGCAGGCAGGCTGCAGGAGGACCTGTGATACGAGAAGTCTTGTAGCCACCACAACTCTTCACCTCAAAGAGCAGCAGGGGAGTTAAGTTGCAGCAGTGGTTTTGTAAGGTGACTGCCTATAATCTAGGCTAAAGTCGCCGATTCGCTCTGTGTTTGCCACCCAGCAGACAAATTAATGGTGTGAGTCATTGTCAACTCCTACTAAATAAACCAGTGACCTAGAGATGAAAGGCTCTGTATCCAAATTGTTTTCATTAATTGCACTGTAGGGCAAGGATAGATTTAATTTCAAGGACAGGAATATTAACCTCAATTCCTTTCCTTAATTGAGTGTGGAGAAACAAGAGGCGTAAGCAAGGGAAGCAGAGAACAAGGACATGGGTCATTAGCACTGTCATCTGGTTTCACAGGCAGCAGCATCTTGTAAAAAATGTCATTGCAGCGACCAGGAGGCAAAAGCTTATTTGGCAATGTACAGAGCATAGGTAATAAGAAAATTTACAGCAGCGATTGGGTTTTCACCAGTATTTAGATGCACAAGCCTCAGCACAGGCTTATAATGATAAATCAGTAACTGGAGCCCATCTTCCAACAATTCATAGGGCAAAACCACCAGCGAAATGCTGCAGAACAGTCTCCGTGGGTGATGCTGGCCCCATGGGAAGCCTTTAAGGGAAAAAGATGTTGTCATTAGGCCTGCTTTTATTACTGATATATAACATTGCAGAGTATTTCTCACCTAAAGGCTTCAAATCACTTTCCAAAAAGCACGATTACAGGGAAATAGAGGCCCACAGGAATGTAGCTGACCTACCAGAAGGTCCATACCTAATTTGGGAATAAGATTTAAGTTTCCTATCTATCTGTCCATCCAGTAATTTAGGTAGTGGGCTCCAGTAATTCTGTCCCTGATTAAATATCAGTTAAGCAGCACAATTCAGGATAGGTTTCCTGGGTCTAGCTTGACTAGAGAGTACATCCTTTTAGTCAGCAAGGACTGGGTACTTTTTTTTTATTTTTAACTGTTGTTTGCAGCTAAGTTGATTCAACTGATACAAATGGAAGTAAATCCCTTACAAACCAGGTCAGCTGTTGTTGCGAAAGTGGGACAGCAATGAATGAATGGGTACATCTTTTGGATATGCATAACAGGGTGATGAAATTACATCTTAGTATGAGATAATATGTCTCCTACACATAAAAGGCTTTAATAAAAGACCATGGGTTTTGGCCTTGCTACAAACTAGCTGACTCTGCTTAATCTTGCTCAGGATCATAACTATTAATGAAATAAAACAATCCAAGAGACAACTTTCTGGTAATGCTCTAAAGAACTTTATAGTTCAGGGAGACAGTAAAATATCCTAAACCAAACACATTGTTACTTGTTAACAATTCTGTAAAAGCATTTTAAAATTATGGTATCATTTTTCATTGAAATAAGAGGTTGACAGAGATCTGTTTATGTTATACACTTCAAGGTCTTGCTTACAAGTGACTATGCTTAATTACATTAAAATGCTGTGCAGTTAGGAAAGCATGTGCCTAAAGCTGTATCTCCACATGCAATGCTCATAAGAAGAAAGAATTTCTCACCAAGCTCAAATTCTTTCTTTTCTACAATTTAGAACACAGGAAATGCAAGATCATTTTCCTTTTACGAATCCAGCAGCGACTGCAAAGCTGTAAATAAAAATGCATTACTTTCTTGTGACATTGGTGAAAGAGCAAACAAAAATTAAATAAATGCATGTTTCACTTATATCTGGAGAAAACATTTAAGGGTCTACAAAATAATGAATTTTGCTAGTCTCTTGATTTAGCTCAGTTACTCTTGGCTCCCTGGAGGCCTGAGACTGTGGCCTACTTGGCTTGAGAAACCAGGCCAAACTCTCTTTAAAAAAATAAAAAATTAATGCCAGAGTTTCTTGCAATGATCCAGAAAATACAGCTGAATTCAGGAGGGTACAGCCAAAACCCAGCACGCTACAGAATGGCATTTTGTTCTGTGTTTGCTCTCAGTGCACTGTTGCTGTGTTAGTGAAGATCTGATTTGTCATGTCTTGCTGGGAGAGTCGCCTTTTTGAGTTTTGTAGCAAATTTTGTACATGCTTAGCTTGGGGTGCTGTTACCCCCCCGGGACTCTCACTCAGCCCCGGCCAGGGAGCCAGCCAAGGCCAACGCCTGTCCGGTGCAAGATCTGCACTACTAATACCCTAAATTAGGATTGAAATGATCAGTTGATTTTTTGATCAATGGCTTCTTCATGCCCAGCTTAGGTTTCTTTTTCCCATATTCTTCATCACTGAAGTTTAGGCAAGTACAGAGGACTTACGCAGTCATCCTTTACTTGTAATCTCTGTTGTAAGACTGGACATGTGCACAGACGGACTTTCAACTACCTAATTATTGACCTTATTTGCCAAAATATAGAAATAAATATATAGAAATAAATACATGATAGACACAAATTAGCCTCTAAATGCAAGCAAAGGGAAAAAGAAAATTGTGTTATTCCTCTCTTTATTGTGCATACTAGTAGACAAAAGCAAGATGTTTTCACTATGTAAGTGGTAATAAATACACGTAGTTTTTCTGCAAAATTTCTCAGTGTCAGCTTTGCAGTAGCCAAGACACTGCATTTACGCTGGATCTGCAAGAAATCAGAATAAATTTGAAAAAGTTAATTAAACAATACTGAGACTGCCAGCAGGGGCTAAATCATGCTATAACCTGGGTTTCCTGGAGGTGAGAGAGACCTGCTGAAGGAGGGCTAGCAGCTGTATTGCTCATGGAGCCCTTCAAACCAGGCCGCTCTGCTCCGTAACTGCGATGAAACCCTGAATAAAGACCTGGCAACAGAAAAATGGTGCCACATAGCCCTCATAATCTCTTTTGTGCAAGGCAATTTTTCCCTTGCATTAACATGTCAGAGCACTGAGGACTTTGTACTTACTAAGTCTTTTTGTTTTGCAATTTCCCACAGAGCAGTGAATTTTGTACTACTGAAAGCTGTGATTATGCAAAAATATGGCTTTTTTTTCCCCTTGCTCCCGGAGGAATATCACTGCTTTTGAAGAAGCGGCTCTGCTCTGCAGAGAGAACTCAGCAGGCCTGGTAACTTAAAAATTTGATTGCCAATGACCGAGTCTTCAGTTGTGCGCACATTTCATTTCGACGCAGTGGCCTGGGAATGTTCCTGAGCTAATTAGAATGCAGTAAGTAGTCAGCTGGTGGTGCTGAAAGCTGCTTTACAGCTTGGAAATGGGACTTGCAGCGGTTTCCTCCTCCTGGTCTGGAATTGTTGGCAAGGAACATCACGTGGAGCCTGTTCAACACACAAAGCCTCTCTAATGGTTGCAAAATGGTTTTGTGTCTGAAATTAGACATTGTTAATAATTTAAGAGCAAAGAAAATGTGCGCTTGGGTAGAGGCTGAGTTTTGCAGCTACTACAAAGATCCTACTTAAAACCCAGGCTGACCTTGATGACAGCTGGACAAGCTTGGACACAAGAAAGAAGTTGGATTATAGCCGTTAACAAGAAGTAATCTTAGAAGTATCTGAAATTAGACTTTATTTTTAATGAACACCTTGGATGCTACTTTTGCTTTAGGGTTTTCCACATGTGAAAAAAAATAAACAAACCAACATGGTACCTAAGTCCCACAGGTTACTTACTAGCGTAGCCTTTGAAATGACTCAAGTGGCCAAAGGATGCTTGCAGTATTTGCAGCTGCCACCGAAGAGCAGGACAAGTGCAGGGCTCTCCTGCTCCGGCTGGTGACTGCCATGGGTAAGCCCTGGCGTAAGCCTTATACCCATAGTGCCTTCTTACCTTTAACCCTTAAAGGATTCAAAAAGTGCTTGCTGGAGTCCAACTTCTGCTTCAGCAGTGGACAGTACTCTTTTCAAGGCAGAAGTGTAGCATTTGCACCACTCTCACCCTCCTACCTGGCATAAAAAATGTGGACAAAGCACTCTGAGATGAGGCATTTCTGCATTTAACTACATGTTCCCTCTGACTATATATTTTTTGCAGCAGTGCAACCTTTCTAAACTGACTGGTGATTTACCTGAGTGTGACAGAAAGGAAAAAAAGGTGCATTTTTGCATTTCCTTCTGCTAAATGAGCATGTAGTCTCACAGTCACCTACGGAAACTGGAGGGGTGGAAAAGTGAATTTTCCTCTTCTCATTGCAATTTAAAGAAAGTATATGGAAACTATTTTGGTGGATCTGCAGTCTGTATCTTATTTAAAATTAAAATTGTCCATTGAGTAGATTTCCACTTACTCTAGCAGAGCTCTGGTGATTTACATCAGTTAAGAACCAGCTCATCATTTCCTTTAAAGCTACTTATATCATTCTGTGGTTATGAGCACTCTACACAGCATTTAAGCTGCATTTTTTAAGAGAAGAAACCCTCAACAAGCTTTCTGATGCAAATACAAGGTTGAAGTGATATTTCACAGTGAAAACATGGTTAATTTTCCTATTCCAGAGAATTTTGTGAGGTACAGCGCTATTTTAGATATAACAATCTGTTTAATAAAATGGAAATGTTTCATCCTGTTGGTCTCTGTGTCAGTATTTGTACTTTATGTTATGTTTTACAAAAAAATCATTATCAGAAGGCATTTTATTTAAACTCAGCATGTTTTAACATGGGCTTCCTGAAGCTCTGATGTACTATCAATTATTTAGTAAGCATGAAGTTTACAACTTAGCTAAAGGTTATCATCTATAATAGATACATCTGCTTGTGTTTTCCCAAAAGCCATGCATTTTGACCTTTTTGCTATGAAAAGAGTAAACTGTTTTTGTGTCTGTACAAACTACGATGAGACTGTGGTTTTCCTCTTTATTTTGCACTGCTCGCTTTACATGATCTTGAATAAAAAAAAAGGTTAAGTTGCAGCAGGTTTACACCGGAAAATAAATACAAACACTGCTGTACGCTCTTGAACACTGTCATTACAATATGATGTAAAACTTTATATTAAAAACGATTTTGGGTGCTGTCAGACTGGTACTCAGAAGACACTCCTGAGGACAACACTCCTTTCGGGACCAATTCAATTTTTCTTGCAAATGAGACCATTTCTAGTGAGATAACACTTTTTCAAAAGAGCCAGATGACTTGGGTATCTGAGCTGCATGCTCAGAAGGATATTTGGCACCTCAAAACCCGGGTTTCCACTGAAGTCAATGGGACTTAGTTTCATACAAGCTCAAGTTGCTTTTGAAAACGGCCGCCAGTTGGCCAAATCATTTTGACCTGGCATCGCAGACATGTAAAATATCTGCTCTTTTCGCATGTATCAACAAGGCGAAGGACACCTTATTTTTACTCCTTCTGTAGTCACTGGCATCCCTGAAATTGAGGCCCTTGGACTTGAGGTGACACATACCACAGAACTTTGGCACCTAACCTTCCAGATACAAAAGCGGGCATTGCTGAAGAGTGGTCCAACAATCCCACAGCCAGGCACTGGGGAATGGGCCCAAGTCACCATCAGTGGCTGAAGGGATCAGTCTTCCAAGTGCATACATTTATTCATTTTAAATGGGACATAGGCTCTTAAATCATTGGGTATATATAAAATTTTTCGCCTCGTCCTACCTGAATTACAATTTCAAAGACACCCAGAGGAGTTCTGTGTTTGTAGTGAAAGCCCAGAGCTGCTGCATTCTAGTATTTGGGGGTATTTTTGCCCCTGCTGTTATTCATCAGATGAGGAGGAACCTCTCCACTGGGAAGGAAGTTTTCTGGACTGCTTCTCAGTGCTGTGGTAGCTTGGAGGTAGGTTTTGGATGTGGTCGGCTGAGATGTTGTTTCTCTGGTTTACTCCTAAAGGAAGACGTAGCTGAGGCTTTGTGGGAGAACTCCCTTTGTTCCTTCCGTGAACCTGTACTGAAGCAGGTAGGAAACATTAAGCAATCCATTATTTTAAAAGAAAGATTGTTTAAACCAGAATGCCTAGAAGCACCTTAACTCTAGACAACTGGAAATCATTTTCTAAAACCTCTTATTCAGTAAGAATCATTTAATTCTTTGAAATGCAAGCCATTTTCAAGTCATTTTCTACAACAAATGGGACCAGCTCAATCTGTTCCTCACATTTTAGTAATTTAAAAGGACATAACTGAATTTTATTTTAATGGTAATTGCAAACTCATGCAGAAAATGTAAATGCACACTTCCCGATTAGCTTGCAGCATAAACCATGGCTTCTATTAATGTATTCCAATTTGTAATTCTTTGCGCAGTATGAGATTTGAAAGCTGTGATTAAAATTAATTAGGTTAAGTAAAGTTTATCCCCCCTGAGCACTGCTATTTGAAGAAAGAAATAGTAAAACACTAGCTACATCTGGCACCGCAGGAGGCTAAAGCATCACACGGAGTAGCAGCATTGCTTTTTCAGAGGAGTTGCATGCTACTTTTTTGGCATACCTTAAGCACCATGTATTCTTTTCTACAAGCTAATTGGGAAGCTAAGTTACTCTTTGCCTCTTATAAATGCTCTGGAGCTACAACATCTGTATGAGCATCTGATGAACCAATCTTTGTAATACAGTGGGTGATGTTAATTTGCAAGTGCTATCATCACTACCTAGCTAGGTGTTATGCTGATGCCCCACCGCCGTGGAAAATTAGTCTCCCAAGTTCAAGAGACAACAGAATTGTTGTCCCGAGGGAGCTCCTGGAGTTTCTGACCCTCCTCTTCTGCTGCAGTAAAATTTGGGATATTTTTGTTTGTTAGTTTATCTGTTTGGTGGTGGTTGGTTTTTGGCTGCTGAGCATTTTAAAGGATTTTTTTCCAAAGAGGCAATATTTGGATAAAATGGAAGTAAGTGTTGGGAACATTGAACTTGCTGGAATGGAAAGGTCTTTTTGAAAGAAAAGACCCTCTGACCTCCCCTCTCTGGTCCAGAGACCAGGACACTGGCTGGAAACACCGCGCAGTTCGCCTGTGTGCTGCGTCTTAGACTCTCTGATTTCTGTCATTCCAGAGGTGGCAGCCAATACCGCAAAATCTGGTCTTTTGCCATTCTCTGTTCCTTCAGAGCAACTGACTAATCGAGCAATTCTTTTTCAGGTGAAGCCTTTTGCAATCAGCATCTGTCACAGCCAAACTCTTGTATTAGTTACTGGGTATTGAGTACGCTTGATCCAATAAGCAGGTTTGTGCTAGAAGCAGGAAGGTATTTTTTTGAGACTGATGCCATTTGGTGACCCAAGATGAAGCCTTCATGCCTCTCTGATGAAGACAGGCTGTGCCTGTTCGGGGAAGGTAAGGGCACTCTGCCAGATAGCTCTTGAAAATATTTTGCCCTGCTGGTGAGCACTCCCTTTGCCTTGTCTTCCAGACGGATCTCACCACGAGCTGTGCCCAGCAGAGTCCTCCCCGCTCCCGTAAGCCATGTTCCCATGCCCGGAGCCCCTCTGTGCTTGCATGGTTGCCAGGATGCACCTCAGAAACTCAGTCAGATGGGAAGGTGAGGAACGATAGGAGATGTAGTCAACAACGCATCCTTGCGGAGAGTGAAGCACGATGGGCTTAGCCCACAGCACTCACCAGACACTCCAGAGGACAGCAGAGGGGCACAATGATATAGGAATGGCCCCCAAGTTAAGCCACTTCAAAACTGAATGAAACTTTTAGAGTAGAAGAACTAAAAAAAAAAATCTAAAACTGAAATCTAAAGCACACTCCAGGTCAGCAGTGAAGTCTGAAAGGAACTTTTCACACAACTATCTCTGACACTGCCACGGCATCTTACTAGGAAAGAAACAGAAATTAATTTTGCTGTTGTTACCCTTGTTCTAGTCCAATATTAACAAGCACAGCACTACATGAGTTGTGGTGCCCTTTTCACCCAAACAGCTGCACTCTCTCACCTCATATTTCATTGCCTGAAGTCAGGCGCTGCGCAGAAAGCTCAATCCCACTGGAAGTGGGAGGCCAAGCTGCTGTGTGTGGCAGAGGAAGCCACCACAGGCTGGCACCCAAGGCTAAACTGCTTGTTTCTATTTCTTCGGCGTGAGAGTTGAAAAAGAAGAAATGGGAAATCCCATTAAAATGAAAATGTTTTACACTTCCTCCCTGACTGTAATTTCTGAACAAGAATTTCTTACTGTCTATGGTATTTCTGGATTAGAAGGAAAGACCAGAAAATACGCAGTCATATGACCCTTTAGTGATGCAGCTGCCCAAGCCAGTAAAAGCACTGCCATTGGGGTGGTAAACAAAAGGGGTTGAAAAAGGACGACTCTGCAGTACTGTGCAAAGCTGCAGGCTTTGCAAGGTGATTCATGGTTTCTCAGGCTCAGGAAGAAGCCCTGCAACCCTCAGGTCTATCATCCTTTTAACCCAGGGAGTTACACCAAGTCATTTCTGTTGCAGGCCTGTAATTTAGCTACGGCCACGTGCTTTAGCAGAACGGCAGGGAGAACGGCGGGAGTATCATTAGACTTGACACGACAGTAAGTCCTTACTGAGAAAACCTCACGAGGCCACAGAGCCCAGTGGACACAGTGCCTCCGAGTGGGGTGCAATGGGAGGGCCGGCGAGGCAGCGGCAGGAGGGCTGCAGCTGGCGGGGGTCTGCCGTGCCCAGTTTGAAGGACACCCATCCCACTGGGCATTGAGGGTCTTGCTGCACCCTCCTGTCCTTGGGGCTGCTGTCACAGGATCAGAGCAGGTCTGAGTCTTGCATGCAGTCAACAGCAAGGAAGAGACCCTACATAAACCAGAAGCCACTTAACTTGCTAGGCACAAAGATCTCATATTTTTAAATATCACGGTCAATCCCACTCCTTCCAGCTGTCCCTTTTCCTCCCTCACCTCTCTCTTTGGCATAGCACTGACACCATGACTGCTCTCCTCTTCCTGCCCTTCTGTGTTCCTCACCCCCTCTGCAGCATACACAAGCCGAGCAGCATGGGTTTGCCTGTATATTGAAGGAGTCTGAGAGCAGGGGGAGGAAAAGACACGATGATTAAAGAAAAAGCAGACAAATAAGACACGCTGTCTGGCAGTACTGGCAGCACGTAGGTAACTGGGAGTGGAAGCAGCATGTGATGATGGATGACAATGGGAAAAGGAGAAGCAGCACATTTACATGGGCATCGGCAGCTATAAAACCTTCATAGGAGTGAAAAAGCAAAGGCCAGCACAGGACTTTGGTAAGAGGGGTGTCCACTCCCGAGCATTCATACACCCATTCATACCCCATTTTAGGAAGCATGAGAACAGCCAGTCTGAGCCATTACAAAGGTCTCCTTGCCCTTCCAGCCTGTCTTTGATGGATGCTTAGAGAACCAGGGCATACGTGGTGAGATCTTTCTGCTGGCAAAGTGTCCTGGGCTTGAGTGAACAGCCTGGGTTTCCCTTGAGCTGGAGGTTGCAACATAAATCGTCATGTTTCATGAACCTTCATAGCTGCTGAAGTACAAAATGAAACCAACTGCAAAGCATCTTGAAAACTGAGATCTTCCTATACAACGCTTACCCTAGAGGGCTCCCTTTTGCCACGTACCTAAGGAAGACAGAATGTCATCAAGAATTAGGTAGAAAGGGCTTGTGAGATTAATTTTCCTATTCTTCCATAGTACAATATTATTTCAACAATTCTATTTCTTCAGATGTTTGCCCAAGCTACTTCAAATGGGCTTCCTCTCCTTCCCTATAGAGGTGACAACAATCTAGTGGACCACTCTGTAGTGAATATTTATCAAATTAGGAGTCGTTAGGACAAGTCTGGACATTTGCTTTCTGAGTTCGGGACACCCAGCTCATTCTCCCCATAGCTCATGCAAGGGAGCTTGGCATGAGCTGATCGGGCTCCTGGAAAGTCATGTTACTGACTACTGAAGTGGAAAACAGGCAGTGGTGGAACTGGCATGGAATTACCAGCTAAAGTACACAGAAAAGGTGAGAGGAGCTCTGCCTCACAGATTCTGGTAGGAAACTGTTGTTGTAAGAGACGGGTTTCCAACCAGGAGGGACCGTTCATGCGCTCCCAGGGCGGAGCTGGCATTACAGAACCGGTTCACAAGTCACTGAGATGACCGCTAACCTGCTGCCTTGACTAGTGCTCTTACATGGGCTTTTTCTGCATGCACATTTTAAAATTAGTTTGGGGGCTTTTTGTTTGTTTGTTTGTTGTTTGGTTTTTCTGTTGTTGTTGTTTTGTTGGTGTTTTTTTTTTTTTACTTTATGCCTGAATGCCCTGTTTTGGGGAAAAGGCGATTCTCCAAATAATAGATCTGAAGAAAGGACGTGATCAACTGCCATACGGTAGCGGTATAAACTCTCAGTGACCTGCATGGTGGCATGTCCCCAGAGCACTGGATTAGCGAGGTTACCCTGCGCGTGGGACTTTGCATAAGGAGAGGCTAATATGTTTCTGCTGGCCTGGCAAAAATTCATAACAAATCTGCAATGCTGCTTCAAAGATCACCATAAACAATTCAGTGCTCTCGTTAGTGTCTACACCCTGCAAATGTTTAAACCACAAGAAACCACAAACCACAAGAAACCTGCGAACTGAATAAACAGCTGCTGCTCCAAAGTCAAAATCAAATTTACAAGATTCTGCTAATAGACAGGCATTTGCATTGCAAAAGCAGATTTCATATTACCAATATCTATGTCACAATTAGACTATAGCTAAGCTTTTAGGTGTTTAAGTGAATTCATGATAATATACTCAGGAAAATTATTGCTTCCATAAAAAAAAAAAAGTTCTAAAATGTCAAAAGATAAAGTGGTACAGGATGTGGATGTATTAACAGCTCAGGTAAATGGGACTCATTAGCTACAATATTTCATACATTACAGTATAAGGTATGCACATAAGAAAAAACTCCCTTGGGTTTTTGTAGCACATGAGCTCTCTAGGTCTTCCCCCATGTTGCTGCCTGAATTGTTTTAACACAGCAATTCAGTATGTAAATCTAGCTGTCCTCACACTGAAGAAAATGCCACCCTTAGAGCTCTGGCCCTTGAACTTGCTTTTGTTACTGCCTACAGGGCAAGCAGAGAGGAACAGCCACCAAGGGCACATCCAGCCCATCCCCGAGAGCAGCTGGTGGGAGATGCTTAGGGAGCTGGGTCAGAAGCAGAGTAGGTACGAATCCTCCTCTCCCTATTGCTGCCCTCACCTTGTAGTTACCTGAGGCTTGAGGACCTCTGAAGAAAGCATGAAGCGTCTGAAGCTCCTTGGTGGGTCTTTCTGCCATGAGTTTATCTATCTCAGTGCTCCCCCAAATCTGTTACACCTTTCCGGTAGGCACGGCAAAGAAGGGCAGGTCTCAGGGGACGTGCGCAGTGAGCTGCTGGGGCTCATCCCCTGCTTGCTGAGAGGGAAGGACCAGAGTGCTATTCAGTGAGGACTTCTGGCCAATGAGTCATTCTTCACAACAGTTTTGATCACACTGATTACAACTAATTTAGTAAATCAAATGGGCCTGAGACTGCTTTTTAGGTCTGACACCCACCCGCTTATACTGTAACCTCCTCCAGCTGCTGCAGCCTGTTAGGAGTAGTTCCAGACTATGTCTCAGCATTGATGAGAGCGCGAATGTGCCACAACCTTGGTAATTAACTGTATGGACAGCAACACATCACTGCTCAGGCTCTTTCCCTTGGCCTGTCGAGTTTTGTAGCAGAAGCATGGTTGTGTATCTGAACTTCGCAGAAGGCGAGGCCATAATCCCCAGAATAAAGTTGTTGTTAGTCAAAGCTGTGCTTGTGACTAAAGGAAAGAGTGGGTCAAACGGAAGAGATAGGTCACAGTAGAGCTCACTGTTTTTCTTAGCAAAACCTGCTGGGCTCTGCAGAAAGGGGTGGCAGGGAATGTGGTGGAGGAAGAGCTAGGCAAAGGCCAAAATGGGTGAAAAGGAGCTGAAATTCCTATTGTAGGACCCAGTGAGGGTGGAGAGACCAGCTAGCACAATGGCAGATGAAAAGAGAGGAGGAGTCTGCACTAGAAAAACTCAGCATCACGCTAAGATTTCCATTGGTAGTGTCCACAGCATGGGAAGGAGAGAGATGCGGCTGGGTAGTGGGGAGCAAAGAGATGCTAGAAGCTGTGAGCAGCAAGGAACTGTGCTGGAGCCCATCATGGGGAGCCGGCGGCAGGCGGGCATTGATGGACTGGAGGTCTGAGGGGAGCTGGGGTGATGGGAGCAGGAGGAGCTGGGGTCGCTGGTAAAGTCATGAGAAAGGGACAGGGAAGCCTGCACCGGAGGCAAGGCCAGCAGACAGCTAAGATCAGCGCCGGGAGTGTTTCCCCTCCGTGTCAGGTGGCTGCGGGTGAAGGAAAGGAGCCGGAGGCAAGCACTGACCTCCCTCTTTTTTCGTGCTGTCTTGTGGGAAAGCGCTCTCTTGCCAGTTCAGCCTCTTGAGAGGAAGAGCATTTACTGGGTCATTTTATCAGCAACCTGGCTGTCAGTGTCCCCCGTTAGGGTACTTGCTGGCAGGAGCAGACATGGCCAATCTCTCAGCAAATGCCCTGACGCTGTCCCACCAGGTGGGCACCAGCCAGGACAAAGGGAGGCATGGCCAGAGCCCGTCTCACTTGCTCTTCAGTAAACCTGTACACGTACATTTCCCATTTGTTGAAACATTGAAAGTTCCCATGAAATGGGAACTTGGGTCTGAGCTACCTCCAGCTTTTGTCAATCTGAACCACTCTAAATTTTTGCCTTTTCAAATTCATTTTCTATAATTCTGAAATAAAATGAAGACCTGAGTCCAAAACTTGACCTATTTATAAGGTGCTCTAACCCAACATTCACCCTAAAGTCTGGGACTCCCCTGACTTCAGTGCTGATTGATCCGTTAGACAATACTCTAAGATTTGCATTGATCCGCATTGATCCGTTAGACAATACTCTAAGAAAAAAAAGTGTGCACAAGAAAAATGCTACTGGAAAGCCAACCTTGGACAAAAAGGCAAGCAACTGGTGTTGCAAATCAATCCTGGTCCTATGCTCGTAGCCGTGTTGAGGAGGAGAGCTCCACAGCACAACAGCCACTAGATGCCACTATAAGCATGGCCTTATATTTAGAAATAAGATTTTTAAAAAACAAAGTGAACGGTCAATGTTTTCAAATTTGTAAACAGTCCTTTCAGTTATAGTGCATCTTCTTTGTACAGGCCAATCTTGCTTTAGAATTGCATTTTTCCTGGGCAAACTTTCTGTTACCCGTTTCCATTCATGATCACCATCCTCACATACGACATATAAAAACGTACTTGCATGTAAACATGAGGATCCCCTTGTGCTTTGCCTTTCCTGGGCCATCCTCCTCAGGAACAGCTAAAGTAGAAATTATGTTTGGACTTCTCTCGTGTGTATTTCAAAAGCACTTCTCTCACCTCCATCAGGAAGACATTCAGGTGTCACCTCGGGCAGAGGAGGGTATTGCAATATCAGCAATTTATCCTGCTGCATAGCATCATCAGCCACATGCTCCTGCACATAGTGACCCCATTTCCTACGCAGCAGGGAAGGACCATGGCTTAATCTGCTTTCACCCAATGGCCCAAAGCATCTCTGCCCATTGCAAGATTGGGAATGGCCCAGGTCCCTTTAGGTGAAGGAGCCTTTATGCCATGAAGAGCAGCTGAGCTGCAGAGAGGACAGGAGGAGAGGTGGGACAGGGCAGCACGCAGGCACTGCGCCAAGCTCCCATCATGTCCCAGACGTTCCCCAGTGTCCCCAGCACTCTGCAGTGCTGTAGGAGAGGAGCAGCCCCATGCCAGGGCTCAGCTGTGCCTCTCTCCACAAAAAGAAGACTATTCTGCACCCCAGGGGCCTCATGCTACCAAGGCACCATCCACATGCCCTCTCCAGGCTTCAGCAGCCCCTCACCCACCACAGAGGCCGGACGCCTGCCCTCAACCCTGGCGTGCCGAGCAGTCACATCCGATGCTGCCGCAAGCAGGACACACATGCACTGTTTGATTAACCTCCTTCCTCCCCCATCTTGCCCAGGCAGTCAGTGAAAATAACACTGGTTGTGAAGGAGAAAGCCTTTCCTCCACCCACACATGACTCAACCCAAAACCCTCTAAGCCTGCAGCGGTGGTCAGTGTGCTAATCTTCAGAATGGCTCAGCCAGCTTGGTGCTTATATGGGTCATGACTGTTGTAGGCCAAGCTACCACTTAAAGTGACTGTGAGGAAAGTAGGTTTTTCTTGATGGCTGCCAGTGTTGCAAACTGGGGTCTGAAAATTGAGCAATGATTTCTCAGCCTCAATTAGCCATCTAATAGATGGCTAAGAGACATCTATTTTAAGACGAGCTGAATCTCAGCACAGATGTGGAGGTCTCCACCATAATTACCTACACATGGATAAATGAATGTAGGTCTTGGGCAAAATGCTTAATTTTTGAAATTCCAGCACAGTTTCAGATGTTGACTATTTACAACTGAAAAGCCAAATGGAAACTGCTGCTACTCACTGACAACCCACATCATGTTTTAAAGCTGATTTTGAGAAGTGAAGAGGGTATCTGCACTATTTGGTCAGGAACTAGTGGTAAATGCTAAAGGTTTTGGTGGTTTTCACACTCAATAACAATTTCAGTTGAACACAGTGGAGGTCTGTGGGATCTGGGTGGCAATTTGAGTTAGACTAATGAAATGTACCGTCATTACTGGTGTTGTATCTCCAGTTTGTTACTATGTCAGAGTTAACATAAAAAGCATGTTTTTTTCCCCATCATCTTCCACTTATTTTTAACATGGAAAGCAGAGTCTTAAAAGAGACACTTTAAAAAGTTTTCTCTTCTGTTTTTACCTGCACAGTTGAATACTCTAAATCCAAAGCTCTTTCCCAAAGGACATCATTAATAAAAATTGATAAATTCACAAGTGGATGGGAAGAACATTGGAGTTGAGAACTTGCTGGGCTGCCATCTAGAAAAAATGAGAAAAAGAGTCAATTCTCATGTGAGTCCTCTCCCTTGGGGTGGTGCAGACACAGGCGATCCTCATCTCATTTGCAGTAGGGTTGGTTGCCTGCTTCACCCTCTAGAGATGTGCTAGCAAGAAGCCCAAATCTTCCCAAACCATTTGCAAAAGCTTCTAAGTGGAGCAGCTATCTTTATTAAAGCAATGAAAACTAAGTCTCTTTCCATGCACTCCTGGGATACTCTCTATTTTGGCCCATATTCAGGAAGGCAATTAAATATGTGCTAACTCTATGCTCATGAATAGTCACATTGAAATTTAAGGAATTACACATGCCTAAGTGCTTTCTTGAATGAAGCCCAAAGTTTGTATCCCAAAGAGAGCTAGAAACACTGTGGCTGAAAGCCACACACTGCTCTGAGGGCCATGTCAAGGGAGCTACAATTCAGCAGAAGCTCCCAGGAGGGCGTGGGGAGTAAGGGAAGGGAGTCCGGATTTATGCAAGTTGCAAAAGAAAACCCACTATTTTCCATTCGTAGGCACTGCCCTACCCCTCTGGGGAAAAGTATGTAGTGTTTTTCTTTCATTCACTGTTTCCTCTTCCCAGACCTGGCAGAATTTAAATAATCCCCAATGCTCACTATTTTGCAAAATTCACCTGTAGGATCTGTCCAGTCCCCAGCCTTGATGCTGTGGAGTATGCGTGAGGACAGTACAGAGACCTGGGGGATACCTGCAAACAAGGCGCAGGGATTTGGTTGGAGTGCTACCTACCTCCGTAGCCTTAGCAAAAGCAGGTAACTCTCTGCCTCATTTTCCCCACCTATGGTAATAACTGCCCAGGAGCGGTTATGCTTACAAGCATTCCGAACATGGTAAAACTCTTTTAGGGCTATTTACTTGTTGTAGTCCGTGCTTACATCAAGATTCATAGCATAGTGTTGATTCGAGTCCTCTCTTGGTAGCACAGCTGCTGTCAAAATAGAGAATCCTTCCTAATCAACTACCACGAGATAGAGTAATTTACAGTATCTTTCACCAAATGACTGCCACCGCGAAGACTAAGTTGTCTCCCATGTTAAGCGCCAATCTTGCACATGCTGATGCAGTCCAGCAGCTTCTGTGTGCCTGGTTTGGGTTGAATTAGTCAATAATCTGAGAAGAATGAGTTTGGCTAGGTCTCAAATGTAGCCTGATAGTAATACTAGGTGACTTCCCATTGCTTCACTTTTTGTTAGATGTTCTGATACCTCCTACTTTGTGCAAAATACATCAGAATGTCATTCAGCACAAAAGATCATTTTTTCCCTGTTGAGTCACTTGTGGACAAGCTCTACCAGGAGTTGATGAATGATAATGTCACTGTGAAGGGACACTTGGGTGACAGTTGATAATCCACCTATCATTGCCTTGGCAGCTGCTCAGGGAAGAGGCAATGAAATCAGCACACACCCTCCACAGGCGCCGATGGCTGGTTCACCTGCCTGCCACAAATTTCTTGTGTGGCCTCGGACAACACACTCAGCCTCCCAGCATCTCATGGACCCTTCCTTTTCTCTGTTCCCGGTCCTTTTTACCCCTTCTGTCTGCACTCTCCACTACATCTTGTACATAGGGAGAAGACCTAGTGCCATCAGGCTCTGCTTTTGGGTGGAGACCAGCCACCCTGCCCAGCAGAAGAGGTCATGCAGAGAAGTAAGAGATTTCAGGCAAACCTTTCTCTGCCACTCCAGCAATTGCTGCCCTTGATTTGCCAGTTTGATAATGATGACTTTCAAGTCAAGCTGCAAAGTCACAGGAAAAAAGAGGAAACCATCTTAACTCTTAAGATTGATTTGAAACATCATACATTGCATTATCAATATTTTTTCTGTTGGGTATTTACCCTTTTTAAATGCAAAGACTTTTGGTTTCTGTTATGCAGAAAAGTGTTTCATGTAGTGACTTTTGGTTTCAGTTTAGCTAACGGGTGTGAAAAGAGCACTTTCTTCATTTGGACTCGTTCATTCACAGTTAAGAAATCAGTCGGGAGTGGAAGAAGCAGCAAAGCTCATTTCCTCTTCCAGCCTATGACTAGAAACAGGTGGGCAAGGTCAAGACACACTCATTTTAGAAATATGAAGGATGTGGGTGAGATTTTCCAAACTGCAACTCAAGCAGGTAGCGTTCCCACTTCACACAACTGTCACTGATTTCCAGTGAGATGCTTTGGGTAACGCCACAGAGTGCTCATCTGTATCTTTAAGAACATATATGTCTTTGAGTATCTAGTTCACAGTGACCAGAAACAGCCTGTCCGTTCATTAACTGCAGTTACTACTTCCCTTATTTAATACGTCCGTTAGATGTAAGTACAAAACTTGGTTTGATGCCTCATCTATTCAACCTTCCCCACAAAACACTGAGCACATTTGAAGCAGTTGGGGTTTTTCTTATTAATAGCAAATGATGGTAGAAGATCTGATTTGTGTATTTTTAATTGACTTCCCACTTCCACCCATCAACTGCTTGACACAAATCACGGAAAAATTAGTTCTCACCCTGTGAGTAAGAAATGTTGTAATTTACCATTTGCTGATACGACACTTGTGTGTCTATACATAGAGTCTTGCTTGTGATCAGAGAAGTTAGATGTTTCCCTTGCTCAATCAGCTGGTCCTGTGCCCGAGCATCAGGAAGGGACCTCTGGTTACCTGCCACCCGCTGCAGCAAGGAGATCTTCATCCTGTTTATGACCTGCCTCTCCAACACAGATTGCCCACCTTCCAAAGTTGTTTTGCCAGGGCACTAGCAAGAATAAAACTCATTTCCTGGACCCCTCTGCAAAAGCAGACCCCAAGCAGGGTTTCAATACCAAATCAAAAGCATCACTGCAAATATTTTCTGGAGGCTTTGCTGAGCTATGATGTGTCCTTTGCTGAAGTTCCCAAGTTATTACCTGACCTGTAACCTAAAACCGGTTTCCGTGAGAAATATTTTCAGTTTGTTTGCTCGTCGAGGTCAGAAGATAGTGGTCTGGCACAAACGTCCTGTACATTTTACCAACCTCAATTTTTATATATAGCAAGCACGCCTGTGAAATTGATTGATTACAGTTGGCTGATGAGCGTTATTTCTACCAGACAGTGAGATCACCTTGCTAGTGTGGAGACTGTTTTGGAGGAGGCTGCTGTTTTAAGCTTACTAGGTGTGCCCACAAGTCTGTTTATTCTCATGTATCTTATGTGGTCAGGGTGGTGGTGCTGAAGTTTTTCATTGCTGAGCAATTTCTTCTAGTTTATTAAATGAATTTAGTTTCAAATGGAGTACTGGGTTTTCGTTTGTGGTGCTGCTTTTCCTGTTACTGTTGTTGTGGTTTACCGTCCACATCGGGGTGTTCAAAAACTGCTCTTCAAACTTCACCGAGCTTGTTTTGTGATTTGTGTTTTTACAGTTCTGAGCATTTCTTAATCTCGGGGTGCTGACCATGGGCTGGGACTTTCTCCAAGAGGAATTATGGTATATACAGAGCTGGCGCAGCGCTGGAGCCTTGTGACTTCAGCCAGACATATTTCAAGTCCTCATTGGGCCAGGAACTGAAAAGATGTAGGCATTCATCCAGGCAGGGCTTACAACAGCAGTAAGGCCTTCTTTACTGTACAGATAGTGTTAAGGAGCTGCATTTCCAGACTGGCTTCTTCCCTATACCTAGCAGTGCATTTTAATCACTAGAGAAACTCATTGGGGGAAAAAAAAAAAAAAAAAGATAAATAGCATACTCTTTTCCAGGCTCAAGCAATGATTTAAAGGATGATGTTGAGCAAGTTTTGGTACTGGTTTTCCTATTTGTAAGATAGAGAGATTAAGATTAATCACAGCAGGCCAGTCCCTCAAGGATGTCACAAAGGTTAACCCCTATTAGAAAGTATTCTGAGCTAATCAAAGAAAAGGTGCTACCCACACGTACATAGTGGGAGGCCTGGCATTTCTCTACTCAGCTAATGTGACAACATTTGAGATCGTGACTCTAGTTCCCAAACATGAGCAATAAGGGATTTCGGTTGGGGCTGTAGGAGTGAGACAACGTGAAGACACGTCCTCGGGCTCTCAGGAAAGGGATAACTGAGGGCACTGTCCACACAACCAATGGCCATCAGAGCAGGACCTCCCCGTTTTCACATGCATATTTACATCAGTGCACATTTCCTTCATCTTCAGACAGGTACAGTTTAAACAGCACAAGAAGCACAGAAAACAGAAAGATGCCCCCCTTTCCTTTGTCAGCAGCTCTGCATCTCTTATTGTCTGGCAAGGGCAATATATCTGACAAAGGCTGCTCAGTAGGTATCTGCAGTCATAAAAAGGCCTGCTTGAGTACCGTGGCCTTGAGACTGGGTCTGAGCCTCCCTCGGAAGTGCACAGCTGCTTCTGTTGGGGGTCCCCCCAGCGAGGTGTAGCACCATGGGGTCACCACAGCTGTGGAGGAACGGAGAAGGAAAAGACAGTGCAACCCAGCTGCAAACACCCCGGCTGTGCCCTCCACCTTACTATCATCTCACATCCTTCATGTCAGTGCTCTCTGCTCCCACTCCTGTGTCATGCCAGTAACCCCATGACCACCCACAAGAGTCCTTAGTTCCCCTTCACTCATCCCAAAACCCAGTTATTTCTTACTTGTTTTAAGACTGATTCATCTCAGCTGTCTGCAGTGACTCCTCTTGCACAGCCTCCTAAACTCTACCACTGTATTGGCTCCTCCACGCCCCAGTCACATCCCAGTGAGTTTTCCAGCACCTTCCCACTCTTAAAGACTGTTACAAAAGGTGGCTAAATCCCAAGCTGACTTTTCATTTGGTTTTAATAGAGCTGGTGCATTCCCTGTGCGATGTCTTTTCTGTGTCTCATCATCACCACCATCATTACTTCCAGTATTCAAAAGCCTTTAAGGCTCTTTGTTTTAATACAAAACAATGGGAGGCAGAATCCTGCCAGTTTTCTCAGGTTGAGGTTTGGTGCAAAATAAAGATTGGAAACCACCGGCCTAACCAGTTCCTAATCCTATGATAATCTGCAATATGTTCCAGTGCTCAGTGGTCCTTATCATTAGAAAATGTTTCTGATGGCTAACATAAATCTTCCTTGCTGCAAGTTAAGCTTGTTACTTCTTGTGCTATTGGCAGCAGATATGGACAATACTTTATTACAGTCTCCATTGCAGCTACTTTTTACGTATTGGAAGGCTGTTGTCTTGTGTTCTCTTTTCCAGACTAGACACAGTCTCATCTTTCAATTTTTCCCCCAAGTTCACATTTACTAGACCTCTGATCATTCTTGTTGCTTTTGTCTGAGCTTTTTGCAGCATGTTAGTAGGACAGCTAAATATATTGCCGCTCTTCTTTGAGATTCAAACTGGCCTTTATGCTATGAATTATCCTGAGAGCTCCCATAGGCTTGGTTACCAGCCTATTCACCTAAATCCTCTGCTAAACCACCACTTTGTAGAATAAAGCCCCCATTCCTGTAGGTAAGCTGCCTTTATTTATCCCTAGCTTCATGGTCTTTCATTTGGCTGTCAAAATATATGCTGTTTAACTGACCTTCCTTTAACAAGTAATCCAGATCAATTTTTCTAGCTGACCTGTCCCTAATGCTTCTTCACCAGTTTTTATCTCCAAACCTTCCACCAGGACTAGAAAGGAAATCCATGGGAACCCACAAGGAACATCCCCCAGGGTGACAAATTCTCATTTACAGGCGACATTTAATCTGTTCAGTATGGGCTCTTTCAACTTTGCACTTCTTATTTATTTTCACAGTGTCATGCGCAGTGAAGTCACGTGTCTTACAAAACCCTAAATGTGTTGTGTCATCACATGTACCCTTACCAAACCTGAGATCTGCTCAGGAAACAATAGCAAATTTGCTATCTGGAAGGAACCTCCAGCTTTCGTAGGGAGCAATGAAGAGTTCAAGAAACCAAAGGTGGTGTGTTGCTTGGAAAAGAAAGAAAAAAATGGAGGCGGGAAATCTGTTAGACATAAGAGGAGTATATCTGTTCTTGTTTCATAAAGATATGAATTAAGGACTGGAACTGACTATTACTCTAAATTGATTGCATCTGGTAAGCATTAACTGAGTACACATTTCTGAACTGTTTGCTGCTTTTTCGATCCCACTGAGTAGTCAGCTTCTGATATTTCCACTGAACCGTGTCTAATCACGTTTAGCAATATTTTAGTGATAAGAGTTGGTGGTATTATAGCTGCACTTCCAGTCTTTGATGCATATGATTATATTACCTCCTTCTTCAGTGAATGCAAAAATCCTCTGGTAACTTGTACTATTGACGTCTGAGGAAGTCAGGGCTGTTATTGTTTCAGTGTTCAGCATACTGCCACTGCATCGCTTTGATCCATGGCCTTACATGGCTTTTTAAAGCAGAGGAGGGTGGAGGGAGAAGGGTTACTGGGCTTGTAAACATTTCTATTACATCAGATTAGTTTCCCTGCCATGTACGATCTGCTGGTGTGACTCAGACTTTCACATTTTATAAAGTCAGCTATGTCTACAGGGACTACAACCGTTCTGAGAAATTCTAGATAAATGTGAATTAGTTTTATTCTTATCTTATTACACAATGTACAATTGAACAAAAAATGCCCTTTTGTTGACTTTTAGTGCAGATGTGCAACCACTGGCAGATAATGAGAGCAACGTGTTCCCCGCCTTACCAGCTCCTTTATTCTTTGGCTGCAAGTCTTAACCCAGGTTTAGGACTAACCCATGCTCATTCACAGTGTTCTCAGCTGCTCTCCACCCACCTTTCAATTTATTTTTTTTTTTTTACTGAGGCTGCACTGCAGTGATCTGAGATGGCTGCCACTAAATAGTTGGAGTCATGTTTCTTAGAGTAGATCATTCAAACACTTCTACTCTGGGGAACAGGGCATGCTTTTTCACAGTTATAAGAGCTGGGAAGACAATTTCTTTTTGCCCTTGTATCGGTTTAGGGCACTGTCAGCAGCACGGGAAAAGCGATAGTCATTACCGGCAAAAACGTTAATGTCTCATATGAAATAATCTGGGGCACCACACATAATGTTTTCCCTTCAGGACTTTCTGGGCAGGATTTTCAAACAGTCCACTTTGTCGCAGCCAAAAGTTGCAATTGCTTTGTTATCTCCCACATGATTTCTTGCCAAATGTTTCCACAGTTGTCTGCTATTTAAATAATGTGTTACTGATGTGGTGGTCATTTTGCGTGTGCTAGGGAACAAGCAGAGTTCACGGGCTGTTTGCAGAGATCCTGAGCAATAGCTGTAATTTCTTTGGCATTGGGACACACCAAAGAATGTTTTTCGTTTCGGATGCCCTACCTCACACAGGCACATCACCATTTCTTGCATTCCTGGCAATGGTAAACAGGACCCACTCACTAGCCCCAGTCAGAGGAAGCAACTGCACCAGATCCTTGAAGAAAACACGATGGTGATTCTGTGGGAAGCCCCAGATACTCCCCCAGGGCCCTGCAATGCATCAGTCCTGCTCTGCAGCATGGACTCAGAGTCAAAACAAATGTTTTTGGAAAGTGCAAGGTAGGACTCATGGACAAATAAAGGCAGTGAGTGAGAAAAATATATTCAGGAGATGGTGAATGATCCTTACCAGCCCCTCACATAGTGGACTGGGTGTCATTCTGTAATTGCTAGTCCAACCACTAAATACTGTGTGTAGGCAAGAAACTATTCAAGATGTTCACTAAATCAGCCATCATGGTGGGCTAGAGCCCAGAGATTTCTGATAGCATCACGCGTGAAAAGTCATTGCCACACACGTCAGGGTTGAGGCTGGTCTCATGTAGGAATGGGATACAGGACTTGAGTACAAATCAAGCAAGAAACTGCATGGCTCAAGGGCGACAAGGATCTCGTCTTCTTTCATTGCCTGACCTTCCTGAGCGAGTTTTTAGCTCTGTCTTTCTTCACCTGTATTTAACCATACACTCAGGGCCAGGTTTGAATGCAGAAGCCTCTTGCAGCACCACCCAGTCCATAGCCCCCCCCTTTCCTCGGACGAAGGGGGACCTCGGCAGGGGGTCCGCAGTCAGTCGAGTGCAGCTCGTCCTTCAGCCGGTGAAGCCCTTCCACCAGGGTGCAGCGAGCCGGCAGCCTGGGGGAGAGGTCAGGAAGCTTTCATCACTCAGAGGAGTGCGTCAGCGCAGGATGTGAGCCTAAATATGCTCTATTTGTGGAAAAGCATTCTCTTATTAACCAACCTGTATTTGACAGGGTTTTTACTGAAACAACAGCCTCCCCCAGGGCAGGTAAATGTGACTGTGGCAGCAGTTAGCGTTCCCGGGGGCCTGCCTGCATCTAGAATACAATTAGATACATTTGTCTGCAAATGCTTTAAATATTTCAGCTGGTATGCCATTAAGGAATAAGAAAGGGTTTTATGTTAAGAGAGACTCAGAGCACTGCAAGGCAGCCAATATCACAGACGAGGCATAAGAATGATTTGGGATAGATAATGGTTGTGAGTAATGTTATAAATGATCTCATAGACTTCTTTTTTTCCTGTGAAGTAAATGACCTTCCTTCTTCCACTTAGGGAGCCACGTGGCCATTACAGCGTGAAAAATGTCTCTCTCTCAGCCAGGACCACTCAGTACATTTTTACTGAGGTCCACTGGATAATTTTAATGACGTTTGCTCATTTTCACTCAGCTCTTTCATGTGGTCTTACCAGGTCCCCCTCCCCTCCAAGACGTGGGGAGGATGGCAAGGGACAAGGGCTCTCTCACAGGGATGCAGGACGCTTCATACATCTAGGTCTTTTCTGATGTCTGAAACATCATTTACACAGCCCACATCTCACCTTTACCTTTTTGACCCCAGATTCAGTGCTAGCACTCTCATCAACAGCAGCGGGAAGATTTACTCGTATTGCAGATGGATTTGTAAGTGCTAGCGAGAACCGTGGCGTAACACGACAAGACACTACCCCTCTGTAACAGAAAAAAAACCCATCCCTCTTTCAAAGATCTGATGGGCAATAAGATGTGAATACCACACGCATGCGAGGATGCAGGCAGTGGCAGTGTCTATGAGCGGGAGGCCCCGAGCAAGAACACGGGACCCGGAGCGCTGACGTGATGCCACCAAGTGGGTTATCGGAGGGCATTGCACAGCATCAGCAGTTGGCTCAGGCTTTCTCCTCACCTCTCCATGCCAAGTCTTTGCAGGTGCCACATCCTCCACCCCTGCTGCTGCACATATAGCCATGAAGCTGTAATGTGGCAGTTCTAATTTGAGATGTGCCTAGAGGCAGGGCTGCCCCAAGATCCCACCTTTGCTCTCTTTTTCTGTGTTAATGCAGTGACAAATAAGCTCCATTTGAAAAAGAAACACACTTGGGACCCACTTAAAAGCTTTCCTTTTCCCCTTATTTGGTAAAATTTTCCTTCTTTCCATCTCTGTGGCATGTGCAAGTGATGTGAAGAAAAAATAATAGTACCTTCATTATGCCTTTGTTTTCATAAGATATTTGCGCAAGAGATCTTATGAAAAGAGGCCTTATGCCCTGATCAGCTTTTATTATTCTGGATGTCTAGTAACAGGTGAATAGCATAAAAAAGTATTACATACTTGTTATAAGTTTAAGCATTTGTAATCATGTATTCAAAATTGTTAGACATCGTGGCTAAAAGTCCAATGGAGACATCTGTAGGAAGTGCAAAACCCCCACAAAAATATTTCAGTGATATAAATTATTCAGATCATTATTAAATTCACCCACTCTACTAGTCAAAGTCTCTATGAAGGATTCCTGCATGGGATAAGCTTCAGCATACAAGGCAACAGTTCTGCAACTTCTTTTGAATCCCAAATTGCTATATTTACCACAAAAACTTCCCCTTGGAAATGTGCTTCAACGTAAAATGTCAGTTAAAACACTCCATCAAAACCTGAAGCCCTGCCTCCTTTTTCATTCAGGATTTATTCTGGCAAAGCTCCCCTCCAGTCAAGCAGAGACACCACCACTCTGAACAAAAGCTTCACAGTTTGAGTCAATAAACTTGTCATCTTCACATAAAGAAATGGATAAAAATGCAAACAAGCCATTGCCCTGATGTGTCACGTAGGTTACAGGAAGGACGCTTCATTCGGCCTTTAAGTGGGCCGCTGGACCAATGCTGGCAGCGATCAGTGCTGCTAAGTTTAAACCTTTAGTCATAGCAGTTCGACAGTGATCCTCAGATTGCTCTGCCTTAACCATCTGTGGTGGCCACGCAGGGGCAGATGACAACCCAGCTCAAGCTTGCAAGTCCTGATGCATTTCTGGCACTCACACCAATGCCCTGGTCTCCGACTCTGCCCCATCTCACGGCGTGGTGGGAGCATACCTAGGTATGTCCGCCCTGAGCACTGGAAACCTGCCAGCAACAATCCCACAAGTCCCCATCGCTGTTTTCTAGCCTTTCTGCCAGAACATAACAATTACTTTCCCTCACTTCCTCTCCTTTCTATAGATCAGGTCTGACAGCACTAGAAAATGGGCTGCTTACTGACGCACGGTGAGGGTGGCTCTGGTGCCAGACTATAAGATGTAATTAAGATATGGGCAGGTGACTCCCATATGGTGCGGGCTGACCGGTTACGTGAAGAGACCTTATGCTAGACTAGTAAATTGTCGCGTCATATTTCCAGGGAGACTAGATGGTGTGTTTATGCCATATCAATGTACACTCTGTGCTGCATTTGATAGAATATTTCTTTCAAGTTTATCAGTGTTTTTCAGAACCTGTAGACCAAAATACCTAACATATAACTCATTTACGCTCTTCTCAACATCATCAAATATTAGTGCCTAAAAATTCACGGGCATTCAGAGTGAAAGATTGCCTGGATTTGAGGCAGATGTCATTGTGCCATAAAATGTTCATGTTTGGAGTTGAAAATGACAATGATTTAGTGCAGTATTGATTTTTTAAGGAGAGGGAGAATTGCGCTTGGTGATTGGAGTTAGTCCAGCTAGAGATGAGGCAAAGCAAATGAGAAGATTCATCTACTTATGTTAGGTACTTTTAGTTTCCCTTACTTAGATAATTACTTATCTGCCATTGTAGAAAACCTTATAAACACAAATGTAATGTCTCTGTCAGGTAGGGAAGCACTGTTATCTTCCGTTGTGCTCACAGCAGAGGCCTCAGCAGATTGAGGCAGTGCCCACACGGTTTCGTGAGGTCACTCCTGAAGGCCACCACCATGGTGCAAGCCCTTAGGGCACCCCAGCTGCCATCAGACCAGGGGTATGGTTGACCAAACAACCCACCTCAAAGGGTCATTCTCACACTTGCCCCACATCTGACTTGCCTGCCCTTCTTACGCCCTCTGATCCCAGTGCCTAGAAGTGCAGATAGATCCAGTGTCCAACCCCCTGCAGCCCTCAGCTTCCCACTGATCATGGTACTATGGGAAACTGATATGGGTGAGCAGAAAGGGACCTTTTAGAACAGTGGGTGATAACAACACCCATGTTGTGATCAAACACAGAAGGTCACAGGCAGACTGCTCTCCCCTGTACCAGCAGCTCTGATAAATCTCTAGATGCTGCTGCCACCAAGTTCAGACCTGTTAAATTCAGGGCAACTATCATAAACCTCACTTGCTTTTTGCACAGATGAGATGTAAGACAGTGAGTGAACCAAGAGTTTGCCCAAGGCCCTAAATCAAAATAACAAGCAGATGTTGTAAAGTGCAAAAATATTTTGCAATTGTCAAATGCAAAAACTTCTGATCTCAAATGCAAGAAAATTGTAAAGGTTTCCCGCAGAGAGGCTACTGGCAAGCGGTAAACATGAAAATCAGCCCACATTTAATAGCTTTGTGCCATTAATGACTAAAAAGAAAATAAAACTTTCACAAAAGTTCCAGACTTCCTCACTGGGGAATCCACAGATATAGAGGTATTTTCATAATGCTTTTTTATTTAGGCAGGCTCAGATTAAGCACAGACCACACAGTGAAAGACTGGTCACTCTCTGTTACAACAGCCATCTGGAATGCTCTAAAATTAAATGTGCCCAGACCATTGCTGGTTTATGGCTGGAATAGGTTACTGCAGAAAACCAGAAAGTATAAAAATGTAATGTGGCCAAAGCCCTAAAAATAAGTAAGAAATATAATCTGCCCTTTTTGCACTTACTTGGGGTCTGCAGAAGTCCAATATATAACAAATTAGAGCCACTAGCCCTTTCTGACTTACCGTGTCAGGTCTCAAATCCAGATTATGAGCTATCCATCCGTCTTCTTGGTAAAGTGGATCTGTTACCATCATCTATAAAAGAATGGAGACAGGACAGTTTACCCTACCAAAAGAAAATCAAGTGGTGGAAAATCCAGAAAATAGCCTGATCGTCTTCCCTTGGGTCCTGTTCTTATTTTTCATGCTGTCCTTTACCAACCTGGCAAACCACTGCCAGCTCACTTGCCTGGCTCTGAGGCCCACGTCCCACAAACGGGGCTACCTACACAGAGCCCTCAGGCTCACATGGTGAAACCAGCCTGCATAACCCCTCTCTGATGCACTGGCGGGGGGCAACTGTGGCATTCGTGGTCTTGCACCGGTGGTGCAGAGCCAAAATCTGGCAGTCAAGTTCCTGGTGCCAAGCATCCTCAGGGTTGCCTGGGTTGCTACTCCTCAGGGACTTCCTGAGCATGGTCCAGATGCAGCCCATTGCTTAAGTATTTGATTTTCAGGAGATCTCCTCCAAATGAAACTCCTTCCAGACCTCAGTAACAACCAGAATGTCATTTACTCTGTGCAGTCTACATGACCTTTGCAAGACAGTCAGAAGCCATCTTGCTTCTTACAAGCGGGCAGCTGAGCCAAGGTGGAGGCTTGGCTCCAGCTCTTGGAGGTCTCTACTGGGGTATTGGCATAGCTGTGTCAGAAGAAGGGCTACAACCCTGAAGATGTGCCAGCTGGGCCACTCACCCATCCCAGGGCTATCTGCAGAGTCAGGCCGAGGTGCTGTGTGGAGCGCCTCACACCTGAGGCAGAAGTGCCTCCCCACATCCTTAACTCATTCCCAGGGCTGTTCCCATCCCTAGCCTGGTAGTAGGTTTTCTTCAGTTCTTCCCCTCTTCTGTGGCACTGGTTGTGGCATGAATTTACCCATAACTTCCTTTGCCATTCAGCAGCAATCTCTGTGCAGTGGTGGCTGTTGCAGATGGCTTTTCCAAAGCAGCAATCCTATACTTGTTCCTTCAGTATGGAAAGGAGGACGTAGGACCCCAGGCAGGCCACACACCAGGATACATCTTCTGTCCATGCCTTGGTTTTGTGGAGGCAAACTGCAAGAAGGTGCATGAGGATGTGATCGATCTTGTCACACAGTTTTCTCATGGCTATGGCATCATGGCTGCATCCAGGAGGACTCAGAGCAAACTCCAGAGAGGGTCTTGCAGAACACTATCCATCTTCCCAAGAGCGGGTGCTGTGAAGGGCAAAATAAGGCCAGGTTTCCTACAGGTTTCACTCCCAGAGATCCCAGCTGAAGTGCAGGCTGCTTTGACAGCTGGGCACCTGGGCAATGAAGAAAACTGGCCTTGAGTTTCCCAGAGGGGCACTGTTCGTTAGACAGTGTTTTACCCGAAGACTATGTTGAAGATAGCTCAGGAAACAAGCATCAGAGCAGGGCTTTGGAATTCAGGTCTCTAAACACAGGCCATCAATCTCCTCAACAGGCCATCTTCATCACTGCTGTATCCCCTTATGTAGATGCCTACTCATGAAACAACCCTTATTTAAAACAAAGCAAAGCAAACTTTTTCTTTTCTTATCACCTACCGGGCTTTGTAACACACCATATTATTTTCCTTCCAAGCGTAACAAAACTGTGGCAGGATTTATTGGCGCACCAATAACACTCTTTATTCAGCGCAGGTGAGAGAGCAAAGCAGTGCCTCCCTGCCTGCCCTCGAGGACCTTATGTGGTGCCTACACAAACATTAGCAATATGTGTAGCTTTTGCACTGTGCACTTACAGGGTGGAAGTGTCAATCTGATCTCCTGAAAGGGTATTTTTCATGATGCCTCATGACATAATAGTCTTGTAGCATCTTTAATTTAAAACAAAAGCTCCTGCAGAGGATTGCTCTTACAGTCTTACCGACCTGAAGAAATCAAGCGGGGAGACTGCATGCAGACAGCAATACCTTAGAGGATGCCGCTCACGGCTCTTTCATTGTTTGTTTGACGGTAATGCAAAAAAGGCGCAATCAAGATCAACATCAGTTGTGCTGTGTGTCGCCCAAATACAGAGAGATGCAGGTCTGAAAATCTGTAGGCATATTTAACTAGCTGCTTTTGATCTGTATAGCATCTTAAGGTAACAGCAACTCTCACTTGACAGATAGAGCAGAGGCTGAAGAACCCAGAGGCCAGGTCTGCAGAGTGTTATCTGCACACACGTGCACTACTGACACTATTAAAACAAGGTGTTGTCAAAGAAAAACTTGATCTGATTCACCAAATCATAGCTCTCTCCATGCACTGCGTCCATTCTGGGAGTGCTTTTAGCTGAATTTTGGCTGTTTTCCCAAGCTGATTCTCAAAATCCTCAGTCCACTCTTTGCACATATGTACATGTAACGAGTCAGCATATGGTCACCACAACCATTTAGGCTGTGGAGGCATCTGAGCCATGAGCCAGCTACCAAGGAATATTTAGGAAAGCTGCACATCTTGAAGCCTGTTTCCCCCTGAGTCTGAGTGCTTTACACCTGTCGTGCAGGAATGGACTCAAGCTGTGGTGTAGCAATACTGGCACAAGGCAACCCTACCTCATCTCCCACCTTCACACCACAGCAAACCCTCTCTTCATCTATATCAAAGCAACTGTTTGTGGATTGTGTCTGCTTCTAGACCTAGGAACCCCAAAATATACATTTGCTTCTTTCTTTCAAACAGAAGACATGCCTGATCTAATTTACAGCATGGATCCACAAGCTGTTCTGTCAGGGGAAAAGAGTGGGTGAAGGTGGGGTGGAGGCTCCTGAAGCTGGCATTGACAGCAGCACTGGGATGTTGGCAAAGCTCAGCCTCTACAGCATCAGGTATGGGCACCTCCGCTGCTGTCAGGTAACATATGCCCATTCACAGCTGTGCCCGTGAGAGTACCAGGGTGGAGAGAAGGAGAATTAGAGCATACAAAGAGAGGAAAAAGACCATTAGCTGCACAAGAAGACTGTTTTTAGGTGCTAACTGCCATTGCTTTTCCTCTCTTTATTCTATTTCTCTGACATGAATAATTTATAAAATTAATAGATTAAAAATTAATATATGCCATTGCAGAATGTGCATCCTTTCCCCATTCATACTGCAGGCCCAAAGCTGACCCTACCCCACTAGACTCAAATATTTTTATTTTTCTTTTGTGCATTTTGGATCCAATAGCTCAAGGGGAATGGAACAAAGCTGGGAAATTAAATTACCAGCATACAAACAAGACAAATCATGACTATGACATTTTTACACTAAAAACTGGAAAATAAAAGCATAGAGAAAAGAAGAACTGACTGAAAAGGTACATGAAGAATTCCCCCATGAGAACTTGTTTCTGTGTCTTTTGGGATTAATTTAGTAGAGGAGGGGACTGTGGATATATTATAAATGCCTGCTGTTTCAACTGCAGGCTATTCTAAGCATATTCTAAAATCTTAAAAATACACAAAATCTTAAAAAAACACAAAGCAAAGGCATAAGCCCAAGAGAGATGGCCATGAAGTAGTATGTCCAATGTTCAACACCCTGTATCTGGTAGAAAAGTTTCTATTCAGCACAGTTTATGGCAGTTAAAAAAATGTACTTTTATCAGAAAAAGGGAAAATAAAATATTTCATGGTAAGCCACAAGTTAATGACCATTTGCAAGGAAGAGCTGCACACTCACCAGGGAGGCAAATTTTGTGATCTAGCCTTCAGGTTTAAGACAAGTTCAAATTTTAGTAGAATCAATGCAACACAATTTTTCCAAGGTAAACCGAGTGAATACCCATCAGTGCTCTATTTTTACACTCTTAGGATTCACATCACTATATTTTCCAGGCCACTACTGTGTGTGAACTTTTATAGGAACTTTAATTATTATCTGCCTGATATGGATGTGGAACGTTTTGGTCAGGGTGATGCTAAAGTCTGATATGGTGCACTCAAAATTTTCCACAGTACAGGCTGGATTTTCTCTGCCCTGGGTTGATCATCTCTTTGTTTCAAATCTATGCAAATTGCTTGCAATCTCTTCATGTTGGGATTACTCTCTGTTTTTCTCCTCACCTGTTTCTCCCCTATTGTCATTCCTTACTCCCTCTTCCCGCTCGTCTTTTATTTCCACTTGGATTGTTCCTTCCTAACTAGAGGTACAACCCCACAAAAGAACCACCTCACAACCCAAAACAAAACACAAATCACACAAGAAGCATACAATTAGTCTCGTATTTGCTGCCATCACATTATTTGCTGTGCTTGAACATTACATCCTATTCTGACTGGGTCCAGAGCTAGATGAAGACATTTTGGCAACTGACACTACCTTTTTTTTAAAAATTGCTTTGTCTCCCCTCCCAAACACCACAAACACCGAGCGCCCAGGCTGGAGAGACACAGGGTGATGGGGCATCCCATGGGCTGGGGGGCAGGTCTTCTCCTCCTCACAGGTCTCAGGCATCTCCATTGCCCCAGCAAGTTTCTCCCCTCCCGACACAGAAATGCAGCAGCAGCAGCAGCTAAATCAGGGAAGGCGAAGGCTCTGTAGGGAGGGGAAGGTCACCGTCCCACAGCAGGGGACTGCTTCTCCCCACATTTCTCTGTCACAGGTCTTCCCCGGGTGCCTTTTAAAGGGCCTGGACCCCCCAGCATGGAGAGGCTGGGGCTCTGCAATGGTGTTACATGGGGCAAGAAGCTGGTGCTTTATCCCTGCTCAGCTTATACTGAAAAAACAGGATGTCGGGAACATGCCCTTGCATTCAGGGGTCATCCCAGGACATTTGGTCCCCTCATCCTCGACCCCGAGGAGGCTATAGTCCCACAGGAGCCCTCAATCACTACCACCACCAGTTCCTGGGCAGCATCAGGAGCCAGAAGAGCTGCAACATATTCACATCCTCCTGGCACCCCTCTTAGTGGCATCAAGGACAAGGTCTCCAGCCTACCCCTTGCTAAGGCCTAGCTTTGTCTGTCTGTCTGTCTGTCTGTCTGTTCAGTAGGAACCAGCTGCTGGTTTTGCAGTGTCTGGCACACTCAGGTTCTAGTTCTGCTGGCCCTTTAATGGCTGGTCTAACAAATCATTTTATTAATAATTATTATGGTTGACTTACATTGTCCCACTCCGCAGTGTACGAGTTGGCCTTGCAGAGCAGTCGCTTGCAAGCCTCGTCCCCCGACACAGCTGCATTTTCCGTGGTGTGCCTGATCTGCGTGTAATTCATGGCTCAGCTGGGATTTCTGTGGCATAAATAGCATTACACCATTATGAAATGACAATAGATGCCAGGGCTGTTATCCATCAAAGTGGAGCCCGAGAGTGCAACTTCTACCAGACTAGCAACAATTAGGTTTGCAAGTGTAACCAGATCCTATTGTTAATCCCAGATCTGTTTGGGCATCTGTAACAACTGGTTATGTTGTAAGACCACGATGGCTTCCAAGTAAGAAATCACAGCGTTCTCATTATGTGCTGAGTATTCATCACATCAGATCCATTTCTCAGCATTTAATGTTAATTACTAGCTTGGTTTTATATTAGCTGAGAGCTAAATGATGTAGTACTGCAGAAAACTATTAAGATCTGCGTCACATAGGCAAACATAACCATCCACTTCCAGAATGTGAAATGGATAATGAGTGGGTATAAAGGAGTTCTCAGAAACCCCAGCTGAACGCATTCAAGAGCAGCGCTTCCTCTTTAATGGGCTCCCTGCCAGAATGACACATCACTCTGCCTCACTGAAGTCATTTATAAACTGTCCTTCACAACACTCTTTTTCTCTCCTGCGTGTGCTGCTTCTCCTCTCAGGGATAGTCACAGAGGGAGGATGCACCTGACGGTAAAACACCGCACTGTTCAGAATAGTAAAACTCTTGGAGAAAGCAAGAACCTAACTCTCCTCAGGACTAAGCCTAGAGGAAAAGGGAGGGCAGGGCGATGTGAAAAGCAGAGCTGCACAGAAGGAGTTGGCTACCAACCAAATTCCCAATTCTTTGAGGCTGACTCGGGTTTTCCACTCGAAAGCACTGCCTTGGTTTCAGACTGTAATGCAATATCTGAAAGCATCCTGTGTAGTTCCCTACATTCCTGGAGAAAGCCAGGCCGGAGCTGGAGGTTGAAATAAAGGGTTTAAAGGGTTGCAAGGTTTACACAGCACTCCCCCGGAGGGACGGTGCTGAGGTGTATCAAAGAGAGTGTTTAAAGGGAGGGAAAGGAGCTGCTTAAAATCTCTGTGTACCTTCCCCTCCCTTCCTCTCCTTCTGCCCAAGCACGCTCCCATACAATGAGTCACTGGTGGTTGTCACAGACTTGGGATCCCCACTTCAGTGCACAAGAACTCAGTCCTTGCTTACAACACAAACATGAAAAACTAGACCCAGAGACAGAGACACAAGAGAGCACAGGACAATTTTAGCCATCCTGCAGGTCCAACAAACTACTGACAAGATTTTGGCCTGCAGTGTTCAAAGGAGAGTCTCTGAAAACAGGGGCTGGAAGAAAGGGCGAGAGCGTTGCACATTTTTAATCAGGGGTTCCTCCCAAGCCCGAGGAGAAAATAGCAGAGGTGCTTGCTTGTGGTTGATGAAGGTGGAAGTCAGCCTCCTGACAGAGAATGAAGGTTTATGGGCAGGGTAGGGATAGGCTCTAATAGAGCTTGCAAGTGAAGAGAAATTATTTCTGTCTGATATCACAAAGAGGCGAGAGCCAGCACAGGGATGTGATCACCAGAGAGAGAAAGGAGCCAGCAAAGAAAAAGTGATGATGGAGTAGTCCAAGTGATGGGCTAAGGAAATTACCATTGCAGCAAAGCTCCTGCCGCAATAAAAATGTTAAGATGCTGGATGCTAAGAAGCTATGCAGACAGCCAGGAAAGGTTATATGTAGATGGAGTATGAACAAGAAATCTGCAAGGCATAGACTTGGCATGTTTATTTAAAGAGAAAATACTAATTACTTAGGTCATCAGGAAAAAAAAGTGCTTCTACTAATATCTGAAAATCCTTATGCCAGAAGAACTGTTATGCCTTTCTCAGGAAAGAAGAGTCAGCTTTTCTTTTGGGTAACTTGCCCAGCAATTACCTGATTCACCAACGCAATTGCTTTGTCCACTGTCAGCTATTTATGTAACTATTTATACATGGCCCTACAGATGTTCTCTACTTACAGTCTAGATCTGAAACTACAGACTCACATCGAAAGCACAGACAGGACCATAGCATGCAAAAATGTTCCTAAGCAGACAATTTCTAGGCAAAATCCTTTAGCAGAATTTTAAAAGATTGCCCTGCCTTTAACCAGTTCCTTGTTATGAGATGCAGCACCAAATATTGAATTTAAGATACAGCAGATCTGGCAGCAGAGTTTAAAGTGCTGGGAGTTACAAGGGAAGCGTAGCTGCTCAGTAGCCAGCTTTATAAAGAGAAACTGCGTGTTTATCTTTCCTTGCTCCGGTTTCTTGGGCTTTAGAGGGCCTTCCCTTTTGTCCCTTTGAACATCCAGTACTTCTGCGTAGATGCGCTAGAGTCCCTGTTACTTCAAAACCATTGTTGGGAATTTCCACAATCACAGCCTTCTCTTACAGTTGGAGGAAAGGATGGCTTCTGACAATGAACTTCACATACGTGTGGACAAAAAATGCATTGTGTGGCTTGCCACTTGCCTTTGTTTCCCTGTTTTGCAGAATTTGTTTCTCTCATCAACCTGCCTGGGGCTGCCAGGGACTAATATTGCCTGCGTGGTGTTGAATTTGTCAGTCAAATGCTGAGCTTAGGACAGAGAACATCTTCCTTTACAATTAAAATGAGCTGCTATCTGGGGAAAGGTAAGGCTGTCAGCTCCAAGGAAATTTAACTTGTCCAATAATCTCCTCCTTGTTTTAAGACTTTGTGACCTTCGTGAGAAGACAGTATAAATTGTGTTACTATAGCCCTTTCAGTAATTCAGCTAAATCCTATTGAATTACTTGAATTACTTGGTTTTCGTCTTTAACAGCAGACTTAGATCTGAACACTCTGGTAAATTGAAAACAAATGTAGGTTAAATACCCAGCAGGGATTTCTCTACCTAGCCCAAAAGCTACTTAACACTTTCTCTTCTCCTAGAAGCACTAACAGACTCTTCCTTGTTAGGAAAACAATTTACTAGGACCACAGATGAGCTTGCAGCAGTTACTACAGGGTAAAACAAAAATGCAACAGTAGAGGAGGATAAAGAGGAAAGCATCTAGAGAAAGAAAACTTAAGTCACAGCTTCATAAAAATATCTCCAGTTCAGGCACGCTACTTTTTTTTTCGCAAGCTTGTGCTCACACTAAGAGCTCTCACATAAGCATCCAGTTGCAGCAACCCATAGGACCAACCAGATTTGCTAATAGCAAAAGTAAAATTGCCTGGAACTACTGTCATGCTTTGGGGTGAAGGAGACAGCCACTGCAGAGGTTTGGCGTTGCTCTCAGGTACCACCCAGTCTGAAGGAAGCGGGTCTTTTTGCAGCCCTCCATCACCACTAAAAACCACCCCCTCCTTTGTGCAGCACAACTGTTTTGCAAGCATTGCTTTGCCCATCTCATGAGCACATTTTTGTGTTTAAAAGATTGGCAAATTACAGGGCAGGAGGCAATTTTACTCAAGCACTGAAGGGCCAGGGCTGAAAGGAAGAGAATAATTTTCTTTTTTTTTTTTTTTAATAATTTATATACACCTTGTGAATATGCATTTGGGCCACCATTTGGGGCAGGTGGACGTACTCTATGAGGTATCCTGCCAGGCATGCTCTTGCAGGACATGGTAGCATAGGTGAGCCCATTGCAGCTTACCTGCTTTCTCCTCCTGACTTAACTCTGGAAAATCTGTGTTGTTGGAGACTTCTTCCATCCATCTCCAGGATCAGGTGAAGTAATTTTGGGTTGTTCCAGCAGTGCATCACTTGCAATAGGAGTTTTAGAAAGAGCTGGGAAAGGGCCAACTCAGGGCATGCAGGTCCTTGTGGCACGGGGGTCCCTTGCAAGCCACCACGCTACCTCCACATGCCCTGTGGCAGGGGCTGTCAGGGCTGCAGGGAGCTCGCTGGCCAGGGCAGGCCAGAAGAACCGCCTGGCTCATGAACCATGATGCTGAGCTGCTATGTGCATTCCTCATTTCTCGCATAGGTTGACGCTTGTTAAGAAGAAAAATTATTACAGTAAGAGGCAGTCAAGTAAACTTAAGGAACCCCAATTTTCTCCCGGCTTACCTCAGTTTAGATGTACTTGAATCCCTTGCAACATCCATACAGAAATCAAAATATAATGTAGTCAGTGAATTGCAATATGCTTTTCATGAAACCACTGGAAAGTGCAGATGCCGTGATTGCGCTGTGTGCTCAGTGTGGTTCAGGGCTATCATAGAAAGACATTACCCATCCTTTATTTGCAAGGGGCCATTATTTTCATTATTGCTGTATCACCTACTAGTGTTCTTACCGTTAAATGTCTATTAGTGACAATGTCCATTATTAACTTCTGGTTTTAGAAGTTTATAGCTTGGCAACTGTGGTAGTATTTGCAAGGTGTTAAGGCTGACTTATAAAAATCTCAGCCTGGAAACATTTATTTCCTAGATTCTGTGTTTTGGCATTGCCATCATTGTACTTTGAAAAATAATTTCACAAAGTGGCTTAATTTAAGCAAAGATGGTTTTTGCCTTTTAGGACTTCTGTTCCATCCTTTCATCACCATTGATGACTTCAAGGTTTCAAGATACCTGGATGAGATGGAAAGAGAAGGACAAAGGAGAGAGGTATTCACAAATGCCAGTTTTCGCCTTCTCCCTAGGCTGACTTCAGAGGCCAGTTTCCCAAGGGCCTGTCTGGAGTCAGTGGAGAAAGAAAGTCAACTCCAGAGGGAAATTTGGGGTTAACAGACTTCAGATCTGGAGTGTCTTCTGGAGACATTGTGCTACAGCACAGCTGTAGCCAAGGGACACTAGCTTTCTAATTGAGATACCTTTAATGTTATCACCCTCCCTCTTGTTATGGCAAAGCCTGGGAGAGAAGCAGAGGGAGAAAATTCGCTCTTCTCCCTGGGCTGAGGGAAAGAGTAGCTCTGCTCACTGGGCTGGATGATTTATTTCCATGGGCTCTACCCATCGCGGTGCCTCCTGTGGCAATATAACCAGACACAAACTTCAACCTGGAGGAAACAGGCTCCTGAGGAACAGCATCTTTCTTGTGAAAAAAGGATGATTTGTCCCACACACGTGAGGTCCTCAAATTTCCTGGCATGGGATGGCATCATACAAGAGTGGCTCTGCTCTCCACTGCGTGATGCCCCCGGAGAGCTGGTGGGAGGTGGTGGTGGCTGAGCCAATGGGTTCAAATCTTTCAGGGTTGTCCTGGACCCCGTGGCTCAGCTTGGTTGGCTGGGCTGTAAGTGCAAAGGAGCATAGCCCAAGCCCCATAGGCAGAGTTTGCACTGGAAAACAAAAGAGAAAGGGAGAGAAAAGAAAAGCCACTCCAGCAGAGAAAAAGTTGGTAATGGAGTTCATAATTAGGAGAAAGGATGTCAAATGTTTCAAGGCTCTTTGACTGTATGTCACCAACCTGGAACACCTTAAAGAAGAGTGAGTGTGGGTGCTCAACAGAGACAGATGCCCCCAATTACTAATTATCCATGCTTAAAAGAAAACTGCTTAAAGTTTGCTGCCTTACAGATTTCACTGGTAGGGTTACTTGTCAAAGGAAGTACATATGCATAGTACTAATGTTAGCAATGAGTGGGATTTACAAATGACATTTATCTCCAACATTCAAAGAATAATAGCTGAGGGAGTGAAGGGCTAAGGAGTGCTTGTTTGGCTATTTCATTACGCTGACATTGGCAAATAATGGAGTACTTCATCTATGGCTTTTGCATCCTGAACTGTGACAAATTAGTGAAAAGACAAATATAAATATATATAGAGAGAGAGGTATATATAAATATGTGTGTTTGTATGTATTCTAGCACAAACTGAAAGCATTTTCCTTGTTTCCCCCTGAATCATGACAGTGATCTCTTTTAGTCTGGCTAAAAGTATGAACATTGTCTCATCAAATATGACCGAGAGGCAGCAGTATCAAAGATGCTGCATTCTCACAAGCAGACATAAAAAAACCCCAGAATTATAAGAGCATTTGCACTGGAAGCAATGCTGGACGGTGAGCTGAGGTATTAGCAGACTGCTAAGAATATACCTGGGCATGTCTGGCCCCCGGAGGAGCTTCTTTTGGGGTTCACACTTTATTAGAGAGCTGAAACTCCAGTCCCTGGTCACAGTGCCACAGAGAAGCAACCTCCCTCAGTTCTGCTCCTCTGACCTAGTTAGTTGGGTTTGGGTTGCTGTTTTCATGCGAAGTATTTGAAATCAGCCTCATCATTACAGCAAAGAGCATTATCTCTCGCTGTTTTCCATCTAGCCCCAAGAATAACTCTGATGTCAGCGGGGAGCTCTCTCTCTGGCAGCCGTCTCCTCGCTGCCAGCTTGTCAGATAAAAGGTCAGCTGGCTCTGCCGGCTCCTCAGCCAGACCTAGTGCATGTGGTGCTCCGCTCACACCCAACCGCCCCAAGCAAACCAGCCCTGGGAGAAGCCAGCTCTCGCTCCCTGCTTCCAAGATCCCATTCAGTTGTGAACCTGCCCTCAATTATATCAGCTGCAGCCCTCGAAAATACATATTGCAGTTGGGGTGGTACCGGTGCCTCGCGGTCCAGCCATTTCTCCCCCACAGCAAACATCCTGAGTTGAGGCTGCGGGAAGCGGGGGTGCATCCCGCATCCTCATGTCAGGGCTTTCCAAGCAAGCAGCTTGCGGGTGGCTTCCACGTCTGTCCTGCTGTAGGACTGACATGGAGGGAGGGGAATAAGGCAAAAAGCTGGGACCCAAAGTGCTGTCTGGTGGCCTTTGGGCATGTGAAGGGAGCACAGGCTCATGTTGGCCTCACCAGTAAAAGCTGGGATAGCCTGTCAGTCCCAGGCAATTTGTCCTCCAGCTGCAGTACAGCCTAGAGTTCCTCACATTAAATCAGTACTCGAGCAAGAACACTAGAAATCGCGGGGTGACCAAGCGTAGCCCCCCCCAGGAATCCAGCCCTGAACACACAGTCCTAGCAAACCTCATTCATATCATTAACCACAATGGCCATTTTGCCTGAGGAAAGACGGAGTTAGGACTTCAGAGTTTGGCCCAAATCCTAGACTATATAAATAGATTTCTATGAATCAAAGCTCCATTATGTAAGACATAAAAATAAGAGAACAAATGAGAGGAAAAATAAGCTGAACTTCAGATTCTGCAGTGAAGCATCAGCTTAAGAGTTTGGGCACTGAGTCAAGACACAGATCTTTTCTTTTTTTTCCCAGTTTGCCTGCTTTGCTTTAAAAGTGACTCATCCACTCACTCCCCCTTTCACCAGCATTTTCCATGTTGTTTCAGACATGCCTGTACATTTTAAAGCTCATCAGAACTGCCTGTTTATTGACTGCACATCTACATTTGCACTTCCGAATTAGAGGGGGGGGAAAGGGTTGTGCACAAATAAAAAAAGCCTCAAACACGTCACCAAGGTTAAAAGAACCGTGGGGCGAGGCATGCCGCAGTTTACAATGAATTGAAATGTGACTAAAGGCAGCATGTGACAGCCGTCTATATTTAGCGGTGGCTTTTGCTTTTACACTCTTTGAGATACCCTGTCAGAAAAGCATCTATGTTTGTGCATCTCAGCAGAAGAATGAGCCCCTGAAGGTGTAGGAAATCTCCGACAATGGCTTTGTATACATTGTCGCTGGGCATTTGTTTATACACGTTGTTGCAGGCTTGCCTCCCTCCCCACCTCTGGCACATTCTCATCCACCCTTTGCTTTGACCAGGGAGTATTTTTAGCTGATGTAGCACAGTCATTTCACCATTGGATCTCCTTGTCACACCTTTTCCACAAGCCATTAAAAGAGAAGGCTTGAGAGCAAATCATGGTGCCCCTCGTAGAAGTGCTGTGGCTATCATCCCCGCAAGAGATGAGATACATATTCCACTTGCTTTTTTTCTTTTCTTAATTTATGTTATTTTCATAGTCAAATGAGTGAGGAGTGTGTTTTATACAAGGTAAATTCATGTTGAACATAAATTGGTCTGAAGTGTTTTCTTTGGTTCAGAGAGATTCCGTTAGTCATACGTGCACCCTTCCAGCAGCAAAAAAAGAGAAAGAACTATATATATGTTCTTTAAAAAAATCACCCTGAACTGCTGTTCTTTTGGGGTAGGGAGGTGCTTTTTTTCTTCTTTTATTGCAGCTTTCCTCTACTGTTTGGTAAATAAAAGCATTTCTTACATGCATTTGTATTACATTCATCCTTTTAGGTTTATAAATAGTTACAGAAAACAATACTTTTTTTCACAGCCCCCTTTCTAGTCTGTTTAAAGCCTTGCCTGACTGCTTTTAAAGAGGGCTTAGCGACATTTAGATAACATGGTGATGCATGCATATAAGAACTTGACCAGCACTAATAGTCTAGCTGGGATAAGCATTAAAGCATTCCCAGTATTCCAGATTTCCATAAGTAACATAAATTAACCTCCCAGCTATTTATATGCAGTACCAGCTACAATGGCCTTTTATTTCATTCCTTTTTTCTCCCCATTTGCTAAATCAATATTCAGCCGACATTCTGGGGATGGCATCCATTTTTTGCAACAGGCTGCACAAGCACAATGGATGTTGCATAAGTTTACTGGGAAACAGTCACTGAAATGTCTCGCTGCAGCCCATTGCTGCTCCATATAGGCCTCTCCACTGGGAGATTTGCAAAACAAAACTAAGGCTTGTTTTACAAGAAGCTCTACATATTGTCATCCCCAACCAGGATGACAATATCTGCCACTGAACCCATGTCAGCCGTGAGACTATAAAACAGTAAAAAGATTTCTTTGCATGGGCCAGGAAGGGGATAAAACTCTCATCCTCCAGACCTTGCAGAAATTCTTGGTCCACAGCCCAGCTCAAGACCTATACTCTGTGTTTCCAGGGTTTGGACATAGTATTTTGTGTGCTACCATAGCAACTGATGCTCACATATCTGCTAGCAGATGGCAGTTCCAGGAAGGAGGCCTGAAAATGTCTGTGTAGCAATCTTTGCATCCCTTGGACATTTCAGAAAGACTCTGTCTTCCAGGCTTCTCTTCCTGATGGTTTGGACATCGCTGGTTGGCATGTGGCTTCATGAAGTAAGGACACGGCAAACAGGGATCTGCCCTGTCAGTAAGATCGTCAGCTGTACTGGACAAATTGATAGAAACTTTTAAAAAAGCATAGAACAAGTAGACACATGGAAAAATATGATGTAATGAAGAAGAGTCGTAATGGCTGTTGTGCAGGCAAGCCATATCTCACAAACTTACCAGAGTCTTCTAAAGGAGGTAACGAGCATGTAGACACAGCTCATTTGGTTGATAAAGTAGGAGTGGATTTTCAACAAAGTTTCACAATATCCCTTACCAAGGGCTCTTAAAGATGCTAAACTAGGGGGAAAGCTCTCTCATGGATTAAAAGAAACAAAGAGGAGGAATAAACCTTATGGTCCTGTGGAGATCTGTTCTGCTTCTGTGTCATTAACCACCTAGAACAGGCAATGGAGAGTAAGCCGATGAGGTTTATTGATGACACTAAGGCACTGAAGCTGTAAAAATGAGTGATGACTGTGCAGAATACAACTCAGTGCTATGGTACAAAGAAACAGGGCAAGAAGACGTCAGACGAAATTTGGTGTCTATGAACACAACATCTAGGCATACAGGGAAAAGCAACTCTAACTTCAGACACACAATGGTGGGTTTTGAGCTACCTGTTACCCCTGAGAAAAGCAATCCTGGCATTACAATGGCCTTTTCTATGAACATGTTAGCTCAGGGTTTAGCAGCACCAAAAGAGCAAACGGCATCTCAGGAACTATTAGAAAAGGAACAGAGACCAAAAATCCTTGCTAGTCCCATATCTTGAACCCTCTGTGGAATTCCAGTCCTTCCATCTTAAAAAAAAATGCAATGCAATTACAAAAAGGACAGACACACAACACAAGTGATTAAAAGTATGGAAAAAAAGATTCAAGAAGCAAGGAAACAACCTAGGAGACTTTCACCTAGAGAGAGATACAGAGCAGGGAGATGACAGGCATCTAGGAAACCTTGAATGGCATGGAGGAGTTGGATAGGGAATGATTATTCACTCTTCCTATACGATAGGACGTACACAGCATCAAATTGTGAACCTGCCAGGTGGTAGTTTCAAAACAAAGGTTGCACTTTTTCACAAAGCAAAGGTTATACTGAGGAATTAATTGCCACAGGATGCTGTAAATCCCAAAAGTTTGCATGGGTTCCAAAAAGCAATTAGACAAAGTCATCAGAAAAGACCATCCTGAGCTATTATGCACAAAGATGCTCAGGAAGTATCTAGGGTAGAGAAGTGCCAGAAGCCGGGAATGTACCTGTACCACTGTCACCCCAAACCCATTTTCCACTGTCAGTCACTGTTAGAGACAGGGTACTGAGCTAGCTGGGGCTTCAGTCTGGGTGGTTAAAGTCCTCTCATACTGCATCATTTGAGCCATAGGAACTGATCTCAGGCTGTGCTAAATGTGAGGTAACTCAGTGTTTTTCACTGAAAGCTAATCTCCATCAGCTGCTTCAGATTTACCACAAATTTATATGAGCCCACACACAGTTATGGTACAACTCTATCCTGCCTTGGCATTGTGTGCTCTTTTACTTCAAACTAAGAGAGGCAACTCACAGAACACATGAAGGGAAGCAGGATACTTGGTATTAGGCTTTTGGAAACCCTCTGGACCTTATTCTTTTTCCATGTTTTATCTTCTTCCATATTTTACCTGAAATGTCAGCAGTGATGCTTCCTTTATAGAGAAAATTAAGATATGCTGATCCAATAACCTCCCGCGTCCATCAGCTGGTCTTCAGCAGGAAATGACTGCCATTTGGTTTGAGCTTTTCTAGTGGAATAAGGAAGGGTCAGACTCTGAAAACTGCATTCACCCTACGGTGTACCTCACTCAAATACAAGTCACATTGCAATCACTGCCACTGCTTAGAGTATTAAAAATTATAAGGCTAATGAGAACGAGAATCTGCCCCTAATGTACCAAGTCCCTCTTTAAGAGTCATATTTGGTTCATCTTACTCTGACTGCTGCCCCATTAAAGCCTTAAAGAGAACTCATAAATATAAAAATACCCAAGAGCGTGGCAGAGAATCCTGCCCTGAATAATTGTACTGAAATGTTCTAAAAGGAACTTAATTTCCTTCTCGATAGCCTCAGTAATACTTTGAAGAGAGAAGAATGAAGGTGAGGACATGCATTACATTCTGCAGAGGTACAGAAAGAAACCTTTTTGCAGTGAATACATCAGGGGAATATGTCTAAAAGGGCTTATCTCTGTGAAAATATGACCTCTGATTTTGCCAAGGTCAGTAAAACCTACTGTGATTTGCTTTGTAAGTGTCGGTCACACAAGTTAAAGCTGCCCCAAGGCAACTTTAATTTCTGTACCCAAATGCAACAAGACATGGTGTTTCTGAAAGGTTTGCAAAATCCTCCTCTGTGTGGAGGAGCAAGATTATCTGGCCCAACATTTGTTTATGATTATTTATGGATCCAAAACAAGTCAGTTCTTTACTATAAATTCATACAGAATGGCAGATCAAAAAGCCATTAAGAACTGTTAATCTAATACAAAACAGGCTTCTTAATCTCAGTTTCCTGGCTCATGCTGTTCACGGGTGGGTGCTGTTCTTCTCAGCCTCTATGGAGATACGTGCCAGAAGATCCTCGCATCGCACCACCGACCTGTGGTGCCATTTGTTGAGAGAATCTGTCATAATTCTGGGCTACATGATTTGCTGAATATTTCTTGGGTTAAAGCTGAGAAGAAGAGGGGACGGGTCTTGCACTCTGCCCTGAATGCCTTTATATGGCTGCTCAGAGGCTGTCACTGCACCCCATAACAGCCATTTTTGGAGACAGAGATGGGCATGTGGGGTCACACCATTACCCATTCCTTCAAACATTCCTGGTTCTTAGTGTCAGAAAAATGAGCTCCCGACATCCATTGCACTCACGTTCACATGGGATTTCTTTATTGTGCTAGGAATAGGAGGATTTCCATAGAAGGTTAAAGCAGTTCGTATCCTGCCTGAGACTGGCCAGTTCTAGATGTTTCTGAGAAAGGTGCCAGGATCTTATTAAGTAGTTGTGGAGTAGTGTGATCTCCAAAAAAGTTCCCAATTTACCTGCACCAGGAAAAGAAAGTGGCTTATCACCTGCAATGTGAGTATTTGCCTCCTTACATTTTCCAGTTATCCTACACAGAATAACAATACATATTCTTTTATTGATGTAAATGTCTAAATGCCTAACAGTGCCTTTACTTTCTTCATATCTTGTGGCAATGAACTTGACAGGTTGTTGAAAAAGTATTTACCGTTTACTGGAAATGGTTACCTTTCAGTTTCACTTCGTTTTTAACTCAAACAGTGCTATATTCATTGTTTGTGTGTCATAGGATGCTCCTCTCTGTCCCCTTTTTTTCATCTCCCGTCTAACTGAGCAAGCCCAGCCTTTTTGTTGACTTCCCATTGAGAAGTCTCCCATCATTTTAGTTGTTTTATCACCAGGTTTCTGTATCCTCTCTAGAAAGACCAGCCTACTGCTTTTTGTCAGGGACTTTGTCAAAGGTTTCCTGAAAGTCCAGGTACTCAGGGTCACAACAACCTTGTGTAGAACAACCTTGGCCATGCCTCTAAGGTTTTTGTTGAGCTGTAATGCTTTCTTTTTGCTTTAAACTTCTGCTTTGTCCTGTGAGTTTCCTTTATATTCAGACAAAGAAGCGATGCAAAATTTCACATGAGGGAAAAGGTGCACAGCAGAAAGAGATGAGATACAGAGTATGATTATGCAGGAATCCTGTGCAACTTGAATTGTAGGAAAGTCATCTCATCTCCTGCGCTGGAATGTCTCCTGCTGATGGGTGCAACCCTTTCCCAGTGACTGTGAAGATCTTGATAAGGAAAGTGATGAGACACTCGGCTCTAAGACTTGGGTTTGCCCTCCCACGCATTTTGGGTGGGCAGGCAAACCACAGACTGTCATCTGTGAAGTCAGAAAGCACTGGGTACATTTAATTACTACATTAGTGCTTGCTAACACTTTCAATGCCAAGAACTGGTTGTGGAGGGTTTGGGGTTGTTGCTGTTCGCGCTTTGTTTTTACCACGACGTAAGTATTGGGGTAGGAGCTCACACATCTGAGAGCTCGAGTCAGCCCATTAATAGGCACTTACTGCAATAAACAGGTCAGGAAATAGTTGTGGCAAAACAGAGAGCTGGGTGGCTTTGGCTTATTCTCATACTTTTCTTCTCATTGTCTCTTATTCTGTCTTTTCCCACTCACAAGATTTTCTCTTTGGTAGTTTTCTATTTCCAATGATCTTCTTTGTTCTGAAGAAGAAAATAATGTAAATAAAGGATCTTTTCAGTTAAAAAAGGTCTTCCAGCCCTTGGGAGTTAGGCACCACAAAAATCCCCTCTGAGAATCCGCGTCTGACAGTTCATTTTAAGAGGACCTGTGGGTTGCTCACTGCACAGCCCATTTATCAGTAGTGCCCAGACGACTGGCCACAGCCTCGCTGTGCATCCCATGGCCTAGTCACCCCCTCTCCCAGAAACCCAAAGGAGCGGGCCAAATCCGGTGGCAACAACAGCAGCCAGCTGCTGAGCCTCCCTTTCCCATGGGTGTACACACAGCCCTGGCACAGCCGCGTGGTATCGCTGCACGGCAGGAGGGCGGAAAGGGGTCCCAACGTCCCAGGGAGACAAGGCAGGTTCTTGCCGCTCCAAATTATTTGACTCACCCCGTTGTCTGGTTACTCGCCTGAGGAAGCAGCCAGTTCAGGTCTAGCTGCATGAGCTGCTCTGGGCAAGCTCTGCTGGCTCCCGAAGCCCCTTCCCCGGGACACACGGTCCGAGTGGGATGTGCAGAGTGCGCTTAGTGCCTCCAGGAGCTCCCAGGGCTGTACTCGACCGGAGGCATCGCATGGCACAGCTTTGCCTGCCACTACGATAGGCCACGTGGCCTAGCGACCTAAAAAGTTTGGGCACTGCTGCTTCACACAGGAAAGGGAAATTATAATCACATTTGGCAGTTTCCCTGAGAACACAAACCGAGACATCCAGAAGGGGTATGCAGCTGTTCTGATGTGATCTGGTTAAATATTTGGGTAGGCAAATACCTGAATCAAAATGAGCTTTGTGACAGATATGGGATCTTTCAGTTATTTTTCCGTACTTGGGATATCTGAAATGACTCAGTCCATGCAAAGTCACTGTTGCTTAATGCTAGGGGATCAGTGACAAAAAAAAAAAACAGTTCAGAGCTCTTCTGTTAGTCAGCATTTCCTTCCTGATCCCACGACAGGAACCGAGGTATGTGTGTACCAGAGCTGTGCTTCGCCCTCCCTGTACACACTTGCCTCCTGCTCACCAGGGGAGACGAGAGCCTTCATGCCACTCATATGTGTGCTGCAACCCCGCCGTCTGCCCCAGGGTCACGGAAATGTCCCGACACTATACGTCTTCTCAAAACATGCTCAGACTTGCGGGATCCATCTTGTCTTTTCTACCTCTGCTCTAAAGTTTGTGTTGAATCAGAGGCTGAAGGATTGCAGTGCTTGTTGTTCAAAGCAAGATTAAAACACTACATAGGTCAAAATGAGAAGATCATTTCCCTTTCCTTTTTTTTTCTTTTCACAGTGATCCCCCTTCACCAAACTAATAACTTTGAGGGCATTTTATGTTCTCTTTTATTTCACCTTCAACTTCCACTGTCTGTATCCTTGTCAAGCACAAACATGACTGAGCTCATGCATCGGAACACCATGGTTTTACTCCACAGGGAGTTATTAAGCCTGATGTAAACACACTGTTGTTTTAATTTAGCTTATAGGTGAGATATTAAGCAGTTTTTGATCAGTGTGAATAAATCTGGTCACTGAACCTGGGGTAGATTTCCCTGCCTGGGTATCCTTTATAGGACTCAACTCGAGCTTCTCCACATATAGCAAGGTAAATGAGTATAACCACATCCTAAATCAATTCAGAGAGATTTGCACTGATACAATTAAACTCGTGGGGTTGTGGGTGTGGACAAACTCCCTAACTTCTAGCAACCACCTTTCTGGAAGAGTTAAGATCCATATTCACACGTACCACTTTCTAGAAAGAAGGAGGGTGGTTGCCCCAGAGAGGACTTTGTGGACACTGCTGGGTTATGCTTCACTGAGTTCGGCAGGCTCACTGGCTCTTTTGAGCTCTTAGCCACAGGCACATAGCAACAGTGACCAACATGACCAAGGACCACGAAGACTCTGACCAAGGAGATCATGCCCCAGGGCAGGGAAAGTGTGCAAGGGCAAGGGTGCATCAGCAGCTGCAGACGGGTTGGCCCATCACGTGGCGCTGTCAGCTGGGATAACCGTGTCACCTCCGCCCCCCTGTCGTGCTTGACTCACCCACCCCACTTCGGTACATTATCATCCAGTACATTATCACAGTAGGAGCTCTTTTCTACACAGCGTCACAGAGTAAAAAGGGAAGAGAAACACAAAAATAGAGAAAGTCCATGCTTTTTCAACACTGACCTCATCGAAAAAACCATTCATAAAAACTCCTGCCCCAAATTGCAGTGCAACTCTTCAATAACTTTCTGTTCTGTGCAAGTCCTCAAGCATCGTCAGCCTCCAAAATGCCTTGGTCCTAACCTGGCCTGACTTCCCAGGACACTGTCTGGGACACTGCCTGGAAGTGCCAGAAGGCTATCTGCAATGGGGACTACTAACCCATAGAGGCACCAAACACACAACCCTTTGGAGTAAGTGGGTCTAAAACCTGGAGGGAGACCTGACGCCACCAACGAGGTGTGCTCACTCCTGCTGATTGGAGTGAAGTTACCTGGGCCTCCAGATGCCGGGCACATCACCCGAGGTTGCTGAGAGAAAAAGGCAGATAATAAAAACAAAAGCTGCAAAACATACACAGCAGATGTTTTTCCTTGCAAATGACACTGGAGTGTTCAGGAAGGTGGGTGAGTGCCTGCTTATCATCTAATATTTGTACACATTTTATTCTTATTCATATCATCCTCGCAGGATATCAAGCTCTCAGAAGGATTTTGGTTAAATCATTCCATGAATGGGAATAATCAAACTTGTTTTCTTTGCTGAAGCTTTTCCCAGCTTACTATGTACTAGTCCCAGGATAATATTGCTACCTCTTCCTTTTACATTTAACCTTCCTGTCACTCTAGTTTTATCATTGTGGGTCTGAAATTTGTTCACGCAGAAGCCAACTGCAGACTGGTTGTTGTGTAATGTCCCTTGATTTTATTATTTAATCTTCTTTTCATCTTGCTCATGTACAATATCTACAGCTACACATATTCAGTGCGGTTATGAAATATCAGATCCCTCCCTCTGCTTCCCAGGAAGGGAAGGAGAAAGGAAAGGGGAGATTTCATCTGTATCCCCTGGTATCATGCTCTGAATGTTATTCACTGTGCTAATAACTGTATCAGCATGTTTATAAGCTGATGTGCTTTTAATTGTTTCACTCACTCTCTCATACACATGAAGTAAGCACTCTAATGGGTTCTGTACCTTTCATCCTTTATTTTATTGCTAATGGTATCTCCAGTAATATAAAATGACGGATGAGTGCAGTCTGAGAAAAGCAGAAAAATCAATGCACGTCCAGACTATGTATGAGAGCAGGCGAGGAGCTGGGGCTGCCAGGCACTGCAATTCCTCTTGGGCTGGATGACGAGAGCAAGGAGGTGAGTGAAGAAAGGCACATCAGCAAAACATCTCCTTCCATGCCCAAAGACAGCAGGGAGCATCAGAGGGAGGCAGTGCCTCTGGTATCATGCACCCTTTGCCCTGCCAGCCCACCTCCTGTTTGTAAAGAAGGTGGCCCCAGCCGCGCTTGATGTACTGACACACACGCAGGGCAGCTGCCGAATGCGTGGGCGTAGGATGTTTCCATCTGGCTGTGAGCACAGCACTCGCACCGCAGCTGGGGTCACCCACAATTCGGGCAGCACGTGGGTGGAGTTACCCCAGCGCAAAGCGACTGGGCGAGCTGGGTCATCTTCTTCCCAGGCTCCCCCTGGCGTGAGATCCAGGGGCCATTGAGCAACGAGAGAAGCAATGGCAAGCTCTTTCCTTCACCCCAGAAAGAGAGGTGTCCACACGGGCGGGGACTGCGCCCAGCCACGGGTGTGGGTAGACCCACGTGTACTTGAACAACTGTGCCCCAAAACATGTGATGGTCTCAGAAGGTGTCAAGCGCAACAGCAGAGCAGCTCTCTTATGTCTTGTGAGGAACACCTGACAGTCCTCTGCGTGGCCAGAGGAGCATGTCACACATTCCCCAGGAATACAACATCTCCGTGTCACATACAGCCATCAGCCAGAGACAGTGCTAATAATGCACAGGGGCAGCCACCTGCCATTTCCAATTCTCTAGGCTTCTCCATTTTTCCTACAGGAAAATCTAGCTTGATCTTTGGCCATAAAAAAGAATTGTTTAAAAAGTCAAGGAAATTTATACTCTTTTTTTTTAAAGCAACAGAAATGCAAAAGTCTAATAGATACCAACAAATTTCAATGCATTTAGGGAAAGGAAACCAGACGTAAGGAGAAGTATTGTTTGTTTCAAAACAAAATCCCAGCCTTCACGTCAGGCTGTAGGCTGGAGTGGGTATTGTACTGCCAAGTTATAGGAGCCTGTAATGGAAATGCTGACAAACCTTCAGCACCACCGCAGTCACAGTCGCTCTATAAATAGCCGTTGCAAATGCCTGGCATGTGAGATGGGTTCAAGTAGCCACTTGACAGAATCTGGCAATTTGACCAATGATTATTTCAGAAAACAATCATAGACGAGATCTGTTTCTCTGCGTACTCACTCTTGCAGGTGGTTTGGGTGCATATCCTACCCATTCTCCAGTGCCAGATACGATGCATTAAGGATGCTGTTCTGGCAGGTACAATGCTGCTTCCCAAACAAAGCTGTAATACGACCTACTTTGCTCAGTCTAGTACTATTCAATAATAAGTGGCCTCTATTGGGTTTCTACATGTAGACAACATCAAACACGTTTCACTGAAGCATTTAGATATTGATTTTACTCAGTCTGGGAACTTCAAAGTGGGTTCTTTCCATGTCATCTTGAAAAAGCATCCTCTTGCTCCCGTGCTAGAGATTCTCTGTTAGTGCACGTGCATGCAGACTCCCCCAGTTGCTAGCCGTCCCTCTGCTATTTGTTTCTAAATTAAGGGCCATTGCTGCATCCCTTTATCCCCTAATGGCAATAACTATTGTGTGTAGTAACATAGGAGCTGTCTCTGCTGCTTGGCTTCCCTACTGTCATCCAGCTGTGCCTCGAAACATGTTTTTTTAACCAGATTGCAAAATAAAGCACTGGTCCCAAATAGGAGCACTAGGGACACTGGAGGACTGTTTAAAATTTGTGAGCCTGTTTCTATAGCTTCAAGTAGTGTGGTAAGTTTTCACTGTGCATTTGTTCATCCCATCGTGTGTTCTGGGGCTCTGTCTGTAGCTACCAGCTTCATGGAGATTTTTTGCTGTTCTCTGCCTATAGGGGTTGCGTTGTTGGTTTCTTTTGCTTTCTGTTTTCTTGGTTTGGGGAGATCTCTATCAATTAGGTAGAGATCCAAGTGCAACTGGCATTTTATTAAGAGCTAACAAGAAACTGAAAAAGGGACATCAGATACACTTTCAGTAGGGGGGTTAAATGCTGCACCTGAGCCAGCTTTCCAAGCACAAGGTGATACTCTTTTTCCTAGCGTTCACCCAGTAATTTCAGGTGTGGGCAAAGTGTTCCTTTCCTGTCTCAGTTTGTTACATTATTTTTCAGCACATCATTATATTGTTGCTACAGTTCACTCCAAACGTGGCTTAGGGTCTTTGGTCTTGAAATGTGGGTGTTTAAGCAGGCTGTCCTGAACCCTGCCTAATCCTGCAGCAGGAAAGGCCACTGGCATCAGAGGAGCTCCATGAAATGGAGCCCTACCCAGGTGCAGGCCATGTTCTTGCTGTGCATTTGGGGACCATAAAAAGTCATTGCCCACCCAGAGTCAGGAGGAGTCAGTGGTCTTCTGCACCCTGCCAGAGGGGCACAGGCCAGTGTTCCCCCTCCTTATCTACGGGCCAATGCAGATGCCCAAGTGAAACATCTGTATGTCTCATCCACAGCTCCACCCTTCAAAGTTGAGTGCATGGTACATAATCAGAAAAATGAGCACGTAAATGTTATTTTTTAGGGTCTTTTTTGATACAGAATCTTTATATAATGCGTTATTATGATGCGCTGGATGTGATGTTGTTATTACTATTCTGCCTAGACTAGCATCACTAGGTCAAATGGCAGTTATTTTCTTGTAGAAAATAATGAGTTAAGAGCACCACAGCAAATGAAAACCAACAAGCACCTGAAGCAAAGGAGCAGCAACACTCCGCTGCAGGTCAGCTCTCTTTCAAACAGGGCACTTTTGCTTCTTCATTGGCCCAAATGAGTGTTCTTGACCAAGTGACATTCCTGCTTGTTTAGTCATCTTTCCTCCTAAAAATTTAGGGCAGACGATAGCATACCATTTACATTTACAGCAATTATTTCCGGCAAATGTTATTTATTTGAAAGGCCAAACACAAAAGCTGATGTGATACCCCAGTAATACTCGAGGAGGTTTGAACCAAAGCAAGACTAATCGCATGGGGTACCCCATGAGGAAAGTGTTTCTTCTGGGAAGCACAGCCAAGGCGAACAGTGGCGTTGCCCATCACCTTTGCAGCACTTTGGAGTTCCGAGCACTTGCCTCGGCTTTCTGGGAAAAAGCTGCCTGGGGCTCTGGTCTTTGCACGGACACCGCTTTGGCTATTTCCATGCTTTGGTATTGCCAAACACTGCCTGCTCAGTCAGCACTGCGGAGCACATGTTTCTTCACCAGGATTTTGATGACAGCAGATGGTTAATCAGCAAATAGTGCCAAAGGCAGAAAGGATAGGGTGGTTGTTTTAAGTCTGAATCCTTATGGTGATGGGGGATGTTAGAGCACTTTCTGCATGCATTACCAAAAAAAAATGAGACCACAGGTAAATCAGGACAATTTGATACTGCCAAAGTAAAAAGCTTCAGCTATTACATTTCTTTATGCATAACATATACTGATGAATGATTGCATGTTTCTTTCAAAGGAGCACACTCGATCCATTGTGGTTTAAAGAAGGTGGAGGAAACCCTGACAGAGAATAAAGATGAGATACAAAACCTGTAGTAAAGGAATGCCTCAGTGGAAATCGCTTTTCTGCATCCTTCCGGCTTTCCCTAGAGCTAAGCGCAGTGCTGCACTTAACTCAGGACCAGATCCTGCTCATTTTTTCAAGGCTCGTCATCTTCAGTTTCATTCTTTGTATACAGCAATTGTGATTCTGTCCTACATGTTAGAATAAGGATATTAACAAGCAGAGAGATTCCCTTCCCGAGCCATGAGATAAAGTGATGGAGTCAGTCTGCTTTATGAATGCTAAAAGACAACGTGCAGTGTCTAAAAAACACTAAACTGACCTGTGAGGTTTGAGACCTGCCTATAAAGTTCCCATTTAGATGAGATGCTTTCAGAGTGGGTAGGCCAAACTACATTCTTCCTAAGTATCTGTTAATAACCTTAATGGAGTGCAAAAGCATGGACAGGCACCAAAAGGGATTTAAAAGTGGGGAGAGCGGGAAGGGCAGGAATGTTGCTCTGTGTATAAAATCCCACACCCCGAATCACACACAGATGCTGAGGTAGGCAGGGACCTCTGGAGATGGAGATCATCTCATCCATATCTCAAAACTAAACACTCAAATCTGCACGTTCACATGTATTCAAAATGGTACTTATGGGCACAGACATTATCATTTGACCAAAAACCCTGGAGGAGCAAAAGCATTGTCAGGAAAAGAGGAGGTTGGAGTCATAGGATGAGATCTGCAAACAAGCCTGAGGGCGTTGGCGCACCCAAGGCGAAATCTCCTTGTGACTCAGTGCCTCATGACTTAGAGGTTCAGATCAGTAGGAAATGTAGCCCCAGGGCAGAAACCCACGTTCCCCACCGGCTGCATGCAGAGGATGAAAAGCCCAACAGCAGTGGGCTCTTGAAAAGCTGGCAAGGTGAGCAGGGAGTGAGCAACCAGCTGTGTGAAAGTGGGTGGCCATTAGCGGCGAGAGCAGACTAAGCAAAGCCCCTCAAAGACAGCTACGTCCTCTGCTCCGTTTGGGATTCTCGCCTGGAGCTGGCTGCCAAAACTTGCCCAGGTATTTCTTACAGGAGGCAAAGAGCTTTCCTGTTCTGTCCCAGCTTTATACGCCAATCAGCCCACAAACAGAGCACCGGCTGGGGAGAGCAGCTGTGCTCACAGCCCCCACATCTGATGGGAGCAGATTATGAGTCCAGAACACCCACCATGTTCACAGGCTGCCCTCGCTGCCAAACTATGACCGCTTTGGATCAGTCTTAACCTCCTCCATTCAGGACATTCCAGTTGTTATGGCCCATACGCTGCTGTGGAAGGCGGGATCCCATGGGAAGCAAGCATTCAAAGATGTTTCTCCAAACGAGGCAGCACAAGAGTGAAGCCTGGGCTTTGCGTGTTCTGGGGAAACACTGTGAACGCTCAGGTGAGATATGAACTTTCAAGCAGTGTTGCTCTGAGGGTTTCGTCTGCACTGTTTACAAAGCCATCAAGGCAGCAGTTTCTTTTGCCAGGGCTGGTGCGAATTTGGTACTGCTCTCCCTCAGGGGGGTTGAGAAATCCCACCCAGAAAAACAGAATACACCCAAAGGTCCTGCTGCAGCCAAGTGAAGACAACCGAGGGGGAGACACGAACAAGGATCTCCCTGAGGACTTAGAGCACCCCAATTGCTGCCAGCATCTACAGGGGGTGTCTCAGTGGCAGTCGGCGGCGGGGGGGGGGGAGCTGCAAAAAAGCGCATTTGGCTAGGCTAGCCCCTTTCCTTCAGGCAGCACAGCCAAGCTTTGAAAAGACAGAGAACAAAAGGCTGACTGGCAAGCAGGGGAAGAAAGTGCTGGAAAGGAATTTGTTTCTACAGGAAGCTCAATGGCTTGTTGTAAAACAGACTGCAGTTCTGTTGTTTCCATGTTAAACCCTAGAAAGGGGCAGCTCCAGCAAGCAGCAGATTTTCTGGTGCAAAAACAGCGGAGGTTTGAAAAAGACGAAAGGCAACTTGAGCTGCCCAGCTGGATCGGTAGTAAAAAATAATATCTGAGAGCAAGCTTTTTTTCCTTTTCTTCTCCTCCTTCCAGAAACTCTCTGGTTTCATCTTTTTGAGTCTTAAACATTCATTTAATTCCAGGTTTGTCTTTAAGAAAAAAGAAAATGTGTAGAAGGCCTTCTACACCCCAAATCCATAGCCACACTTCCAATTTTCATTACCAGAAATAGCAAAAGGAAATGAAAAGCAGGTGTGGGAAGGCTTTTCTGAATGATGCCAGGGCTGTGTTTTAACCTTTACTGGAGGGAAATACACATCTGTGCATGCCAGGCTATTGCCTTATTGCATAGTTCCTTTACAGCCACAAAAAAATGACAAAAGCAACCAAATACTCTCAAGTTCTTCTAAGCATGTTTGCTGACAGCCCGTGCCACTGAAATGTTTCACTGACCTTTGACAAAGACAGTAAATATGGCTTGCTAGGCTGTAGGGAGGAAAAAATCAGGTCATTGGGGATCTCAGAATTAAACAAAGAAAATGGTAACATGAAAACAACTTTGGACACCAATGGGAAGAAAAATAGGCATCTCATCCCTCTCTCGATCACACCATGTCCTTCTTGCTTTTTGCATACATTAGTGGTACTTTCTCTGAGTTACTTGAAATGGCTTTGGTTTGATCCTGCCAGATGCTGAGCGACAAGCCACTGCCAGGCTCAGCAGCTTGCAGCGATCGAGCTGAGATTAGTCCCAGATTACCCTGGTGCAGCCTGCGAAAGCCAGTCATTCTGTTTTTCATTTCTGTGGCAAAACTGCAAGATCTTGGAATTTGTTCTTTCTCCTCCTATATACCATTCAACGAAGCAAGAATGAATGCCCCGGAGCTAGCTGTACACTGCCAGCTCAAGCCTTTAAAATGAACACAAAAATCACAGCCCAGCCTGAACAGGGAAATGTAAGCCTGAACCTGGCCCGAGCGACAGCAGCTGCTGGAAAGGCCCCCTGAGGCGACTCCAGCGCTGTAATAACCTACGTAAACAGGGATGGTGTATTTTTTTTATCCTCCGCCTTGCTTCAGTGGAAAGGGGCGGAAAAATAACGCACTTGCGTACACAGTCATTTAGGCCCAGTCATGATTCCTTTAGAGCCTGTGCCAATGGATTTTAGTCATTCTCTGGCAAAGGTTTCTCTTTTAACCACAAACACTGAATAGTTACTGGGTGAGTCACCACCTTGAGTAATCTAATTCCTTGACCAGTACATGCTTGCTTCCTGCACTGCAGAGTCTCCTTCTTCACTCGGCTATTTTAATGTGTGCCTTTCCCGCAGGGTTTTTCTTTCCTGCAGCGCCCAGCCTTGCAGGGCTGGGAGTCCAGAGGAGTCCAGAGTCCAGCTCCCAGGGCAATTCCCGCTGGAGATCCCTGGCTGCCTCAGGGCTGGGAAAGGCACTGTAGCCCACTGCCCTCCCTCACCTCTAATCCAGCATGTGCTGTCCTTGGGAGAGCAGCAAGCTCAGGGTTAGAAGGTAATTTTTCAGACAGCGAGCCTTTACTCAGCAAGTCTGGTCATATCTGGAGGCATAATGCGGCTATGCAGCTTTACCAGCAAATTGTAAAACAGCCAAACCTGCAACATTTGAGTTGTACCAGTCTCCTGGTCAGCCCTTTGGACACAAGCAGTCAGTGCCCACGGGCTGCTCGGACTGACTTCAGGAAGAGAACACTAATAACAACATGGGACGGTGTCAGTGCAAACCACGTGGGATGGTGTTGGTGCAAACTTTTTGCAAGGGGTGTGGACTGTTTTCCCTTTCTCGTGTACTGACTTTACAAGAAAATGTACTGCTAAAAAATCATGGGGTTTAGAAACACTAGAGAAGAAAGATTTTTTTTTCCCCTTCAGAAGATGTAATGTCTCAGGAGCACTTCGAACGCTCGAGGATTAAATTGTGGTGAGTGTTCACAAGACACCTTTTGAAGAATGTTATTAAAATCTTTCCTAGCCCCTTCTTTCATGATAGCAGCTTTCTGTTTCATTTCCTATTTATGGGGGACCATGCTTTCCTCGGGGCATCTTCTGGCCACTACTTACTGCAAGCTCCTTCTCTTCAGGGGAGGAACAGCAAAGAGAGGCAGCGAGAGGGGAGGATTAAATTATACTCTGATATTTTCAAGCCAAGAAAAGCAGACTATAATAAAAGTACTCTAATATAAATTTATGATCCCGGTAGAAAAATATCTCAGAGTAAGGTGTCTTTGTGCATTTATGTATATATGAGTACTGCTGACAAACAGAGCAGATCCAACTGTGGCTATGTCTGATAGCCTATATGTCTGCTACGACCATTAGGTCCTCTCCTGACCTAATCTATATGCACACCTATCCTCAAAACACACACACACACTCCTTGAACAGGGGAAGAAAAAGTGTTTTACATGAATTGCCCAAAGACATGGTCGATTCTGAACTTAGTGAATGAGCAAAAAGATTGTTAGTCTCAATTTTAACACCTGTCAATGTTTTTTAAATAATTATACCACATTGCTTGTATGTATTAATCCGAGATTTTAATATTTCTTTTTTTTTAAAAAAAAAAAAAAAAGCTTGGTATCAATAATCTGGCCATCTCAGGACTAGGGAATGTTGTCTGTAAAAACACAGGTCATTTGCATAATAAACCGTTTAGCAGTTATTTTAATTTAGAAAGGGTATTTTTTCATTACATATGGAATACAAACACCATCGAAACACAGAAATAATTGAAGAAAGCAGGGCTGTTCGGAGACACCCCTGAGGAACCCAGTTAGCTGAGCCAGCACTGTCCACAACACACCAGTCAATGGAGATTGGAACAAATCCTATTTGGTACCATTTCCAACAGCTGGGGCTAAACATTTCCATATTTGATGTCACATGGCCATAATGTGTTGTTGCCTCTGCTCTCATTGTCCTTTTGTTGGCTGATGTTTTTCCGTCATTACTGCAGAAGCACACCAAGTCAGACTGGAAAGGACAGGACGATATCACCTACTCCAATTGTTCTCAGCCTTCCTTGAACTGTGGGCCTTGAAAATCTTCCTCACGATGGTAAGGTCGTCTTCTGAGGTTAGCAGGTGGCATCGGCGAACTCAGGTGGCTTTTGAGCATAATCTGACATCACACCTAAGGCAAACTGTCACCAGAATGAGTGGTCCTCCACCACATCATCATCCCCATGAGTGACTCATGCCCTCTTTCCTCCAGGGCGCTGGCATTTATATGAGGCCAGGGTCCTCCAGTACAGGAGCTGAGCCAGCAGGCAGCAACTCACCTTGTCTTCTGGGGTTAGTTTACTGCTGGCTTTCTTCCCCAGCCAGGTCACTGCAGGGCCAGGTCAGTAAAATGTGCTTGGTAGTGGTGCAGGGAGCTGTGGGACCACAAAGGGCCAGAAGTAGCATGGCATTTTCAAGGCATTTGCTGCGTCAGCTTAGTTGTAGCATAAAACTGAGCCTTGGCTTGCTTGCATGGATGGCCCTCAGGCCAGCCTGTGAAAACCACTGTGCTCCCTGGTCTGAATCAAGCAGATCCATGCTTTACAGAGGGTTGTCAAACCTTTTTTTTTTTTTTTTTTTCAACTTCGACCCAGGAAGTTTATCATCACTTAGAAATTATCTTGGTTTATCTCCTTAATGCTCCTTATAATAAGAATAATTTTGTCCTGTATATAAACCTTATGTAGCCTAAATAATGTCAGCAAGATAAGGCCTAAAAACTTAAATTAAGCCTTGGGACTCTCAGCGACAGGCCCAATGCAGGAAAAATACCAATTTCCCCCAAAGCCTGTGGCTACCACTGTGGAAAGGAAGCAATCAGGGGTAATGACCAGATGTGCTCAGCAGCAAACTTCTGCCCCTGTTGCACAGCCCCAGTTACCAGCCTGGCTCTCAACCCTTCGTGCCACCCAAGAGCCACATCCCTCCTCTCCCTGCCTTCATCACAGCTCCGGTCGATCTCAGGTGTGGGGCTCAGCCTCCTCCTTTCCAAAGCCAGAAATGGTTGTATCACCATAGACTTTCTGACAGTAGTGGGATAAAGACATATCATTCAGAAAGGCAACTGATCTCATCCTAAAGTCATGAAGCAATGTCAAGCCCACTACCGTTGTGGTAAGCTATTTCAATATTCATTTACCGCCACTGCTAGGAAGATGGTTTTATTTCAAGGTTAAATTCATTTAACTTCAGCTTACAGATACTGGATCTTGTTACGTTTTTGTATGTGACATTAAAACATTGCCCTAGATCTCATTTCTCTGTGTAAATATCTATAAATGCAGATCAAGTCATCTCGCAGCCTGCATAAGCCTTATCTTTGGGGCTTACCTTCCAGCCCTTGGGTCATTTTTGTAGCTGTCCTTTGAATTCTCTGCAGTATTTCACATCTTTCTTGAAGCATGAAAATGAGAAGTGGACAAAGTATCATAAAAGCAGTCATTAATTCAAAATCACTTTCCTTCTTTTACTTCATATTCCCTTACCATACATCTACGGGTTGCATTGGCCAATTTTTCCCACAGCATTGCGTTAAGTGCTTGTGGTTGGGTAATTATTTGCAATGACCTCTGTGTCCTTCTGTTCCGTACCACTTTCCAAGAAAGTGCTCCTCATTCTGTGCAAGTTTTTCAATCAAAAGCTAATGTGGTATTAAGTCAAATGGCTTTGAGAAGTATAAGCGTATGTATCGAAACAGATCTGCCGGCCAGTAATCCTTTCAAAAAAGGGCAACAGGTTTGTGTGCATCCCTGAAGCCATACTGATTGACATTTGCTATAATTTTAGAGGTAACTAGAACTTAGTTTATTGTTTGTAGAGTCCTGAATTCACTCTTCTATTATTTTGATCAGGATCTTCATCAGGGTCTTATACTTCCCTGAATCACACTGCTCACTCCTTGCCTAAGTATCTGAGTTTTTTCAAGCTCTGAGCACCCTGACTCACTCTTTTCAGCCTCTTGGCTGTGCGTAATTTGAACAGGCTGATTTGAAAATTTTGATCTTTAGCAGATGCTGCTTCATGCACTTTTTTCTGTACATGAGAGGTTTCCACTTCTGGCTATAACTTCATCTGAGCCAGACATATCCTCCTGCTCCACCTCACCTACAGCACAAAAATCTCTTTGAAAATGTCTGCCTTTTCAAGATCTGATTTACACATCCACCATTTGCAAGCAGCAGTGGACTCTTACCCGACCTACAAATTTTTTGTGCCTAATATGACCAAAATACCTTCTTATTGCCTTTAGCCATTTAATCCCAAGCTATGTGAGTGATTCCTTTAGCTCTCCACATCACTGTGCATTATTTACAGTTGTAAGCTTCACTGTCTGTCCATCCTTTCAGCCTGGAAATCTTACCAGGAGCACAACTTTCCCGTGTGAGTGCAGAACCAAGGCTGAGGGACACCAGTAGGATAGCATGAAACAATCCTCAGTTTGAGATAATGCTTCCCACATTACAAATCAGTTATGTCAGCAAAAGGTTTGAGTTTTTGGAAAACTCTCCCTTTTGAAGTTCCAAATATACGTGATAGATGTTTGGTACTTTCTTTACAAGGTCAATGGAACCAGGCTGCTTTCACTGGTGTGGGGGTAGCTGCCAATTTTTAGGTCAGTGATGATCTCATCTTCTTCAAGCAGAATGAGAACCGGTATGCGGTGTTGTCATACGTTCTACTGATACCCACGCAGCTACTGCAGCATGGAGGTCAATACTAATTTAATCTGCTTTTGTGACTGCAGTGAAGCCACGGCACTTCTGCATTAAGAAATCATTCGTCATTTCTGGAAACTCAGGAAACGTTGCTACTGGCCAGAGGAGTCTAGTCGGTGCGTTACGAGAGAAAGGTGCACATGATAATGCAGTTTTACTGCACAGTATATAGAAAGATTAAGAGCACATAAGATTAGATGCACTTTAATAAATGCTCGCCAACACCAACATCTCTTTAATTCACCACTTGAAAGTGTAGCCTATAACCTTTCAGAGAGCCTGGTCATGATCTGTAATGGTCTAAAAAGTAGCAATATGTCCTTAATTGACAGTGCCTTAGGTGAAACTAACGTCACCAGTGTAGATCCCCACCAAATATATCAGTCTGGGATGCCCCACATGAGTGTCCTTTATTATTGTGATGATGCCCTTCACTTCTGGAAAGCAGAAAACTGCTGTGGGAGCCACCTGTGCCTCCAAGAGCCATATGCACTGCCAGCCCCTCCAGGGCTGTCTTGACTGGGACCAGCCCGGAGACCCTTACGGGCTTTTCTGAGGTTTGCCCGGCTGGAGATGAGCAGCATTTCTCCGTTTCCTACTCCATCACCTGTGTGTCCTCTCTTCCAGTTGGTTCTTGCAGGTTCTTCATTCAGATGTCTGATTCAGCACCTGGTGGTGATTTGATACCTCCAGATGTGACGATAATGTTCCGGTTCTTCTGCTTCTGGTCATGACAAATTGCCAGCCTCTTTCTTTGTTTCTCATGTTCCCTGGGCAACTTAACTCCACTGCCAAAGCTTGAAAGATTTGCCATAACACTGGCCAGACTGAGGAAACTTTACAGAAAAGCTTTCTTACTTCTGGCCTTTTGGAAGATGGTCAGCTTTTCCTTAAGACCTTTAACTTCCCTCCGTAGAAGGTCTGGTAGCTCCCACTTCAAGGAGACCACAGGTAAGAAGCAAATATGATATGTTGTAGAGGTCAAAAGAACTGGTAATGCTCTTCCCATCCTGATCATTGCGTTTGTAGAAGAAAGCTCTCAAACTCCCAGAGAAAAACCTCCTATATGAGATGCCTGTGTTCAAACTTTATCTTTTTTCAAGAGTTATTGGTTCAAATAAACACTTCTATTTTGCTAGTAGAAGTGCTTCCACTTTTAAAAGATATACAAAAAGTCTTAGCAGCATTGGATGATGATACAGAGTGAGAAATTGATACTATTAAGGTACTACTCAAAAAAAAGTTTTAAAAAGGATTAAAAGATCAATTTAATAAGGATTAAGAAAAGAAATAGCAGAATATTTTTTCTTTCATTTTTTTATTCAATGCTTAATTCTCCAGAAAGAAAAAAATCAGACAAAAGATATAGTGCATATAAGCTTAGCTATGCAAAATATGTCTACTTTATTTTTATGGTATTTCAGCTTTTGTTCTGTGGCTTTCAGTTTATTTTTTTAACTACAAAGACAAGCTTTCTATTGTTGTTTAGTTCCTTGTGGGTAAATATTAGAACTTTAAATGTACTTTAATTTATGTCATTACGATCCACAAACCAAAGAACTGACAAAGTTGGGTCTTTGTACAATAACTGGAAACCGGTTTGAGTCTTGTTCTGCTCTTACAGCTGAATCCGTGCCGTAAGAGGACCCAGTTCTGCTCCCATTCAAGTCAACAGGATTTTCACTGTTAACTTCTATGAGAGTAGTGTCAGAATGTATATTGCATGGAATTAAATACCCAACAGCGTTTTTTTTTCTTAAAGGGCTAATTCTTCACACCGAATTGCTGGGAGCTGCAATGGAAATGGAGAATGAGCTGCTTCAACCTTTCCTGGCAGTGCCATGTTTTTGATCTGTATTACAAAGGATCACTGAACATGAACAGACCTGGTGGCTTTGAAAACCAGCCCCAGAATGGCTGTGAGCATATTTTGCCCCACATCCCACCCACTTTCAGTCCATACAGCTGCCTCACAAACAGCTTGCCCTTGGCCTGTTTGAATGCACGTGGGAGCATCCTAGCCCACGGAGCAAGCTCAGGCAAGCGTGGTCTCTGCAGCTGCTGCAGAGACTGCAGCTTGAACCCAGGCAGGGGCTGCACTTACAGGCTTGCAATATGGAAAACAACCAAGTCTGCTCTCGAGGTTGGTGTTGGCATTGTCAATATTCTCTCTAGAGATTTCTGGGGATCTCTGAATGCTCTCCGTGACCCAGTTTGGTCTCCGTTGCACCACTATTTGCCCGTAGCATTACCCTGGCGTGGGTGGAAAGAAAAACATGTTGTCTGCCAGGTACAGCTGTGGGAAATGGCTAGGTCCTCCCTGCTCTGAGAGGACCATGTCTGCATACTCACAGGAGAAGCCATAAGGAGAAGAGCAGAGCTGGGGTGTGTAGAAATTAAGGGCTAAATCCGCAGCTAGCACAAATCAGCCACACTCTAGGGATGTTAATGATGCTGTTCTCACTTGTGCCAGGCGAGGATCTGGCTTCTAGCATCCTTCTTGGCCATCAGAAAGGCACAAAATGCAATGTAGCCATGAGCAAAAGAAGAATAACAAAGCACTTTGCTAGCAGCAAGGGTTAGAGAGCTTTATCAGTTTCTTCAATCGCTGCCAGAGTCCCTGCTGCTGGCCTCATCACCTGCCTGTTTCAGGCAATCTCTTCTCTAGGCTGCCTTAGCCATCTGGTAAGATTACAAACAGAACAAAGCAGCAGCAAAGGAGAAGAAGGAGTTGGGGCGGGGGGAGCTTGTTCATCCTGCCTCCCCCCTACGCCTCCTTTTCATCCTCTGAATGTGTAAATCCTGGCTGTGGCCTGGCTCCTAACAAACTGTGTGTGCATAGGTACTCAAGGCCATTTGATTCAGCTCTATTGGAAATCTGATTTCTCGTTGGTCTTACACAAAAGTCTATTAATTAGGGCTGATAGAGCTTAGTAAAAAATCTGCTTGGCTAGCAAGGGCACTCTCTCGCTCACTCGCGCTTTTCTTAGATCTTGCCAAGATCTCAAAAATAGAGGGAGCTTAATTACAGTCAGTGGATTAATCTCCAAGGGAAAGAAATTGTAATTAGCTCTTTGAAATGTGCCACTTTTTCTTCTGGGCTTTCAGTTTGTCACTGTGTCTGTCTGTCCTTCTGTAGGACTAGAAAAAAGGTAATTCTGCACAGCTTTTATGCTCATTTTTCATCCCAAGCCAGAGGTGCAAATGGCAGCCTGACTTCACAAACATTTCCATCTGATCTTGAAGAGACTGTTGTTTCCTCAGTTTCTCCCTTAAATCCTGCTTGCCGCTTCCCGCGGGGCTATTCTCTTTAGCTGCGGTCACTAGCGGTCCTGCCGAGGCTGCGAATGCCTTTTGGTGTCTCTTTGAACTCGTTCTCCACTTCATGAGAGTAACAAGGCAAACTTGGGGTTTGACTGTGCCATTTCAAGCTGTTCATGTGATGGCATGAGGTGTAACAGCCCATCAGCGATCGATGGGAAGGCAATAAACCCAGTGCCTTATAGTCTATCATTTATGTTCATGTTCAAGTAGGTTTGAAGGTGAACAGCAGCATTGGGGAGAAAATCTAAAGCCAGAACAAGGCACTGCAAGAGATTTCAGTGAATTCCCATCTCTCACGCATGAGAATTAGGCACAGGTTTAAAAATCACCTTGATAAATGAGAATGTGTCCAGCAAAGACACACCAAGCGCTCTGATTTATAACAGTCATTGAATGCAGTCATGTCCCTGATACACAGCACCTTTGCTGTTGAGTTTGCATATATGCAAGCTAATTTTCCAGAGGTACATTGGGGTACATCACACATTGGCAGGCAAGATCAAGCCCTTTATGTGCACACATTGGCAGCGTATCAAGGAGAAGAATAAAAAGAGGAAATGAAATACTCTTCTATGGGGGAGCGAGCATGGAAGGAGCCTTCAAGATGTATACCCCTTAATCCTTCTGCCTAGTATATCATCATTCCTCAGCAGTGCAGTAAAGCTATCCCTTCATTAAGACTCTCAGTCCTAGGGAAGGTGACCCAAACTCCCCTTCCATCCATTTGAATCTTGCTCTGACAGCCAGTGACTTGTTAATTATTAATATGAAATATTTGATGGTACATAGAGCAGCTGAACCCAGTTTAATGTATGCTCAGGGCGACTCTCTGAAGCTGAAATCAGCCATTCTGATGCTTTGGATTTTTCTACTGAAGTTTTGCCTTTTGCTTCCTCTTTTACTTCCCTGTCTTTCTTTCTTGTGCCTTTGTGCCTTCATGCTGAGTGTCTTCTTTCATCTCAGCGATGAACTTACAGGTCTGCATTTAGATTCTGTTCCTTTACTTACTGATCAGGCTTAATGGAAAAATAAGAAACAGGATACAAGCCCTGGTTTCTTCCAATCCCCAGAAACCCTATTTCTTTCTTCCATCTGAAATGGTTAGTCTGTCCAGTGGTACACACTTTGAAACACTGCTCATCTCTGTGTAGCCCTGGAGTCTGAGCTGTGGCATTAGCTTCAATCGTAAGTGAGATCACATCACCCAGAGTTAAACATGTGCTACACACGGTAAATACAGGCTTTGGAAGACTTATCTTCTGGCTTAGGGTGCGCTTTTAGGATGCAAATCTTCTCTTTAGAATTATTTGCTTGCTATGAGATTATGATTTGCTACCTGCATGCTTTATCGACACAAATATACATTACAGAGGTCATAACCACCCACCTGCCCTGGGTGCAGCCACAGTTACTTACAGAATCTGTCACTTTATAATTCAAAATAGAGGGATATCATCTGTTTGACTCCCATGCAAGCTCTTTAGCACTGATTTTTCAAAAGCATTTTCCTGTCTTGGGTCGGGTCACATTTGGTTACACCACCTTCACCCTTTTGTTTGTATAGCATCTCCCATGCTGATCAAGAGAATCCACATTAGTTAATACCCACCCCCCTCCACCATTTGCAGCTTCCTATTTTTGTTCACCTCCTTGCATTTTGCCTTTTTGAGAGCCATGATAATACACCAGGGCTGTGCCAACACGGTGCAGAATCCAAGCTTAACCCTGGAGAAAAATCCCCCTCCTGACTGGCAGGAATGAGCCCCAAAGCACCGCTGTTATTATTTCCCTCTGAACATGAGAGTCAGCTCAGGTAAAGCCTCTTTGGAAACCTGGCCACTGGGCCATTCAGCAAAACGTAAACCAGCACAGCTACTTCCAAATAGTGCTAATATCAAGTATGGCAAAGACACTGGAATTTGGAAAAGCCTGATTGTCTGCTCTTTCTTGCTTACCGTACCGCCTGTAGTCACTTCATGATCACCAGAATATACACAGTAGCTATATGTTTACTATATGATATACGTCCATCACTCTCTAGGGAAAATGTGAGCATGTCTTTAACCAATATGCCATTGTATGCTGTAATTCCAACTCATGTTAGGGACCTAGCAAGCAACACATAGCAGAAGCAACAAGCCCCATTCCTTGATTCTCCTCCGCTCATCCAGCAGTCGCACTAAATTATGCACGTTGTATTTCCTGAAGAATGTCTTTAAGCAGCATCATAAACCATCAGTATTTGCATCACAGAGGCAACCTTTATTCTACTCAGCACAAAGTAATACTCAGTATCTGCGTGCAAATGCAGAAGGGGAGGTGATTTGGAAAGTATTTTGGAAGAGTTTAGAGAGCAGGATTGAGATTTTATTATTATTATTATTGGAAATTTGAACATTTTCTATCACATTAACTGACTTTACAGCAATTTACTTTGCTGCTATCATAAAGGGAGGTAATGAACCGTGAAGTTTCTTCAGGAAATTGTCAGCATCTGCCTGCAAATAATTTTCAAACACATGTGGGTCATGAAGGAAGAGCACAGTGATTCAAAGAAAACTGCTTGTCCTCATCCTAAAGGAAAACCAGTCAGTGTCACTGGTGTTTGACACATTCAGGAGAAGGGTCTGGTTTAAAGACATGTCACTGGTATGTAACAATGGAAAATTTAGATGCATGTTAGTCATCTCATAGATAAGATTATCGCCTTTGAAAGCATATGTTTCCACAGATGGATAATCATAGTGAAAGGATAATCAATAAAACAAGAAGAAATTCAACAACCTGCTTTTTATTCTCTTAGGGATCTCACTTTTTAAAACAATTATCTCTGTTATCTGTGACACCTCCTTTGTTCCTCACAGTAGGTGCCTAACACTAAATCAAAACCAAAACCCATATCTAATCAAAGATAATAGAAAATTTAAAAGATTTCCTTATCAGTTCCAAACACATACAGCATCACGTAGTAGTTATCTAGGATTAGGAAGCTTTCTGGGTGTGATTCCCTGATAGCATTTACATCATGCTACATCTCTGTAGCTTTGGTGACAAACATGGTACTGAAGAATAAAGCAACATCCTCAGGTTGTGATATGCTGGAAATCTATGGGAAATGGATTCTCCATGCCTAGAGCCTTGTGCGGTCATTTATACAGTTGCAAGGGGAATATAAAATGCAACCAGCTATATGTGAAGCATTTTGTTCTCACTATTACTGGATGTAATTGACTGCAAGGTACCTGGCAGTGAAAAGTCAAGCTCATGTACGTTTTAATCTTTAAAAGTTTCCCAGTGATAGAAAAGTTGTACATTTCCTCTATTCAAGCTTTCATTTTATGCAGTTAGGACATCTATCATTTGCTCTCTTGGGTCTTTTCTTCCTTGATGTAATGAGAAAAAAGGGGGTTTCATCTTTTTTTTTTTCTTTACTGACATATTATCATTAAAAGTATCTCAGACCTTGTTATGACTTCACACAAAACACTGGTCATTGATGTTTCTCTGACTAGGAGAAAGCCAGTGTTTGTCTTCATACCAGGTTCACTGGCCAGAGAAATGACTCGCTAAATTCATCACAAGCAGAGCGTTAGAATTCATTGATTTACTCATTTTCCCCTGTGCTCACCACTTTAACAGCTGAGCATTTCATAACTTTTGAATGGATTTATCTCTGAAGTAGATTGGTGAGGTAAAAAAAAATTATTTACTTCCATTTTACTGGCGAAGAACTGAGGCAATGAGAGATTAAGTGACTTGTCACAGGTCGCAAAGGAATCCAATAACGTATCCAGGAACAAAGGCCAGATCTCTTTAGTATCAGTCCAGTGCCTTAGTCACAAGAACATCTTTCTTCTCCTTCTCCCTTAATAACCTCTAACTCTTTTCTTCCGCAGATTCTGTATCTTGCAGCAGTCTGTGTCTCTGTTCACAGCTTGCTTGCTTTTACCGTAATCCCATCAAACTCTCCATCCTTATGGTGCCTTCAAAAACATTTTATATTTATTTCTCATATCAATACAAACAAACAATCGCAGTATTCTCAAAGTAGCATTATAGCAAACCCGGCATGAAACAGATGGAAGAAATAAAACGAGGTGATGATATGCCACTCTAACAATAGTGAGAAGACAATATATTGCTAACAACACTCCCAGTCTGCTGCTTCTCCACTGTGTGTGAAAAAAAGCTTTGTTAACAGAAATCATAGCTAGTTATTCACCAGTATTATGGTTAAGGTTTGCTTTACTTGGTTTTCACCTGGGAGAAGGACATGTAGCAATTATTCCCAGAGTACCTATCTGTAGCATAAAAATAGCAGAACTACTTGGTTTCAGTTATGCACTGTAGCAGTCTTTCCTTGGCTGGGAAGAAGAAAAGGAGAGCTTGCAGCGCTTAGACAAAGAGGAGAAACACAATATTTTGCATACGACTTTATAGATGCCTATCCCATTTTCTAGTCTCACTGCAAAAACTAATAGTGTAGCAGCCAACGGGGTAAATGGATGGTGTCCATCAGGGTATCTGGGGTCAGCAACAGTCTCAGTTACAGCCACATAATTCCTACTGAAGTCAATGGGACAGGGTCTCCGGTGGGCTGCAAAGTCATTTCTCTGGTGCATGGCTGGTACAAATCATTCCCATTTCAGAAGTAACTTACAACCAATTTGCATTGGTATCAGTGAGTAAACAGTGCAAAAAGCCATGAAGAATTTGAAAGCAGAATTTATCTAACTGAAGGCAGAATTTCTCCCTGTTTAACTGAACTGAGACATTTTCAACCCAGTCATAGGTCAGGAAAATGGTCTATTCTGTATCTGAGCTGGGATTCTTGAAGTCCATGTCCTAACTCCCCCAAATCCTTACTGTGCTTGCATTCAAACTGAATTTAGGCTGCCGCAGCTTACAAATTCTGCACATCCATTTAGTAGCAACCTTGGCCTCTTTCTAAGAAACACCGTAAGTCTTCTCATCCACCCAGCTCTGATCATGCAACATGGCTGCAGAGGCTGCTGGCAGGGGAGAGGCTGCTGCACCATGCACAAAGATGAAGGCCATTCTCACCAGCGTTAGTGCAGCTCCAACCATGCTCAGAAACGCAACCAAGTACCCCCTTGCTTTGGTCAGTTTTCACCTCACCACAACTTTCAGGGTGAATACCACAGTTCTTCAGCAAATTTGGCCTCAACAGCAGCACCCCAAACCCTCTTGATGTAAGGTTTAGACTCAACTGGGGTATTTAGGATTAAATGGTTCCCACTTACCTTGTTTACCACATATTCAAAGTTTCACTGAGCTTCAAATCAACTGAGGATAACTTTGTGTGTTGATGTTCTAGCCCACATCTGTAACTTGTGCCTCAGTGGAAAATATTTCAGTGTTTGCCCCCAAAGAAGCACTGAAGGTAGTTTCATTCAGCTCCCTCAGCCCTACTCATGTACCTCCAGCGGGGCATGGAGTGGAGTAAGAAAATCTCCAAGTTCTACAGAAGTGATGTACAGGCCAACTCCGTCAACCACTTTCATCCACACCTGGCACCCAGCAAGAATCAGCTCAGCAAGTGGGACAGAAGAACGAACTGCTGGAACTACTGAAACTTCAGCTTTTTGCAGCTGGCAGAAGGATTCTTGGGGACCGCCACGTGCCAGAGCCAACCCCTTTTCTCCAGCCTTTTTCAAGGTTTGGCTTGACAGAAAACCGGTCCAGAATTGGCAGTGTCAGCCCCGGTGTGGATGAGCAACCAGGCAGCTCTGCAGCCACAACCACATCCCGTGACAGGGGAGGGTGCTTTGCACGGTGCCGCTGAAGGAGTGGCTGCTGGTACGTCACCGCTTGCGGATGCTATGTCAAAATTCATCAGAGAAAACCTCGGCCCTTGACTTCAAAAAACATATTTCTGGAAAATACGAATATTCTTGTTTGTTAATCAGAGTTAGGAAAGATGGACGGGTTATCCGACTACTCTGGTAACATCCTTTTTAGGAAGTGCCCTAGGTTTTTAGTAGAAAAGTCTAGAAACTATAGCCAAAAAAAAATCCCAGATAATTAGAAACACTAGTATTGGGAGGAATGGCTTTCTCTCGTTATGCTATAAAACAGAGAAACTTGCCTTTACATGAATTTCCAGTAACCTCTGTTTTTCTTACTCTTTTATACACGCTGTCCTCATAATATTTTTATAGGATGCGACAAAGAAACTATTTCAATAAAGCTTTTCTTTCTTCATGTACTGAGGAACTGTAACTTTTCATTTAGCCTTTTAAGATATGACACATCTTTTGACACTTTCTGACTCCCGGTACAAGGCAAAGGCAACTTCTGAGCTTGTGTTTTGGTTTTCCTTCTCTTTTTGATCTGTTTAGCTGAGCCCTTGTCAGTTGAGAAAGTATTTTTAACTCATACATTTCTGGATGCTGAAAAACATTTGCTTCTCAGTAACACCAGGACTGCTGTGGTTAAGAGCTGCAGCAGAGCTCTCTTTTCCACCACACAGGACTGGACTCTGTTTATCCTTTAGTCCTTCCTTGATTTGTCTATAATGCCCCACTTATCAAACGTTTCCTATGATAAGCTCCCTTTAATAACTTTCTTATTTATTACTCTTTACGATCGTGGCTATTGGCCTTGATCAATAGCATAATCCCGTCTGCCCTAAAGATATCACTAACTCCATAGATAAAGATAAACTTACTGGTCTTTCCCTTCCTTGGTCCTTACTCACTTTCCCATCTACTTAGAAGAAAACCCACAAATACCCAAGTCATTAATTTATTTTTTTCTTTTCTCTGCTAACATTTACATTGGCCATTTTGGATCTTTAAGACTGAAATACTGAAATTAAATTGTCATAATTTTTCACATGAATATGCTCCTACAAAGGCTAGTAAGGAGCAGGTGAATTTGCATACTCAGCTAAGAAAATAAAAAAAAAAAACAAATATCCTTGCATGGATATGCAGTAACACACATAACACTTTTTGCAACTGAATCTGGGTTCGATAGGTTAATTTTTCTTTCAGGTTAACATCAAGACAATATTTTGCTCAGTCACACCCATATTCATCTACAGAATTTAGCCCTAAGCCAATTCAGATATAATTATTATTATTTCCTCCTACTTCCCTTTAAAGTACTGTAGGCATAGTTTGCTTTGAAATGAGCTGGCCGATTTTTTCCCATCAAGTACATAAAATAATCCACTACTTACAGCACTCACTTCTTTTCTCTCTCTACTTTACACAGCACATGTGGTTCTCATGATGAGAGAAAAGAAGAGATTATTTTTCTCTCCTTTTTAATTAATCCGTTTTGTACCAAAGCCATAAAAAGAAGGCAAAGATAACTTAGTCAAAAGGGTTTTTCTCTCATGACCTCCCCAGTGATGAGTTAAAATGAAAATTGCTTGGAATGAGAGACTGGGTAAGGTAGTGAACTAGCCGTGCATCTTTATGGGTTTGGCTCAACGCTGGTGCACATCAGACATATAAATTAAGTTTGCAGTCTTGTCCTGAGCCTCGTTTGCACAAATCACAAGCTCCAAGAGGGCACGCTGCAAGTCACCCGTGTGGGCAGCCAGGAGAGGTTGGTGGGTGAAGGTGCTTTATTTCAGCTGTGGTCCTCGGGTCAGGCAGTCTCAGTATTTCCCACCAGCTCCTCATTCAGCCCCACTCTCACCTCCTCCCTCACTTCCCAGCCCATCTCCCTTCCAAAAATCCCCACTCCTCTTCTTAAAAAACCACATTTTTAATAGATGAGCTTGACACGGAGCACAGAAGAAACCATCTGCAATGGTTAAAATGGGGCAGTTTATGAGCAGCTGATAGGAGGAAAGTATCTGACAATCTTAAGTTAAAGTTGCCCTCCTGGCTAATATCATTGTTAATGATAATAATATTTAAAAAATCAAACACCTCACTTACTTACTTAATTATCGCATCGTACTGCATTACCACATTGAACAAGGCAAGCAAAACCTTTATAAGAAATTCCAGAGCCTTAAAGGTTCTTTCAAGGCAGGAGCTGCTGTAGTGGAAGAAGAGCATGGTGTTGTGAACTTGAGAGATGTTGCCTCCAGGACAACACCGGGGGACTTTTCACACAGACGTGTTAGAAATTCTGCCCAAACCAGCTCAGCAAAAGTCACAAGTAAACCATAAATAGATAGTAATTCAGAGGGAGGAGAGGGAGCAAATAGCCAAAGATATTAAGATAAACAATACATAATTATTCAAATAGACTAAATATAAATAAAGCTGCATGTGTGTCTCTGTAGGCCCTCCGGGTCATTAAGGAATTAAGGATGCAATTAACAAGGATTAAGACATTTTCAAGAAGCTGAATTTATTATTTACATTTGTCTTCACTGTAGTGGGGGATCTGGAAATTTATGGAAATTATGAGTGTGATACTACAAAGATAAACATTTCTGAAGAAGAGGTACTGGAGCAAGTTGAGAAAAATCGAGCTGATGAAGTTAAAAGAATCCAAGAGTGTTCAGAAGCTGAACTTCAGAACAGAGCAACTGGCAAGAGCCTGCAATGCAACTTTGAAAAACAAGGGTGTTTCCCGAGACTAAAGAATTTCCCTGTTCCAAAATACGAGTCAGAAATGAACGGAGGTAATGTCGACCCCAGGGCCGAGGATGCCCACTGTGTGCAACCACGGACGAGGTTAATTTGGGCGTGCAGGATCAGGCCAGCTGGGCTACAGCTCTCTCCCCTCAAACCTGCAAAGAAGTCCCAGCGAATTAAGGAAGCGGGAAGTGCCAGCAGGTTTTCAAAATGCTTTTGACAAAGCTCCTCATAGCAGAGCGACGGGTCAAATGACAAATTGTGGATTAGTACGCTGCGTTATAAATGGATTAAGCGATAGGAAACAAATAATCTCAGTACAGTCCTGTGTGACAATGGTAAATGCTAAACCCCTGGCGACTTAAAGGTTAACCCTCACGTCTTCCCATTTCCATTACGTCTATTTGCTCATCGTGAGGTTTTATGAAAAGGCTGCCTGAAGAAAAGGGGGAACATTTGCCTTCAGGAAAGCTGGGTTCTCCTTGACTCCGCCACCCCCAGGATGACACTGCTAGGCTGAACAGCCATGCCGAGGTTCGTGCTAACACAACATCCATTCTAATTTCTTACTATCGGGGACGTTATTTCACACCTTGCTGGCTGTGATTTTTCTTCTGCTGTGTCATCCTGCCACCTCGGAGCCTGGTCTGGAAAGCGGAGCAGGCGAAACACAGAATGCCTCGGGTCCAGTGCTGTTCCTCAGGTGATTTTTCACAATGATTTAGAGAGGAGTGACAACGTGTTGCTCAAGTTTATGCATGCTGCTAAGACTGAAGGGCAGCATAAATTATGGAAGATGGTGAGTGATTTCAGTAGATCACATGTGTACACCCCAGGCATGTAAAATGTAGTCTGAAGAATACAACATAACACACACGTAGGTGAAATAACAGTTTCTTGACATGAAATGGCATTCTCTTCGCTTGGTGGTTTCAGGAATATTCAGTATAGCTCGCAGAAGGCATCCCTCCCACCTCTCCCAGGATGCAAGTAGTGACACCTAAGCAAATAAAATAGCATGAGCCATGCTAGATAAACAGACCAACACACCACAGGCAGTTTCAGACCTCTGTATTTGGCAGGCTGTATCCCCTGCGTGGATATCATTGCTCAACAAGGGCTCTGATTTGGGTTTTGTTCTGTTGTTTGCCATAGCTGAAGCGACAGCTGAAGAGATCCTGGGAAAGCTGATGGAAACAGAGGCACGGGTGACATTAGGTATAGTGAAAGCGTGAAGGGAAATGGGCCTTATCCAGTAAAACACACATATGCCCATCCTCACTGCTCATACAGGCTGCTTGCTCCCAGCCCTCGCCGCGCTCCCAGCTTGCCTGGTGCCTCTGCCTCGCATGAAAGGGGCTCACGGGGCTCGACAGCTTCCTGGCTCTCAGCCTGCAAGGAGACACCAGACTCATCACTTTTTCTTTGCAGTTTGAGCCTGCTGCCCAATCCCCTTGTCCTTCCTCTCCTCCCTTCCCCACCCCACCGACCTGCCACTCTTCCCTGGACTTACAGGACTGCCCCTCGCTAAAACACAGAGGTGCTGGCGGCTCTGCCCCACAGCAAATGCTCGTGAGCCTCCATGCTGGGAAGCATCGAGTGGGCAGAGCACCTTCTTGTGGGGTGCCAGGCTGGGGCGGAGGTGTCTCATGGCCGGACTCCTGAGGCTGTGGGTCCAAGCAAGTCCAGGGTGCTCTGCCCTGTCCCCAGCCTCCCATTCCCACTCCTCCCTTTGCGCCAGTCCTGGTCTCGTCTGATCTCCTGGTCAGCTGGTTCAGGAAGTTAAGCTGGCAGAAAACTAATCCTGCAAAGAAATGTGCAGTCACCTTAGCTCCCGAACCAGCTTACTGCAAGGTCAAACAAACACCAGTGCCTGCCCGAGGGGCAAGCGGCGGGGGAGAGATGGGAAAACACAGCCAGAGGTAAGGATGGGATGGCAGCAGTGCCCATGAGGGCTGTTTGGAGCTGTCTCAGAAGCACACCCTGAGGCACCAGTCTGCTTGCCACCATCAAAACTGAGGCTTGTCTGCGCCTGTGCAGCAACAACGGCCTCAGGTCGCGAAGGCGAAGCTTTGAGATGAAAACCTACGGAGTTTGGGCACTTCTTTGTTTAGGAGGCACCTCTCTGTTCAGGAGCTCAGGGTCACACCTTTAGGCTTAAGCACTTAGGCCCCATGGGGAGTAGCTAAGCCTTTTTTGGATCTCCTTTACCTTCTGGTATTGCTGTTAAGGTCCATGTGCTGGATTTAAATAACCATTTTGTGATGTACATAGAAGAAACCCATGCTCAATGGGGAGAGCGCAGAGAGGATTATTGCTCTGCTGTAATGGAGCCAGGATCACGCTGCAATGATGCTCAAGGTCATTCAAGGTCATCAAAGGATGATTTGAAAACACTGCTTGTATTCTTGCCCAGGAGAGCAGAAAATCTCGAGTAAGCTGGGAAGGAGCGGGAGTCTCACAGGCATTGCATGTTTTCACAGAGCAGCCCAAGCGGAGCTCCTGCTCCTTCATGAGGAAATGCTGGAAGAGCAGAAAGAAGCTGGCACCACTGCTGCCTTCCGTGACCCTCTCCTCTGCCCTGTTCCTCTGCCTCTTCCCATCTCCTTTGCAACAGTGGGAGGCAGCGTGGCCAGGCAGCATCCTCTGCCTGCAGGCAGACCTCTCTCATACTGAGGTGAGACGCACAGAGGAACCTGTCCGAACCTCCTAGAAGCACAGAAAGCGGGAGCCACTGCCCTGTGCCAGCGAAAGTGTACCCAAAGCAATAGTTTTGCAAGTGGGGGGTGGGAAAGAATTAACTGCTTCAGCTAGGGAGGACTCAAGGGAGTGGTAGCTTGGGTATTTTTCATCTAGACAATTAGGTCTGATCCTCAGGGCAGTGGGCGTTAGGCCAAGGCTGAAAAACTTTCCCTAAACTAGCAAAGCACAAAGCTTCCACGCAGTGTGTGCTCAGCCCCAAGAACTTCCTGGTAACTCAGGTTATTGAGGCAGATTGTTGATTAGGATCCAAGAGAGGATTAGAAACTCTTTTAAGCATAAATAGTATTTGCAACTGTGTGAGTTAAGCAAACGGATACAAGGGAAATCAAACCTCACGCTTCAGGGCATAAACTGCTCTCTTGTGAGTCAGGATCAACCTTTTTTTCCTCTACGCACAGCATCTCATAATTAGCTAGGTGCTTGCTGTGGTTTTGATTTGCTCTGAAGCATCAGTTACTGGCCGCTGCCAGAGGCGGGATGCTGGACTAGGTAGACCCGTGATGTGTTTCTGTAGGGCAGCCCTTTTGTTCCCATATTGGCAAAGCTTTGTGGGAAAGCTTTGGTGATTCATGTCTTCAGCGGCCCCTGGTCTTACCGAACACTGGCCTCTCATTTCCACAAGCACTAAAGTCACTCTGAATTGCTACAGAAATAAAAAGCCAAAAAGTTGCATAAAGGGTTATTTATCTACACGGTACAGACAGCATTTCTTTACTAAATGCAAAGATGCTTTTAGGACCTGCACAGGTCATTTTTGCTGGCAAGAAGTTAATTATTTTCTGTATTCCATTTCATCTGCAACAAAGTCACACAACTTTCAGAAGGTTTTGTATTTTGAAAAATACATATTTCTGTGTGCATGTGCGTATACACATACATGTATGCATGCATATATATAAATATAAGTTGGTCCAATAAAAGGGTTTGAATCACTAGCATTTCCTTACAAATTAAAGGCAGGCAAGGACCAGTAATGCAGGTGACAGAGCATGCACTAACAAAGTCTGCCTCTCCACGCTGCCTCTTTGATGTACCTCATCTCTGCCCTGAAGGAATTTCATTATCCTACGGTGAGCCGGTAATGAAATCTGTACTCAGAATCAAGCCTTCATAGAAAACGGTATCTTGACTCTTTGTTCTGTACAGACTAGCTGTGTGTGGTAGGAATATGTTTCTATTTGTGTGTGATCTGAGTGTACTTTGAATACTGATCTCCGGATAAAAAGGATAGAGATCTAATTTGACAAAATATTAAATTCCTCTATCTTGCTTTATCTGACAAAATTCGGATGCTTATTATTGTGATGAACATTTGGGGCAATACCTGTAGTGTTCAGCATGTGTGAGAAAAATCTGTCTGTGGAGAATCGAATGGAGTGTCAAAGACCCTGATTTATAAAGAGTGCAGAGGGCTCTTAAGTACTATTTTTAGAACAATGCCGCAACAGATTTACACACAGAGAAAAAACCCTCCTCTACAGTCACTTAGGAGCAAAGTAGCATTTCACTGCATAATAATGAGGAATTAATTGCTCTTTGTCATCACTTTTTATGCAAATTGCCATAGAACATTTGCCCAGTGTGCATTTTACCTTTTAACAAAGAAAGTAGTCATAACAAACTAGACCAAATTTCATAAGCTAAAGACAAAAGTAGGCTGTACCATACATAAATTGCAGCTAGCAAGTATATTCCTTTGAGGAACTCTATCAACTTCCCATGAAAGTCCATTAAAAAAAAAAAAAAGAAAAAGGTTTCTTGGCCTATGCGTCTAGTTAAATTAAATTAAGTTCAATTATTAGATGACTGAAATTTCTTCTCATGGAATTTGCTTGTCACTCTTTACAGCCTTTGTTAATTTTTTTCTTTTCTTTTGGGATAATCACCAAATATCACCAATTTTTTGTTTCCTTACCAACCACTTTCAAGCTTTTACTTGTATCGTTATTGAATTTCAGACATTGCAGGTTGCCAGTTGTTTAAAAATGTTTTGTTGGACTTTTATATTTAAAAGTAAAAAAATATTATCAACCTTGTGTTTCACCTATGTTTTCAAATTTATGTTTAGATTAAACTGACAGTTCTTCAGAGAAAACCAGAACTGCAACAGCTACGGAACAGCATTTCCTTTCAGTGTAAGAAAGAGAAATACATAATAAATCATCTTTGTTCTACATGAAGCTTTAATTTTTTAGTCATTCTGCAACTGACACAGCAAATTTGATGCAAAAATTACCTAGATGGCAGACCAGGTCAAAATGTAGACATCCTAATGGATTGCATTGTGTCAAAGCATTTTCTCCAGAAACATCTCAACATGTTTTCTTTTTCCTGAGAAATGTAGGAAGGATATCACTGCGCAAAGAGTTTCTGTCTTGCATGTGTAATGAATTCATTCAGTGAACTAGTGGGTCTTTTTAATCTCTAGTTTCTACCAACTTCAAACATAATAGTGAGTTCCAACAGAGGCCTTTTTCTATTCATATGCTATTCACAGCAGACCTTTGTAGTTCACAACTTCAAGTTAACATAGCAAAGAGCAGTTTTAAATCACTCCAGTAATCAGGGGTCACAATTATTTGCCGTGGCTACAAAAAAAAAATCACACACATGCTGCAAGCCAGTGCACTCTGCGTTCACCTCTAAGACAGAAAAATAACAGAGACTTGACCTCTGCCTTAAGTGCTAACACTTCAGCAACACTATCTATTAATCAAAAAATATATGAATGCAGCTTATAAATCCCTCTGCATGGAAAGAGCCATCTTCACTCTTACAGAAATATATTTTCTGTCCTGGTCCTTGCTTAAAGTGCAAGAACATCCTGCAGCCTTTTTGAAAAAAGCAAAAGCAATGGATGGAAGAAGTAAATGAACAGTTGTTAGTTATGTGAGTGGAAGCCCACAGATTCTTTGGGGTCCCAAGTTCTTTGGTTAGTATTAGAGCTAAAAGTAAAATAAATTGCCCCTGCAAAAGCCAAAGCCTTCAGTGTAGTACTGAAGCACTCCAAACTCCCCTCAGAACTGCACAGTGTCAGGGATTTAGCCTGGAATAACAAGTCCAGGGTACTCCAACATCTACTCCAAGGCCATCTGAGGCAGTGGAAGCCACCGTGCCAGTATGGCCACTGTGTGCCTGCTGAGGGCCAGTACATCTGCATCCTCCGTGTTCCCTACCTGCGCTCCCGCTGGTTCTTCTCCGGCCTCTGTTCAGCTAGAAGCCATCCCTGACCTCCACAAGCCTTCTTATGCTCCAGTCATGTTTCAGCTATGTGAAGCACACGTTATTATTAAACTACATGACGATCAGACTTGCCTCGTAAATTTTACATTCCCAGGCGTTGCTGCTTGTCATTTCCCAGCCCTCCCTCCGAAGGCACACGGATGGGCACCTCATCTGTGCCCCATAACACAGCAGCGTCTACCACCGCTGGGCTCTGCCGAAGCTGGTGGCTTTGCACTCTGCTTCCTCCTTCCCTCCATCTCCGCTGCCCATCCCCAGTGCCCCAGTCTCCTCTCCCAGTCCCACCAGCATTGCATTGTCTACATGGCTTCGCATTTCCCACCATCTGCTACATCCCACATGACTCATCACCAGAAATACCTCTTCAGCTGAAGCAGCAGCACGCTCGGCAAAGTATGCCTCCTCCTGCAGAGGCAAAGGGAGTGCACAGCCGCCACGACGGCAGCCCGGCACTGAGGACCAAGGGAGAGGTCGCCAGAGGCACAAATGGCAGCTGGGCATCCAGTCAGACATCCCGCCACCACTGCCAGTTCTGACGAAACTCCTCGCAACTTCCTTGGGACAACAGCAAGATGTCCTCTGCCTTGGCTGCGCAGTCCAGCCTGGAAGGAAAGAACTTTATTTGCACGAAGCCCCTGTTACAGTTATCTACCGAAAGCAGAATCACAGGCACTAGAAAGTCAGAGCCGTTACCAACTCAGTATCTTTGTTTGTGAGTAGTAATTACCTTGAGGCTTTTACTCTTAATTAGTGGATTTGGGTCTAGTCAGCCACTGGTGCATGTGCATAAACTCTCATTGATGTTAAAGACTGTGTGGAGTAGAAGACTCCTTAGAAATAGTTATTTCTTCCCAGGAAATAGTGGGTTTTTTCTTACCCATCTTCTATTCCTTCCCAAAATGGTGACTTTGAATTAAATCTTACCAGATTACTGGTGTCCTGTGACATGTCAGAACTGGGACCTAGATTGCTCAAAAATATCTCTGTGCTCTTGAACGGAAAAAGTCTCCCACCTGATATTTATGATCTAGAGCACAAATACCGCTCTGTCACATCTGGATTAACCTCCACGTGCCCTCCTTGTTCTCCAGTCCCAGATGTTTTCTTTCCCTCAGCAGTGCTCAAGAGAAAGGAGCTTTTTTCTGTTTCTCTTGTGCATCCCTTGATTTGCAGAAGGACAGCCTTGCCAAGGCAGATGCTTTGTCTGCACTCTCACAGTTTGCTGCAGATATTTTCACTTTTCTGGATAACTGTAAAGACAAAGGTTGTTGAAAAAATGGATTACAAGGCTTTTGAGCAAGCTGAGCTAAACCAAGGTTGAGCTTTGTCCACAATTGCCCTCAAACGACTTTTGGAGCTGATTTGCCTGTGCTGATTCTTAGTGATAGGGGAATATGAACTGAGGTTTAAATATGTCATTACGGATGTCCTTGCTTTTGGAAGCAGACTCTGGGATCATCCTGACCTGCAGAATCAGGGAATTTGCCGGCTTTGACCTTTAGAAGGCTAAAAAAAAATAATATAGTTTTACATCATGTTTTAAAATACAATTCTAAATGCAAATTCTAAAATGTTACTCACAAAATAATACCAAACATACTAAGTAAAAAAAAAATGGAAAGCAGTAATAGAGCTGATGAAGACTGCAGAAGGCGGCACTGATTTAAAGACAAAATGGGCAAGGACAAAGCCTTAACCTCTCTGGCTATCTCCAGGACTTGCTGTGGGCTGTATTTGGACTGCCTCTCACGGCACTGAACTTCAAGACACCAGAAGGCTGTTGTTAGGATTGTGTTTGCTCTGGGGCTGACAAATTCTGACCTCCTGCAGAACCAATGGAAAGAATACTCTTTAGGCCATTCATCCTATCTGTCTAGCATAGGTGGTGCAATTACTTTTCCCGGATTACTATATGTCAAACCAAAGTCCAGCAACCCCAGCAAACAGGCAATCTGAACAGTTTACTTCTCTTTTTTTTTGAAAAAGATAAACACCAGAGAAGACTCTACCTTCTGAGTTAGTGACCACAGAACATGTTTTGGACATGTAAACCTTAATGATTCCTGACCCTCGATATCTTGACATATGAAGTCAACAGCTCCTTAAATTCCCTTTCTATTATGTTATCTGCATCTATTTTTTTAAAGGTCAGCGCCTGCCATTTATTCCTGCCTTGCTTCCTGACACTGTAATTTTAGTCTCAGCAACAACGCTTTGTTAATACTTCAATATATTTCAAATATTATATCTCACCGGCTCCTCAAAATATCATGCCGGAGATCTGATGCTCTGTGCATGGCAAATGTTCCTTTGTGGAGCTTTTGATGTGATGTCAAGCCACGCTGCGGAGACATTACATTGTGGATCTTTGATATCACGCACCATGACAATGTCTCCTTCGTAGCCATCGCAGCCACTGACTCAGGGCGTGCTGTTCGTACTGTCAGTGCTCCTGGAAACGCAATGTACCTGGGGTGTGTTAGAATCTGGTTGCGAAAAGACATATGGTGCCTGCGGTATAATCAGTAATCAACTGTGAATTTCTTAATCACTGCAAAGAAAATGATGCAATTTCATGAATTCTACCTGCACAACCCAGGAGAATATGTGCATAATTATCAATAATGACTTAGATCTGTGCGCAGGACCAGGGCTTATCCAGGAAAGCTGATCTTTTTCACCCAAATGCTGCAGGATAAAATGTACTGCGGAAGGAAATGACAATTTCCTCAATTAAAAACCGCAAGATTTGTCCTTATTTTTCCTTTTTCACTGCTTCATTACCATTGTAAAGATCAAGTTGCATAAGATCCACTATCGTGCTGCTCATTCATAGAGTCTTTGAGTCAGCGTGGTTGAAGCCGAGACTGCAACAAAAGTTGTTCTGCGCAGTACTTTCATCTCTTCCCATAGCACTTTAAATTAAGCATTACCTATCACCAGGAAAAAGCAATTTGTTTTTATAAATACGTGATTGAAATACCTTGCAATACACAGAGCTCTCCAACAAGTGGCACTATTAAGACTATTCAAGTTACGAGATTGATATGCAAATGAGATCTCAGAAAGGGATGTTGGGACATGTTTTACAATATTGGATTCCATTTAAGATCTTTTAAATTTGCATATGAAATATGATTGAAATAGATATTCATAATTCAGACATTCTGGAAAGTTTCGTGTTATCCATAAAGAAAACACTGAAAAGTAGGTCAAGTGCCATAAGCTCAAGCAGGCAGTCGTCTCTAAAGGGATGAAGTCACGGCAGTGTGGAAAAACCACCTAATTAAGACGTTAGCTAAAGGTAACGTGTCACCAAGAAATTTTTCCATAGAGTTGAGCTAAAGCCCGTTGTTGGATGTGTGGATGTAGCCTTTTCTCGAGGATAGCGTTGCAGCATTCACAGCAAGTTATCCCTCAAGTATTCATGGGATAACGTCTAAACTGTACCTCTTCACATTTATTCTTACTTTATTTTGTTGTCATTGTTTGACAAATTGTGGATCATTTTGAGAGACCATACATGACATCTCTTCATATAATACATATTTGTCTGGAATATATGTGTGGCTGTACTTCAAGAAAAAAGGTCCAGAAACAGTTACATATACAAAAACTGAGGCATGAAGGTAGTTGATTGCAATGGAAACAGGATCAGACTGGATTTGTTGCTGGAATATAAGCAGTTTGGGAATGAACTGGGAAGCCAATGTACTAAAATGCAAAATACGTGATATAAAAATAGTATTTTTAAACAGTAGGTTTCACTCGGTTAGTGTAATATTCCGTCTTTGAAAATCAACTCTGTCAGTTTTTCCCCTGTTTTCTACTGTTATACAGAGATATAATGGCCATAATAAAATCACGATCGGAATGATATACAGGAATCTGAACTCTGTCTTCCATTATGAGTCGGTCACAAAATTATTAATAGTATTTGGGTACCCAAAGCTGCATAGAGGTGCTTGGTGAGTTTTCAAAAAGCCTGTGTGCCCAGTCCCTGCTTGGCTTTAGCTTCTTTCACTCTGACCCCATCTCCGTCCTGCGCAAGCGTGATCTGGTTCACGCTGAAGTCACTGTAAATTTTATCACGGGGTAAACAGAATAATAAAATCTGAAATGGACATTTTCACTTTATGTTTCCTTTAAGCCAAATAGTAACATTCATTTTAAAATGTCAGCCAGTAAGATAAATGGCAATTATTGTGCCTTTCAGAAATGTGCACTATGGGCAGAGGAGTATACAGAGTGCTTTGTTGAGGTTTCTGTTTGGCCGGCTTTGACTACCTGGATCTGTATCTCCTGTAGTGTGTTGTAAATAACAGAATATGTGCACTGTGAATGCAGTGGCGTAATGGGCATGTAGCGTGCTAACTAAAGCATTACAAATGCTGCATGGCTTATTTTTATCTCTCCGTCCTTCTCAATATAGTATTTTTATCTCTCACGCCAATACAAAATTATTTTTGTGTCTCTAGGAAAAACAAGGCAACAAGGAGACTCAGTCCTGCTAGCATTTAAACACATGACAAGTCCCCTTACACACTGTGGGACTTTTCATGTGCTTGACACTATATATGTCTGCAGAACCAGAACCTAAATGGCACTTGTGAGCAAGGCTTTATATGAACATTACTTGGAAAGGGAAAGTGAAGTTTATGAGTCAAATTCTCCAGTGGGGTGCTATTCTGCAGTCACATGCAGCGAGGAAAAGTAGGGGTAAAACGCCACTGAAGTAAAATGCTTTTCGCTTTACACAAGCGGACAACCGTGCAAAATGCAAGCCAGGGGAGAACCATGCTTTTGAAAAGTGACGATATATTTGTCGTTACATACAAAGAGCTGATTTTGTGTTGGCACACAGGATTTGCATAGTTTTCTATAGCTTAGTAGACTTTGAAAACGCAGGCAGCCCGATGGAGCTGCTGCAGTTTCAGGAGAAGACATCAGTGAAATAACTTCACAGAAATTGCTTCTCTTTAAAAGATAGGGAAAACACTATGTATCATCTGTCTGCAGTGAATGGGGGAAACAGAGGATGAAAATGTACAATAAAAACTGACATAAACACAGAAAAAATAACGAACATGCACATGTTAATTACTGAACGTGCTTTTGTTAGCAGTAGGTCACCATCATTCTTTATTGACATTTACTGCAACTGCAATCTCTTTTTCAAGACCACTGACCCAGGAAAATGTAACCCTCTAGTTATCCAACGCCCTTTAATTAGAGATGTCTCCAGAGATAATCTCGCTCACGGCCCCTATTGTGAATCATTTATTTTCTAACTTTCCTTTTTATCAGCCGTCTTTCATCTTTTATGTTTTTCTGTCCTAGCCCAGCTGAATAACTCGGGCTTGTGGAACGCAGTTTATTCATCTACTGTTTCTCCCAATTGCGTTTCATGTCTCGTGGCATTTGGGGTCTCGCTCAGAAGCGCTGGCGGCCGGCACCAGGATAATTTGCAGGAATCACAGCTTTCCGCTTGGCAAAGGGAAGCATGGCGCCAAGCCTCGGGGTGGGAAAGGGCTCGAAAACAGGCACCTCATGCCCGCCGAGACGAGGCAAAGACCAACCAAGCCTCTCGCCTTGGAGAACACTTGGTGGGATTTTGTTTTTGTTTTTAGTCTCGGGAGCAGTTATCTATTCTTGCGACGTTCGGCAGGGCTGACTCATGACTGCTGGACACTTGCGGTTGGCAGTATAAGTAGGATGAGGTTTCTCCGGGGGCGGAGCGCATGAAATATCACCGGCATCAACGCCGAGGCTCCGCCGGCAGCGAGGGGTGACCGGGTGGGTATTTTTTGCCCTGTCCATCACGCTCTGCCCACGGCCGCCCGTGGGCGACGGGCCCTCGCTCGCCCTCCGCAAGGCTGGGCCTGGCGGCGGCGGGCCCTGGCCTCCCCCACGCGTGCCGCCCGGGGAGGTGCACACCACACCTGGCCACCGCCAGGGCGGAGGGACGAGCCGTGCCGTGCCGTGCCGTGCCGTGCCGTGCCGTGCCGTGCCGCGCCGGTGGGCCGCCGGTGGGCCTCCGGGGCCGCCACCCCCGCCGCCATGGCGGCCGGCGGCCCCTCGCGGCGGACTACGGCTCCCAGAGACCCCTGCGGCCGCCGGCGCGAGCCCGAACACACACACAGCAGCCCCCCCCGCCCCCGAGAGCGCGGGAGGGAGGAGGGAGCCGGCCCGCCCTGCGCATGCGCCGCCCGCTGGCGGCCGGCGAGGGGCGGGGCGGGCGGAGCGTGAGCGGCGCCGCGATTGGCGGAGCGGCCGTACGCCGCTCGCCGTGCGCAGGGGCCGGGGCGGGAGAGGGAGCGGGCGCTGCGCCGTTGGCGTAGCGTTGTTGTGAATGGAGCGGGGCGGCGGGGCGGGGAGGATGATGTCAGCCTGCGAATGTCAACAATGTAGCGATTGAGGGGCGGGGGCGGCGCTGGGCCGGGGCGCGCGAGGCGGCGGCGGCGGGCGCGGGCGGCAGAGCCGGGCAGCAGCGGCCGCGGCAGCAGCAGCAGCAGCGCAGCGCCGCCTTCCCTCCCTCCCTCCCTCGCCTCCGCCGGGCTGCCGCCGGCCCCGGGCGCCGCTCCGGCAGCGACACAGCCGCCGCGGTGCCGCTCCCCCCTCCCGCCTCCCTCCCGCCCACCCTCCCTCCGCTGCGGCTCTCTCTCCTCCTCCGGCCCCCCTGCCAGCCCCCTCCCTCCCTCCCTCCCTCCCTTCCCCCTTTATTTTTCTCCGCAAGACTTTGGCTCTGGAAGCAGCTGGTTCAAAGCAATCGCCATGTGATGAGCGTCTGGGTCGGGGTTTTTTTTTTCCTTTGGGGGGGGGAGGGTGCAGGTTTCTGACCGCAGAGAAATATTAATAAGAATTTCCGAAACAACAGCAGCAGCAACAACAAGACCAACCCCCCCCCCTCCCCAAACCTCCTCAGCCGTAACAGCCTTCCCCCCCCTCCCCCGGGCCCGCTCCACCCCGCCCCCCCCCCCCCCCGGCTGCAGCGAGAGGGGCGACCCCCGAAAGTTGCGCGGCGGCGAGGTGAGTGCGCCTGTTCCGCGGCTCGGCAGCCCCGCCGGGGAAGGGGAACGGGGCGGAGGGGGGCGAAGTTTGGGGGGAGGCTGGACGGGAGGGGGTGCGGGGCAGCGTGGTTTTTCCCCCTCCTCCCCCCCGAGCAGCTGTTGCGCGGGGTGAGGCGGGGGGCTGCGCCCCCGCCCCCGGAGCGGCCGCGGGCTTTTTGCAGGAGTGCTTATTGCTTATTCCTTCAAGTGGGAAACACGCGCGTTGCGTAACGGGGAGCGCGCGCGCGGCGGGCGCCGAAGCGTGCGTGTGTCCGTGTGTCCGTGTGTCTGTGTGTCCGTGTACGCGTCTGTGCGCGCTCCCCCGCGCACCGCACCGCGCTGCGCTCCGCACCGCCGGGCCGGGCCGGCGGCCCCGGGGCAGCCCCCCTCCGCCGAGGGCCGTCCCGCCGCCTGCCCCCGCCGCCGCCGCGGCCACCTGCAGCCGCTCGGGGCAAGCGGGGGCAGCGCGCCGCACGCCCGGGCGTGCGCCGTCCCCTCTGTGTCCCCCACCCCCGTTTTTGTCGGTTTGGAGAGAGATGTGAACTCCGATAACAGTTTCTTGGATCATTAAAACGTAGCGTGTAGGCAAGGCAGCGCGCCGCGAAGACGCTGGCTGTCATGAAAGACGCTGAGTGTGAAATCATGCCTCTCCTTTTGTGGAGCGGGCTATTTTTGTAATGCAGCGGGTGTCTTGCTTAAAGCGCTTCAGTTACCGTGAGATCATTGTGCCCTTGTTGCCGAAGCCCCGGCAGCTCCGGAGTAAACCGCGTTTTTCATTAATAATAAACGTGAGGCAGGGATGACATCTCATTAGAATTACTCTTTAGGATGTTGGAAAGATTGGGAAATCACGGTGTTGCTGTTTGCTCTAGTTGAAGCCGTGTTTTCGTGATGAAAGCCCGTTTTCGAAGACTTTGGAACTGTCGCTGAACTTGTGCATGTTTTAATTTCGTATTCTGGGGCTCGAGCTGGAAACAAGTTGTTTTTTTCCGGCTGGGAATTGTCTGAGATTCTGCTCTAGATGGTGGAATGCTCTGCAGTTTGAAGAGGGTGGTGGTGCTTGGGTAAATTGACTTCTTCAGGTATGTAAATACTGAAATTTGAGATAATTGCGTTTGATGAGATAGATAGAATAAAATTATAAGGTTGTGTGTAAAGCTGTCGTCTACAGGGTTGTTGTAGCAACAGCCTGAAACCAGTGTGTTAGGAGTCTTTACATCTGACACGGAAATAAAATTCCACTTCAGATATGGGCTTGTTCTTTTAAAAGCCTGTGTTGCCTTTTGTATCCGCCCGCCTGCCCCCCCCCCCCCCCCCCCCCCCGTCACTGGGATCTGGACACTTGTGCAGCAAAATGGATCGGCGTTGTGCTTCCCTGCGGTGTATTGAACCTGGGCTTTCAGCATCATTTTTCACATTTGACTCTCGGGCTTCAAAGGCTGATCTCAAGGTGCTCTGCAAGAAATGGAAGAATGCCGTGACTAATTGGAAAAGTAGAGGATTGAAAAAATCAGGATCATAGGTCTAGTTTTCCTGTTAGTTTGCTCTGTAACACTGGATGAGCCATTCAAACAGATGTACACCAGTACACTGAGCTGTCAAGTGGGCAAGAAAGGTCCCTAGTGATTTTGCAGATGGGGTGGTTGTCAAGATATTTAGAGATCTTTTGCAGAAATGCTCCACAGAAGCAGAATGTGCATTTCTGGGCAATGCTGGGTGACTCTGCTGTTAATTTGTGCTTAAACAACTACATTTTTTGAAAACTTTTACAACTGTGAGGGCTGTATGGGAAAGGTGCACACAGAAGGTGCACGACTCATGCACATGCTGCCAGATCCCAACTGGTTAATCATCAGCAATTGTTTGTGCCCAGATATCTCACGCTGGGAAGCAGCGCTAGGACAGGTATTCCTAGTCCTTTTCTGACCTGGAGGCACATCTCGAACATGTGTTGGTATTAACGTCCTGCACACTGGCAGGATGCGCCAGTGGTGTAGGTGGGACACCCTCCTCTCCTTCCCTCTTTGCTTTCTGGCGTTCATTTTGCAGCAAGTAAACCTTGGCTGTACACTCTTCTGTGCTGGGCATGAAGGAAAGTTAGAGATAGCACCCCAGTTGCTAGCTGAGAATAACGGTCCAAATCCCAATAAATAGGCATTGACATGGCGCTCCTAACGTGACGAGATTCTGGTAAATCTTCGACATTGTAGAAAGCCTGAGAGACTCATTGAAATTAATGAGTTTAATAAAATCCCCATACTATATAGCAATCTTGCGTATCTCTTTCTGTGTGTGTGTAATTAATGATAAAGACAGCTGAAAAGAAAACCCTGTATAGATGATGTGTAGTGTGGAATATGTGACAGAAGTTGCTTGCCTTTTGCTTATTTTAAAACTTTCATTGCTTGGTTTTCTGTTCTGAAGTGCAATAGCTATTTTTCTTAGCAAGGCTGCAGTGTGATTGCCAATTAGTTATTTTCCTTAAGGTTTTCTCTAAAAATATCACCAGCCATGAAAAAAAAATAATCAGCGATCACTTTTTTTTTCCCTTTTAAAAATCCAAGAACAATTAAAAGAGATGTTTTCTCATTGTGTGCCTGTGATATTCTTTTTGGTTAGGACTTCACATATGCACAGATAAAGAGGAGACCTCTTAGAGTGTAGCTAAGAGACCTTTATGGCACTAAGCTGAAAAATGAGATGGGTAACATTAATATATGCGAAGTAATCATTTCGGTAGTAATGACATTTTTATGTAATAAACTGTTGGTGTAAATTGAATAGCATTTATTGTGTGACGTGAACAGAGTCTCTTGTGATTTTAATTTAGGTAGTGTGAACATGGTTTATATATTCAAATCAAAATGTACGTGCCTTTTTACTCAAAGGAATGCTCTCTGAATGGCTTCTCAGTTTATAAGTTGCATGAACATACCTGTAGTGTTTAGCAGATCTGACTTACGTTTGAAGGCATGCATGCTTCTGTCTTTCACCTCTGGGTCTGAATTTCCAGCTCGCCTCATTTTGGGCGGGATGGTCGTATATCAGTGGTTTCTGGGTTGAACTATGTTAAGGGAAATATACCAGTCATTCCATTAATGTGTTGAAGAAAATCTGGATTTAAACTTAAAGCTTTCTCTAAGTCTGAGTTAGTCCTGCTGCTTTCAGTGTTCCTCCTGACTACAAATGCTTTATGAGAATGTGGAAGAGAGTCTTTCTGATACTGCAGTTCCTTACTGATGTTTGAGGAGGTGCCTTAATGATTTTGTTGTAGTAGCTGAATGGACAGTAGATTTCTACTCCCAGTAACTCCCTGAGGTTTTCCAGAACGGTGCTCAAAATGCTTATTCAGCTTTTTACAAAAAATGATCATCATTCCTTTAAATTCAGCCAAAAGACATTAACCTTGGCAGCTGCCTAAATATTATGCATTCATTTGAAGCTTGCATCAAGAAGATGTAAAATGTATGAATATAGCCAGCTGAGTTGCAATGTGTTAGTTTTGCTTTTTAGTTAGGCAGAAGCATCTTTGTAGTGGATTGAAAAGAGCACTACTTACTGTGCTGCTCTTAGACTATGAATTGTAATTTTAAGGCAGGCAAGCAGTGGAATGCATACAAATGCCTTTGTGGCCAGTGATGGACTCGAAGCTCGAACTAATGGTATTGATCAAAAAGCAACCATATGTTCAGAACAGGTAAATAAAAAGGAACAAGGGAATGAGTTCGGAAAAACCTTTATGCTAAAAGTTTACATGTACGGCAGAACTTCAGTCCGTCAAAAATTGGGCTCAGAAGACTCCTCTGCTTGATTGTATTGATCTTTATGCAGAAAGAGCTACAGCAACAACCTGAAGAACACCAGCTGTGCTGCATTGGCATCTCGGCAGATCGATAGACAAGTCCCCGTTTGGCTTGAAACAGGTTGTCTGCAAAAAGCTCCTAATGTGGTGGGGGCTGAACTGCAGCTCCTGCGTGGGTGAGAGGGCTGCCAGGCGCGCAGCCCCTCCGTGCATAACCCCTCATCCCTCCCCGCTCTCCTCTGCCTCTGCTCCCCCTTTGCTGGTTACACCTGCTTGGTGCAAACCTGCCCTCAGAGCGAGCTGGGATGCTTTAGATTCAGTGCCTCAAAGAAAAAAGAGAAGGAGGTGGTGGTGATTGCTATGGGGGCAAGAGGCACCAGGACCTGAGGTACGCCGTTTTCTTCTTCTTTTTGGTGTGAAAGGTGACCTAAAAGGGTCAGATCCTCCTAGATTTATTCCCAAGACCTATAATTTGCATACAGCTTGACTGATAACTTTCTCTGCTATTGTATCAGTGGAACAGATGCTTGAAAAGCTGTTAGGAATGAAAAATCTGGGAATTTCCAGTTTACCCCTAGTAGGAGTTGAAATGGAGGCTGGAAGCTGGTTGGGTTTGGGGTTTTTTTTGTTGTTTTGGTGGTTTGTTTTTTTTTTTTTGCTCATGAACTTTGAAAACACTTGGCTGGGCTGTGACGGGTAGATGGGTTTTGGTGCGTATGTTCAAAAGGAGTCTCCCCAGTAAGAAAAACAGGAACTGTTTACTGCTTGTCACTATGCAGGGCTTCTGGGCTGTGAAGCAGCAATTTTCTTTTTTGAAAAGAGGAAAAGCAGTTCTGTCTGTTTAAATAAACAAAATTACCCTTGAGACTTAATCATACCTACTTATTATAGCTGATATCCACTGAGGGTTTTTTTTTTTCTTTATTAGTGATCGCTTTAAAATTTAAACCTGAACTAGGAAAACAGGAACTGTAGGTGTGGAGGTGTTCCTTTACCCCGATTTGCATGCAGCCTGTTTTTTATTTAGTGGGTAGGTGTGTTCAGTGTATGTGAGAGCAATTGAACATGTCAGCAGTTTCCTACAAGCTGCGCTTGCTGACTCACGTGTCTGGTGCAGCTTGGAGCTACCCTCGCTATAAACTGTCCACAATAGGAGGCGCAGGAAGAGAGACCGTCAGTGCCGAGCCGTTGTTCAAAGGTTATTTTCAGTTCTCTGGTCACTGCTTTGCTGTGGTGTTCTTCCCCAGTAATATCAAAATACACCGTCCTTTTGCCAGGCTGCTGTTCTGCATAGCGTAAAGTAGAAATTCGTTGCACCGCTGCGGAGGTTGTGCTCGAAGTGCATCTAGATGCTACGGATGTTCAGCAGGACTAAACCTCTGGGGGGTTTTTTGTTTCTTTTTTTGTGAATGGGATGTTACAAAAAAAAAAAATCCCCCTGAGCATTGTTCCAAATTTGGATATGGCAAGTCCAGCGTATGAATTGTGTTTTCCCTTGCCAATTGCAAGCTGCACAGTCTCCTACCCTCCACCCCTTTTTATGGCAGAAATCTTCTTTAAAGCCAGCAAGGAATTCTGATTAAACTTGAAAAACCTGGGTTTAGCTATCTTTAATTTTCAGAATTTTGCTATTTCTTAGTCTGTTTTTTCTCTCCTATGTGGCAATAATGCTGGCCGTTAGCATGAAAGGATTCCTTCATTTGCATGAAGATGAAAACTTACGCTCTTGTACAACTGCTTCTTTATTTACAGACTCTATTCTGATTACTCATAAGGATCCTAAAATGATAGCTTCTGCTGACTGATGATTTTTAACTGATCTTCTTGTTGTGGTTTTTTTTTCTTCCCTCCTTTCTTTTTCCTTTCTCAGTCGATCACAAAAGCCTTTGCAGAAGCGGAGTAAATTATCCATCTGCAGTTCTGCGTTTACTGTCACGGAGTTGAGATTCGTAGTTGCCTTTTGTGTATTTTTGTTCTTTTTGTGGGATGGGGCAAAAAATAAGCAATCTCTCAAAGCGTGATAAACAAAATCAGCTGATGTAAAAAAGGCTTTAATAACAATAAGGTGAGTTCTTGTCACTTGTTTTGTTTTTAGTCAACTGCTTCGACCAGTAATGAATAGAAAACCACACTGAGAGCTTTGTAACACATGAAGAAAATGGGTGTTCTTGGTTTCCGCCAATACAAATGACTCATCAGTATCAGTAGGGTTTCTACTTCTAATAATAAAACTGTGGAAGACCTTTAGAACGTGTGGTTTTGGCCCCTACTCTTAGTGAAAGGTTGGAAAATATTACTTTGAGCTTTTTTTTTTTTTTTTTTTTTTAAAACTTATGGAAGCTTTAGTGATTTGCTGTGCAACAGTAAAAGATCTTGCACCCTCCAAAAAAACCCTAATCATACATACCATTGCCTGCAGTTCTGAAATCTTCCCCTCTCCTGTCTCCTCAGTGTTTCGCGTTTCACCGCAGTGAGTATTGCCGACGCTTAGCCTCGATGTCAGAGATGCACATCTGGAAAATATAATCTATTTATGTCGAGTGGGGGAAGACTTGGCATGCTACCTCGTCTTGCCGAGTTGCTGTTCTCCACCTCTCTTCCACTCTGGTAAAGGGAGGACAGTAAGATTGCTGAGTGACCTGTATTGCTGTTTGAGCTGGGGTCAGAGGATCTGGAGAGGAAAGTAAACAGAAAACAGGAGTTGAAGAATAAACGACAACTGCAGGATGTGGCTGTCATTACCTAGGAGGAAACGTACGTCTTCCAGTACTGAAAGTGATACTGAAAAAAGAGCGAATCAGAAAGTGATCTGTTAAATTCTTCTCTCTTTCTTTTTTTTTTTTTTTTTTTTTAAAGTAATAGTTTTCAAATGTGTTGGCATCCTTTTACCTGTTTACCTATGAGGCTGAAATCTTTTCGTAAAGACCCTGCCCCGTCTTCAGTGCAGTGAAGCAACCCCTAGCGCATACTGCATTTTGTTTGAAACGTACCTTGTAGAACGCAAGGTTATTTTGTTTTCGTATAAGCAGAGCATCCCATCCATGCTGTTATAGTGTATCAAATTTTAATTCTTTTATGCAAGGTGTTCTACTTTTAATGGTAGTCCAATCAGTGTCTCCTGATCTGCTGCATTAATACATAGTGTTGCTGCCTGCTTTCAAGTTGCCTGTGTTGTTATAAGATTTAAAGGCTATTAATGAGGCAGAGCTAGTCTTTTTTTACCTGTTAGAGTGAGATTTCCAACATTTATGAAACCTCCAAGTTTACTTTCTCAGTTGTTGCAATATTTATACTACTAAGTTATTCCTGAAAACGATGTGATGGTTCGTTGTTTCTTATTATTCTATTTTAAAAGCAGGGTCTGCTTTTTATAAAATTCATTCTGAGGCAGATCCTCAGTAAATCTAGACCTATCCCAGCTCCCTCAGTGTCAGCAGGCATCTTTTACCACCAAATATTTAAATATATTTATGTAGTTGGTTTGAATTGTGCTGAAATACCTTGGATGTGTTTGTTAGTTTCTTGTATAACCAGACTGTGATGGAGAATCTTTGTCTTGTAGCTTCTTACTGGGAGGGGCGCACTAAAAATAGAGGTGCAGAAGCCTGTGGAGATATAACTTTGAAACATGTGAAAATCCAGTTGTTTGTTACATGGCAACAATAAGAGATTTTGCTATTTTCAGACCGGTATAGCAGAAAAGGCCAACTTTCAACTGAAGGGATTTATTTATGGACAGTTCTTACTGAAGTTCACAGAAGAATAATTGGTAAGGACTGCAAAATATGGTGTCAGTGGTTATTCAGAGTTCAAGAGGACATAGGTTCAGCGCTCTGATTTCAGCTTGTCTTTAGAAAATCTTACCATCAGAAATGTCATGAGGGTTGGGTTATGATGAATGAATAATAACGTGTCTAAATCTCATCCATGTTCTGAGCTCTGCTGACTCGGAAACAGGACTTGTGTCCTAAATCACTGAGGGCTGGACCTGTGAAGGGCAACAGACACCATCACTACTGAATTTTGAAACTGTGATTCTGCTCTGCATCATCTCCTCTCCTTTGCTTGTGCTTGCCCTGGCGCCTGTCTCATCCCACAGTGGGCCAGCCCCGAGAGCTGAACTGGCAGAAGATTATTCATTGTATGTGTAGGGTTAGTTTTCTGCTGGTTGAGTTTACTGCAGGGTCTGGCAAGGACATGGGTAAGGGATCAAATTAAACCATAATTTGTTAAAAGACCCAGAGCTGACCATGGCACGCCTGGCCCCCAAAGTGCAATGATCATCACGGCATCATGCCCCATCTCCTGAAGGTCACTCTTGTCTTGCGCTTGCAATGTGGTGGTACTGCAGAAAACCATTAGCAGCCTGTGCTAACCTGTAGCTTGGCAGTAAGAACTCGCTGCCAGGGCATGAGAGGTTTGGGCCGTTTAATTTTGGCTTGTGTTTGCAACAGACAATTGAAAGAAACGTTAGAGGAAAACAGAACTCAACCAAGCAAGTCTTCTACGTTAACAAAATGCAAAAGTACTATCTTTTGCAAATATTCAAACAACTGTTGTTATTCCCACCTGATTCTGGTTGCTCCTGGCCTGATGTGACCTGATCGTGTCACCTGTCTCCTGGCTGTGATGACCACTTGTGAATTTAGATTTTAAACCTAAGTTGTAGCTGAGAAGAGGAGCAGACCTGGTGATTGTGGAGAGTTTTTTTGAACCAGGTGGCTGCAATCCTAGACCTCAGGTCTTCCTTGCAACCTTTTCTCAGCCATCACTCTGGGATGATGACAAGCCTGTGCACTTAGAGATGTTGAGTAGCGGGTTCAGCAGGTGATCAGAGCGGCTTGAATTTGCCCAGGTGAAGGAGGGAGTCTAACCTCATCCTTCATAACGAGAGGGTGAAGTTAGGAGCTGGTAACCCCTTGTGCTGCTGGGTGCAAACAGGAGGTCCTGCTTGGCCATGCGCTTGTTGGACTTTGCTGAGCTGATTCAGCTTTCCAACCTAGCACACGTCAATTTACCATTTTCTTAGCCCTGGCTCATTTTCTAGACAATTTGATGAGTAAGACCACAGGTGCAAAGAGCAGCAGAGTTAAAGCAGGGGAGACAGGGGGGAGCAGCGGGGGCACAGGGCCTTTGCCGAGTGGCGAACCTGGATCACCTCGAGCCGTCGCACGTAGCTTCACCCTGTGTGGCTGTTGGAGCCGGTCGGCTGTTGTTTGGGAGGGGGATGGTGCTGCTGCTGTTCTCCTGTGTTCCTGAGCAACACCGGTGGTGATTTTATGCAAAGCTGAATGCTGCCCATGCGTATTAGGAAGCTTTTGGCCAGAACTTGACTAGCAAAAATCAAAGTGTCTGCAGACTTTTGGTTAGGTCCTGCTCTTGAGCTGGGAAACCTAAATTCTGCTTCAGGTCAACTTCAGGTATCTGCTGTGCCCGAGATACTTCTGTGTGTTGAACCTGTAACCTGCCAAATCCTTCTGACTCTACTCAATGATTTAACCTCATTTCCAGTCCCTTCATTTATTCCAGTAATTGTTATTAAATGTGTACTGAGGGGAAGTGTGGTGCAGAATTCTTTTTACTGAAATCCGAGTTAATTGATGGTGTGAAGTAATGAGGCACGTCAGTGAGCTAACCCCAACGTAAAACGTACATTATAAAATTGTTGCGTAGTTTGTCATAGCTGGAAGTTCCTGGGCAGTGCAAATATAAGCACTCTGCAAGGAAATTTTTTGTTTGTCTTTTTCCCCTTCTTGTTCCTCTTCGTTTGTCTTATTATTAGACTAAAAGTAGAGTCAGTGATTCATTCAGTAATCTGTTTCTTGGACAGTTAGTCATCTGCCAATTTGTGTTAACTTTCCACTTTGTTCAGAAAGTGAGTAATGCTTAATGCACTAACCACCAAATTCCAAGCTTAAAAAGCTGTGAGCATCATTCAAATGGTTTCCAAACTTTCTCTTAAAAACTTCTGCCTTTCGGTAAGATCAAACCAAGTAAGGTCTGGCATGTAGCGTGGTACAACTATAGTCCGATTGTTTTGTCTTGCTGCAGTTATTAAAGCAAAACACAAGGTTGCAAATGTAATGCACAAGTTGTACACCAACCCGTGTATTACTTAATCAGTGTAATGCTTCTTGTTTTTCTTCGCAACTCCTACTTTCAACGGATAAATATCGCCTCGTTGTTTCCCTCCCTCCCCAGACTGCCACGACTTTGTTAATTTATATTGTTCCCTACCTCAACAAATTGTGATGCTATCGTGACTAATTTAGTAAAAATAGCTTGCAAGGAAAGCTGGAATTGATATTAGCTGCCAGCTGCAAATATTTCTGGTGCTTTTCATGATTCTTTTTGGTGGAAAAAGAATGATTGTGCTGTTGAAGTGTTATCTATATAGAACTTGAAGTTATAAAGCCTTCCTATAGCGATCGGGTAGATATTTTGATCTCAGGGTGATGCCAGTCATTTCTGAAGATGAATGCAGTACTTGTTTGAATCACTTGAGAATTTTTTAACTACTTTTTTCTTTCTTATGGAAACTGGAGTAGCGTAAAGAGTAACAAGGTCAGTAATGTCATGGGAGAACTTTATAGGACCAAAGTCTTTACAGTCTGCTCTAAAATAACATGAAAGGGCTGACTACCGCGCTCAGCAGCAAAGGAATTCAAAGTGCAGGAGAGACTTGAGTGCTCCAGGGAGGGGGTGTGTGTGTGCGGGGGGTAGGGTGAGGTGGGGGTGGTAAACATGGGTACCAAAAGTGGTTCGCTTGGCTGGACACTTGCCTTGTTCCTTCTGCAGGCACCTGTCGTCCTCTCCCGCAACTTCAGTCCACTTCTTGCAGCGAAGTCGTTGTCTCTGTGTGTAATTCTCCTGTGCTGCAGATGGTTTTAGGGTGTCCCCGGTGCTGCAGTTCTGTAAACAGGCAACGCAAAAAGCCAGTGGATGGGAAGGAATAGCCTTTGGTTGTAGGGTCTGTAGGCAGCCCACGGCTGCCTCCTGATGCAGTGTAACGGGGTCAAAGCAGAAGTCTGTCATGCTCTGCTATTGTCAGAATAAGAAAAAAATTATTTGGTCTTGAGGAAAAGGTAGGGGAAGATCCATTTCCCCATTCATAGAATCCAATTTCAGTCCGTGTGAATACCCAAAATGTCCTGGTAGCCATGTTCCAGTGTGAAGAATTATGGCTTCTGAAAGGTTTTTCCTTGCAGTCTGACTTTGCACACCAGCGAGTTTGAATAGTTTGATTAAGCTTTGGACAAACAGCCATACTGGGAATGCTTATTTGAACACCAGCCTTTGAGATTTGCCCATCCTGATTACCTGCAGATTTGCCAACATCAGCAGTGTTAGTTAATGCACTTGCCTCTTTAGACTGATTGCAACTAGCATATTTCAAAAATTACTTGCTTCTGGTTCGGTCTTAGTTTCAGCTGTTGAGCTTTACTTTTCAGGAGCAATGCTGGATCGGAATTTGAAAGTTTCTTGGATATGTCTGCTTCTCAGTTGGCTCAAGTGTGAGCGGAGCTTTCACCTGCTTGGTTGAAAGGCATCCAGGAGCCAACCTGCTGCTCCCCTGCCTGATTTCAAACAAAAAAATTAAACCACATAGGATTGCATATGGAGGTACCTAAAAGCTGTACCAGAATAGCCGGAGAAAAACTCTGTAAGATTTGCATATTATGAAATTGCTCCCTTGTTCTCCAAAATCAAAATTTCCACCTTCCTAGGAGGCATTGAACCAAGGGAGACGGCTCTGCTGCCTGCCGCAGCCCCATGCGGTTGGTGACACAGGCGACTGTGCCTGCGGCTTTCCTGGGCTCAACAGAGAGGGAGCTGCCGATGGGTGCCCAGTCAGCAAAGCCGCTGGCTGCCAAACCTCCTCCGCTCTCCCCCACCCCACGTAGGATGTCTATGCCCACACCAGCATTGCTTTTAGGTTTCTGACTTAAACCTTCAGAGCATTACAAAGAAGCTTGCCTCCTTGCTAGTTTTGGGAGAGGGGGGAGAAGAGCAAGGGCTGAGGTCGGCGGTGCAGCTGTCAGTTGGGTTCGGTGTGCTCCCTGCACGTGTGACTCAAGCAATGGCTGATTCACCGCCTGAAGTTGTTTTGGGTTTTTGTTTTTTTTTTTTTTCTTTTTTAAGGAAGTAATCTGCCCAGAGGTGAGAATTGGTGCCGTTTCGTTGGATTATGAGTAAACCAAAACTGCGAGGAACACCTTTGCTTCCAGGCTTTTGCTCCTGACCTCCGGTGCTCAACGCCGGGTGACAGACCTTGAGCGCTGAGCTGATGCTGGAGGAGACGGGCACCTGCCTTTCACAGGGCTGTGCAGCTTTCGGGGGATTGCTTAATCGCCAGATTTGGCACTTCAGGTTTCAGGTTGCCTGGACGGGGCAGAGGAGGCTGCAGGATTTACGGCCGTACTTGGTCTAACACCTGGCACAGCTGTTTTCTTTGGCTGGTTAAGAGCCTGTGGGGTGAAGGAGAGATGACCAGGCACCCAAGACCTTGTAGTTGTTGAAACCCAGATAAGGGCAGTGTTTCAGCAAAGCTGAAATCGTATTCAGGGCATTTTTATCTGAGGAATTTTTTTTTCCCTTTTTTTTTTTTTTTTTTTTTTTTCTCCCCTGCCCACCTTCCATTTGTTTCCTGACTGTAAAATTTAGGACATTCCCATGAAGACGGGCACACCGGTGTCGTCCTCCGGCGCAGAGAGGTGCCCGAGGAGGCGCAGCTGGGTGAGGGTTCTCCCGGGTATTTATAGAGGGGTGTCTCCTGCCCCGACTCGCTCTGCAGGTGCGCTGCTCAGTCGGTTAAAGAAACCACGAGCTGAAATGATCGCTGGGGTGAAACAGTTTACAAATAGCTTTTCAGTGTTTGTTTTTATTTTTAACTCCTTCCCCACCCATCGGCCCCTCCCCTGCCATATTGGTGAGGCTGAAACGGCTCAAGGAGGGAAAATTGTTGTTGCAGAATATGCAAAGAGCCCCAAGAGTTTCCAGAGGATCCTCGGAAAGTGAGTTGCTTTCCTAACGGCAGAGATCCTGCACCTCTTCCTTCCCCAAGCCCCACTTGTTCCCTTCTGCTCCTTTCTTATTTGAGGTTTACAGGGGTAAAACTTCGTGTTCTGTCGCTGCTGGGTTTTTTTGGGGGGGGCGGAGGGGGCATTGCATGTTTGTGTTTTTGGGGGTTTTTTTTGTTTATTTGTTTTTTTAAGAGCTGACAGCTGATGAAAAGATACCAATAGCAACGTATTTGAAACCGGTGGAGGCAGGGTGCCCTTCTGGTGCCTGTGAGGACAGCCTCCAAGCCAGGTCCTGCTGCCTGGGCACTGGCTCCCGATGTCCCCAGCAGCGCAGTCCCCGAGGCCAGGCATCTTCTCTCAGGCCCTTGGCATGTGTCTTTTTTGCCCTAATTTTAGCTTATTACAGAGAAGTGATCTCAACCATGCTGCCGCATCTGAGCACAAGAGGAAATTTAGACATTTCTCTCTGTTTTTTTTTTTTTTTTCTTTATTTTCCTAACTCGTGTTCAATAGCTTATGGAAAATTTTGGTCAAAAGGGTGAAATGTCTTTGCTGGGTGTTTAATCTCAAAACCACAGCTCCCAATACCCAGGACGCACTAGTGGTAATGCCCTGCTTACAGCCTTTTTCCAGCACTGCGTAGGTGTGGGTAGGTGTGCGGGGGGGGGGGGGGGGGGAGAAAGGGAAAGGGCATTAATGGGATGGAGGGGGTCTCACTTTTCCCTTGGGCTGCTTTTCTGGTTTGTTTTTTACATGAAAAAAAGAGAAAAGAAAGAAAGTCCGACTGCCCGCAAAGTAGGTTAATCATTACAGAAAGACTCGATGCTGGTACTCCATGTATGTATTTTCACATGTGTGCCGATGGCTGCGTGCGTACTTTGCGGCTGGCGCAGCGTAGCTGGAAAGTATGTGGGAGCGCGTCTGCTTCCTCTGAGGCTGCTACAGGTGGTCGGAGGAGGGTGGGGGGCGGAGGAGAAGATGCTCGGGGCGAGGTACGACACCCACTTCCTTTGGCGTGTGTTGTCGTGCGCTCCAACCCGCTGCCTCGCCGACAGCCAGGCGGCTGCAGGTCGCGCCTGCGGTACCTCGCCTTTGCTCTTACTGATTTGCTGTTGTAGGTTTATGACTAAGGTTGTGGTTTAATATGCCCTTTTTAGGTATGTGAAGTGTTTAAAATTATCTAGTGTTGCATTTCTTCTTTTTTTCTTTTTTTCTTTTTTTTTTTTTTTTGTCATGGCCTTTTCTACCTTTAGAAGTTTCCACAACTTTTAGAAGGCAAGAAGCATAACTTTATTTTAAAAGAAAAAGAAGTTTTCCCTGATTGTTACTCGTCAGCTACGAGTATGCGTTTTTTGCCTTTCAAAGATCATTTTTTGAGACTAAATAATTTCATAGCCTTTAAGGTTTAAATATCTAATACAAACTGTTGGTGAGCCTTAAAACTAAAGAAAGCTTAAATACCTGGAATTTGCGAGGAGACTCTCTCTTTAGACGAGATGCCTTTCTTCTGCAGCCGTACCCCAAGAAATTTGATGTTAACATTTGCGAGTACAGATTCGTTTCCTTGTAATTTTGAAATCTTTATTGAGGGCCTGTAATTTTACTTAACTGTTTGGGTCCTGCATAATGCCTTGGATATTTGACTGTATTGCATGTATGCTTATATTCCCTTACGTTTCAGATGATACACTATAGCCCAGCAAGCTACACTGCCATCGTGCTAATGGTGAAGATAAAATTGCACGTGCTGGCTTGGGGAGGAGGTGGGAATGGAAGGGAGTGGACCTATACTTACATGTGCATCTGACTGATGTAACACCCTTCTTAGTAGATTGTGCAGCTTTAGTGCCTACTGATTACCTTTTTTTTTTTTTTCAGTTCATGTCCTGTTCTGCCATGGAGTGGGGTAGAGTTTACCTACTCCTCTTCTTACTGAAGAAAAGGGTGTTTTTCCCATGGAGGTACCTAGAATATCTGGCATCAGCTCGTGGTTGACACGAGCTCCAAATGCTCTGCTCAGGGGGAGCTCAATTGAGTTGAGCTGTCAAATGTAGCTATTCGATATCAAGCAGAGGTGCAGAGCAGTCTTTCTGATGTTTGTGCCACCTTGTATCTTGTTGTTAATTGAGACTGCAACAAAAGCACCCAACAGTAGTTCTAGACTGTATATTCGACACTTTTGAAAACGTTGATAAACAGCCATTGTGGAGGTGTTAAGACTTAATACATGTTTTGAAAAGGAGTAACTGCAGGGAAATCTAATGCCCCACAAAGATGTAGCAAGATATGTGAATCATTAGCAAAGTCATGCAGAATTAAATTGATTTAATTTGGAAAAAGGTGCTGAAAGTCTCATAGCACTTTGCCTAAATTTCATCTCCTGCAGAACGACTGCCTAGCTGTTGTTTGTTGTGTATTATTTGCTTTGGACTTGAGGGGGCCGGTCTTTGTAACCCTGGAGTCTGCTTGCCAAAATCCTTGTATAGATCAGGTCTCCCGGGCATCCCTCCTTAAGCGCCGCAGGAGCTCTGGGAGCAGCTCAAGTAGAAGGTGCTAGTCCTTCCCCGGAGGATTTGCTGCTCAGTGCTGCCTTGGGGCTGCCTTGCTGGTGGTCCTGGGGGCTCAGCAGGTCCTGTGGACTTCACCCATCTCAACGCTGGCAGGGTGACACCCAGTCCCTGCACCAGCGGAGCCCTCGCACCTCTCGGGTGACGCAGTTCGTGGGAATGGCCCCTGAATTGCTTGTGAGGCAAAGACTGGCCACCCTGATTTAGGGGCTGTTTGCGAAAAGGAGTAAGATGAGGGAGATTGAGTTGAAATAGCCATAAATGTTGTGTGCAGCTGCCAGGCTGGAATCGTTGGATTAGAAAACGAGAAAGAAGGTGGTGCAAAGCCAAGAAGCAGCTGAAAAAAAAATCAGAAATTACGCAAAGAGTAAAAAATGAGGAGACAGTCAAAGCCCTGTCCTCTGTCACACTGGAAAGGGGAACATATAATTAAAACTCCCATGTCGGAGGACGTGATGTAGGAATTAAAACACATACCTGTTCCAAGTTGCTGCTTTCTGTGCAACCTCACTTCAAAATTAACTCTACCCCAAAAAAGAGCTGCTTGCCTACAGGAAACCATGTTTTTGACTAGAAGATACAGTAAAAAGACAGGGTGGGGCATACATGTGCTTCATTGTATGAAAGCAAAAGGCGAGGGTATGCTGCAGAGCATTGTAAGTGAATCCATGTTACTTCTCTCTCTTTTTCAAAATGCGTTCAGAAGGTATCGTGCTCTCAAGACAGGACACCTAGGCTTGAGCGGTTGGTATGAGGGTTACAGTGTGCCATTTAAACTCTGCCGTTTCCCCATCCATTTGGTAAAAATGGGACTGAACAATTGCAGGGAGTTTTAGAACATTTGAGTCCCCAAAACAACACAAGCATTTAGTTCAGCACACAGAACTTGCATGCGGACCAGAGCCACATGGCAAATACAATTCTAATCTATTTTATTTTTTTAGAGGTCCTACTGGTAGACATAAATGAAGCAGATCGAGATCTCACTGTGGTTGCAAGCTGTGGCAGAAAAATTAGCACCACACTTTCCAGGGGAAGCAGAATAAAAATGTAAAGTCTGCCAATTAAATTGGAAACAGCTCTTAATTTCCCCTCTCCTCCTCCTCCCCCGAAGGATGAATGGCTTACTCTTCTGGATGGAACTTTGTGTAATGACTCATAGTTTTATATGGATTAGTGTGAGTATGTAGGTGAGGGAGACTCTGGTATCTGAGAAACTATATATAGTGTCTAGGAGAAGTGTCCTGGAACGCAGAATAAATGAACGTTTGATCTATTTCTCTTGCTGAATTAACGGAAACATAAATGCAGAATATCTTCCTCCCTTTACTCCCTCCACTCCCAGTTGTGCTTGGCAGATATAAAGGAGGCTTATGATGAACAGAGAATGTGCCTGTATCGATAACTGAGCTAATCGCTAAAATAAGGGTATCCCCTTTGCTATGTCTAAAATAGGCATGGACAGGGCACCAGGAGCCAGAAGCATGACAGTGCAGACATCAGCAGTGAGCATGCAAAGCTTCTGTGGTACCCTTCGTGAGGTGGTTATTGTTTTGGTAGGTTTCCAGCAGGGAAAAAAAGGCCCTTCCACCTCTTTGGATGACGAAGCTGGTCTGTGCCTCACAATGGGCAGCAGCCAGAGGTAAGAGCATCACACACCTTGCTCTTCTGGTGGCACCTTAACATGCCTTGCGTTAGAGCGTGTCCCCGTTGTACTTGCTGCTGTAAAGCCATGGGCAGGGCAGCCGTTTTCGTGCTGAGCTAAGCCAAAATCTCATGGTTCTGCAGTCATCTATAGCTGGTAACTTAAGCTGAAGGCGTGCGTCCACACAGGGCTTCTCCAGCGGGCTGAGAAGTTTCCATCTCAAGGCTCCTGTTTCACCCTCTCCTCTCTACAACCATTTACTATGCATCCACTTGCACCAGAATAGCTATTAATAAAACCCCTATCAATGAAACATTCAGGTTAGGGGGGGGGGGAAAAAAAGACAACTTTTTAAAAAGAAGTTTCAAACTCAGCCATTTCACTGTGTTGCTCATAAGCAAGGCCACAGAAATTTAAAGTGGAAAAAGTAAGGGGTCAGTGAATTGTAGTAGAGGAGAAATGGGATCAAGCAGACAGGGAAGGATGGAAATTTGTTGAGCTGGCATTGCTGCAGATACATGCAGTGGGGCTGCACACTTCAGTGTTGTTTTCTCAGTCTGCAGCAATGCCATGTGCTCCCTGGGGAAAATGGTCTTCTATGTGGAGTGTCCATTAAGGGCAAAAGCAAGAGAGAAAACTGTTCTTACATCCTTGTATGACAGTCGTACCATAAAGTAAGGCCTTATGTAATGTCCAAAAACCTGACGTAGTTAGGTCCTCCTTTTTGGATAGTTCACCATAGCTTACTTTAGCATTTAATTGTAGGGACCTTATTTTTACATCTCAGACTTGCAGACATGTATTGTGCTAGGATAGCCATTGTTACTAGGTAAGAAGACTGAAAATCCTGAGGTCAGTCCCGAGCTCCTGGCCTCTGCTTTCCCCTGGGAGCATATCGCTGGTCGTCTCTGGGAGGACCCTGGCTGTGGAGTCTCCTCAGTTCTCTGCAAGAAAAAAGTTTGGTTCTCCCTTCAAGCAAGATGCCACACGAGGCTTACTCTCAGAGTGCCATGATACCCTGGGAACATTTTCTGGAGAAGGGGAAATGCATTTACGTTAAAAACACACAACCACCACCAACAAAAAGAAGCAGGCGCTTCTCATACATATAATTGGGGGGGAATCACGCAGTGTCTTCAGAGAAGTAGACTGACTTGGTCATGTGCTGTATTTCAGACCTCCCACCATCAGGTGTCAAGGAGGTCTGACTTCCATTTTAAAACTAGTACCTGGCGTGGAATAGAGCTGTAGTAAAGTCTTATTGCCTAGAAACCCAAACATGGAGAAATCAAGAATTCATGTCTTTTGGTGTAATTTCTTGAAAAGAGACTAAAACTCCAGTGTTTATCTTGGATCCCCAATGCAAGGAGCAGGAGGGAGCGATGAGGGTGTTTTATGATTAATGAGCCTTTCTGCATATGTTTCACATGCCTCTTGGCATTTAGTAGTTTCAGTGACCTAGCTTTTTATTTCGTTTTTCTCTTGGTGGCACTCTCATTAGTAGTCTCCTGAGATGCAAGAATCCACCCTCAGCCAGCGGGTCTCTTCTTGGCTGTGAGGATGTGGGTCAGTTTGCTGTCCTTGGACTCCACCGGTCAAGTAGGTTAGCGTTTCTGTCCCATTCCTACCATCACTTCTTTTGTTCTCTGCTTTGGCACAAAACAATTCCTACAACACGTAAAGCCATCACCCTCACCTTGAAAACAGGATCCAGTTAAGATGGGGAGCAGCGTTGCACTGAAATGGCTGGCCTAACCAAGACCAGTTAATTTGGGTACCATAGGAGTCTAGCCACAATACCTGCAGTTCAGCATGAGTAAGGGTTGCAGCCCAGGCTGGCCGCTGTGCACAGCACTCCGGTGGTCCTGGCTGCAGGGGCTGCTGTGACAGCAGTGTAGACCTGGCCCATGCTGAAACAAAGGCCATAGGAAGAAGCAGCCTGTCTCCGTCCTCAGAAGAGGAGAAACCCAAGATAGCAACACATGGTTCCTGGTGCTTACACATGGAAGGCAGCGACGGGGGGAAAGTGCTGTATAGACCAAGCAGCACAGTCTGTTACAATCAGGTTTTTTCCTTTATGGGTCTGTGTGATTTTTATGGATAGGGAGGGGTTTGGCTTAGACATGGGACTGATCCTTCATCTAGGACAGTGCAAAGAACATCTGATACTGAAGATAAGCAATTTATCCTTTCAGATGGGAGCTTTCTCAACTGGTGGCAGGCCATGTATGGCACATCAATAGCTCTGCCTCCCCTGGGGTTTCTCTCCACAGCTGCAGACCATGTGCTTGTGTATGTGTGCGTGCTCACCGAGGAGGTGGGGGGGGGAGTATTTAACCAGCTGCAAATCAGTGAATCAGTGTAGGGGAAATGATTTCCCTTGGGCAGAGGAACTCCGTGCTAGAACGGAGGCTTAGTTTGGCAGGCAGTTCAGGAGCAGTGGGAACCTGTGCCACCACTCTGAGGTGGCTCACCTGGGCTGGAGAAGGGACTCCCAGTTGCCAGGTCCCACTGAAGGAGTCCTAGGTGCTTTACAACCGCTATACAGCCGTCCGTGTCATTTCCTCTGCCACTTTGACCGAGGTGTGGGGGGGCTGGACAAGAAACATGGGGACAGAGGGCTGGAGCATGAACCAGTGTCTTTGTAGAGCAAGAGCAGGGAGACAGAGGACTACTGAAAAATAATGGTGTGCTGCAGGTCGGGTGGCAGCTCTCCAGGGACTGGAGCATGAGTAGAGCCTGCTTTTGTTCTTCTGACAAGAGGGCTTATTGCTTCCTTTCCTGCCTCTGTCCTTACTTGGAGAGCAGTCAAAAGAGAAGTCATCTAATCAACCTGCTGGAGGCCCTTCTTCTTGCTTTTGCCTGGCTGAAGAGGCAACCATAAAAGTTTCCACATTCATTCCTAACTCTTCTTTCTTGGCTGTTGATGCCCGAGAAAGCTCAGTGTATACCAGTCTGTTTTCCTCATATATGGGCAGTCTATCTATGTAGTAAATACTTTTTGTCTTTCTCTAACCCCTGGGTACAACACACCTGTTTTCTACAGTGATGCATGCCATTTAACTAATTGTGCTTAAATGGAGGAAGTCAGCGAGTAGATGGAGGGTTTTAATTTCACTGAAGCCATTCAGGAAAAGCAGCTGGATTTCTATTCTGCATATGTTCTTATTCCACCCCACGCTTGACTAGTTTGGGAAGTGCTGTGGTGAGCACCTCGCACGGGGAGTTTTGTCACGTGCGTGAGTGGCTGGATGCTCATCACAGGCTGCAGAATGAAGCGTGCCTAAACGTCCGGGGCAGAGAAAGAGGCTCAGCTTCATTTTTACGGAAGAAGCCTTAGAGGTTTGCATGAGCCTTTTTTGCATCCTGGTGAGTAACCCAAAGGAGCGAGGCTCTCGCTGACAGCCTGGTGCTTTGGAGCATAATCATCCTCCTGAGAGCTTGGTTTCCAGCAGGGTGAGGGGAACAGAAGAGACAGGATGGGGTAGGTTTTCCTGTGATTGACCAGTGTTAAGTTTTCTTGTGCCTTGCCCTGAAGTGTCTGTAGCTCTGCTGCCTGAAGCTGATGGTGGGGTGAACCACGAGTGTCATCTGAAAAGGCGTTTTCTGTCTGATGGCAGCTTATATTGTACACAAGTTGCTATTAAAAATTGCCAGTTATTTCCTCCGAGTGATACATTTGGAAGTCTTGTAAAAAAAGTGTGTAAATCAAAACTACCACTTTGTGTGGAACGCTTAGCTTCTATAGAAATGAAAATTAGCAAAACTAAACACAATGTATTACCACCAGCAGGCACCTAGGCTGTATCCAGTGAAATAGGTAGGGGGCTTGCCATTAATTGGCAAGATCCCAGATACACTGCATTGACCTGTGCAGATTTAGGACCCCATCTCCTCCAAATGGAGTAGAAGAGCTACGCTGAACATTGACACAAAAGCCACCATTCTCTGTATGGGACAGCTAAGACGATGCTTTCAAGCTCTGACCCAAATAATGAAACAATTCTCAATGTAGTTTCTTTGCCTGGGAAGGTCGTTGTTTAAAAATTGTTGCTCATAGGTATGTAGTGAGGTCTTGGTGCTCTGGACAGTATTATATTGCTCTGAAAAACTTACGGCTAAGCTGTTCCAGTATGTTTCCTCTTGGATCCTGAATATGGGCAATACCATAGAGGTAGGATGGTACATCAGATGTAGCCCCGTTAATGAAAAGAGGAGGATAATTGGACTAGCAGTGTTGATGTAAAAAAATCACCGCTTCAGTGTAATGCTTTTGATAGGTTGAGAGGATGGCAGAGAGGTTGGGGCAGGTCATGACTTCAAAGTAAAGCATGAATGTGAGCATTAGCTGTTGAGTCCAGCAAGGAATGTACCCTATTTTGTTCATATTGCATATATTGTACTTCTCATTTCTTACAAAAAACCAGATGTACCAATTTTAATGTACTGGACCTTTGCTTAGTAACATATCATCTCTCTGGGAAAACCTATACATAATAGCATTGTTTTAGTGGGCACAAATCATTGCTTGGGCTGCAGGCACGTTTCGGACAGGACATGCTTTGGGCACTGCACATGGAATTTTATATAGCAATTGTCCTCTTTGCTTTTGTGGGTAAATTTTGTAGCGCTAAAATATCAAGCTACAACACTGTGCTTCATTGTTAGACTCACTGACCTTTGCCTTTAGTTGGAAAGGGGGCAGGAAATCTGTGTTTCCTAAAAGCTGCCTGAAGTCACAGAAGAAAGCAGTATCCCTTCTGCTAGCAGTGTACGAAATGACCTCTCAGTGCGGACAGAAATAACTGTGGCCATATGAAAGCCGTATGGAGGCTTGGCTGTGGGAAGTCAGTGATGATGGAAAGCAAATAAACAACAGGGAACTGGATGTTAATGTTGGTTGTGTCAGATATGTAAACTTGTGTAGGTTGCACTAGTTCTGCTTATCAGGATCCTCAACCCATCTCTTATCAGAGCAAGCATGAGACTATGAAGCAGTTGTATACGCACTGCTTCAGAGGCGAGATCCAGTTGTGGGCAAAAGAAAGGTGATCTTACAGGGAAGGGAAATCAAAGTTGTTGCCTCTTCCCTGACTCTTGGACTGTGTAAGAAAACAAAAAGCAATCCAGAATGGTGAAGACAAAACATCTCAGCCTCTCTTGCCAGTTGGAGAACTGCTAATAATGTTTATAGTCTTGGAACAAAAGACAACAAAACAAGTTATTTAAGAAAAGAATCTATCATTCTGACAAAAATAGAGCTTTCAGCTATTTTTTTGTCTGAGCCTGTGTTTCTTCAGCCAATCAATCCTGTTACTAAATAAAACTCTGGAAATCAACTTAACAAGATTAATGTCTGTAAATATTTGTAAAACCTATGTGTTACACAGTCTCTTTAAATGAGATTATGTCATATTTATAATACTTACTCATATTTTGTACCCAGTCTGGTCTAAAATTGAATAGTTTTCATTAATTTTTCTTGCTTGTTTAATTTCATGCTTAAACCAATAAGTTACAAATCCGCATGACTGCCCACTTATCATTACACTCAGAATAATTGCACTGAGTCACTGTGCATGGACTTGGATTGCCATAGGGTGTTAATACTTGATATTTAAGCAAGCGTGTTTATCTGAAAGCTGGCTTGTCAGTTCATGGAATGCAGTGTTTACTATGTGAAGTTCAACCTAGAACAGTTGCAGTCAGAAGATATAGTCTGTGATCATTAATAATGCCTAGAATTCGTGTTCATCTTTTCAAGGGTGTTAGGGAAATTACCTGCTAAATGTGGGAAAATAAATGCAAGGCAAATAAGTGTTAGGCTTTGAGAAAAGGGGTTTTGTGTGCATTTAATGCAGTCCTCTTTAAAGATTCTTTTTCTTTCCTTTCCTTTTTTTTGTCCCAGTAGGTACCTGTTTTTGTCTGTGCTCTGTCTTTAATGTCTTGTTTAACCAGAGGAGAATTTGGGATTATGCAAGCTAATAATCAATTCCCTTCATAAACCTAAAGATGTAATTTTTCCTGTTCAAGTTTATTTCCAAGGTTTAGTCCAAGTGTTTAGTTCCAAACACTGATGTGGAGGTTTTTTTCTGAGTGAAATTTTCCTCTGTGGCAGAAAGAACCCCAGGGAAACCGACATTTCAATGCTGTTTCACCTTCATTTATTTTGCTAATGTGTTTGCAGGTAGTTAAAATGCTGAGAAATTTAGTGGCAGCATCACCTGCTGGAGTATGTTTTACAGAAGGAAAGCAAATAATGAAGGAGGGATATGGCTGTTGGTTTACTTGCACTTTCTGCTGAAGGACCATTCATCGGTCCTGAAGGAAGCAACCGATGCGCTGCAAACCCTTGGCATGCAGGCGAGAGCAGAGGACCCTTCCCCTAGCAGATTCCTTGCTTCAGCAGGCAAGGGGCTGCTCGGCCGCTCCGTGGAGTGCGTGCTAGGTAAAGCCTGCAGAGCTTTTCTTCCTCAGTCAAGGTGGATGATTTCATGTAGGACTTGGTCAGAACTGATATTCGGGTTTTAGCAGGAAAGCATTTTCTAAACTGCAAAGGGTTCACAGTTCTTGCTTTTGGGATTACTAGCTAAGCGTCAGCAGCAGACTGGATTTCATTTTTCATGGGAGAAGCATCTGTGCAGTTCTGCAGACTGAGATAAAGCAAACTTTAGATTGGAAATGAGATGGGTTTGTCAGTCAGAGTAACAGTATTGCGGAACTACACGTGAGGAGTCAGCACTTCATTCTTTGCGAAAAACAGAGGGAAGATTTTTATGATGTACTGCTATTTCACACCAGTAGTATTTATTGCCACTGAACACACTCGCTGCTGATCAAGGTGATTTTGTTAGTTGGTTTCCTGTTACTGTAGTTACTCAAAATATCCAAAGGAATCACTGTTATTCAGAAGCCACATCTGGCAGCTTAGTATTTTGTGTTTCAGGTGGTATTTGCATGTCCATGTATCATATTTATAAATAACGTTTATATTTCCTTTTCAGCGTATGTATTATAATAGGAACATAGGGAGAAGGACTGGAGGACATCATAGTTATAAATATGCTTTCAGTTCTGTTATCTTATTTGATGATCTCTTGTTGATCATTTGCTATCTATGCGAAGAATGTTTTAGTAAACAATGCCAATTTTATAGAGAATGTAGAGGAATATGTATGTGTGCAAGAGAGGCTTACATCTCCCCCCCCCAACTGCATTAGACTTTTTTTTAGATTTTAAGTACTTTGCATTATTCTTAACAGTGATAATACATGGAGCATACTGAGATATACTATACACATATCATTTGTTCTTGGGCACCAGTATAACATACGTGGGTGTCAACTGCATATTGCGGTGGTTTTTAACCAATTTATGATAGTTTTGTTCTGATGCAAAGCTTAAGTATGCTAGAACCAGGATTGCCACCCACTTTAAATGTTGTTGTTAGCAGATAGCGTTTATTTCAGTCACTTTAAAATCTTAACATTATGAAGTGGTTTTAAAAGGTTTATGTCTTTTTAAAGCAACTTTTATATTCCATCTGGATAATATCTACCAGCGTTGGTACTGGAGATCATTCTCCTGTAATATGGGTGTGGAGTTCCACTGTGCTAATGAATTAATTCCACTGAGGTCTCGGACCTCCTAGAAGTGTAGGGTCATGCCCATTAAGTGTCCAACCAGGATACAACCGACTGAACAGTGGCGTTCCTTCAAAGCTCTCCTTTATCCTCTGGATGGAGTCCAGGGAGCCCATCACTTCTAGGAATACATGTGTCGGACTGTCTGACCTTACGTAATAACCAGGCGTGTGAGAAGCCCAGAGGGCCGGTAATCCGTGGGATGTCCAGTGCTGATGCTGGCAGCAGGCTGGCGAGTTTCTGTGCCGGAGAGGTCTGGGTGCGGCGGGAGGGCTCCGCAGCTGGCTACCTTGTGGTTTCTGCAGATGGCATTCTCCAGCTTTTGTTTGTCCTCCTGCCTTTCTTGTATAGCAATTAGGCTGGGAGAATGGGAAGTGTGGCTTGTGTAGTGCATGCAGAGATTTCTGAAGGAAGCTCACAAGGCTGCATGGATTGCTCCTGTTGCCTCCAGTCAATTCTTTGGCTGAAATTAGCTTGAAGATTAGAGGAGAGGATGCAGCCACAAGCACGCACGCACAAGCTTACGGAGCAATGAACATACCCAGAGAAATCACCCAGAGTAAATTTTTTGTGTGTCACATAAACAAATATATTGTAAACATTCATCGCCTGCTTGTTCGGTTTATTTGGTAGGTTACCCTGTGTTGTTTAAGAGCTTAAGCTAAAATGCTTACCAATGCTGTGCTTGATCTTCGGGGGTCTACTGAAAGAGACAAGCTGAATGTCTTCACCCCGTCTTCTGTTTCTGTACGTGTAAAATGGAGGCTACCTGCCTTCCCAGGGCTTAGAGAGGATTAGTTACTCCTTACGGCTGGCTTTGGAGAGGAGAAGCACTAAGCAAGGTGGTGTGACGTACATCTGCTGTGATGGAGATGGGAAGGGAGGAGGTACCGGGGTGCTCCTGGAGAGGGAGGAGCGTTAGCCGGTGAGGACGGGGTCAGGAGAGCCCCTGCGTGGGTGCATGGGGGTGGAGGGAAGGCCACCAGCAGCCACAGGGAAACCAGAGCTGCGTGGGGCTGGCTGGCTCTTCTGGGACGCCTGCAGCCTGCTCTTTAAAGCAAGCAGAGCGAGACAGGTGGAGGCAAAATACCCAGAGTGTTTCAGTAAATACGAGCACAGACCTGTTGGCTTAAATGAACTTATGGGAAATGAACTGTGCCTGGGACTTGCACGTGTCAGGCTTGCAGGGCGAGCTCTGGCTCGGGCGTGTGCGTGTGCACGTCCCTGCGTCCTCCCTGGGCACATGCCCTGGGGTGGGGGATGCTGCCTTCGGGCTCCATTGCTCCGGCTTGTGCCCACCTGGCCTGGGCCTCCCCCAAAAAGCCTGCCAGGAAAGGCAAGCATGATCCAGTACAAATTTGGTGTTCACCTGGAAAGCCATGCTCAGTGCCTGCTTCCAGACAAATTCAAAACCTGGCTCAGGACAGATTAGCCTCATGTATCCGTGGAACTACAGGCCTGTCAGCCTGACCTCGGTGCTGGGGAAGGTCATGGAGCAGATCATCTTGAGTGCAATTATGCAGCAAGTGCAGGACAACCGAGGGATCAGGCCCAGCCAGCATGGGTTTATGAAAAGGAGATCCTGTTTCACTAACCTGGTCTCCTTCTATGACAAGGTGACCCGCTTAGTGGATGAGGGGAAGGCTATGGATGTTGTCTACTTGGACTTTAGTAAGGCCTTTGACACAGTCTCCCACAGCATTCTCCTGGAGAAGCTGGCTGCTCATGGCTTGGATAAGTGCATTCTGCGCTGGATTAAAAACTGGCTGGACGGTCGAGCCCAGAGAGTGGTGGTAAATGGAGTCAAATCCAGTTGGTGGCCAGTCACAAGTGGTGTTCCCCAGGGCTCAGTACTCGGGCTGGTCCTGTTCAACATCTTCATTGATGATCTGGATGAGGGGATCGAGTGCACCCTCAGTAAGTTTGCAGATGACACCAAGTTGGGTGGAAGTGTCGATCTGCTGGAGGGTAGGAAGGCTCTGCAGAGGGACCTGGGCAGGCTGGATTGATAGGGGGCCGAGGCCAACTGTATGAGATTCAACAAGGCTCAGTGCCGAGTCCTGCACTTGGGTCACAACAACCCCATGCAATGCTACAGGCTTGGGGAGGAGTGGCTGGAGAGCTGCCTGGCAGAAAAGGACCTGGGGGTGTTGGTTGACCGCTGCCTGAACATGAGCCAGCAGTGTGCTCAGGTGGCCAAGAGGGCCAATGGCATCCTGGCTTGTATCAGGAATAGTGTGGCCAGCAGGACCAGGGAGGTGATAGTGCCCCTGTACTCGGCACTGGTGAGGCCGCACCTCGATCACTGTGTTCAGTTTTGGGCCCCTCACTACAAGAAGGACATCGAGGTGCTGGACCGTGTCCAGAGAAGGGCAACACAGTTGGTGAAGGGTCTGGAGCACAAGTCTTATGAGGAGCGGCTGAGGGAGCTGGGGTTGTTTAGCCTGGAAAACAGGAGGCTGAGGGGAGACCTTATTGCTCTCTACAACTACCTGAAAGGAGGTTGTAGCGAGGTGGGGGTCGGTCTCTTCTCCCTAGTAACAAGTGATAGAATGAGAGGAAACGGCCTCAAGCTGCGCCAGGGGAGGTTTAGGCTAGATATTAGGAAAAACTTCTTCACCGAGAGGGTGGTCAAGCACTGGAACAGGCTGCCCGGGGAAGTGGTTGAGTCTCCATCCCTGGAGGTATTTAAAGAATGGATAGATGTGGTGCTCGAGGACATGGTATAGTGATGGACTTGGCAGTGATAGGTTAACGGTTGGACTCGATGATCTTAAGGGTCTTTTCCAACCTTGACGATTCTATGATTCTATGTAGCAGAATCAGTGGTGCAGATGGTTGCCTGCCTCGTCCCACTTAGCTGAGCGTGTTTCTTTCCTCATGAGCTCTTTGTCGTTCCCGTTAGTCCCTGTTGCCTCTGCAGTGAGGGGATGCAGCCCCATGCCACCCTCCCAATTAACAGTTTCGCCATCGTCTGCTTAGGGGTCCTGGTGGTGTCTCTGGCAGGGGCTAATCCCCCAAACTGTTCCCCTCCGCAGCCTCTGGGATTTACTCTGCGTAGTTGGGCTGGTTAACGCCCAACAGATAAAGCAGGGTCTGACATTGGGGTGCAGAGAGCTCCCGCACTGTGCAGACCGAGGGGATGCCGAAGCGCATCCCTGCCTTCCAGAGGCCTCTGCATCCGTTGGTTAAAAATCAGCTGGTTTCTCATATTACCTCAGACTTCTGTGTTTTTCTTTTTTCTTTTTTTGATGTTCCTCATCCCTCCCAAGAAGACAAAAGGCTGTAATATTAAAAGATAATTTTATAAGTCCAGGGAGAGCATACTTCTTCCGTGTGCAAATTAATGTTCTGTAATAACTACTGTGTAGGAATTGATTTTCTGCAGGTAACAACTTTGTAGGCTTGATACAGTAAAGTAATAGAGCTGTGCATGTTGTGTGTAACCCCTACAGTATTTCAGCTGTGATAGAAATAGCCTTTATCATGCAAGAATAGCAATTGCATTCCAACATTTTCAGGTTTCAAAGTATGAACATCAAACATAAGAACAACCGAACAAAAATATCTGAAATTCATCAGCCATTTTCATCAGTTTGCCAGGCCCCACACTGTAAGTGTGGTGGTACTTCAAAGCCTATGACAAGTCAGTTTTTTAAAAAAAATTAACTTATTTCATCTTCTTGAAATATTAACATAGGAGAAAATCAAAGGAAAGGGCTCTCTCGGCATCTGCATCTGTGATGGGGCAAATGATTTCTTTGTCATCTTGAAGTTCTACCTAAAGCTGAGACAGAAAACCCTGGCACTTCATTATCATCAGGCTTCTTGCCATCTCTTTCAAATGTGGTCGGCAAGCTCCTTACTTTTCCCTTGTAGCATGAACTGGGAGTCAGCAGCTTGCAGAGGCTCTGGGAGAATGTGTAAGCAGTTGTGTAAATCCAGAGAGGGGCTGCGAGATGTGGTTCAGTAGTAAATGGGCTTGCTTGAGCCCGAGAAGTAGGGTATGAAGGGCAGACAGTGTTGGTCCCTAACACAGAGGATGAGCCCTGGGACTCTGGACCAGCAACTGATGTCCAAAGAGTACTTACTGTATCCCCCTCTGCATCAGCTGAAAGAAAGGGTAGCGCATATAGGGAACTGCTGTTTTGTCTGGCTGTGCACATGTCTGGTACTTGTTGAAGTAAAAGTTGGTTTCTAGAGCCCATGTAAAATCCATCCATATGTCTGAGTTATTCCTCTGTGCATTGGAAGAAGTAAACTTGTGGAGCTGGAGCTAGGTCTGAATTCTGGCTAAGCATGTGCTTAAGCCTGCTGGGAGCCTGAGAGGACGGTGCTGGTCTGGGGATGGAGAGGAGCTGGACCGTGATGTCCCATTTTGAAGGAAGCCAGTGGGGAGGGTGACCTCAGGAGGTGCCAGAAGAGAGGCCAGGGTCAAGACAAACGTAGAGGCTGAAGTTGGCTCCCCAGGGTGGTGAGAGCGGTGATCAGGCGCTGTGATTCTGCTGGTTGCACAGGTTGTGGTTCTCCTGGTTTTACCGAGGGGTGTTTCTTCAGGGGGAAGGTACTTATCAAAGCCGTAAGTACCCATCGGGCTGGCAGCAAGCAGATGCTGTTGCTGCCTGGGCAGAGCTCAAGGTCTATGTGTAGCTGTTACCTCCTCTTCTGGTGGTGGGGGTGATGCACAGGCACTTGTGCCCTGTCCCTCCCTGCCTACGCTACCAGCGCTGCTCTTCTGCAGCCAGCTCTTCTCAGTGTGGCATTACCCGACTCCTCTGTTTTGGTGGCTATGTTTGAAATAACTTGCTGATTATGCGAAGTATCTGCTTTTCATCACCACATCTTTTTGTGTGAATGCTGTGTTGAGTCTTCAGTATGGATTTAATATTTCTTGAATATTATATGTTAATTGCTTCCAATTTTCTATTGCTTCATCTCTTGGCCACTTCAACTTAAATTATTGTTGTAGCTGCCCTTTTGTGAAATGTGTTACGCCTGTTCTGATTTTTCTTTTCAGTTTCATATAAGTACTTGACAGCTTAAGTAAGCCTTCTTGCCTTACATATTTTGTTTAGAACAACAGATTCCCATTAAATCAAGTATGGGAGTTTATTTAGTTAATAGGGAGACTGTATAGCACTACTGACTGGAAAATACACTCTTGTAGCCTACAGCATTAAACTGAGAGTGGTGCATTTCTTGAAACTTGAAGTTTGTGTGTTGATTCTTATATATATCACGTTCTCAAAAAATTTTATTACCACTCCATGCAGAATTTCATCACGGCAGATGATGTGTGCTCTTCCCCTGTATCTTAGCCTTTGTATAGGGGAAGAGGTATAGAGTTCTTACTCATGTTGAATGAAAAGGTGCTCCTTCAAAAGGCTAATGAGTAAAACTGGACCTCAGCAAGAAAAATGCGTCAAAGTAATGTGTCCCTTAAACCCTGACTCTGAAGTTTATGTGGTTCTCCCTTCAGTGAAAGCTGAGGAGGAGCTGCTGGAGTCCTGAAACAGTGCCGAGTGTCCTCATGTCCAAAAGAAAACTCCTTGGGGAGGATGGAGCAGGAGAGAGGACAGTGCAAAATTTAGAAGTCGCGAGGCACTGTGAGATGGGAGTGACAGGCACAGAAAGCTGCATAGGTGGTGGTGAGTTTTATCTCAGCCCTCTTACAGAGCTTGAAGCCCCCCAGGGTGTGTTGGTGACACAGTGACAGCTCTTCTGAGCTTGTCCTTTCCTCCGGGTAGCGAAGGATGGGAAACTTCTGCCTAGGATGTGTGGGAGCTGGACCGGGTGAAACGAAGGGTGATGGGTAAGGGTCCCCGCTGAAATGTTGGGTGTTTTGTTTAATAAGATGACTGTGCTCAAACTGAAATGTGCTGATGCTTCCCCACAGTCTCAGACCACATCTTTCCTGGCTGGCTAGCTGTGCGAATCCAGGTCCTGCTGTTTACCGTGTGCAGAAAGTATTTGGCTGTAAAGGGGATGAGCCCACATAAAGACTTGTGTGAGGAAATACAAGATCTCCCAAAGATAGCATAAAATTGTTTCTTAATGAGTCTTTGGTACGGTATTTCATAATGGACCTTCGGAAAAGTATGAAAGGTATTTGCCTGGGTATCTTAATAACCTCTCCGGGGGTGGGAGCGGTCTCCTTCCCGTGCACGGCTGCTGCGGGCCAGAGTCTCAGGCTCCACCGCGGTGAGCAGCCCCTCTGCCTCCTGCACGTCACCGCTTCCACCCCTGAGATTTTGTATTTAATACCAAGGCTGCTTGCAGGCTGGGATTTGACGATGTCTTTTGTAAATTAGCGTTTGGAAAGGAAACCAACGGGCTTCGCTGGATGCCCATGAATTGATCCAGGTGCTTGTTTCTAGTGCAGACAGTAGCTCATTCATGAGTGTAACCCAAAGAGGATGTAGTCGGTTGTATCTTTTTTTTTTTTTTTTAACTGAAAAAAAGTATTTTTGTAGGTGATTTAAAAATGGCATTAAGTTAAAAAAAAAATCAAGCAGGTGTTATGCTAAAATGTGAAGTGCTTTTACGGTTTCACAGCATATCTGCTCTTTTTTCCTCTGTATTATCATTCCCCACAAAAGCAAATGGATCGAAGACACACAGCAAACGGCTGATCATAATAGACTTTAAGGTGCTGGATTATTGCTCAGGTTTATGCTGCTTTGGGGTGCCTTTTGGTTGCATGCTGACTGCAAAAGAGTTCTATTATCTTAGTAGCTGCAAAGCAGAGAAGTGTAGGACCAAAAGCATGGGTTACTGTTGAGATGTTATAACCCAAAAATTAAAAATAAATATGCTAAAAATGTCTTCCATTTCCATTCCTACTTATCCCTTCTTAAAATAAATGAAAACAGCATTAAGCAAGTATCCATTTATTTTTAGAAATTTCTAGAAAGCACTGCAATACGAGGACATGAGCACGACAGCTCTACCAACCCGCTGAGAGACCACACGGAAGCATTTAATTGAGTGAAGAGACCGGTTTCTTTTGTTTCAGATTGTAGCATATTATTTAAAACCAATTGCAGTTTGTTGTTTTTGAAGTCAGTTATTTTCAGCCAGTAACCTCTAAACGCCGCCTGTTTCGGCTGTGTCTGCTCCGCACACACCGAGGCTGGGAGAAGGAGAGGGGGGCATGTGCCCTGTGCTGCCGTGGCTCATATGCACCAGATGGTCCCACCCCGCAGCTCACTCGCTGCTTATTCCCTTCAGTTTCCTAAATCTTACTAATTTTCTTTTCCATAAATCATCAGTTCCCTTTCCTAGCAATTAATCATTTTGCTTATTTTTTGGTTCTATATTTAATCCTTCCCATTCATCAACTCTCTTGCATGTTAATCTTCCAGTAATAGAGGAGTTGTATGCATTTTTGTGCCGGTTCAGATCCCTGTCCGTATACCCCAGTTTCCTCTCTTTATTTTGATTACCAGCAACAAGATGCTCTGGAGGAAAAAGCAGTACTCCTGCCCCACCTCGGACAGCAACTATAACATCCCAACAGCCTGTGGTGGTCTGCGCTTTACCCTTTGATTACTGGGTCAAGAAGCATGAGATATTTATGTTCTTTTCCAAAGTTCTGCTGAGATGGGAAACTCGTTTCCAGTCCCTTTTTGCACCCGACTGGACTCTTGGCCTCCCGGCTATAAAGGGGAATGAATTACTATTGGGTAAATTGCATATTGTGTAGAGAGTATTTTCTTTTACATGTGTTGAGGTTTTATTTGGTTGAAATTTATAGAAAACCACAATCTCCTGTTTTATCTACCCAGTTTATTTTCTAAAACATATATTTTAAGCAGACCAAATGGAGTGTGTTATCCAGAACCGGAGCGCACCTTCCCCCTGCTCAGCCGCGCTGCTGCAAGCGTTTTGCTGTCTCCTCTTTCTTTTTGGCACTCGGTGCTGGGGTGCCCCTGTTCAGAGCCCAGGCATGGGGTGGCCAGGCGCTGGCCCCGTGCTGTTCTGCCACCTCAGGAGGGCAACCCAAGCCATCCTCAGTGGCACCGCAAACTGTCACTTAAATTGGAGAGGTGTTTGTCAAATGATTTAAAAGCCATCACTGTGTGCCTGCATTTCTTGGGGGGATTTTTTGACAAAGCACGGGAGAGGTGTCTATCAGCTGAGTGGTCTGATTGAATGATAGCTCTTTTGTTCCAAGATATACTTGCAGCGCATACGTAGACTCCTGTCAGTTTTATTTTACTTGTATATATGAATTCTAGAGAAAACTTTATGAAGGCTACATCGTGTTTCTTAAGTGATTCTTCAAACCAGCCCCTGACTTACAAACGCTTGGTGAGAATGATGAGGGGATGTGCTGAGGTGTTGACACCTGCGTCAGCAGTTGGGAATGAAAGACCCGGAGCTCCATGTCCAGGGATGTGCAGCTCCCTGAGGGACAAACCTGGCCCAGAGAGCCTACAAGAGGGTACGTTGAGGGGGTTTATAGCTCTGCATTTGAATGCGTGTGTGTGATGCTGTATCTTCGACAACATATGCTGCCTGCATCTCTTATCGTTCCAGGACTTACTCAGACATCTGAATAACTTCCCACCTCTCGGCTGCAGGTTGATAGTGGTGCCCTTTGTGGACTCATGTGGGTAAATTCTCTATAGTACATAGTGTTGCTCTGCCTTTAACATGTATACATAACTGCTCAGATAAAATAAATTCATTGTACCTTGCTGCAGCTGTCAGTGAAAGGAAATTGTGTGTTTTTCCCTTGAGTGTTGGGATAGGTTTTTCCCAGTCTTTATTTGAAAGCCCTAGTAAGCATGCTACTTTTTAGATCGATCTCTCTCTTTATGGAGGAAAAATAACTTTCTGCTTTTCTTGTGTTCAGAATTATGCAAAGCAGTTGCTGAACATAAACATGCAACAGTAAATGCCATAGAAATGTACTCTACAAAGATTCCACTGTTAACCACACCAAAGAAAACAAAAATGCAAGGTTCTTCAAATCGATGTCACATGCAGGAAGTGACATTTAAATTCTTACTCATTTAAAATTAAGCCGTCTTACCATTTTCCTCTTTTAAAGTGTTTCCATTAGTTAAAGGGTTGTCTTGCAAACCTTCAAGAATAAGTTTTTCCATTTTTTTTTAAGAGGCTTGAACTATTGGGCTTTTTTAAGTTGATGGTATACATGTGAGTGTAACAGTTTAATGGGGACTGCGTACATTTAATTGGCTATTCGAGAACCTGTGTTGGAGGACTGACTTCAGAAGCACTAGGAAATGGTAGTCCCACTGCTTATCTTTACACTTCATAAGAAGCATTGTTTAATTCTTGGAAGAAGAGGGTGTTTCAGTCTTGCTCAGTTTTTTTCTTTGTTCTGGTTTGCTTTACTTCTCTTGATGTTTTTTCCTGGTCCCCTTCAGTGCTGGAATATAGTATTGAAACAACTGTGTGGTTTATGGCTTTTACTCCCAAGTTTTTCATTTTTTCATCATGGAGAAGCCTCATGTTGAGCCTCCAGTAAACAGATTTTCTTGAATCCAAACAAAAAGCAAGGGCTGCAACATGCAACGAGTTTTGGCTGTGAAATCAGGGTCAAAGCCACTTGCACACATCCAGTCCCGGTGGCGGTGAGCTTGGGCTTGCCCAAGGGTTGGTCTTCCCCACTGCTCCCAGCTATGCTCACATCCCAACAGCGAGTGATGCTCAGGGCTCCTCTGGATGGCAAGCTGAGCTGTCAGTCCCCTCTGCTATTCGAGTTGTCTGAACAAGCTTTTTCTCCTTCCTTTTTGAAGGAGCGTTGCTGGAGTAAACATCTGTCCTTCCTCTTCGTTTGAATCGCTGACCCTTTTGTGTGCTGGTTATGCTGTGGATTGAACACAACTGTCGATGCTTTTCTGAAGCATGAAAGGACAATGCGTTTGTTTCATTTCTCGGGCATCTGCCAGAAGTATTTGATAGCGTTGAAGTGTCCAGATGTTATCCCAATCACTTAAATTCTATACTTCAGCATTTCTCCATTGCTAGGGTTGAAAAAAAAAAAAAAAACACCTCACCAAATTTGAAGTATGAACCCTCTTTCAAATGAAATATAACATTTAATGTACTTTTAGCTGGTAAAATTATCACAGTTGCTAATTGGTATTATTTTTATCATTACTGTTGCATCTTCTTTATCAGAATATGTTTGTGTTCCTTTTATCTACTACTTCTTGACAACATCGTGGAAAAATAAGTCTTTATCTCCTGTGCATCTCCTGTATATTATTCTGTCAGCCAGAAGTCTCTCTTTGGTCTCAATTCTGGAAGTATTGGAAGATTTTAAAATACAGTCTATTAAGGAAAAAAAAATTAAAAGATACTCTGTTAAAAAAAGAAAAAAAAAAGCTAAAATCCTGTTAAATAATTAAGATGCTTTGGGCTTTATCAGGATTGACAGTGTTCTTGCCATAATATACATATGCAAAAACTGTAAGAAGTTTAATATTTTATAGCAAGGATAACTCCAAAACCTAAATCTGCTGCCTTGTTTCTATGGTAACAAATATTGAAATATGTCTAGCCAACACTGTAGGTCCCCCCCCATTTAATTTCGGTCTATGGGTTCTAGGAATTCATTAAAACTGAAGAATCCTTTTAAAATTGGTACGTTCTGTTGTAAAATTCCCTAAGATTAATGTTGAACATAACTTTAAATTTTAACATAAACATTTCTTTGAAAGAGATTGCTTAGCAAGTGAGGGATTAGAGTTATATTTCTAAGACTATATGCTCATTGATCTGGCCTTTTCGTTCTTCATTGGCAAGTTGACTTTTTTTTTTTCTGTGCATGCCTATACTTAAAAAAATGGAGTTTCAGTCTATGGATTCTGCTGAAAATATTAAAGGCTGTTTAACTGGAACGGTCTGGCTGGAAGACAACAACAGCAGGAAGTCAGCACCTGCAGGATTAAATTTAGTGGTCAGGACCTGTTGGCCAGAGCTACTTCTTGGGGATCCTGTCCTACTCTTAAGATAAAAATGATGACTTACGGAGAGCTTCAGCCTTCATTTCAATTAATTGCACTTAACTTTTTGTTTATTATAGAGTATTTTCTAGGTATCTGATTTAAGCCATTTTGTGTCTGACATCTTCTGGTTGTTTTTCTTTTGAGGGCAGCCCGGCAGTGTTGGGAAGTAATCTGAAGTGTTGGCTGTGAGTTTCCATTTCCCCAGTGGTAACTCAAACCACAAGCACCTAATCCCAGCAGTAAGAGAAAAATTTTGAGACTTTGAAGTGAAACATCAGGTTGATGCAACATTTTGCTTCTGGATGACTAGCCAGCATTAGATGCAGCTGGAAGCATAGAGACTTCCTCCCTCCGCCTGTGGGGACTCTGGTTTCTGCTGGGATGTAGTAAAGATAATGAGGCAACAGAAAGAAAATTTCAGAAACTGCAATTTGCTCTTAGCAGCTGTGTTTCAGGAGCCCATGGTTATGGGCTAAATGCGTGTTTTCTCATAGGGCTAATAGCATCCAACCTTTTTTCCTTGGAGAGACTTACAGCTGGAGACGTGGAAATCAGACCCAGCAACCTTAACTGATGCCTCAAAGGGCAGGGAGGTGCAGCTGGAACCAGTAACTGAAGCAGTCAATAAAAGCAGAAGGTGGTGTTCAGAAAAAGTGCTGTTCATTCATTTGTATCCTCCTGGTGCAATAAGGAAGCAAGTGTGATATTTAATGGGCAAAGGATTTTCTCCACAGTCCTGTGCAGGAATGAGTGATTTCAGTGCAGAGCTCGAGGCTGGCGTAGGCAGCGCTTCACTCTGAGAGCCAGAAGATTTGGCAGTTCTGCTCCTCAGACAGAGCTAGGCTGAAAGAAGGGGCAGAGTATGTGCACAAGTAAATGTCAAAACAAAACAACAGGCATAAATATATTCAATGGGACTGTGAGCAAAATATCCTGTCACCTCACAAGCCCTGGGGAAATCTCCAAAACCTCCTTTTACAATTGGAAATGTAGAAAAAGAATTGAAGCAGCGTTCAGTGAAGGAGTTGCTTTGCGTTGGATATGGGAGGCTTGCGAGATCCCAGCCCTCAGCTTGCTTCACCTGTGTATGTGTTTACTTGTCCCTGGCCTGAGATACTCCTTTTTCTTTCACACGCATCCTGTGGCGTTCTTTGAAGCAGCATATGTTGTGGAAATAGGAGCTGCAGAGTCACCAACAAGAAGGTTATCAAAGTCTCTCTCCGTTTTAGGTGATAGGTATCACCGTGCTGTCTGAGAGCTCTTGTGAGTGTGCGCTCTTGCGGTATGAGGGTGCCTCCAGCAGCGCCCGGGCTTCTCATCCCAGGAGGTGTGTGGCTGATGGAGGACTCTTCCCTTCACACACCCCCACGCCACGCAGTCAAGGACAGCGATGTCCACTCTCGGCAACTTCATCCCAAGTCCATGGAAAGATGACTTCTCTCTGCAATGAGCTTCACCCAAGAGGTCAATATAAATGACATTTTTCTTCTGGGCTGCTTGCTTTTTTTCTTTTTTTTTTTTTCTTTTTTCTTTTTGTGATGACTTTTCCTTTTTTTTTTTTTTTTTTTTTTTAAATAAGAAAAGCAAACAACTTCCAGTTTTATAAATACAAGATGAAACTTGGCTTTTCAGGACAGAGATGTGAAGTCTCTATGCATTTGTTGAGTGCCTAGTGCAGGGAGGGTAGTGGCTGAGACCCCTGGGAACTGATGTGAAAGCATTTTTTTTTACTTTTTTTTTTTTTTAAATCCAAACACAAATTCTGAGAAAAAAAATTCAGATGAAACTGATGCAAGACTCACTACAAACAACTGAAAAAATTTTACTCTTTCATTTCTTGGGTTGAATGTGGAACTTGGTGAAACCACAGATATGCTCCAGCCTAAACTTTTTTTCTTTAAAATAATCCATTTTTCTTAAATAGGTACAAGAATATATGTAATGAAATGAGTTCTGTTTTGAGGCTTTCTCACACCATACCAGTGGACTTGTCAAATTTATTTTCTGGAAAAGTGAGCAGGATTGAGAGCAGGATTATACGTATGCATGAAAGCTGTGAATATCCCTGTTCCATTAGGCTTGTAATCTTTCGCAGGCAGAGCAAGCCTGCTCGCTACAGCACGGCCCGTTGGTAGCCGTCAGGAAGATTCCACGATGGACAAATGTGTCCACACCAGTTTTTCCACCTTACTTTAAAAACATCTGGTATATATCAGGGTCCTACACACCCTTTTCGACTCTTGGAGCTGTGAAATGAAAAAGCAACTTGTATTCTTCTGTGATCAGCTCTCACATTCTCATGTGGTGTGTGTGCAATGAGACGCATCAAATTAATACTTTGACTCGCTCTTACAGTTTGAAAAATATTTGCCGTCGGGTTTAGATGAATTGCTTAGTAAAATCCTGCAGAGAGTGAGCTTGAGCTGAGGGGAAGCACACGTGAGAGGTGAGATGCCAGCGGTTACATGGTCTGCTCGGTGCAAGACAAAGGCAGAGTTGAAGCCACGATTGCTGCTATTAACCTTTGCGGCGTTCGCGCAGAACAGGAGTCGGCATTTTTTGCAGAGCGAACGTCGGTATTCCCTTAACATAAGCAATCCTGTAGGAAGATGCATACCAGACGATTAAAAATGAATAGGCAACATGAGTGCACACAGAGAAAATCTGCTTTGATACGTGAGCGTTTGTTTCCTGCAGGAGTTATATAGCCCCTTGCAAGAGGAGAAACAAGGATTTATAGAACTGTATTTGTTTTAAATCTCTCTGAGTGCTTAGTGCCATCCTGATAGCGGGGGGAAATTTTTTTGTGATAGCTTTTTTGGAGACCTACAGTTTGGAAGAGAAGATGGATGGTACAACTCCGTAAGGACTTTTATGTGATATTCCCAACGAAAATGTTACCGAGAGCCAGTCTCCCTGCCCCATTTCCCTGCTGATGAAAAATTCGGTTTCTTATATTTGAGTCCTCTGGAGGCAAAATTTCGAGAGGTCAAGGGTGGCTCTGTTGCAGCTTCTTTTCTGTCCTCAGTTCCCTAGTCTTACGGCAGAGTGTTTTTCTCTATAGGTACTTCTGCCATGCTGGTTAAAGACAGAAAATATTTAGCTTAACCCTGAGGCAGCTCAAACCTTGTACTGGTTTAATTAAAAAATAGTGCTATGCCCTCCACAGCAGCAGAGCGTTGTTTGGGAGGGGAGCGAAGGGAGGAGCACTGTGCACTCATCCTGCCTGCGAAGATCCCTGCTGTCAGCGGGAGATCCCTGCGCGGAGGGGGAGCGGGTACCGGCTCCCAAATCTGCCGCACAGCTCCCCAAGCTGGATTTTGCCTGCAGCGCTCTGTTTATAAGGGAGCCGTTCCACCGCCAGGGTGTTTTATTTTCTGAAGTTGTTTCAACCCCCTTTTCCATCCTGGGGGGAGAAAAAAAAAAGGCTGTTTAGAAGAGGGGCTAGGTAACAAAGCTATGCATTTCTCCTCCATGTTATGTACGTCGTACAAGTTAAAAGGTTCATTCTGCCTTTCATCTTGAGGACTGTTTTCTGCAGATATTTCCTAACTTTTCCCATGACGTTTTCGCCTGGTTCTTCAGAAGGTTGTACGAACTGAAAGAGACTATTGTTTCCGCAAGAGCACAAGCATGTGCACATCGGCTAATCTGGCTGGTACAGGATTTTAGGAGTGGGTGTTGGACTGAGGAACAGGATTGGGATGTGTGCAGCTACATATTCTTGCCAACGGCCTGCTTTCTTATTCTGTAAATAATATCTCATTTCACTTTCTAGGTTTGCCATTTGTGTTTCTCCAAAAGTTGAACTCCGGTACCATGAGAAATAAACAAGGAAATGGCGTACAGGAAGATTGCAAAAGCTTTGGCTAGCAGAGATTGGAAACCTGGTTTGGTTTTCAGTCCTGTGCCTGGATAGGTATCAGCTACCTGGTTGTGTGGAGACTCTGCATTTATTTTTCACAAACATCGTAGGTTTAAAATTGCTACTTCATTGTCTTTCTTGCTTTCTCCTTCCCCACATTTGGGTTTTCATTTGTGAAGTACACGATAGGCAAAGAAGTACTTTTTAGCTTGGTGTTCAGGAGGCACGCTTTGGCAACCGAGATGCGTTTGCCAGCTATTAAGACACTGCAATCTGAGCCTTGCATTGACAATAAACTTTTTGCAGAGTAGTTTGCATACATCATATGATATGGCTTTTTGGGTTTTGTTTGTTTTTTTTTTTCAATTGGATGGTATCACCGAGGAGCAAAGAAACCACCGGTGGTTGGTTCTGTTTTACACCCAGGATCTTCTTGGATGCAACCTCGCTGCAGATTTGTTTCCCCTTTCGGGAGCGTTACCTAGAAGATGGTGCTGGGATAGCTCCAGCTGCCTGGTGGTGACCCAGATCTCTGCTGGCGATGAGATCTCATCTCCGCTGGGCACAGAGCGAGAACAGCAGTTGCGTTTTTGACTGATGATCCGCAGGCATGTTCCCATACGGTGTTTCCAGGCTCGTCAGCAGCCTTGCAGTGCCTTGGCTATTGCTGCTGACGTGCCCGTGTCTGGCGGCAAAAGGCGGGGTTTTCTTCCACGGTCTGGTTTCATGTAGGTCTCGTAAGAGGGTGTGAGGCAACTCCAGGGTGTTTTTACATACTATTTTGTGTATGTGTGAGACAGCACAAAAGCCCTTGGATTTTTTTTTGCAGCAACAACATTGTATAACTGACAATTTTTTGTATCTCCATTTTCATACAGTTTCCTTGCTTGGTCGGGAATAGTTGCTGCTTGTGAATGACTCCTTGGAACTAGAGTATGCAGGCTGGGAAGGCTGCGACTTGCTGAGAGAATTGATGAGGATTGATACTGTGGTTTGCTGATGGATTTTGTCTGTCTGAGATGCTTTTTGATGGATGCACAGGAATTCCCAGGTGTTGATAAAAGCACTTGACCATGGCCAATTTTGTAAGAGGATAGGGAAGAGAGATTTTGAAGTGAGGAGGAGTCGGGGGTTTGTCTGGTTCCTTTTCATCTACGGGCTATCTTATTTAGCAAAGAGCTTACAGCCTCACCCATAGTCACATGTGTTTTTAGCACCTTGGAACCAAACTGCTGTGTTGGCTATCCTTGAACGGTTTTTCTGATGCTTGCATGGGACACAACATGGGTCAGCTACCTTGCTTCACAGACCACCTCGCTGCTCGCCCAGGTGATGTTTCTGACTTTGCACCTCCTTTTCAGCAGCTCATGGGTACAGTATAGAGCACTGGAACCAGTCTGTGAAGCTGCCTTTTCCTATCCAAGACTCCTTTTGTGTTAGGCAGAGTCCTGGTTGCTATAGCCAGGGATATTTGAGGCATGTTTTTGCTGACAGTTTTCTGTCCTGCACTCCTGAGGATTGGATATAGGGCACTTTGGAGGGTTCCTCATTCTGCCTTTCATCTCGAGGCAGTGGAACTCCCTATTTACAGTCAGCGAATTCATTAGAGCCCTAAATTATTTACCTTAAAGAACTCAAGCCCTGAATTATTTACCTTTAAGGTCTGTCTTCCTGTGTTGTGCATTTGGTTGACTGTAGACCCGTGCTCTGTTATAAGCTATGAATGTCTAAGGCAGCATAGTATCTAGGGCAGTTTTAGCTATTTGCTGCTAGTTATATTTTCATACACAAATACATTACAATATTATAACTAAGGTCAGAGTGCGACTCAGTGAGATATAAAAAGGATTTGTGCAGCCCTAATTTTAAGTCTTGTGAATGCATGGACAGTTTTCGATCAATGTGATGGCACCCTGCTCTTTCCTCGAGTCCCCTGCCTAGTGCTGAGCGTGCAGCTGTAGCTGCAAGCCCTGGGCAAACGCCCTATTCAGCATCTTGTTTTTTCCCTGCTGTTCCGTGCTTGGCACCGGGCTTTTATTTATGGCACACTACTCAAATCCTACTGAAGAAGTTTATCATTTCCTCATGAACTTTTTCTGTTTATCAGTGTCAGGCTTGAGGGTTTGACAAATGATTTGGGAAGCGTTGCCACTTCTTTACAGGACAAGAGTTAAAACAGGAGGACAAAGGATCTTGAGGATCTCACAGCCTTGCCGCTGAGACGTCTCCATACTACATAGTATTTCATGTACTGGAAATACGGTTCCCTTTTGCTGCGAGTGTTCATTAGTTTTGCTTGAGAGAAACCAAGGTTTCAGGTTGGTTAGGAACTCGCCATTAATGGCCACTTGGGAAATGCTGGGTTTAAATGACTGGAGCGGCGCTGCATCAGAGCTGCGTGGCAGCTCTCCAAGGCACGGCTCATCTGCCTGAGCGCTGAGAGGGGTGGCAGGGAGCGGCAGAGTGGCTGCCGTCTTCGCTGCCAACAACTGCCAGAGGTGTCCTGCGCTTATCCCATAGCCTTGATGCACAGCTCAGGTACGTCCCATGTGCTGAGTGCGGCAGGGGATGAGGGTGAAGGGAGCCGCTGCGGGCAGTGCTCGCCTGCCACGTTTCCCTCCCTTTTTAGTGCTTCAACTTGTCAGTGCTCCCTCTTGCAACGTAGCTTTGGTGCACCAAAGAAGAAAGACAGGACGCAAACAAGTGGCAAACAGCATCCACTGGCATCATAAAGGCTTGAACATGATTCGTGGGCAGTGCTGCAGCTGCACAGCCACTGTGCAGCGCTCCGTGCCTAACCGGGTTGTTGCTACCTCCAATTTTCCATCTCCGTTAAGTGAAATTTCTTGTTCTGACATGTTTTTCCCCTCCCTCCCCTGGCTCAGCTCTTGGCTGCTCTCTGTTGAGCGTAGATGGCTCCGTGCTGCCGGACCTGCAGCAGGGAGGTCACCTGGAGCAGGGGAGAGCGTTGATCCCTGTCCTTGCTCGGGAGGTGGCCCTGCCCGGTCGGGAGGAGATGCCAGAGGCAAAGGCCACCTGTCTCCTCCTCAGCCTTGAACTAGACCATGCTCTTTGCTTCGTGTGGCAGCTGGCTAGTCCCAGGCTTGAACTCTCTGTTCCTGAGGTTGCCAGAGTTTGTTGAGTCTTTCCAGCCACTTTTTCAGGAATGGCTCAATCAGACCACTGCAACCGAAACCTTGCAACAGAAGTTTCTGGCAGACATCCACGTCGACAATGGACAGAGTATGCCAAATGCCCAAGCCCTGACATCGCAGGAAGGGTATCACAGCCATGTTCCCCACCCCGTGCTGCGTGGTCGTGTTTACTTCGTGTGCCCTTGTGGAGGATCACGTACAGATGGTTGAGTTGCACCTAAGTGAAGCGTTTTGTTTGCTTTCAGGGAAAGAGATGAAATACTGACTTTAATGTCATTTCCAGTACTGAAAATCCAGTTGCATTTTTTTCTTTACTTATGATGTGTCTTCTGGCCTTTCAGAGAGGCTGGTGGCGTTTTTCGAGGTTGTAACTTCAGTTGGGTTTCTACCATATGGGCTTTTTTCTTCCTTACTTAAGTGTGGAAATTTCTTATATGAAGTGTACATTTTGGTTCACTGGTGTATTGGCAGGAGAATTTGACACTGAATCTTAAAGCTACTAATACGTGAAGTGAGGAGTAAACACAGGCACTAAAAGACCCTTTCGAGAATTTTAAGTGGAGTCACTACTTAAATAATGTTGTAGGTGCAGAGTTCAGGGAAACTGTACGATTAAGTAATTTACTGTCAATGTAATTTTGCAAGTATTATTTTTACATTGCTGCTGTGGTTATTAGTAGCATGTATTTACTGTTGAAACTGAAAGAAACTCAAGCAGCACTCTCTTCCCCCGTATTTCTGCTTTTGGTGGCACTGAGTACCTGCTTGGCATTGGTCCCAGCGCTGCCGAGCAGGATGCCCCAGGGAGAGGGCAGAGGATTTGGGCGCAGGAGAGGTTCGTTCTCCTGCACAGCTCTACAAGTGATGGGCTGTGGTACCTCGGCCGCCCCTCCAAATTGTTCTCTGTCACTTCTGTTTGGTCAATGAACAATTTTGGGGGAAAGACTTTTACTTGTTTAATATCTTTATGACACGTGGCAGGGAAAAAAAAAAAAAAAAAGACCTAAATATCTACTGGGAGAGCCAACTGCTGTAATGGAAATAATAGATAATCACGTGCAGTTAATCAGTTTTCTGTTTTGTGTTGTTTTTTCACACAGAGCCATGAGGCAAGAGAGAAGTTTTTAAAAACAAAAATGTGATTGCGAAAACATCATTGTTGGCAGGAGGACTCGGTGGATTCAGGTAATAATGTGACACCACTTTTTATTATGCTTTAAAAACTGGCAGGGTTTCAAGCTGATGGTGGCCATTTGTCAGGGACTGGGGAGTAGAGGAAGGTGACAAGGTATAACAAGACCCAGTGGGTGGCTGTTAAATTAATTCGGACCAGGCAAGAGGGTGTGAGTGTTCCCACAGCACGGGCGACTGCTGGATAGGACAACGTTGCTGGGGCTGCGGGAGCTTCCTTCCTTATGTCAGGCTGTTAAATCTGAGGCTGTTCTTTTTTTGGGGTTTTTTTAATGGGTTTTTTTACCCTAAGAGATTCTCTAATTCAACCTCTTACAGCTGCATCGATGTAGGCGGGGAAGCTCCATGCCTGTTTTATGGAAGAAGGTCAAATGATTAGCTGTCCCTTCAGACTGCACAACTCTGAATCTATTAATATTTCCCTTGAATTCCCCCTTTTGAAAGATTTCTGGATCAGAGATCATTATCTGCTAAAAGACCCAGACCTAGACCTTTGCTGCTTTAGAGGACTACCGCTGGTTATTTTCTGTGTGTGAATGAAGACAATTTCTTGTTGCATAGCTGTAGGAAACCTAATGTGTGATGTTTAAGCACACTACTAATATGTTTGCAACAATCTTATCTTAAAATAATGGACTGTAACATATTTAGATCCTATTTAGTAGGAAGTGTACATTTCTAGCTAAAATGCATCTCTCGTGTTTTTAATCATTTTAATTATTTCCCTCACTGAGGGGGAGTGGAAGATGAAGAGGGGGGAGTTTACAGTGCTAATTGCACTTCACGTTCATAATTGGGGCCAGATCCTACCCTCAAACTTCTTAGGCAATCCCAGTGAAGTCATCAGGCTTTTCACAAGCATATGGGTTTTCCCCACATGTATTTTATTCCAGGATAAGGGCTTACAGCACGCTTTTTCGTGAACTGATTTCTCAGACATATGAGGAGGTTCAGAAAACATGCATCTTTTTCAATGTAGCTTCTTGGTTTCCAGCACCGATTGGAGAGGTTCTGCAGTATTTTATCGAGAAGCAGATCAGCAGAGCTAGTTGCCTTTGACTGAGCTGTTTTTAACCGGCGAGTCCTTTGCGTTTTCTTTGTTAGGTGCTAGGTGGGAAAAACGCAGTTGTGGCTTTGCATTGCTATAGTCATGACCAAGGGGGACGTTTAAATAGCTTGTGAATGGATGTGGATTTGATATTTCCTAGAGCCAGCTTCTTTTTAATATTAATTGCATACTCCAGGAAGATAGTTGCTGTATCAACATTGGTATAATGACACATTATTAAAAAATCAATATCCAGTCATAGAAGCGAGTCCTGGTGTAAGCAGTTGGGTGCTTACAGCTGCGATTTGTATGTATTTGCAAATGTAATGGGCTTTTTTTTCTTGTAGCACTGGTAACTTGGATAAACACTGTATGTGTGACTCATTGCAGAGTATAAACTTATTTTAAAGGAGCAAGTGTGGGATTTGCTGAATATCCTATTGCTTGCATCCCTGAATACTTGCATTAGGTCATGATTAATCTTGAATTGGCCAACCTGAGAGGAAAATTACTGCTGATCTCCCGTAGGTGACTTCAGAAATAAACAGAAGGATGGAAGTGCTTTAAAAACATAAATAGTAGTTAGAATTCATAAAGTCATCAAGCAAACATATGGTACAAGGTCTTCTAAAATATAACACTTGAAAGCTTTTTTTGTAGTTTCAGAAAGAGCTTGTTTAGTTATCACAGGAAAAGTAAATATTTTCATTCCTTTTTCTTCTCTCTCTCATTCCATTTGTCTTTCTTTTTCTCTCCTTTTTCCTTTTTTCCTTTTTTCCCCCAGAATCTTCTTAATTTGGTGGGATGGGGAACCAACACCCAATGTGCCTAGAAAGCCCTGTTTGGGGGCAGGAGATAACACTGCTAATTGTCCTCCTGTTGTTAGGTTCATTCTTGAAGTCCTTCTGCAGTGTCAGGATGGAGTTGATGTAATGCAAACTGAACGCTCCCTGTGCGCCTGTGTGTGTAAGTGAGATGCAATGGGCACTGCAGCAGCTCCTGGACCGGTCAAGAACACGCCCATTTTTTAATGTGGTACCCCAAGCATCGACGCTGAGGGATGCGATCTGTGTGTGTGTGTGTGTGTGTGTGTGTGTGTGCAGGGTGTGAGCTCACAGGGGGTGGCACGCCTCAGCATCCCTGTTCTTCTGCCGCATCCTTGGTGGGGCGGCCACGGTCCCCAGTGCTTGGAGCATCGTAGCGGGGAGGCGAGGCTGCTGCCTGAAAGGGGGAGAAGGAGGAAGACGGGGAGCAGAGGAGTGGGGGGCCAGGCGGGGAGGGGGAGCTGGGGAGGAAGACACAGCTCTGGAGGGAAATACTCTGTGCTTTGCAGTTGCTTGTGTGGATAGAAACCAGATGGTGCGCTGGAACACCCGCTCGCTCGGGCGGCAGCAGAGCCAAACATATGGTTAATGGTTAGGAGAAAGAGCTTTGCGAGCCAGGGCTTTGCTGACTGCCTTGCATTACAGATTGTTGCAGTGTGTCATTACATTGCCAAACTAAGTGCTTAATACCCGCTGCGGGCGCTGGGCAGGCATTTGCAGGGAGGATGCTGAGGCTCCTCGGGCAGGGCGGGAGACTGACATCACGTGCGTCCCCCGCCACACCCCCCCACGCCCCCTTTCCCCACTGGAAACGCCGTAAATCTCCCCTTTTACAAGCTCAAAACCTACAGCAGGCGGTTTTCCCATTCTGTGTGTCTTTAATCCGTTTATTTCCAACAGCGTATGCTTGGTTTTGCCCTTTTTTTTCACCCTTTTTTTTTTTTTTTTTGGGTCCCCAAGCAGCCAAGTTCACCTAGGCTGCAGCACCGCACTCACACGCCCGGCATCCGAAGTTCCTGCTCTGGGAGCTTTAGGCGACACCAGGCCCATGTTATCTAAGGAACTGCTGAGCTCATTCATCTCCTTTTCACGGCCCGCTTCCTTTTATTTTTAGCCAAATCCGTCAGGCCTGACAGGCGGGTAATTTGAGCCAGAGAAAGGGCAAAGCTCCAGGTCCTTTCCACAAAGCAATTCTTCTCCTCCCTCCTGGGAAGGCTCCAAACTTGGCCTGCTCCAGGCAGATGGATTTGTTGAGTCATGTGAGATCATTTACACAAAAACACAGCGAGGCAGTGAAAAGGAGAAAAAAAAAAAAAAAAAAAAAAAAAGAAAAGAAAAAAAGGTGGGGGGGAAGGGGTGGGAGAGTGTGCACTGCCGGGGCTGCTGCGAGCGTAGGAAATGTGCTGCGAGGCAGCTAGACAGAGGAATGCAGCAGATTCATTCTTGTATAAGGTAATGTCTCGTTTACAGTGCAGGGTGGAGCCAGCGCAGAGGAGAAATCACTCGAAAACAGATTACTCATTTAAAACAAAAATTCTCCTTAAAATAAATAATAATAAAAAAAACGACAAACCAACCAACAAGCAAGCCGCGTGCATGGGCGCGCAACAAAGGCGGCATTGTTGACAGCACCGGATTACAGTAGCGGTAAACTCCGGGCTGGGAGGTTGCTGGAAAATGAGTTTGCTCCGTGATGCAACCGGAGTTTGCTTTGTCTGGCCGCCAGCGTGAGTGGGGCGGTGGGGACGGGGAGCCCGGCGGCAGCAGCACGCGCTTCGCTCCGGCCAGGGATGGTTTCAGGCGGTGGGGAGGGATGGAGGGAGCGATGCAGGGTCCTGAGCGGGCAAGCTGTACTGGGGCATCGTTAACAGTGAAAATGGGGGTGCGTGTGCATGGACGGGGCGGGGGAGAGCCTCTTGTTTTGGTTTTGAACTGGTTATGGCATGATCTTCATTATATCAGGGAGTAAATTACGTTTATTCAGTTGAATGTTGCTTTTGTTACCGTTTGCAACCTAAGCTAACCCCAGCGTGTTGGTTTTGTTGTTTTTTTAAGTGGGTGGTAAGAGACAACATCAAACTTAGGGCTTTTTAAATCTTGATGCATCCTGGAGAATTAGGTTGGGTTAATTTATGCAGTGTTCTAACGAGATGCGTTCAAACCTTTAAATAGACATGGACCGTATTTAAATATTGTTAGTATAACTTCCAGTTACTCCAGATTTCTTAGCAAGGCAGTATCTGAATATTAGTGTTTTGTCCTGATGATGATTAAAAATCAGAGTAGGAACAGAAACTGGAACTGGAAATTGGTGGAAAACGTGCAATCAAACAAGTCCAATGCAACACATATCATTAAATTCTCAGCTGGAGTCAAGGAACTTGTGGGAGCATGTAAACATGGGTTTGTATTTTAACTTGACCCTTTCTCCCGCTGAGCAGCATCTTCTGCAGACTCCACAGCGGTATCTGCTGAGGTGCTTTCTTCTGGGGAGGGGATGGTTTGTCTGGAGCCTGCCTCCCTCTGCTTGACCTTGTCTTCCCTTTTTTTTCCCTCCCGCTTCTTTTTTACACTTTTGTGTGGAAGACGGCTGGCTTTCCCAGCCCGCTTGCCTTGCCGGGCTGTGCTGCTGAGCTCATTCGGTGTGGGGAGAGCCTTCACTTCTCACACTTAACAGTTTTCTCGCTTTGTGGAAACCTTTTGTCTTCTTTGTCTCTTGATCAGGCCACCTCGTTAATTATGTTGAAGGAGCACTTGGCAGCACCCTGAGTCCCGGCTGGGGTCCTGCACTGCACGAACCCGTGACGGGGTCCCTGCCCCTCAGCTTGCAGCTGATGTCCGGGGTGAGGATTAGCAGGGGGATAAGAGTATAAGGATGGGAAGTATGGCCAGGCTTGGGACCTAGACCGTGCAATAAGCTGTGGCTGTGGCACAGCAGCTTTTAACGAGGAATGACTGTAGATTGCTCTGAGATCCTCGGAAAGGTCTCAGAGAAGGACAGAGTTGTTATTTATTCTGTTTGCATAGTTACTGTAACTTTCTTTCCCCTACCTAATTATCCTACATTTTCTGTTGCTGTGAGCAACATTTCCCGTAGTTACCCAGAGCTGCAATTCCAGTTAAATTCTCACTTTATAAAGCTAATCTCCCAGCAGTGGCTGTGGGATTTCCAAAAGAAAAGACGTTTGTGAGGAGCCAAGGTTTTTGATTTTTGTCTTAGTGGACAATTCTGCATAACACCTCTGTTAAATATTCACGTTCATTATTGGTTGAGAGCTCAATAGCTTCATCTCTATTTATGGCACTTAGAAGACTTGTAGTTTTTTTAATTCCCCTGCAGAGCGCCCCACTCTGCAATATCTCCTTTTTCCGCTTTGAAGATGCCGCATGTGTTGCTTTTTGCATCTTTACGTCGGACAAGCAGCCCGACTAGACAGATTTCAGGAACTGTTCATGACCTGACTATCGGGAAAATCAGCCTTGCTCTTCCTTCCCCCTCTTTCACAGCCGCTCAACTTCCTCCCCTTCTTCTAAAAGTGTGTTGTCTATAAGATGCTATCAGCCCTGTAATTCTTTTATCTTGCTTCTCCTATCGTTTCCATTATTCTGCTCCTACTGCCTCTTCCTCTATCTCACGATTAGACCAGAAATTTCTCTGCTGCTGGCATCTTCCCTCCTCGCACGTACTGTGGCACTGCCTCCTTTGGGATCTGAGGAAGGATGAGTTTGGAGTTCGTACGTGTTGTGTCATGTCCCGCGTTTGGCTTCAGTTTGCACCAGTAGAGGGTATTGGTGGTGGTAATTTTTTTTTTCATTGACACCTTAAGCAACCAACTCTCTCTCCACCTAGGTTGGAGGATGAGCAGGAGGTCCTCAGTGCCTCTCTCATCAAGGCAACAGAGCCACCTTGGTGAGGGAGGCACTGAGGACCTCCTGCTGAGGTTGCTCAACCTCCTGCTGACGTTGCTCTTTCCAAAGTGATGTAACCCGTAGCCAGGGGTTTGCACGCTTTCCTCTAGGTGCGAGAACACTATGTTTCCTTCCAAAGACCTTATTCTGTGCCCGAATTGTATGTCCTTCCTCGATCTGAAGTTGTGCCAAGGAGAGATGCTCTGGAAGCGAGGTAACCCTCTGCTTTTGAGCTCAAATTATCTTGCTTCACAGGATCTGATAGCAATTCCCTCCCACAGAAAACTTGGGCAAACTTTATAATTCTCTGCAGTGATATCTAAGATGAGCAGGGTGGTGACCTCCCCGTATCGCAAACGTTCATTTATGGGACTTATGAAATAACCTCAAAATAAATAAATCTCTAGCCTGACAGCTTCCCCCTTACAGAAGAAGTTACGGTGTAGTGGTGGCAATTTCTTCTTCTTCATGTATGCATCTACACGGCATCCCAGGGCAGAGGCGAGATTTGTTCTAAACAGATTAATCTAAATTTCCATGGAGCTTTTTAAGGCATTAAATCTATGTAAAGTTTTCTCATCCAGCAATGAACTGGTGCAGTGGTGAAGTGCAGGACTGTTTGTAATGTATTCGGAAACATAGCTGTTTTCTGGGTGCGGCCAAATCCCATTAACTGTGATTTCCCTGCTTCCTTTTTCCTCCTGTCGAGCCTTCTGGATAGTGGCTTCTCATAACAGCTTGTTTGGAGAATCTGCTCCGAATATCTCTCAGCCGCTCCGCTCCTCTCAAAGCAAGGGAAACTCTGGGAGCAGCTTATCACCTGCTCATCGGCTGACTTCCATTTCTACTAGAAAGTCTCCATCGGCCGTAGACCAAACAAGCTTAAATCTTTTTCCCTTCCATTCGGTGGAGCGCAGCAGAGGTAGAAGTCCTTTTGGAGATTAAACTTTGCCTGTTGGTTTAGTGAGACATCAATCCAGACAGCACAGCATGTATAAAATTGGCTTCTTTAGTTCCCTTGGAGCATCCTTTAGGGATCCTTAAGAGTTGTCTGAGAACTTCTAGCAAGGATGTGCGAGCACCCTCTGACACTGCCCTTGCAGCAGCAGGTTTTTCAAGTTTGTGTTAAAAAATATCAAGTTGTTTTAAGGCCCTGTTCAATTCATTACCTTTTCACTGATGGTTCCTGTAGTGTTACTAGCTGCTAACATGATCCTTTAGGTATTTGCCTTGATTCTGTTATAAATTAAATTGGAGTTGGCAAAAGCTGCTTCTGATCACATGCTGTAAAAAGATCTTTTTTTACCTGTTTGCAACCTTTGTGCAATTAATGGGAACATACTGTTGCTCCCTGATAAATTCGTTCATGTTTAATAGATATTTGTGGGCCATATTTGGCTTTAAGTGGATGTATCACAGCCCTTGAGGCATTTTGGTGGCTAAATAGGTGAGATTAGACACACCAGTTACTCATGCCAGTTGTTTTCCTGTGTCCATAACAAACTGCATGTTACACAAATGTTTTTAGTTATAGCCTTGTCAGATTTGTTTAAGGAAAAGAGATGTCCTCATTTTTCAGAGATATTTATCTGTGAGTAAGTGGACTTATATTAATGTTTTTTTCTCAGTTGATCAAATTCTAAGTGCTAAGATGAAAGGCCCACTGTTACTTGCAAAAGTAAGACTTTTTTGCAGGAGTAGATTTATCTTCTACATCTGCTTCTCTAATTGCAGCCTGTAAAGACCCTAAAGAGTCCTGCTAGTCAACGGTTTCCTTACTGCCACCAGTGAAAAATCAGATTTAAAATGCATTTAACTGATGCTCGGTTCCACATTTAATACCTCTTGATTACTATGGTCACAGCATAAATAAATACATTTGATAGCTTACTTGATCATGCAGATGTTGAATGTCTTTCTCCTTCATCAGAATACTCCTTTTATCTAGGATATCTGCTGTCATAAGCCCCAAGCTGTTGATTAGGTAAAAGGGAATGCCATATATGGGAAAATAAACCAGCAGCCGCAACTTCTTACTAAAAAATAATGAGATTTCTTTTAGCAACTTCAGCTTGGTGTTTTCTGTTTGAATACTTTCTCGAAATTAATAATAAAATACTAAAAAATAAAGTTGTCATGCCTTCTGGGAGGATGGCATAAATAATTAACATGGGATATCTGCCCACTCGTTTTTGGGTTGATTGCTTATTGGCTTCCATGTAGTACCATGAATGGGTTTGAAGCCCCTGCGGTGGACTTGGACTGTGCCGGACCAGCTCAGACTTGTTGCTGCCCTTCTTGATGCCATTCACTGTGATTAACGGTGTCTGGATGGGTGGCAGAACCCAGACGGTTATGACAAACTAATTTTCTTCTCCTTGGATGCGCCACTTGGGCACAAGCGTCAGTGAAGCCCCTTCTGCAGCCAGTGAGGTTGGAGGCAGCAGGACCACATGCTGTTCCCAGGGAGGACGTCTCGCGTGGGTAGCACTGCACTGCCGAGGGTATGCATGGCACAGCCAGACTCGCTCAGCTGTGCTTTTTGAGAGCGAGAGGTTAAAAGGACAAAGGTAAACCACGGTCTGAAGCAGACTGTTGCATCTGGCGGGTCTGTTCTTGGGTGACGCTCATTTGGTTATGCAGCTCAAGTGCAGCAAGTGTTTCACCCCTGCCCACGGGCTGACAGTCACACGCCCAATGGGAAGTTATTTTTCTGCTGGGTTTTGCCCCTTGTGAGTGTTGTCATCGGAAATAACATCAAATAAAGGGACGGAGGTTTATGGGGCATCATGGCCTGTTCACCATTTAAAATAAATCTTCTGTGATTAATTCTCTGTGGGGCAAAGGGGGAGAGGAGTTCGTGCCCTAAACTCTGGGGAATTTTTAGTATTGAATGCTAATTTTAACCCTGAAGCATCAGTGAGTTAAATAGAGCTCAAAGTGCTGCATTTAGCCTTCATCAGGAAACGTTGGATAGCATCGCTGGAGGAGTTGTGACAGCAGGGAGTTCCCACATGCATGCAGTGGTACTTCTAGAAGAACTAAAGGTTGGTATTTCCAAACAGGAGTGGAGATGGGCACGAGTTGGTGACACATATTTTGATTTTCAGTACAGTAGGTGGCAGGAGAGACAAGGCGACAGCTTGGCTGAGGTGGCTGCTTGTCCACGTGCCGCAATAACAAATGAAGGCTGTACCACATCTACACCCAGTACACTGGGAAAAAAGTGACATCACATTGTCAGGTGCTTTTGTGAGGTCTGTCATCTGTGTGATAAACACGACATAAGAAGATGGGAATGTTAGACGCATGTATTGCAATGCCCATGTTAAATGCCACACTGTGCACTGTGGCTTCTGTTTCTATGATGTCTTCTGGTAGGTTTCAGGGAGTAAAGGTTTCATGGCAGCCTAAGCCAGTCCCAGTTACGGCTGTTCATCCTCCTTCTCTTCCCACGGTGTCCTTGGCCAGGACTTCCCTCCCTTCCCTCTTGCATCTGCTTTGGTGCTTACGAGGCTGTACCATGAGCTGCTTGATGGGGTGAATCCAGCCAACAGCTAACTAAACTAAAGATATGGTTGGATTTTGGGTAACTCAACAGAACCATCTCACCTCGTGCTCCTGAAACTATGGTTGAGGCAAAGGAGCAAGTGATAGGAAAAAGGGACTGACGGCTTCAGGCTGTGGTAGAGCTGCACCCTTGATCTACCACCCTATCAAACTGGATGGAAGAGGTGCTTCTTTAATGGATAGCGAAGTAGATGCTGGAGACTTTTCTAAGCCAACATCTGATATTCTTGGACTTCTGATCTGCAGTGGGATAAGGTAACCTTAAAAGCCTGAGAAACATGTGCTTCCTAAGCACACAGGAGTCTTTCCTAATGGAGAGGCAAACTGAAGAAGTGAAATTAGTGGGTGTTTTCCCTTCTGTCTCTTAGAAGTACGCCTCCTTTTTAAAGGTGAAAGGGATGTTCCTCTTCCCACTTCAGTTAAGATGAGTTAAGATGTTTCTTTTCTTATTTATGGGAGATTTGGCCTCCCATTGCACACAGGGACAAAATCTGCTCTAGTGCATGTGTAACTCGAGCAAAGTCAATGAGGTTGCATTTGTAAAACAGAGGTGATTTGGCTCAGGTTTTGTAACTGGAGAAAAGAAGCACTTTTGTCTGTTGATTTATAGGGAATTAGTGTATAACTAAAATAGGCCCACCCATTTGCTGTGCTTTTTTTCCAAGGATTGTCCTCTGAAGGACTTCTGGTCATGATGGAAACAGCTTCAGTGTGTAGGCCTGCCAGAGGGCATTGAATTTGCCTCAGAGCCAAAAAGAGCAGACAGTATTTGATTCAGACTTGTCAGAGGAACCTTTACGATACATACCAGCTTCCAGTGATGACTTTAGTCCTCCTTTTATCTGTACTTGGACATAAACTTTGATTCTGGCATATCAAAACACGCAGTTGTATTATGGCCTAAATTCTGCATTTTTGTTTGATGTGAAGCCCTGTTGAGCAACTCCTTCATTACTTATATTCTGTTTCTGTGCCCACTGGTTTAATAAGACTTTTGTCAGCATTTTTTCAATATATTAATGTTGGTTTTGTCATTGAAGTTGACTGAGAACTGAACTGGTGTTGAAGTTGTAAAACTGTCGGTATGATGTAGTGGCAAGGACAAGACATCTGTTCAGGTACTTGCTCCGTTGTCTTTGCTGGAGAGCCTGACTGCCCCATAGATAGAACCTGAGCGTGCCTGGGCATCTAAAAGAGGATGTAATACCACCCTCGTACTGATGAGAAATGGAGGCAGGAACACGGTGATTTATTGAAGGTTGTGGAGGTTAGGATCTAGGTCTCCTCCACCCCACCCCAGGAAGCTGAATCCTGTGATTTCTAGTGTGATCAAGTTTGCTTCCTCTCCCTTAAGAAATGTGAGACTCTTCCCGTTGCTAAAATACCTGTACACCATACAGAGGAGGCATGGGCACACAACTTGGGAATTTAAGGCTCATTGCCACGAAAACCGGCACATTTAGAGAGTAGCTAGCTATAGCTGTAGTGTGCGGTATTTCAAGAGGAAATGGTCTGAGGGGCACAACCAACAGTAGCTGCTCTGTTGTTGCTTTACACACAATTCAGAGAGTTTAGTAGCTGGACCAGAGGAGGGACCTGAGCATACACCGAGTTTGAGCAGCTCTTGGGCTGTTCCATCAGTGAAGACATGCAGTCCCACGCAAGGACAGGTCCTTTCGCATACAAAAGCCGTTCGTAAAGAATGGGACCTTGTTGGCCAAATTTTCCTTAAATAGGCTGGTATCTTGCGCATACTGGTATGTTGATATAAATTGTATGGCTGCAAATAGTTAATTGTTTCTGTAACCAGGCTTGACTGTGGAGTGCTCTGCTTGGTGAAGAGGATCAAAAAGGAGTTCCTATTATTCTAAAGCAGTAGCTGTCTGAGGCTAATTATGAAAAACATGCCAAGTTGAAATACTCATTTTTTTAATGAATTTCCATAAGCAGCTCATAGACAGGTTTATGCTGCGCTGGAAGAAGTCTGACTGCACTTTAATGTAGATACCTAGATTGGTGATTAGGAAAAGATTGTTAAACAACTGGAATTTAAATACCGGTACAGCTTCATTGTAATAATTTCCCCAAAGGCACATTGGTAATTCTGCTAAATAGAGAGTTTAATAGACTTTAATAATGTGTACTTTGGAGACCCTATACACAAAGGAATTATGCATAAAACATTCATTACGGTAAACTGCTACCTTTGCATGTAACGAGGAATCTGTTGAAACAAAACCAGCGTGTTGCGTGTGGCAATGCATCGCTGGGTGTTAACGGACAGAAGTCGTCATCGCTGCCTTACCTATCGCTTCACCTGTTTTGACCAAAGTTGCAGCCTTTAGCATTTTACCTAACAGTCAGTGAATTATCTGAGGTAGACATTAGTTTATTTTCTGAGAAGACCTGTGCCGGCAGGAGGGCTGTGGTGGTTCACAGGGCTTTGTTTTCCTTTGATGTGCCCATTTGGTGTCAAGAGAAGAGATACCTGGTAGGAAACACAGAATAACCCCATTTAAACAAAAAAATTAAAATAAACGAAGAGAAGAATAACAAAAAAGCAACCTTAGCAAGCGACTGTAAGCGAGTTTAGCGTTGGATTTTGATTTGATTTGGCTGTGCTGCTGCTGAGGGCCCTGCTGGAGAACAGGCGAGAAGGAAGAAGGAGCAGATGCTTTTGGTAGAACAGTAGGGCATTTATCTCTTTTAATGAGGTAACATCATTAGTGCTGACAAAGTGCTGCAAATCAATACATGTAATGGACTGCTGCTGTCTTTCAGCAGTGCACAGGCTGTTGTACTTCTGAGCATTCGAATCTGCTGAATCACAGGTCAGGCTTTATCTCCTGTCTGATGCTGGGTTTGTTGTTGGTTTGGTTTTTTTTTTTTTTTAACGGTTTTGTTTTTCCCCCTCCCTAATCTTTGCCTTTGATCTCTGAGAACTGGAGCATACCTCCAGGATATGTGTTGGGGCAGGCATAAGTGTATTGATTTTACGAGCATGGGAGTGCATTGAAATGCCGCATACGTCCATTGCAGTGCAAGGACCTTCTCTTTAATTGGAAAGAGTGGGGTAGCTAATGTCTATTTGAGCTTGATTCCTTCTGCCTAAAATGGCTGCAAGTTTTGGTTTGGGTGGTTTTTTTTTTTTTTTCCCCTTGCCCTCTGCCTGCTTCCTTTAGAGCAGTGGTGTAATGTCAGCCACACTAATCATGTCAGCCGGTGGCACTGATGACCCTGACATTCAGCAACAAAGAGCTGCAGAAGAAAGGAGAGAGCGAGGTGGCTGCGGCGCTGGACAAGGAGCAGCAGCGGGTGGGGGGAAATCTGCTGGTCAAAGCGTTTCTCTGTACAAAATCCGTCAGTGTAAAAATCATATGCACGCTTGTCTGCGAGGTGACCACGGGAAGAAATGAGACAGATGTCAATGGAGATCCGTCCTTTATTCCTCACTTTTCAGATGGTAAACGTGACAGCACGTGACTATAATAGTATGAAAGTAACAAAAAAACCAGCAAAACAAATCTAAATTTGAAAAAGCCTGGAGGTTTTAATAATGTCTCTGTTAAAAATTACTGAATTCCCCCAGAACTCCCATCAAAACCATGTCATTCTACACCACAAGCAAGTAACATAACCTAAACGTTTGAGGTATGCTGTCTGTTTATCGGGGGGCCTGGAAGTGACACTTGGGCGTCCGTGCTGATTCCAGGAAAAGAGGCTGTCGGTAAAAAAGATTCATCTGAATAGATCACGCACGTCAAAAAAAAAGTGGTTCCTCTTTCTTTTTTTATCTGCATGCCCCTCCCATCCTGGGCTTCCCAACACCTGCTTGTGGTGAAAGAATATAAACAGAATTGCAAAATTCCTCAGCATTAACTGTTGCCTGACAGCTCCAGCTAAGCACTGCAAGGTCATCCGTTTTTTCCTCTTTACTTTTGTTTCTTGCTCCCCACCACACATCCAATGAGCCTCTGCAGCATCCCCAGGTGATACCATCCCTGGTGGAAGACCTTCCTGTGTTTCTGCCCTGCCATGATCTGAAAGTCAGTCATGTTTGCCAAAGTTGATATGAATCCAGAGTTGGGGTCTCTCATTGCCCACCCCTCTCATGTTACCCTCGGATCGAGCAGGGGGACACGACTGGGAGCCAAATAAGCCTTTCGGTCACAGTTGGTGGGGCCACATATTAGCACGTACTGAAGATTGTCCAGTAGTAACGCTGCTGAGTGTCAGTTTGGGTCAAGACTAGGTAAGGCGCTGTTAATACTGGTTACTTTTGTTAAATTTAATTGGTGTTCCCTCTGGAGAGATCAGAGGGGCACGCTTCAGCGACACCCAGGGTACGGTCAGCATTCCTCACTGCTGAAATGAAAGCGTCGTTCCTGCAAAGCAAAAATCTCACTAGCGGTTTGTTACCTCCTCGTGCTCTCGACTGTCTTGAACTTGCAGAAAGTAATGGCAAACAGATGTAGAAAGGTATCATCTTGGGAAAGCTCTAAAGACCTTTTTTGGTTTTCTCCCCCAATGCCCTCCCAAAACATCCCTTTTGTAAATCATTTCTACATTACATACCACAGGCTTTCTGTGCTAGCTTATTCCAACAGTGAAACCAAAGTTCACTTACCTCCCTTCCAAGGTTGGGATTACAGAAACCTTACACACATCTCGCCATCCTCTTGCTGCAGGCACTCCAGTCCAATAAATAAATACTTGGCCGAGTTTTACTGCCCTTTACCCAGTTAACTAAAAACAAATGCCTTCTGCTTTGTTACAGGCAAGTCATGCCTACTTCTGTTGTTCCAGCCAGCAAAGTTTCTCAACGAGCTTGGCCTCTGAGGGACTGATTCCTTTTTAGTGACTCTGAAACAGTTAGCAAATCTTTCTGTGATCAATGTATGAGAGGAAAATAATATAATCGTGGGCTCTAAGGAGAGGAAATAGCTGGTCATACCCTTTCCCAAAACTACACATGACCCACCTTTGCTCGCCTTTCCTCAGTAAAACTGGGGTAAAAGTACTGTGATGGAGGGCAAAGGGACAAGGGGTGGAAGGGCTTGAGAAGTAAAGAGCTGTTAATATTACAGGCTCCTGTGTTAAGATTATCTACTTTTTCTTTTCCTTTTTTTCTTCTGGATGGTGTATTCAAACTATTTTAGCACTGCATCTGAACTTGGCACATCTTCTCAGGAGGAGAAAATGCAGGGCTGCTCATTAGTATTGTTTCAGAGCAGGCGTAGAGGTGATCCTGCCGCAGGCTCGGCCGCTCATAAGGCTTGGTGGTTACCTCTCATAGCAAATACAGGGCAAAGCGTTGATGGAGAAGGGCTGCTAGTGTGCGATTGCAGCACTGGTGGGCCAAATCCTGTTTGCTCGACTTTCCTGGGTGGTCGCCTGGCTTGTACGCAGCACATGGAAATAGATCTTCTGGAATGTGAAATGGTGCCTTCTGCATTTCTCCCACAAGTATTTTATAGTTTTGACTAGCATGCGCAAAGGAAATGGAGAATAATAGAAGAAAAAACTTGCATAACCCTTCAGCTGTGCTTCCTTTCCATACCAAGGTTTTGCATTTAAAGTAAAACAACCAGTCTCTGTTATTGCGTAAGTCTTTTTTTAAAGTTTAGTGATGAGTTTTTTGGTAAAGGAGTGAAGGGGTATTTTTTTTTTCCCCTTAAACTCATCTCCAGTTTAGATAGTGGATACTTCTGTCTGTCTTCACTCAGAGGAACTGAATCATCGTGTGTTTAGTGATTGGGTAATCTGATTCTTAAAAATTCAGAAGATCCCTTTGTCCAAGATAGATTTATTTGATTCCTGATTTTACAGAAGTAGGTTTTGAAGGGATCTTGAGTGTTTGCGGATTTTTTTGTTGTTCTTTTCTTTTTAGTAATGATGTTATAAACCAGTGAGTATCCAGGCTTTTGTAAGTCTCGTATGCGAGTGTTGTACATGGGATGCAGAGACCAGCGTCTCTCCTTGTTCTCTAGGTGAGGCTGCCATCTACTCACTGGCTCTGTGATCATGGTTCTTAATGTTTGGTGTAAGACAGAAGCAGCATGTCTTTTCAGTCACTTCACAGAGAGAAAAGATAGGTCCTTGCCAGCAGAACTCCTTTCTCCCTTGGGTTCAGCTGCACAGCCGGGGAAAGGCAGCCGGCACACGTCAGGAGTTGTCCTTTCAGAGCATGTTGAGGATCCAGCTTTGGTCCAACTGTGAATCAAGCACTTAAGGCTGAGGATCCTTTGTACCGCCAGAGAAGTCACCTCCCTGTAACAGTAGGATCTTTGCCCTGGAAGTGAGAGCTTAAAAAGACACAAACACTTGGAAGGGTCATTGGAGCAGTAACGGTACATACCTTAACGGCAGTAAAGTAGTGTAAGAGCATGGGGGGTGAATGGGTATGTGCAAGTGAAAAAGAAATTGCTTGCTTTTCCCACAGCTCTGCCCTTGGAGGTAGCCTTGTCCTCTAGGGACATAGTCCTGGTTTTGTGAGGGATGCCTGAGGGCTAAAGTCACTTAGCTTCTGAGCTTTGTAAATCTGGGGATAAGTGTTTTGTTGTTTGCAAGGTGCCTTGCAGTCCTCCGCTGGGAACATGTAAAAAGTATACATGTAAAAAGTACCCCTGCCTTTGCAGTGGCTTTCGAATTAAATATCTTCTGTTTCGTTAACATGACAGCTCCCTAGCCTGCTTTGTCAGCAGCTCACTGAGATGCTTCCCAGTGGCTTACAGCTCTTGGTTTCATCTGGCAAGAGCAATCTATAATGCAGGGATGTACAGGTAAGGGAGCCCTTCAGAGGCTTGTGGAAAAGGAAGGATGCATTCAGCTTGATACTTAGAAAAGGTAAATATTCTGACGGTTTCCCACTGTGTCATGCTATTCAGTTTCGAAAATTGTGGCTTGCATTTATCCTCTCAGTAGAACAAGGCACTCCTCTCAGGCTCCTGGAGGAGACCAAGAAGTGTACTCTTAATTGCTTTGTGAATGATGTGAAGTCTTGGAATGCAATCTAGCCATTGCTCATTAACTAGCTGAACCTATTAAACCTGGACAGCAAGCAGGACTGAGTCGGCCGCCCTTGATTGCAGGCAGCTAATGGAGCTGTGGGAGCAAGCTGTGACTGCAGAGTGGAATTGGCAGTAGACTCCCATCAACCTTCTCTGTTTTGAACTTGCCCTACACTCCATTTAGACTTCTGGCTTGGAGACAGATGATTTCAGAGCAGCGAGGCGGGGGGGGGGGGAAGGCAGAGGGTGGAAAGCATTGTCTTCCCAGCTATGTTAGCTTTGATCTGAAGTTAAAAGCAAACCAGAATTGGAATGGCACTGATAATTTGACATTTAAACCTGAAGAAGCAGCGATATTTGTCATCTGGCTGTGGCTAGCTTTGATTATTGATTGGGTCTCGCGCAGATGGTCCTGTTACACAATGCTGAAACAAAAGAAATGCCCAAATAATGTGACTTGGCATCTCCTTGGTGTTTTTTAGCTCCGAGGGAATCGGCTGCTCTTACAAAGCACGCATATAGGTGGTTTGGTACTGACAAAATACATCCTGTCTTGCAAAAGAGCATGGTAGCGCGTTCTTGCATCTTCCTGCCACGCTAGCAGCACAGAAGAAAACAAAATTCATTAAGCGTTAACTGGATAGTTGAGGGTTTGTTGTTTGGTTTTTTTAGTAGCTTGAGGAAAATTTAAAAGAATTGAGATTTGCTCAGGAAATTTGAAGCATTTAACCTTTCAAACACACGAGGGCCTCAACTGAAGATGGATACAGCCCTGGCTATGTAGCATTTACCTCCAGAGCACTCTTGGCATTGTGCCGGAGCATTGTTTCTGAGCAGTTTGTGCTGCTTGCTAAATCACCAGCATCTCATCCTTCAGCATTCGCATGCCTCCCATCCAGTCGCACTTTGTGCCCAACCTTATTTACCTTGTGGGTTTTGCCAGGATCACAGCTTGGTGGTGTGGCTTCGGGCCCAGTTAGGCCGTCTGTCAAGGAGAAGGGGAGGAGAAGTAGTGGTTTTGACATGTTGCCTGAAGAAGGGCATGCCCAAATGTGCTTTGAAATCTTTCTTCTACATGCTTGTTCAATACTTTTAAGCTGCTGTATATTGTGGGGTTTTTTCTGTTGTTTTGCCTTAATTTCCCCATTGTGGAGAGACTGTTTCATTTCTAGTCTGGATTCGTACATTTTGTTTGTGCTGCTGGCAGATCCTATCAACACCCACTTTTCTGTGATATTTAAACTTTAAAAGATAAAATAAAAATCTTTGGTGTCATAGAACACTGACTTGCTTGTAAAATAGTTCCATATACCAGAGACGCTATTTAAAATTATTGTAGGAGTCTAGTAATACATTAGCATTTTATGCATTTCACTCTCAGCAGTCCCAAAGTACTTAAACTGTAGTGCACGCATGCAACCCTGCTGAGACGCAGTCCCTAGGACAGAGGCTGCAAACCAGCTCTGCATTTACTGAGGATGTGAGAAGTGACGGATGCGAGCAGCTTGAAACAAAGTGGCCAGAATAATCTGCCTTCTGGAGGAAAATGCTATGAAAATCATCAGTCTTGATGTACGACAGCCAGGGGTTCAGCTCGGGATGCTGTCGGAGTTGCCCACCCAGGGATCGCTAACCCATGCGTCGGCCCGCAGCGGGACCCCCCCCAGCCTGAGCTGCACCAGGCTTTGCCACAGCCATGGGTACGGCCCCAGACAGGCACTCGAGGCCAACTATTTGGAGGGGCGTCCATTGAACGAGTGTCCACGTGGGCTCTGTGTTAATAACTTGTTGCCCTTATTCTTCACTGTATTAAAAGCAAATAACCCCTTCATTTGACAGTGGCTAAAAATGGAGTAACCGGCTTTAGCTGTAGGCTAAGCTGGGCTGAGTTGACTTGTGGCGGCCATGCACCGGGAGCAGCGTACAGATGGGCAGCTGCCGCGGGTCCTTTGGTGGCTGGTGATTTCTTACGTGATACCAAAGCGATTGCGTCCCCAGTATGTGTGAAGTGTGTTTCTCTGCATCGTCCTGGGTATCCTTCAGCCTATTTTATATTTAGGTCCCTTTAAAACCACTGAGTTGTTCTCAGATTAGCTATTTTATAAGTATCGCAGCTGGGGGGTGTAGAGCCTTAGTGTGAGGACAGCAAAACCATTTTTAGATGATTTTGAGACACCCAATTACTTCATTCTGGGAAATTCAGCCTTGCAGAGGCTAATAAAAACTAAAATTCAAGCTTTTGTAATGTTTAGCAGAACTAATACCACGGTGCATTTTCTGGTTATCATTTCAAAACCTCGGTGACATTTTATCTGAACGTTCCCATGCAGGCGCTGTTATTCACACGTAAGAATCTCAGGAGCAGCTGGGGGTAGAACAGCAGCCTCACTGGTGTTTAAGAGAGCTCCATCTTCCAAAAGGAATTACGTCATGGCCAGCCATGATGTCATAGCTCAGGGTTCAGTGAGCTGGCAACAGCCTCTCAGCCTGGTTTTTCTAACCAAGCGGCATAGCAGCCTGTGCTCCTTTTTCACTCTTTACAGAAAATGAAGTGATTAATTCTTTCAGTTTTAAAATGTATCATGTCTAAAAGAGAAAATTATTAAACAAAAGAACTGTTTTATTTTCATCTGACACATGACTCTGTTAGGCAGAAAGAGCCTTCTGATACATTGATTTGGGAAGTAATTAGTCTTGGGAGTGTAAGATAGGTTATAATCTTAATGTCATTTTACCATTACTAAAATAGGCTAATTTTGTCCTTTGCTAATCCATGCAAATCCCATTGATTTAACAGTGTTGTATGGATGAAAATAAGAAATGCAGCTGGCCTATATTTTGGGATCTCCTTGCCTAGTGTAAAAGCTCACAGAGCGTGTTGTTCAATGAAGCAGCCGTCCCTCCTGCATGCTGGAGCACTGCTATCAAATGCTGGCCCAAGCCAGAGCATCATGTGCAACTGTTGCTGTGTCACACCTAGCAGGTGAAGCACAAAACTTTTCATTTTTCTAGATTCAGCAGAATATGTGTATGTGCAATTTGTCAGTATGTTTATAGCAAAATGGGCTAAGGGCAGAAAACATTTCTAGAGATGGCGAAACATGCTTTAAATGAAATGAGAAGCTTTAAAAGCTTACACAGATCTTGAAAAACACAAAGAGCTGGACTGAGCATTGCCGTTTCAGTCAAATTTAGAATCTCCACCTACTTACACAGGAGCACATTTAGGTCAGTGCTTTGTGCTTTGCAAAATCGTCTCCCTAATCTCCTTCGGAGCATTTCTGACTATGATTTCGGTGGAGGGGGGAGGGAATGCTTCCAGGCTGAGACTTGTAGCTAAGTTGTCATATGGAGTTAATCTGTTGAAAGACTGACATGGTGTAGATAGATAGGCGCTGAATTCTGAAACCTGTTATTTACTGGTGAGTGTACTTGCATGCAGGTACTAATTATTTGGAAGCATTCAGCCAAGGTATCCGGAAACTTTTGGGTTTTTAAACCATTTGCCTAAACCATGGAAGTGAATTCTAGTTACCTGGGTTGATCTCGCTTTGTTTGTGTGTTTCAGCAAGACTCAGAGCGGTTGTGTCAAATGATCTCTTCTATATGCAGTTTCTTGCATTTGTCAAGTGGAGCAGAAACACGGTTTTCTCCTTTCTCCACCCCCTTTTTTATTTAATGAAATGGGAAATGTTGAAGCTACTGGAAACCTTGATGTGACATTTCTTGATGCAACGATGTGGTCTCTTAGATTTGGGCCCTGTAAGCACGTTGCAAACATCAAAAGCTCCTGTATTGCTGGTCTTCTTTAGTGCTGTTGTTCTATGAAGTTGGTAAGGAATAAGTAATGAGGCTAATGTTAATATTTTAAAACACGTAATGAAAAGTGCTTCCTTGATGGATGATATTAATGGTAAAACTGTTGGTCAAGCTCTCCCTTACCATAAAGGATCCCAAGTTTGAGTCCGCTGTCAGAGGACTTGGGATAATGGGAGATGGGGTTGGGATTTAGGATATCTTTAACCAGCATCCTGTGAGCAGAGGCTCCAACAAGATTGTAGCTGGTGCAGTTGTGATTGCAGTGTGAATGTGGGCGTCACGTAAGTGAGACTGAGCCTCCTGGGAATGAACGTTGGCACTCTGTCTTCCATGAAACCCCCATGTGCTCACCCACGTCGATATGTACGGCTGTCACCCACCCGCTAATGAAGAACGAAACAAAAATGTTCTGCAAGGAAGTCTTCCCTTGGCGTTCATCCCCCAAGTATTTCTTTTTCTGTCTGCTCAGCAGGCTCTAAAATGGAAGGAAAGAGGGTTACAGAAGTAGAGGAGTTAAACTAAGGAGGAGGTGACCCTGTGTGCTCTCCGGGCTTCCCAAGTATCTTAAGTGGCTGCTTCTGGGAACAGGGATTGGGGCCCGTTCCTGTTCGGGCTGATGCTTCAGGTCTTGCCTTTCCATGTCTGCGCTTACTGCTTTTTCACAAGTAATAAAATCAAAAGTTGACGACAAACCCGATCTTGATGGAGCATTGCAGCAGCAGATAATATTAAAACGTGCTCCATCAAAGAGGCCTAATTGTCAAGAGGTAAAACCAAAACTGCAGCACAGTCACGCACGGATTTGTTGTCTAGCCATTAAGAGGCCAAGCAAAGAAAGATAGGTGTCACAAAATTGAAATTCATAATCAAAGCAAATGAAGCAATATTGTAATTACTTAGGGCAACAGAAGCTAGCTGTTCTCTTGTGAAATCTGAAATAGTCATTTCAGTCTTCCTTCAACTTCTTCTTTTCTTCATCCGAGACCTAATAGCTACAGATTTTCATGACACCTGTATTTACTCAGACCCCTGCTCTTCGCTAGAAAAAAGTACATTGGGAGTTCTTTCCTGGAGACTTGGTGGGGAGTCAGTGCAGACAGGTACCGGCTGTGTCCTGTATCCGCTTGCTGGTTGCTCTTTCTCAGTGGAGAATAACTCCGAAGTGTGATGATCTGCATTTCAGAAAGTCTAGGGGAGTTGCTTATGGCATTTTAAAGTCTGGATTTGAACAAGGGGATTCAAGAGTCTCTTTCAGAAACACAGGGCACTTTTTATGCTCTTTGTACTTTGGAACAAAGCTGTTTTCTGTGGAGAAATGATGTATCAGATAACCACAAATGGTGGAATTACTTAACTTTTTTCAGAGTTCTACTCTGAATAGTACTTTAACCACCAAATTTTAATTAAAACCATCTTACAGACACCTATTGCAATATACACAGCTTTTTACATGTGTGTAAGCTGAGGCACAAAGAAGTTGCTCGGGGTTATACAAGAAGGTTTTTAACACAACCTGGGTCCCTTGTTGTTTTCTTTAGCCTTTACCTGGCTGTTCGTTTGTTACGGTGTGTTAACAAGAAGAGGTGAAATGTGGATGGTTTGGCTTTTTTAAGGCAAGCTATACATTGGTTACACTTGCTCAGTCTATATTTTTACTACTTGAGAGCTGGTTATCTGTGAATATCGTTAAGTCATCTCTGGTTTTTACGTTCTTCTGAACGTCTCTTCTTTGTCTTCCATGTTTGTGTCTTCTGTCTTGATTTGGCAAGATTAGAAGGCTGACCCTAATTTCTAAATATCTCGGATGATAGCATTTTTTGTCTCATTTTTTTTAACCATAAGACTCTCTCTTTAACCCTGAACTCTGTTTTTTCCTTCTCCCTTCTCGCCACCCCATCTCCCACCCCATTCACTAACCCTGCTGGTGCCAAGGATGATACCACCAGTGCAGATAGTGCACTGACCTAGTCCATTGACCGTCCTGCAGATTTACAGAGCAGCTCATACCGTCCTAATTTGGTCTAGCTTCTACATCTCTTGTTTGGTTGACAGGTAACCCCCACAATTTTACTCTGAAGAAATAAGTTGGCAAGTCCCAGGTACTGGTCATCTGCGTTGAATTATCCCCCCTCTGTGCAGCCTGTCTCCCTGAAGGACTGGGCTTTTTGCAATGTTGAGCTACTGTTCTTTTCAACTCTGCTGGCCCATTTTGGCTGTCTCTTGAACCCTGACTTTTGAATGTTAATATTTCAGGTCTGTGGCTTGGCCATCCAAGTGCAAAGTCTGCTCTTCTCTTACAGTTTACCCACTGTCAGGTCCAGAACGACTTTGTCACGTGGGGCCCAAGTATAGATAACATCTCTCACGTGAGGTAATATAAATTGTTGGCAAAAGGGACCTTCCTTTTCATTCTCCATCTGCTGAACCAAATAGCACCATAAGTATAGAAGAATATGAGCTAGTTCAGTAGCCAAAAAAAAAAATTTCTGAATTTTTTCTCCCAGCTCTGGTAGGTGTTAAGTTCTTGTGTTTCACTGTATTTAGGGAGTCCTAACGTGAACCTGCATAAGATTCGGGTGGTGATAACTACTAACGTATTAGTGGGCTGGGAATGAGGGAGGGAGGCAATGCAAAATGTCATGCTGAAGAAGGTATGAACAATTCACAGCAGCTCTGGAGACAGAACGCAGCTGCTTCTGAGATATAAGATGTGGTTTCTTTTTTAAGCCAGGTATTGAAATGGCTGCTGTTACTGTAAAATGTGAGTACTCTGCAATCTTTTCATCTTGCAGCGTCCTTATCAAGGACAACGTAGGTGACAGGAAAACTGCTGTGTTCCTTTAGCGGTTGGCGGTGCATGGGTACCACCTCACCCAGTGACCAAAACAAGGTTGCAACCTAACCCACTGAGGGCGAGGTTGTAGACTCTCATGACCCAAACCAAACTGGTCAAACGACATGGTTGAGATGAAAAGCAGTAACAGGACACTCTGTGTTTGTGGTTCAGCTGCAGGCAAAAATCTGTCCTTGGAAAAGAAGCAAATTAGAGGAAGATGGTGAGGTAGCTGTTCCGGCGAAGCATGCGCCAGGGAAGTAAGAGATTCTGTCTTGGGTGAAATGATACGACCTACTTTGGTGAAAACCGTCAGCCAGGCAAGACTCTGAGAAATTCTTCAGGGAAAGTTTTGGGGGAAAAGAAAAAACACCACTGAAAGTAGGTTTCTGGAACACTGTAAGAAAGGCTGCAACAACAAAAGAGGTGTAGGTGAAAGAGATGGACGAATACATTAAGTAAAATCCTTTGAGTAAGCAAAATGTCTGTGACCAGGAATTGATGAAGAGCAATCTAAGAATGAAAACAAAGCTATAATATATTCATGAAGCAAGATGATTATAACTCAGGGGGAGTAGCATTAATTATGACTTCCAAGGCAGAAAAATAGCTTATAGACTGGGAGCCAATTAGCGGTCGATTGCTCTGAACTAGATTTCAAACACAGTACATGAAATGACAATTATACAGTGTTACCAACAGACAACTACTATGATGAGATAAGAGCTGTCAGCAGATTTGGACCAAATTCCTTAGCCTGACATCTGCTTACTAACGGGGAGACTTCCTTCTCGGGGTTAGGGATGGTGACAGAATGGAGGAATCTATGGCCAAGCATCATCATCTGTCTCTAAAGCGATAATGCAGGGCCTGGCAGAGCTCTGCCTGCTCTCGAGGCTCTTGGTGTTGCGTGGGCATAGTGCAAAGATGTCCCCAAAGCGGTTGGTGGAATTGTTGTGGTCTCAGTGTATTGGAGGCAAACAGTGCATATCCAGCAGATCTTCAAGTGCAGTAGAAATGATTGTTATTTTTTTGTGACAGGACGAAAAAGAAAAAAAGAAAAAACCTCTGCAGGAGAATTTGTAATAGAGGTGTTTCTTTTGGTTTTACTACCAAGTGAATAAGGCATAGGTTGCTAAAAACGTAACTGGTTTTCAGCCAAGCAAGCCCAAATAGTGGGCTTTCCAAGGATGGAAATATCAAAGCCAACACTGGACGTTTGAATGCTGATGGGAGGAGCACTATGACTTTGCCAAAGGAACTGAAAATGCTAAATTAGAGATGCTGTCTCACAGCACAAAGGTGGAAGTGATAAACTCCCTAAAACCAAAATTTGGAGAAGCTGCAGGTAGAGACCATGGCTGAAAAATGATTGAATGAGTAGTTGCCGAGTTCTTCAAGAAATATGGGAATATGAAAAAAAATAATCTGATTGAGGGAGAAATTGCATTCCAGTTAAAGTATCCTAGGAAGGTGATGTAAGTGATTGCAACAGTTGAAGAGTTGTTCTGTTCCTTTCAGTGGTACAGTCATAAAAAATGAAAAAAAACAAAACAAAACAGAGATTGTAATTTTTTTCTCTTATAGCTTCAGCTTAGCCATTTCAATTCAGGAGATAAAGGAATGGCCAGATTTTTGGATAGCCTCTCCTACTCCCTGGCTTGAGGCAGATTATTTGCCAATCTGATGCAGTTGTTTGTTTGGAGTTCTTGGGGAGGGTATTTTTATTACCTTTTTCAGGAGATTAATCTACTCTCTTCAAGCATGTATTTATAATAATTGCAAAGTCTTGACAAGCTTGAACCATTGAAGTAAGTGGAGAGCTGAGTGAATGGTTCATTGTGGATAACGCTGGTGTAAAACAGACATACATTCTGTCACCTCTTTACAATTGCCATTGACTTGACGTTGACACAACCAAGTCACCATGAGAAAAAGTACAGCTAGATACAATGTACTGAAGTGTTACGTTGGTTAGATCCAGCATCCTGAGCATGGGATGCTTTAAGTGACAATTCGGAAAACGTGAGTAAAGATGGTCTAGCATCGCAGGGCTAATAATTACATAGGAAAACAAATCTCAGGAGACCTTCAGCAAATCCCAACTGAAGCATTATAAAAAAAGGCAAAGGAATACAAGGAATGAGTCAATTTACATGTCTTGGCAGAAACACACCAACCAGCGGGGAAGTCCAAAAGCAAATGTCACCAACTGGCAAGGCAACAGCTGCGTTTACCAACTTAAACAAAATTAGTCATTGAAAATACAAATGTAAAGACCAAACTAGGAGTCTTCCACTCAAATGTTATTTCCATTTTAACATGTGGATGTGAGTGTTGGAAACTCACCAAAGGCACAGACGCCTCATGCCTCCAGAAGTAAATACCTGGGGAAAATACTAGGTAACAGACGGAGTGAATTTGTCAAAAATGCAAAGATCTGTCACTTTGTCACCAGTAGTGTGTCCCCCAAGTTCTCCAGGGTAAGAGAGAGGGAAAAACTTGGGTCATGTGCTGAGTGTGAAGCCAGCAAGCCTGTCCGAGCAGATGGGCTCTTGAGCAGCTGGAGGAACATGCAAATGGTCAGACCAGATATTACTTGGAGTGTGAACGCTTACTGGCACTCAATGATACAGAAAAACTGCAGAGAGCGGCTAAAGATCGGCACAGACGGTGGAGCCGCGTTGGCTTCCAGAGCAACATCTGCGGGTGCAAGAAGGCTTTGGGGGAAAAAGTTACTCTTGGTTCACTTGAGGGATGACGACGACGACGACTTAGGTGGTGTTTTCTCCTTTGCGAATTTAGACGATTTAAGGTTAGGTTACTGAGAGGAACTGGAGCTTCCCGGTGACTGCTTTTCTGGCCCTGTCTGCAGAGTGCTGCATTGCACGCACGAGCCAAAAGATCCGTCATCGCTGGTCTAGTGTGCTTTTTCTGTCTGACCTCAAGCAGATCACGCGACCTCGCCGGTTCTCCAGAGCTCTCTGACCACAAGGCTATGGGATTTTAATTAGGAACAGTGGACAGTACACTTCGTTTTCTGGTTTAAGAGCCATCCCCTCAGGGGCTAGTAGGTGAAGCAAGCTGCTGTGGAAATAGGAAAAAAGCACGTGTTTCACACACTGTGGTGGGAGGAAAAAAATTGCTTGTAGCTTTATTTAAAACTGACCTAAGATGATGTAACTGTAGCTACAGCTCATCTTCAGAGGTGAACGCTGGCCCTTACCTTCCTCATTTATGGGTGCTTGCATGTTTGACTTAATACAGTTTTGCATTTTGTTGTCATTTGGTGTTTTCAATGATGGCAGTTACTGCAGTAAAAACATGTTTAGGTTACTGAGTTTCAGACCACTGTGTAGAATGCGGAGACAAAAATAACATCCCATGCTCCTTTTTTTATCCTTTCTTCATTTGTACAAATAGCACTTCAGTTGTTTGTTCTTGATAACTGGTTCCTTTATGCAAACTCTGCTTTCATAGAAAAGTTATCAGACCCTGTTCATTCTCCCTGCTTTTATCACTGCAGCTCAGCACCTTGTTGTGCATCAGGGATGAAGTAGTTTGTGCCTCTCTTGCTAGGCCAGTTGCGCTACCTCACCTCTGCTGCTCCTCTTTTGACATTTACACTTGGGTACAAGCAGCCATCATTTTTGTTCCTAGTGGCAGTGTCATCAGCCTGTTGGATGAGAAGCTGATTTTTCAGAGAGTTAGAGATTTAAGGCAGAAAAGGCTTATTGGATCATCTGCTCGCACTCTCCCTGCCAACCTCCTATTATTTCTCATCCAGCCTAGTTGTTAAAGGTTGAGGCGAGAAGATCCCAGCCCCGTGCCTGGGGAGGTGGTTCCAGCACCCAAACCCAAGCTTTCTGCCGTGGAGTTGTTCCAAGTGAGAATCCCCATGTCTTCCTCCTGGATTTAATCTTGCTGGTTTACTTGCACATGCCTCAAGGGCATTTATTACCATTTACCACGACCTTCCCAGCTAGCCAGGTTTAGCCCTTTTGGTTCTTCCTCCAGCAGTCTTTCTCAGTAGCCTTGTGGGATAACTGCGGCTCCTGGTAGTGAGAAGCCTGTGATTGAGCGTTGCTTTGGAGGGTTTGCTTTCTGCCTGCCCTCCTCCATGCAGCAGAGCCCCGCTGCAGCAGGGTGAGCCATGGCAGTAGGTGCGGACAGACCTGTGCGCTTCACGTGACAGCATCCTTCGAGTCTAGAGCTACCGGATGACAAAGTACACTCATCTGTTTGCCAGCCAAAAGCTAAGTAAGTCATGCCGTTTCCCTACAAGAACCAATAAGCCTCACAAGCAGCTGAGTAAAGGCACAGCGTTTTCCTGCGTTGTTGGTGATGTGAGTTATGCTGCCCTCCCTCTCCAGAGATGCTCAGAAACCAGGGTCTGAGCTTGGAGGCATGATCAAGGAGTCCCTTTCCAACCACAGTGAAAGGCAGTCTATCTAAAATGATTCTGCTCCCTTTTGAAAACAGTCTGCTAAATGGGGCTGCAGACAGCGAGGGCAGCCGCTGCATGTGCTACTCACGCCAAGGAGCTCATCTGGATTGCATTTAAGAGGGAGTTTTGGATGAGAAGAGCCTAAATGAATGCAGGACTTGCTGTATTTGAAATTTTGAAATTAGCAGACAATCGGAGTACGGGTTGGCACCAAACCCTGTAGGTAGGTCAGGATGCAGCAGAGGCCAGTTGTGAGAGCTGGGGGCTTGCTGGGGGCAGCTCCAGATGCCCAAGGGCTTCTCCGGCCGGTGCTCCGTGGAGCCACGGTAGCATCTGGCGAGGCTGCTTGGCGGTTTCTGCAGGGAGCTTCACTTGCAGGATCTTAGCTGGAAACTCTGTTAAACTGGTAGCCAGCCTTCTTGAGACCGCTCCTCTTCCCCCATGACCCAACGTGGACGTGAGCAGCGCTGCCTGCCTAGCTAGGCTGAATCAAGTCATTTGGGCCCTTCGCATAAGTAGTTGCAGATGCATCCCTAGAACAAAGTCATAATACAAATTGGTTGTGGCAGCAGGGATGGAGTTCAGCAGGAGTTAGCCTTTGGGGTATTTTGTCAAATTTTTGAAGCGTGAACTGTTGGTAAACTAGAGCTAACAGGGAAGATTCAGTCTGCAGTGAGAAGCAGTATAAAGCAGCTGCAACCCTGCTGCTGGTGCCCGGCGTTAGATTTCTTCTGCCCTTTCACTGCAGACTTGGTGCTGCTGTCGCCGTCCTACCCGGGGGCTTGGGGTGCACTGAGGACTCCAGTCCAGCTGGAGATGGCAAAGGTGCTGAAGCGCTGCTGTGAGCGACCTTGGCCCAGAAGAGCAGACCCAGCTCTCCTGCTGCCAGCCCCCCTAGAGCAGGGGTCTGTCCGGGTGCAGGTGGCCGCAGAGGAGCTCTTAGTCCCTTCTGTAGGCAGCGAAGGGGTTCATTCACCTCCTTGAAGATGGTTACCTGAAATGGTGTGACACGTGCCCTGAAAGGGACTGTCACTTTGCATCGATGGTAAAGGAAATCTGGAGAGATGACTGTCTCGGCTGCAAGTTTCTATCTTGCGTCTGAATCGGATGCGATTAATCCTGTTGTAAACTGCTGGAGTGATGGGGCCATAGAAGTAGCTAGATAAGTAGTAGATAGCTAATTAGATGATGTTTTACTTTGTGAGCTGCACTCTGTATGTGAGTATAGTGATCAGCTGAGGTAGAGAGGTGGGTGTGAAAGTCATAGTAGTACTGGGATTCTTGTCTCTTTAAGTTGTGGTGCTTGATAATATTGTTTATTAATTGACAGAAGATTAAGTATTCTGTGGTAGTCTTGCACATTTTAACAGAGAAAAATGTTTTACAAATAAACGTGGATGTTTTCTAAAAATATATTAATTTCTGCAGGAACAGCATAGGTAGCTTTCTGTTTGTATCTAGCCATTTCAGGATTGCATCAAGAATAACTGGATCCTCAGTTTGGCCCAAAGTCCAGACTTTTTTAATTTGAAAAAAGCTTTTATAAACCTAAAGGTTAGGGTTTTTTCTTCTTCTCTTACATCCTATGGAAAATGTTGTTTTTAAACAATAATAATATATGTAATGCTTCAGAGCCCCAGCTTGATTTTCATACGTTGGTTTACTTATTTCTTGCATTCTTCTTGATCAGGACAGCAGAAAGAGCTTTAAAGATATTTTCCTTCGTATGAAGCGGTATCTCTGTTATGACTAAGACTGTAAGAACTTCCCAGTTTCAGTAGGCTTCCACGTCCTTTAATCTATTCCAGCTCTGCACGTCTTTTTGGATTGTCTCAAACCGATTAGATGCAAAATTAAAAGTTTAGTTGGCAATTACAAGAAGTACTGAAGAGTGTCATACTCTTTGACTGCCTTGCTTCCAGGAGGCAGTGGGTGGGAAGAAATAAAAGCATACCTTAATTATACAGTCTAGCTGTTTATTTTCACAGCTGTAGCATCGCTGAAACGTGCAGCAGACATCCTAATTCCACCGAGCGTGGTCCCTGGATTTTGCACCTGCCAGTCCCGCAATCTCGGTACTGGTTGGGGATGTGTGTGTGGCTGAACAATGTGGGAAGACTACAAGAGGTTTATCCCATTAGAAATAAATTACAGTGTAGTGTAGCATGAAAATGATGTGTCAGTGAATACAGAACACAGCATTACCTTCTGTCTCTTCCCTTTATCATAGATAACAGAAGCAGTACGGGAAGGAGATTTATATTGCACTCATTTGAAGCTGACCAAGCAATTTAGATGAGATGAAATAGGGATTTTATTTCTGGAGAGAAGAATGTGTTCCTGCTAAAATGCCATTAATTGCTTTATTATTTAAGGCACAAATTACATCCAGCAATTTGTTGGTCTCCTATTTTTTCCAGTGGAAATAATTCACCATGGAAAGATTATTCTGTCAAAAAATGATGATGAGCCTACTAACAAATTTAGTTGAAAGAAGCTGAACTTTCAGCTTCTATTTTCCCCCAGCTCTCTGTCTAAGCACTGTGTGTGCGAATTTCAATAAAAACAGTAGTGACTTTGCTAAATATGAAAATCTTAACAAAACTCATGGCAAATGCCAGTGCAACTAGAATTACAGGCATCCTCTTCACGTGTTGGGAAGCTGCTGGCTGTCACGCTGCGTAGCAGTGGCACTGCACACCCGTTGCGAGCGGAGCTTTGTTGTGCTGGGTGCACGTAGAGGAAAGGAGCTTAGGAAAGCTCCTGGGTCCATGCTAAACTCTGCTCCTGCTTCCCTGCCCTTGTTTTAAATATACGATGTAGAGCTTCCTTCGCGAGCGCTGTCCCTGTATGCCAAGCTTCCCTCCTTTGGCTTTTTTTTTTTTTTTAAACCAGTCTCTCTGCTATCTCTCTTCACTCCTGTTGGTGCATTTTTGTTTCCCTTTATCTGCTTCCCCCGTCACCCTGCCGCCAGCAGGCTGGTGGCCTGTCTCCATCACCCAAAGCTGTGCTCTTTCTCCCATGTCTTCATGCCTGGAATTTGCTGTGCCAATGTTAACCCAGCGGTTGCCGACGGTTAATTTATTTGCCATAAAGGCAAATCAAACTGAGCCCAAAGGAGATGCGCCTCCATGCAAATCACAGCTGTCTTATACAAGCACTGCTTGCAGGAGCAGTTGGTTCTGCATCATGCCCAAAGCACAAGTTTTGGAGTTTCTGCTTTGCTGTTGGCTTGGGATTATGAAAGATTTGGAGGTTGCGAGATGAGCAGGGTCTTTTGTACCATTAGTACACTTGGGTCACCTCTAGAGCCCTTGCAAGCATCTCTTGCTTTGGTCATGGCACCAGGGATTTCCTTACATCCAAGGGAGGCAAGGAAAAACATGTCTAGATGTGCGCAGGAGGTATGCGGGGACCCTTTCCTTGCTGTGCCTGGAGCTCAGGTCTGTGGGCTGCAGCAGGGGTGCCCATCCCTGTGGCAGAAAGCCCCCCCCAGGTACAGGGCCTGCTGTGCCCGAGGTTTAACTCAGCTCTTTGTCACACCATGTTAGGGTTTTTTGGCTAAAAGCAGGGCTCAGTCATAACCTAACATGGAAGCATCGTAATCTTTTATGTCCTACTTATATAGGGTTTTTCCAAGGGAGGTCTAAATTGTACTTCATGTGGCTGCTGGCCTCATCTTTGTACTACTGCAAGCTGAACAGTGATCATAGTAAATTAGATCTGTCCTCGCACTGATGGTCTCTGAGGTTTTTTCTGGAGGGAGACAATAATTATGTTTTACTTTAAAAAATAATAGTTGCTCCATGGAACAAGAACTTTGAGGCCATTTCTTGTATTTTTCAGTTCTTCACAAATAGAAATGATTCAAAGAACAACAGCTTCATATATATGTATATATATTAAAAAAACCTTCCATTATTGCAGTTTTCCTTGTGAGAGAGCATTGCTCTCTGTCTTGGTCAGTGTTTAAAGCTGCAGTGAGACCCCTGAATTGCCAGTGACTCTATATCATTTGTGTCACCATCGACAGGGAGGAAGAATAGCTTTTAGAAAAACTATTTTTGTTACAGATGTGTAGACCTGAATTTACAGCTTCAGTCATGCTTCCAAGAGAGCATCTGTGAAAGTGAGATAGAAAGCTGGATGAAAGAGCTGGCAGGAGGAGTAAAACATAGGGGGGGACCATAGGAGCGGGTAACACCTGAAGACATCCATCGGGAGAAGCAAAGCTGGGGGAGGTATGCAGCCGTTAAACCTCACCAGTCCCTGACCAGCTACTGGCTTCTTGCCTGCCTTTTTTTAATTTTTATTCGGCATTGCCTGGTGTATTTATTCCCACCCTTATTTACAACAGGCGTTTTTTGTAAGGCTCGGAAGCGAGCAAGTGTTTTTTCCAGCTCTCTGCTCTCCATGCCTGCTGGAACATCTGTACGCACACACTTCTCCTGTCTAAAGATAGTCTGAGCTAGCGTGCCCAAAGTCCAGCTTCAGGCTTCGGTTTGTTGTTGTCTTAGTAAGCATAAAAATATGTTCTAATATTATGTCACTCTGGTTATGTGTTTCAGCAGCTGAACTCGTTTATCTGTGTCCAGCTTGTCAGGGGTGGCCTTGCTTCCTGGGATTTGCCCTTCCATAGCCCGAGTCCTGGGTTGCTTAGGTCGACTGAGCCTGTGCATTGCACTTTTTCTGTGGGGATGATCGTTCTTGCCCAGTAAGATAATTCAGGCAGGGTTTTCTGCAGGAATGACATGACCTCCTTTGACTGACCTCACGCTCTGCCAGCAATGCCATTTGAACAGCATCCCTTCCCACCCCCACCGCTTCCCCTGCACATTCCTGTCCCTGCAGGCCTTGCTGTGGTTGTGCAAAAAAATTCCCTCCCCTCTTTCTGCAGTGCCCTCTCCATGTCAGATATTCCTGCTTTTGCTTCCCAAATTTCCTGACTCTCCCCTTCCCTCCATCTAACACAGTTGCAGTACACTAACCCCTTCTGCAGATATATATGTTCCTGCAGCGTGCATTGTAAAAATGGAATTTACTTACTGCAGACTTTTCCTTATTTTTATTTATATTTTATTATATTTAATTTAATGTATTGTAGCCTGTGCTGTGTGTGGCCATGAGGTTTAATCTTGCCCTCCCATCATGCATTCCCAGGTAGGAAACCAGGATGGGAGCTTTGTGCTGCCTGGGGACCCAGGAAAGGAATCTCTGCTAAAGGGCAAGTTGTGCTCCAGCCGCAGTTCTAGGTCGGCTGGTGTTTGGAAAGCTGAAACATGCTCAGGTGTTTCAGGGGAGGCTGGTGGCAAGGGTAAAGAGGAGCACAGAAGTTACCAGGAGCAGCAAATGTTAGATGTTCAGGCATTCGTAAATGTATATCACAGTCCACGTATTTGTGTGGAGATGTTCATTTTTGCTGAAAAATGAAAAAATACACAAGATGCTTTTATATATAAAGCAAAACAAGTGACATGATCATGCGTGGTTGTAAAACCTTTTATACTGCTGTAAGTTTGGAAATGTTAAGTGGCAAAGTGGATGAGTTATGTGGGTCATCTCAAGTGAGTGCCTATAAAAAGGACTTTGCAGCTCATTATCGGGTATTCTCTGTCTAAGGCTTGTTTTATGGAAAGGGAGCTTTTAAAACTTTGAAGACTCTAATTTTTATTGGTGATACTCTTTATCTGTCCTTGGAGCAGCAAAGGCAGGCTCTCCTCGCTGCAGGAACCCAGCACGCATGGTCTGAAGGAAGGTGGAGGCATCAGAGCTTCCCTAGCAGAGGAGATGGGTGTCCCCTCGCTGCTGCTGGCCAGTTGGAGCCAGGAGAAGGAGGCAAGAAACCATACAGCTGGCATCCTGGTTAATACTCTTAGTGGCTGCCAAAATTAGTTTAAAATAGCTTTTACTCAGAGAGCGATATTACAGATTTGTGTTTGAGCTGTTTGGACTTCACAAGGGTTGGAAACCGAGATGGCAAAGAGTGCAGCTTGCTGGTTTTTTGATTCAGGCTTTCACGTCGTGCAGTTTTTGTCACATAAATTTCTATTTTGAGCTCTGGGCCACAAGGCGTTCGCTGTAAAGCATGCTGTTGTTCCAATACTGAATATTTGCCCTTCTTTGGCATTTGGGGTATCGTCATTTATGTTGCAGTGATGTCCAGAGGCCGAGCAGGTCGGGGCCCCGCTGCGCTACGTGCTGGGTGAGTGCACGGTGACAGCCCCTGCCCGGGGAGCCGCAGTCCGATTCACTGGTTTCAGATGGCTGCTGCCACAAGCTGCTCAGGAGTGTTAGCTGCTGGGCCAGAGCTTACCAGGGATGGAGAAAGCAGGGATAATTCAGGTGAGGCAGCCAAATGTGCATTGTAAATGCCGTTTACAGTCAGGACTGAGTCAGCAGATACAAATGCACAGCTCACTGTGTCAGTGACTATCATTATATATTGCAAAGCCTTATAAGCCCTGGCCTACTATTTGGTCTCTGCCAACACCAGTTCCAATAGGATCGGTGTGAAAACAAACTGTTAGAAACAGAAATACCAGCTAGAGAGATGTATTTTCCCCTTCCCAGTGGGGAATCCCTCTGCCCTGTCCTTCCCCAGGCTCTGTGCGCAGCATCCCTGGGTGAAGGACAGGGAACGGTGTCCATGGATTCGAGGGAGAGGTTGAGCTGTAACAGCACAGTGCTGGGAAATTTTTCCATGTTTACAGTATGCCTTAGTCTGAGGCATGTGCAGGTTGGAAAAGAAAATAGGACTAAGTTGGAAAGAAAATAAAAGAAAACAATTGAAAATTCTTGAATATGTTTCGAGGCCAATTGGGTGCTATCTGTACGTCGTATAGGAGGGTGCGAGATGGTTTCTATGGGATGTAGTCTCAGCGACCAGTGTGAGCCCTATCCCCCACCTTGCTTCACCAGGCAGCGTGCGTGCTGTACACAGCACCAGTGTGGGTACAAGCTGAAGGAAAACTTCATTATGTTTGACAGTGCCTTTTTAGCTGAAGTATTGCCACGATTGGCATGACAGCAGTGAATCCCAAAATTGGTTGATTGCTGAGAGAGACTTTAAACTGTGAAGACAGACATGAGGGATAAAGAGAATTAAATGCTTAATGAATGGGTTTATACTTCCTGTTTCTCAGAGCATGACTATTTTCCCTCTCTCCTGTTTTGTTTACTTTAAGGTGCCATATGTTCCACTTGAAGCTGTATAGAAATTTGGTAAAGAAACCCATATATCAGGGTTAAGAGGGTTCTGAATTATGTGATCTACTAGTCGAATATTGGACCATTTAATAGGAAAATCTTTTGGGCTACCAGCATAAAGAGATTATTTGGCCAATATTCTGTATCCTAATGACAGCACCTATGCAACCGTGCAATTACTCTTGCTCCTAAGGGAGTAAAATGAACCTGTTGCCTTAGCTTTGACTTCTCGTGGCAGTTCTCTCCCGTTTTCATGGATTCCTGATAACATTTTTCATTAGAATTCTAGTTACGAACATCAACATTTCTTTGGTGTCTCCTTCTGTTAGTTCCTTGCTTCCCACGTGCTGTTTTATGTGAAGGTCTTTGTGAGTTGCTTAAAGGAGTAAAATCCTTCATGGTAATGGAGATGCTAACGTGTGTGACAGTTCTTATCTGCCCAAAAATGGCAGCAATTGACTTGTAGTTTTTCATATAAACTGATTTTTCACTCAGAGAAGTTTTCACTTAGAGAAGGTAGCTATTAATTACTTATCTATCCATGTTTCAATATGCCACCATCTCGTTAAATAGCTCCCTTGTCTCTTTCTTTCTGAAACGATAAAGCGCTCTTTTCTGCAGAACAAGCTCAATGACATCTTGACACTTCCCTAATGTTTTCAAATCCTGGTGGGTTTGAGTGAATTATTGGATTTATTTGAACTTCAGATTCAGGGCTTGTAAATATGCACAGATGAAAGCTAAAAAGGTTGACAAAAATGCACTTGCAGTTGCAAGTGCTAGGTTTGGCGTAGTTATCTTTGGCAACATGAGCCTCATCAAGTCCAGGAACTCGAGTGATCATAAATCTGTTGTGATACCACTAGTTGTCTTGTATTACGGTGGTTAGTACTACCTCCACTATTGTTAGATTGGACCCTGGGGAAATGCAAAGGAAAATGCAAGTCTCACCCACAATGTTTTGGTACTAAGCAAGCCAAGCACTTGGAGAAGATCCTTATCTTCACTTTGCAGATGGAGGGTGAGGTGAATGTATGAGACCAAGTTGCCGAAGAGGTCTGATGCCAGTGTTGGTTGGTGCGTTCTCATCTTCCAAATGTTAGTCCAGAGCCTTAATGCAGAATGGCCCTGCTTTCATGGATCGGTACACTGCTTTTCTGTTTCCGAACAGCAGTGCTGCCACCCACGAGAGACCTGGATCTCCAGATGCGATGAGTCCACCCAAGCAGTGAAGCTTTCAATTATGGCATTGCTAAGGATGATTTCAAGAGCTGATTTCTGATATTTTGATGGTACAAGGATTTGGAAGATCTATGAAACCCTCAACCATGGTATTATTTTAATGAAAGGATTTGTGTAGCGACATTAGAGCTATGTGCATGTAGCCATTAAGCAAAGAGAGCAAGTAGGTGGCACCTCTTTTGCTACTACTTCTGCCACTTCATTTTCTGAGTATAATGCTTTAGTTTAAGTGTTCCTACCATACCACCATCTCCTGGTGAGCACAGGTGTTTGTTAACTGGCTCTGTGCAGGGGATGATCGGATCAATAGGTATGTAGTTTATAAGTTTCACCTACTCATCTTGTTTTCTATTAATAACTTTGTGTTTTAATCTTGTAAATACATTGTGCCATGTATCTGTCTATTTGGGGAGCGAATCCTGTTGTGGTAGGCATCTATTTCAGGAGCAGCCTAGATGAAGCTCAGCATATTCAGGTGCTAGCCTCCATTATTGTCTGTAGTTGGTTATATCGCTGGTATTAGCGTAGTGTAGGAGTTCAAAAAGGAAAGATGTTATTTGCAGTGTCAACTCATTAAAGATATTCTGTACAGATTTTTCCAAAAGAAAAAGCAGACCAAGCACAGTGGGCCCGGTGCCAGGGTATGTAATAGCCTTGCACAGCATCAGTTGAAGCTCCAAGTTGAATAAAAGGCAGCTTTTTATGGGTTTGTTGAGGAAAAAAAAAAAGGTTTGTGTACAGAAGTAGCAAATTAATTCAGTTCTATCAGAAAGTAGGTCAGTGACTGACCTCCTGATAGCATGAGGCAGCAGTTTCTAGCAGAAGTGACAGCTCAGCAGCATGAAACCTCGATGTCTCCAGGAAACTTGTTTTGACAAATGTAAACACATTACATCCTGTATTCCTCTTACTTATTTATTTTTTTGCTGCTGCATTAGAAACCACAAACTGTCACTCTCCATCCCCTTTCTTCACCCCTTCTCGTCCCCAAAGGGAAATGCCTTGTAATGTAGCTAATAATTTTTGCAAGGCTGCGTAATGAGTAAGGCGTTCCAGCAGGGTTGGTTTTTTTTTTTTTGACAGCCAAAGTTGAGCACTGTAAACCAGACTTGACTAAAATCCAAACCAAAGTCTTTCCAATGGTGAGGGAAGTCATTGGGAAGACAGGAACTGGATTAATTTAGGATCCTTGTGTCCTGGTCTTGCTTTGCTTTGTGCTGAATGAAAGTTTTGCATATACCCACGTGCCTCTTCAGCATTTGTATTGCCAACGTTGGCATCCATGTTGCTGAAGAGACAGTGCTTTGAACACATCCTCACTGCAGCCCATCAGCTCCTGAAACTGGGATGCTTTTGTAATTTTGGGGGAAGTACTGAAGAGTTGATAAAGGGGGTGGTGGCTCCTTGAACATCCCATAAAGAAAAATTGCCTCAGAGGACATGGGGAGTACGTTCATCTTTTCATTGAACTGTCTTTATCAGCAGGTATAAAGGATGGATCGTACGGTGCTAGTGAACTACTTTGACTGGTACCTTTCCTGCAGTGATTTCTCCTGTGGAAATCACTGTGGATTGAAAGGTCAAGCAAGGTTTCCAGCTGCAGTGCTGTAGGTGAGACCAATCTCTGAAAAACTCTTGAGCTGGTTCTTTCTCCTGACTTGTAACCAGGTTGCACACAGAAGGTAATGCCACATGGAGCAGATAGGAGGATTTCAGAATGTACTAGCCAACGTGGTCCAATTTAAACATTTTTGCTAAAGATCTCATAAAACCTGACATGATTTTCTTCATTACCTAGTTACCTTTCTGGCCTGAGGTGGTTCAGAAACATCTAGAGGATCCTATGGTCATTTATACAAATGCTGTACAAAGAGTGATTTTTGCCATGTGATAGATAAACCTCTAGAGCCCTTCAGCTGCACGTTGCCATTTAACTGAATTTTCAAGTTTGTTTGTTTGGAAGCATTGCACTGCAGTAAAAGTTGGATGACATTGTCTGAGCCAGGAGTAGAGATTTGGTTTGGGAGAATGGGAATATATTTGTTAGAAACAAAATGCTTCTAGCTTTGGTAAAGGTTTGATCTGAGTAGACGCAAGTCAAGCAAGAAATCAGATGGATTTATTTAACAAAACTGGCTATGAGAAGCTGGGGAAGAAGAAAGTCCTATTTCAATGAATTACATGCTTCTGTGCTAATGCTATATGTAATGCTGGTATTGATCGCTACGCACCATACAATAGATGTAATGCTAAGAAAGTAATGAAAAATATGTTAGTGTATACGGTTAGAAAAAATGATACAGCAAAGGAGAGGGATGACCATGTGCATGTGTGTGAGTACGTGCGTGTCGGGGGGGCAGGCAGTTCCGGGTCTGCCTCCTGAGGGGTCCTTGCGCTTCCTTTTTGATGGAGCAGCAAAGGGGGAACACAGATGCTGGCTTTCAAGTGATTAAGCTCTTCGTAGGGCCACCAAGTTTCTGCTGCTTGAAAGGGCTGGAAGCGCAAGGTGTGCTCCAGAGAGGCACAGACAAAATATCTGATGCCTTTTTCTCACTGTTTCATGCTTACAGAGACATTGCTTCCCGTTGCTCCCTCTCCTGCACTGGGGAGGGAGAGTCAGGAAGGGACCAGTTTCTTTAGGGCCTGGGCTTTGCTGAGCAAAGCTTGCTGTGCAAAGCTGGTGCAGGTTGAGATCCTTTCAGTTCAAGGCAATTTGAGCATCTCAGTCCCATCTTAAGGTTTAAGAACTGGAACCATTTTTGAGGCACCCCCCCAAGGAAAAAGCTGCAAGGTTTCCCCCCACCCCCAAATGCTCGCAGGAGGTCCTGCCAGACTGTCCAGATAAGCTCCTTCCCTGTTTGCTGGTGGGCGGCAGACCTCAGTGTAACAGATATGATGCGGTGACCTTTTCAGTGACGTGAAGACGGGCGTAGAGCAGAGACAGGAAAATTGCCCACGGTGTAGTTAGTCACTGGTGCCACTTGCCTTGGGAGCCGAGAGGCCCTCTTAAACCCCAGCAGCTATGAAGCATTTGGGTTAGCATCCTGTCCTCACTGGTTGGAATAGTGGTGCCCAGGGAATAAGAAAGCTGCAGCCCTCCTTTTTTAAAAATTTCTAGCCAGGGGAGTTTCACACAGTCTGCATTCCATGCAGGCAGGGGCTACCAAGTGCATATTCAGTGTATATATTCAATATATATATTTGCCTCTTTGGTTACATGTGTGCATCATCAAGAGAGCAGGACAGCTTCATATATTCCCTTTTCCTTTCAAAATCCTGGTGAGGGCTTGCTGGTGCAAATGTCATCTTTATGGCTTTCTTCTAATGCCCTGCAAATAGCAGCAGGAGGGAGTGCAGCTGCGGGATCGGCCAAGACTGCCATCCTCCTCATGCCGACACCTGAAGGGCAGAGCAGAGAGGTGTGATGCAGGGAGGCCACAGGAGATCCTCGGTCTGCTTTTTCCCGATGTTGAACCTTCCTGTGCTGGCCCAGCATTGGTTAGAGCAAGCACAAGCTCACACAAGGGACTTGGCAAGAAAGGCCCTTCTGCTTGTGGGTGCTTTCTTCACACTTGCAAGTTGGATCCATCAGGAAAAAACTTGTCACAAGTAAATAGATACCTGTGCTCAAAAAAAAAGAGCCCAGAAAACCCCAAGTCCCACTTTTTTCCTAATAGTACTCTTCACTGGCTTAGTGGGGATGTTTTGGGCTTTTTCCATCCGAAAGAACAAACTCTCGGAGTTTTAAGTCCCTTTGTTTCCTTCTATACAGCAAAGAAGTAAAAATGCACAGGAGAGATTATATTTGGGCAGCTGAGAAAACTTACAGTAAAACTTAAGATTTTATTAGTTTTCCTCCAAGGTGGAGGAAAGTTAGTGTTACCTTCTGGGTAGTTACACAACTGAAGTTTTTTACTTAATAGTTGAATTGTCTTTATTTCAACCTCATTGACTCTTGGAGTGAACCCAGTGAAATAATGCATTTCATGTGATGCACTGAAAATATTTATAAATTTTTGTTACTTTGGGGGAGGGAGGTAGGAGTTGCCACTTGAGTGCTCTTCTAAACGTACAGCAATCTAAGTTAATTAAGCATGGATGATATCATTCCAGTCAGCAGCACAATGTCCATCCTGACTGTAACGACATAAATGTCCTTTGCCTCCATTAGACCTATCAGACAGTAATATATGTCATTTGTCAGAGTGACTTCTCAGATGATGAAGAAATTCTGCATAGGGTGTGTGAGGCGTGAGCAAGTGAAGAGGCCGTATGAAGTTTCATCCCCCTTTAATGTTTTGCATGAGCTCTTTTTGGTTGATGTTACGTGTTTTGAGTTTTGTAGAGAAATTACATGGATCACTCTTGCACCAATGGAGGCATGGGGCACGTGGATCGGTTCTGAAAAGATACAACATTGCCTCTCTTCAGGACCTAAGAACCACTCAAAGCATCTCTTCTTTGTACAAGCATTAGGGGAAAAAAAAAGAAAATTAATTCCTTGTATTGCCAAGTTAATTTCATGAATGAATTTCCTCTGCATTCTTGTGCAGTGTGTGCTCTGAGAGGTGGGGGAGCTTAGGGAGTGATATTGGAGCACTGGAAGTCCAGGTCGCTGGTGCACAACATAAAGCAGTGGATTTTAAGTGCTCCTCATGAAGCCCACTTGGCAGCGCTGAGAGGGCTCGTTTTGCAGTACTGTGCTTTGCTGCCCTGGATTGTCACTAGTGTTTCGATTTCTGCCTGGCGTCAGGCCCAGCCTGACCTCCTTCCTTCTCTCCTGTGCTGGCAGTCATCCTGTCATGACCATCAACAAGGCTGGAGGTAAAACCAACTGACCGCTTGGTTTGGTTGCTGGACGACAGTCCCTAGCTTACATGGGTGTCTGTGCAGAAGTGCAGAGCAACTTAAACCTCAGAAGACAAGAAAAACAAAGGTAACTTGAAGTTGTTGACACCTTGACCAAATGGATGCCTTGGTTATCTCCTGCTGGTTTGGTTCTTTCCATCCTTGGCCTTGTTTCTTTACCATGATGTAGTCCAATGTGGGGCTAACGTTTTAAGTTAGCATCACCACCAAAACTGCTCATTTCAGCTGAGACCACCTTTGTGTCCATTGCTGATTCCAGGGTGTAAACTGGAAAGATTATTTATCCTGCCCTGAAGAAGAAGAGGAGGAGTTAAAATTTAAGAGCTGCCGTGGGCACGAGTGCTGACTAACATTTACTATCTTGAGTACACGGAAATCAATTTGGGCCTTGTCTGATGAATGCTGCTGGTTTTTTTTCCCATATAAAGCTATACAGAAGAATTGAGAAATAAATGCGTTCGCTTAAGATAACATTGTGTGACAGCTGAGAACAATTAAAACTCTTACTTGCAGCTATATTTTTTTTCCTTCCTTTCTACAGTAGGAGGGTGGTGTCTGCAGCTCCGAGTAGTTGATACAGGTTATTTGTCCCTGGTCTGATCTTATCTAGAACAAGTATCATGGAAGGTTATTTATTCTACAGCCTTTTCTCCTCGTTTTGCACAACACACAGATCTTGGTAGATGGGAAAGGATATTTTTTTTTTTTACTAGAGTCTTTTTGGCAATAAACACACGCCTAACTGTAAGAGAAAAAACTTTCACAACCGAGCTTGTTTTGTGAAGCCCAAACATTTGTGAAGCTTACAAACCCTCAAACTTTGCATAATGTGCCCATCCCTGGTCTCAAACATGAGGTGGCAGAAGAGGGAAGTGTTACTTTTTTTAACCAACAACTTATGACTGTGTCAACACATGACAATTTGTCAAAGCTTGCTGTAGCGGTGCTGTAAATTAATTTTTAGCATCAGTTGTGAGTGGTAAACACTTTGTGCGGTGTGAACAGCTCTTAGTACAGTGTGAGTTGTCAGCAGCTTGTGAGCTACCCTGAAAGAAAAAAAGAAGCGAAGGAGGGAAGGATAAAAGCTCGTTTACTAGTACACAATGGATCTGAGTCTGCAAAAATTTGATATGTGGTGGTATTTTTTTTCTCCTCCATACCAATCAGCTCAACCTTGAAAATTTGGGTTTTCCATTAATAATAATCACCTGCAAAGTTGGGAAGTCACAGCTCTCCATCCCGTGCACCAAGTAGTGCCTGATAGCAAACAGATTTCTCAGGCTCGTGGCTAGATGAAGTAGAGCCCTCTCCTTACTCTTGGGTTTTGCCTTTGCTTGCTTGCTTTAAAAGCAGAATGCGTCCTGCAAATGTGAGCATGCTCCTTTGTTGAGAAATCTCACATACATGACATAAAATGCCTGGAAAAAAAAAATAAGATGGCAGCCCAAAGAGAAATGATGGGGGCTGAGTGCTCTCTCTTCCTCGCCTGTCCCCTTGCTGTTTCTCCTTGCCTATCCCAGCTGCTGTGGTGGAGCTGGCAGTGCTGGTTCATACAAGAGGAGTTGATGTGATGGAAGAAAATTATTTGGTATGAGAAGCCAGGGAATATGTATTGTAGAAAACAACTTTTCAGATACAAACCTATTTTAACCTGTCACTTTAGCAGAACAAGCAGTAATAACCTCCCAACCTAACAATGACTGTTAAGTTGAACATTAATTTGCTCGGTCGTTGAATTGCTAACATGTCTACAACTTACAAGTGAACACCCACTCAAGAGAGAGAAAAAAGAAGTTGGTGCCTGGAATTCCTGGCCTTGCTGAAATCACCTACATTTTTTGGCGCTAACACCAGTATTTCGTCTTGCGTTTCCTGCAAATGTTTTAAGTAGAACTAGATGAGAAAAACAGCTGCACGTGTTTGTTCGCTGCTTTGATACACTCGGCATGGGGCTTTTTTCTCAAGCACAGTCGCTCTCAGCTTCAGCACCTTAGGTAGGCTTTGACTGCGCCTTGGAGCTTGTTCTTGTAAGCAGGCAGCACACGTGAAGCTTGGCATGAGAACTTTGTCGAGTCCTACTAAAGCTAGTTGTAACCTGGTTATGGTTTTAAAAAGAAAGATGACTTTATTTGCGTATTTGCTCACAAAGAATTTTGGTTTTATTTCCTTTTCTAGATATAACTGTAGGTGCTGCTTGTATGAAAGAGCTGAGCCACGCCATCCAGTAAACTGTCTAGAGCAGCACTTGGCTTGCTTGGAAATCACTTCCAGGACTGTGTTGTAAGTAAGTATTTTTGCAAAAGCAACATCAAATGGTTTCTTCAGTTATGGGGCATTTTTTAGATGTTTTGCTTGTTCCTTATAATGTCATAGTTTTACTCTAACATCCTGCAGACGGTAGCAATGCATGTGGGAACACGGGCACACGGGCACTCCCATGTCTGAAGCATAGAGCTAAAGCCCTTCAAAGGCTCTTTGCTGACTTGCTCTAAAACTCCCCGGAACAGTACCTGAACACTTCTGAGAACAGGCAGCTACATATAAGCCTAGAAGGAAATTTGGCAAAATACATATTGATCTGTTTTGCCATTGGCTCTATGGCAAACGTGTTTTTTGAGTGGTCATCCCTGCCTGCATTTTCAAACTTCAGCATTTTAGCTATGCCAGTGTGGCCCTGCTAGGGCAAATGCTTTCTGGAGATATTCCAGGGGCATAGGCTGTGATCTGCCTAACTCAATTTGAAATATTCCATGGATATCTGCCCTAACTGATGGGAAAAGGGCACTGGTTTGTCTCTTCTGACATGCTGTCGGTATGGCTAGGGAACCTCAGTAGGCTGTGAACAGTGGTGAATTTGGTCAGCTGCATCTGTCTCAGTGATGAGTACGTGTCGATGAAAAAGGCCCCATTTCAAGTTAAAAGCCAATTGCATTGAGTATGGCATTGAGAGCATATTTGCACTTAAAGTAAATAACATCGTCCTAGAAAACTTCAGGATGTACACCAAGAAAACCTCATCATGCCATTTATACAGTTGCTTTCGAAAGCATAATCCATTTGGGGATGTTTGTGACCTGAAATTTTATAACTATTTTATTTCTTTTTATATTGCCTTCATTTTTCTGCTGCTGCTGATGCAGGTTATGAGAAGTATGGTATGAGAAGTATTTATGACTTAAGTGCATTTCCCTTGAATGGGCCTCCGATAATACAGTTGCTTCAGAGAGCAGGGGTGGGAGAGTTAGTGACCTAGGGCTCAAATCACTTAAAGTTAAGCACATTATACCGGCTACTCGCACTGCTCAGCATCTTGCAAAATATTCCCTACAGGTTACATTTGCTGTACATAAACTAGTTTTTTAAAAAAATACGTATTTGCTAATGCCAAGACTGAGTGCTTTAAATCCAGTGGTAAAGCGGTTGAGTCAGTCTTTTGGAATAGGTTTCTTGTTTGTGGATTTTTGTTCTGTCTGGTCGACTGACACAGCTGGGTCATTCGCTGGGTGAGGTTGTGCCAGACAAAAATCCTTGCCTCAGCTCTGCCATGAGTTACCTGCCCGATGCACTGACTGCCATTTCATCCTTGCTCTGCGCCCACCAGACCCGTGGGGTGCTCAGCCCAATTCCGCATGGGTGAATGTGAATGAGATGAAAAAAGGACCTGGTTATTGTCAGTGGTGGGACACCTCAGCTGTGGCAAGTGGGCAGAGAAAGAGTGAGGGAATTGCTTGGGGAAAATTAGGACTTAGAAAATTCTAAGTCTTAAGAAAATTAAAATTTCTAATTAGAAAATTTAGCACAAGATGAAACGTTTGTTTTCAGCATCCTGCCTGTAAATGGTCTGTCTGCTTCTGGAATTTAAGTCCTGAGCCAAGCCACTGTTGCTTTCAGCGCGGGAGGCAAGAGGCTGGCACCTCTGGGGTGGACAAGTGCTTCTGCTCCCTTCCTGCACGGGGCTGCAGCACTTGGCAACAAGACGCCCTGCTGCAACCCAGCCCTGGGCTGGCACCCTTGTGGAGTTGCCCGTAAGCCTTGCGGCTGTTTCAAGGGGAAGTTTTTGCTCTGTTGCCGTTAGTGCTGGATTTTCATTCATTTTATGTCATGGTGTTTGAATCACTGCAGCACCAGGAGCTGGAGCTGTGCGTTTATTTCACTTACCCTGAGGTAGTTGCTACTTGTTTGGTAGAGCAGGTTTGTACCTGGTGTCGCGGGGCGCACACTACTGCGACAGTCTCAGTTATACCAGTTCCTTGAAGGATTCAGTATTCCAGCATGGCTTTCTGCCTCACGTCCTTCCAATTTAACTGTATTAGTCTGTTTAATGGTGCCAGAAGGCCACATATTGGCTCTCCGTGAAGCCTCAAACAGTAGATGCATACTTTTAAATAGTTAAGTAAATGTTAATTATGATTCACGAATAGTTTTTCCCCAACTATTAAGTAATATCAAACACTGATTTTTTCAATCAGTAATTGTTTTTCCAGCTGCCGAGTGGGACCAAGTACTCAATATTTTTAGAGGGTTATTTTTGCAGCTGCTCGGCTGCTTTAAGCATAAAAGTCTTATGTTATTTTGTAGGGCTTGACAGCCTTGAATGCACATCGAGCACAAGTTACTGAAAGCCTGTGGTGGAAGTGGGATGATGACAATCTTCTGGTGCACCTTGGTTAGCTGTGGATAGTTTGGACCGCATCCAGATAAGCTGAAAATAGCATATTGGGCACTTTTGAAAGTTTGTGGTTTTGCAGCTTTTTCTCACAAAAATCTGAAGTCTCTTTCTTTCTCACTGTACTAGTTATTACACAGGTGGAAATTAGCTATTTTTTCCCTCTCAAGATCTTGAAACTTTCTGTAAGGGATTCAGCCAGTGTGAATTATTTCATGAAATAACAGTTTGACTTGTTGGACCTCTTTGCAAATAGTATAATACCACAGAATCTTGTCATAGAAATACATGTTATGTGCCTTTCACTGAAAGATCTTAAGATGGTTTCAAATATCAATTAAACCATACATCATGATGATAAAGGAAGAGATACTGTTCTCACCCATCAGGAAGACTACCCTGGCTGTGAGTACATTGCTCACATTTGCCCAGTGATTCATTAGCCAAGCCAGTAAAACAATCTAGGAAGTCTGATGCAGTGGCTTACTGGTAGCTTTTTTTCAGCCGATTGCTCATTTTGACATGATGCATAACAGCATCAGAGCATTTACTTAGGAACTTACCTTTTTTTTGTGCATCTCCTTTCTCTGGTTTTCCCACCAGATCTGCTCTGCTGCCTCATAATGCTGCTGTTTGCAGAAGCAGTTGCTGTAATTCTTTGAAGCTGCGAATAAGACATCTCCTTCTAAATATCACTGATGTGTTTTGATGAAGCCATAGTTGTGACCACAGGGTGCTCAAAGGACACTTAAGAGTGAGAGCTAGAGAGAGGCTGATGTTGGTAGGGCAGAAGACCAAATAGTGAAGGTTAAATTATGTTTAATGTTCAGTTGTGTTGGTTGTTTAAGCCAAAACGAAAAAGAAGCAGAATAAAAAGCTTCTGCAAAGCAGAAGTGTGAGTGAAATGAAACGTAGTGGCTAGACAAATTAAAAAAACACATTCATGAAAAAACCCACCAAACTTAAATTTCAAAGCCCCGGTAGAAGAGGTGATCTGTCGGCCACCCAGCTTGGACTGGGCGCCCAACTGGAACTCATGGTCTGGGTTCAGTTCCCCGCCTCAGTCACAGGTTTCCTGTGCGTTCTCAGGCAACCTCCTTCATCTGCCCCATGACCAACTTCCTCATTTGTGCAGCAGCCATCGTCCTCCTCCCTTCCATCGTGAGGGTGAAGCCTACTGATGCTACTGAAAGACATGGATATTGCGGTGGGGACAGCCAGTGCAGGGACTGGAGCGAGAGGGATGGGCTTCCTCACAGGGGATAATCTCCCATGCTGCTTGTAATTTCAGTGTTCAAGAGTAGAGGAAATTATTTGCAGATCTAGAAAGGGTTGGGTTTTTTTCTTTCCAAGTCTTTCAGGCCTGTTTCTCGTGGAGTTTGGCTGCCCCGGTGCAGCGGCAGGCATTTGGAGTATTCCCTGTCTCTCGCCTTTCTCCTCACAGTCTGTCTCCTCATGACTTGGAGTCATTCCTGTCTGCTCGACCCACACAAACCCAATGGGATCATAAACGCAGCTTCTGTCATCTCCCGAGTTATGCAGAGATCTCTTGACATTTAAATGCGCTTGTGTGTTAGAAAGAAACTGAAGAATGCTTGAGTCTGGTCAGGACATGGCCCTAGCAGTCAAGGAAGGTGGTATGAGGGAGCGAGCCGTCACCTTCCCAGCCTCCTGGCAAGGTGTGCGCTGGCACAGTGTTGCTGAACCTGCTGAGGGTGTCCAGATAGCCCGGCACCACAGTTGGCCTTCAGGCCCTCTGCTTCTCCACTCAGCCCCTGATAGGCAAATATTCATTTAAGAGATTTTGATATGAATTCACCTGATACCGATGCTAATTCTGAGTAAGGAGTCAGAAATGACAAGTCACATGCCTTTTGATGTGTCCTTTTATCTCCTGTGAGTTGGTAGTTAAACTTTTCTCACCCCTTAGAGGATTTATTTTTCTCTGGGAGGAGGGTGTGGAGCCCCATACACTCTTTTTCTCCTCCAAACATTAGTAATGCTCTTCTCCAGCCACTGACGAGATCTTGAAAGTGCAGACAGGTTCATATTCAGACCAGAGCCACGTTTTGTTTTCTATTTGATTCTGCTACAACAGCTCTTGCTGTTTCCTGTCCTCCCACCTTCTTACTGCCTTCCCTTTTTTTGGCCTTGATTTCACAAACTTTCCTTTGACCTGACCCTCGACTTTCTCCGAGCTGCCAGCCTTAATAAGAGATCCTCCTCTTTGGGACCTGCATAGTCCTCCCATCCCTGCTGTATTTCAGCCCTCCTCCCATGGCCACAGAAACACTTCTGCAGCCTTGCTTTGAGATCCACAGTCACCTGGACCTCTCTCTGCCACCGATTCTCCCTATGCTGACCCTTCTGTGAGAATTTTCCTCTCCGTCGTGACTTGTGTCTGGTAGGATACAGAAGTGGCACAAGGTGCTCTTCCCTCCCAGGTCCTCCCTCCCCTACTTGTTCCTTACTCCTGAATGGCAGCCAGCCTTTGTCTTGGGCAGGTTGGCTTGTCTTCAGTAAATCTCACATCAAGTTACTTTCCTGTTTATTTTTCCCCACCACTTCACTGCACCCAGCTTTCTCTCTCTCCTCATTCACGACATGGTTTGGTTTGGTTTGGTTTGGTTTGGTTCTGGTTTCTCATTCAGACCCCAGCTGATGGCAGCACACAGCAGCCTAAATTCTGAGCCTGGGTGCTGAACAAGGGTCATACTACAGGTCCGCCAGCCCTGCCTCTGACCACGGCCAGGAGTGGACATCCGTGGACAGTGCCTGAGAAGGCAGCAGGCAGGTGGGGGTAGTTCCGGGCACTGGGGGATGCGCTGGAAAGGCTGTGTTTTAGAGCCCTCCAGAGACAGAGGGTGCATAAGCCTTGGTAGACCTGGGAGCAGCCCCGTTGATTTTGTTCTAGTTAATCCCGTTTTGGATTAATAAAGAGCCTGCTTCTTGCTTGGAGAGGCACAATGTGGCTCCAGGTTGGCTGCTGCGTCTAACCCAAACCTCTAAGTATGAGGGTTCTCAGTTACAGCAAAAGCAATGTCTCACTCCTTCTGAGGCTGGTTAGCTCGGAGTCACCTGTCATGAGAAAACACAGCTGGTTTGAGATGTGGTGCTGCTGATACTGGGTGTCCCTTCTCCACCTGCCATGCTTATCCCTTTTCCCAACTGGTAAACCTGGGAATTTGATCTGCTTACAGCTCCAAGGGGCTGCTGCCTGAAAATATGGCAACCGCTTAGTTGTCCGTTGCTGTTTCAACCCCACACCCAAGCTACAAGTAACGAGTTATTGAACTAATTTAGCTTTATACCAAAGAAGTGATTTTCGTCCTGCAAATCAGGAAGCCAGCTATTTAACATTGTGTAATTGACTTTAGCTCTAAGATTCAATATACTTACCTAAGATTACAGTTCAATAAAATCTGATTGCGCCAAGAGCAACAGGAATTGTAGAAACACCCAGGGATTGTTTTCTGCCTTTCCTGTGGACAAGCTACATTGGATGTCTTCTGGTCCTTATGGTTTGGATTATGCTGCTGCTTGACCTGCACATTGGCAGGAACACCTTGAGGTGGCACCGTTTGGTGCCGGGAGGTGAAGCCAAGTGGCTGAAATGATGGGTAGCCTTCTTCAGTCAGTTTTACATGGGTGACTCTCTCATTTCAGCATGCCCTGCTGGTGTCGGGCTGGGGGAACGGGAAGTAAGCTGTGTCTGGTTTCATTATGATGGTGATGATAATAGGATCCACAAGGTATATGAGATTAAAAGCCCTATAACATTGCAGGCCAAATCATGCACAGAGAACAAAACCTGAAATCAGTTCAGTGCCTAAACATCCTTTTGTCTTGCCTCACCCAGTGTAGAAATAAATACGGGAAAACAAATATTTATTCAGAATTTCCTCTCACTATTTACCAAGTAGGAAGCTGTGTTAAGCCCATTTCTACATAGAAACATTTGCTGGCCATTGTGCATTGGCTTTTATAGCTGTGTGCTGTAATTGTGGAGAGCCTTTTTGCCCAAGTATTCATTAATGAGTTTTTCATCAGCCACTCTGAACAAATGGGAAAGCATTAGATTTAATTTTTCGTTTGCAGAGCTTCAGGGAGAAGTACAGACTTTTTCAGCGGGATAAGGACACTGGCACAGGTAATGAGTAATTCGGGCTGACGGCTGAACAGACAGTGTGGTAAGTGTCCTTGACACACACTGGGACACAAACTTTGTTATTCTTTTTTCCTAGAGATAGGTCCCAAACCACAACCCTTGATCCAAATGTGAGCTTATGTCATTAGGAGTGCTCACCTACCACCATGCTTATTTTCTCCATTATTTCTTCCAAGTATTAATTATCCTGTTGCAAGCAGGAAAGGAAAAGTATACTTTCAGACCAAACTAATAGATTTGGCTGGTTCTGGTACACTGACTTCATAAGCAATAAAATATATAACATTGCCTGGTTACAGTACTTGCTGTACTAATCGTTCTCTGTGCAACTGCCTATTTTTTATATAGTTTTAAACAAATGCCAGGACTACAGAGAATAATAAAACAAGGTAATCAAGGCAGAACAGGCAGGTTTTATGGTATGAGTCAAAAACAAAACACAAAAACCCTCCAAAAGCCATGAGAATCGGAAAGAGAGGCTCTTTCAGGTGGCAAAGTGAAGCTATAATTACTAGGTGCAGAGAACATTTTTCTTACAGAAATGAGCGGTGAGAGTGGATCGTGCCGGACATCCCTGAAGCTGGGATAGCCACAGTTTAGGAGCAGAGAAGGGAGCTTGCTAAGAAAATCATTCTTTGTTCTGGTTATGGAGTTGACTTTGATTCTGGCCTAATGCATGCTGGTTCTTACTACTGCTTTGAGTGATGGTTAACTGGGATGGTGACAAAACTGATATTAACTTCTATTTTCAGATGGCATGAAACTGAAGAAGAAATTCATGTAGTGCCCAAGTCTTCTGTTTGAGTTGAGCCGTTAGGGAGAACTAGACAGACATGTAAAGTATAGTCTTTCCTATTCTAGTTACCTTTCTTTATGAAATGGTGAACTCTGTTTTGCTTTGTTCCCCACGCCTTGATCTTTTTCATCGTGACATTCAGGAGCGGGTGCAAAATGAACTAAAAAGCAGCCATGGCAGATACAGTTCAAATTTTGCCCGCTTTGTTTGCATCAAAAAACTAACGTACATTTGTACGCGACCCGCTGGCATGCAGTACCAGATGGGAAATGGTTTGGTAGTATTGGCAGTGCTCTCATGAAGCCAAATATGATTCTTCTGCTTGCTGGCTTGAGAGTGCAAAGTGCTTTTAATTCCCATTCAATTTTTCGCTGTTTCCTCTGTCTTAGTATTGCCACCCTTGTACCTTGGAATAATAAAACTTGAAAGAGTTTATAAACGTCGCAGTCAAAAGCATGTGTTATCCTAGGTCAGGCAGATAAAATCAGTGCTAACTAAGAGCAGTCTCTTCTCAAATCTGGCCAAAATAGTGTGTCTCCTCACATTTTGGGAGTGTGTCTGTCTGTTTCTCTCTAAAGTAGCTGAAGTAAGTAGAAGTGTAGATATGAGATTCCCCAAATAATGTTGTAAGGTTGATGAAACTCATTGGATTCTGTGCTGAGTATAGCTAAAGCTATATGCTTCTGGATATCGTTTCTAAATCACAACTGAGATTGCATCTTGTTTAGTATTGTCATAGGTTTGTTTCATAAACGTAGCTCTGCAGTCATTTCTTATTTCAAAAGAGCTGTGTAAATTTCTTGCATTAAGATGTTTTGTCATTGAAAAGTAAGACTTTTATCTAAATCTGCTTTGACCCATTTGAAGGAGACGGAGTACAATATTTTACAGATGCTTCTAAGTATTAGCTTCATGTCCAGCCACCTACACAGTTACAGAAATAAAATCTAATGTAATCTCCAGCCAGTAAATAACTTTCTTTTCCCTTTTTATGCCATTTGTTCCATCATTCCTTCTCCTCCACAGCTTTGGATTCAGTCTGTCTTGTTCTAAAATCTACCATTGTATTATTCTCCTTACGTGGTGTTTATATGGGTCTTCCTCCACCTTCTCCAAAGTATATTGAGGTTCTCCTCTCTCCATGCCTTGTTTTGGAGAATTAGTAGCATGCTGTGTAATGCATGAGTTACTAATACAAGCTGAGAGCTGTGCCGCTGGCAGCGCTGCTGGTGTACTCCAGCTGCTGGAGGGTGCTCAGTCTGCAGCACCAGGCTGGAGTTGCTGCCAGGCAAAACACAATTGGGCATCACATCAGCTCCACAGTACGGGCGGTTTCAGTCTACCGACAAAGCCTACTATAGATACAGCCATTAATTTCTCACCCATCCAGGGACATACTTCTAATAAGACCGTGTATCCGCTGTTAAATGTTTCAAATACTGTCCCCTTAATCTGTAAATTATCGGTCCATTTAACAGGGCTCTGTATTCAGTCCCAGCCTTGACACCTGGGTGATACCCATTGAGCCTGGTGCTCCTGCCCCAGTCATCTCCTCTCTGTTTTCATGCTAATGGAGTAGCCTAATCCTCTTTCTGTTACAGTCCCACACCTGTTTCTCCCTTTGGTTTCTTTTTTTTGTTGTTGTTCTCATGATTTTGCTATTCCAGGGCAGGTTCCCTGGCAGAAGACCCACAGTACAGCTGTCTAGCATCACCCTTACCCTGGTAGTAGCAACCACCCTGTTTTGTGTCACCTTTTCTTCAGAAAACACTAGAGGCAGTTGCAGGCTCACTTGATCTTTCCCTGTTTAGAAGATGTGAAAATAATTAATGAATCGTTCTGGGGAGGTGTGACCTGAGGGATGCAGACGTGTGGGAGTGCATGTTTGTTGAAAGCATCAGAAGGGGAATCACTCCGTTATCCGAGTATCAGTGTTGAAAGGTGGGAAATCAGCATGCTCTGAAGCTTCATTGAAACTTGACTCTTCTTGCATCTTTCTAGAAGATACTTAATTTTAGAAAAGCACAGGAAGAGCGGAGAACAGAAGCTCTTAAATTCCCAGGGTTTCCTTTGGAGGAAGAGGTCCCGCAGCAGAAGGAGAGAATTCTTCTAATAATCTTTGCAGCATTTAATCCCAAGTAAATGAAATAAAATCAGTGCTTCCACTGAGAGTTGGCAGCGTATTCTTTCCGTAACAAGACCTGCTTTTGGTTTCTTTGTAGTACAGTCTGATTCAAACTGTACTGAGCTGACTGAGGAGAACGAAATCTGTTTTTGACAGATGTTTCCCGTGATCTGGCGAATACAAACACTCCTGCAAGATGACAGGCGGCTTGTTTACATAGGAAATATATTTTTTTAAATAAAAAAAAAACAACAAAAAACACACAAACACAAAGCAACATTCGGATCAGTCATTCTGATCAAGGCAGTGTCAATTATTAGGCTGTAAGGGGAACTGATGACTCAACTTAGGCACAGCGCTGCGGCGGTCCCCGATTTTCGGTTTCATAACAGATTCTTTTCAGGAATGCTTTTCATTCATACCCGACGTTTAAGCGTGTCTCTGGGAGTGTGTGTTATTTTGTGATCGGTATGCGAGAGACCAGCATCAGCCTGCGACGAGTGGTTGTGCAGAATTTGGGAGATGTCCCCGTGCCTCGGTGGGACGCCAGGCGCCCGGTGGGAGAGGCGTTCTCTGACCCATCGCATCGCCCGCCCGGACCATACCCGCACATCACCAGCGTTGTCAGTCACCACGTTAAATTTATAGATAAGCTCGAGTCAATAAAATTGAAAAGCACTTTGATTCAGAAAGCGAAATGTTTTGATCAGATCCCGTGCTTAGTAATTCCAGCAAGCGCGCTTGTTAAAACAGGTGAGTCAGAAATGGAAATGCAAAGCATTTCTCTGAACGGTGGCCGGAAATTAGCTCTGAAAACTGAAACAAAGCCCAGACCGCAGTTTTATCTATTTGCTTAATAATTTTAGATCTGCGAAAATCCCTTTGTCTTTGGGAGACATTTTGATTCCTCTCTTGTAGTACCAGTGTGATGCTTAGGCTGGATGATCAGTCATGTCAGGACTGTCTGACGTGTCTTAATTTTTTGGTTTAAAAAAATTAGTTCCCTGTAAGTGACTTCATTGCCTATGGTGCTGCCTGATTCTGTCACAGCATGTGGTAGAAGTTAGTGGAAGTATTAGGCAGGACGGGATGTTGCAATATTTGAGGTCGTGTAATAACTGAGGAAGAAATCCAGGGGAACGGGGTGGAGTCAGCTGCTCATTGCCCAATGCATAGCTTATATACATATGGTACACAGGGCTATGTGACTGCTCCGACACCAAACACTCATTGATTTGGGGCTGGCTGCTCCCCAGCTTAGCATGGAGAGGTGGCGGTGGTGACAGCCACTCGGTTTGTAGCCCTCTGTCCATGGAGAGAGAGCAGAGGGGGGTCATCAGAGTTTTGATGTTAGTAGAGGTGGTCTTGCTGCAAAAAAATTAAAAATCAGCGTATTGGGTGATAGATAGCAGCGTTCTGGTCCTCATCCTGCACCCAAGATGTTACTACTTTCGTCTCTACTGACATCTAGGTACTTGCTGCTCATCCTTGAGAGTGAGTCTGGATGCTTTGGACTTGCTGCACGGCCTTGGACAACATAGGGACTGTCTTCCTGGCAGCTGTTGCGTGGTCTGAGGCTCACAAATGTAAATCACAGTGGAGGAGGACAAAGCAATATATGTGTTTAAGGGACTTGCAATTCCCATGGCAAGGCTGGTGAAGTAGTGCTCATTTCAAAGAGAAGACGGTCTGGGTGATTTTTCTTAATTACTGTTTACCTAAATAAATAAATAATGCATATTCATGGCTTTAACTAAAGTAACTCATGTTGAAATGTTTACCTCTCCCGAGGATAATTATTAAGGGTGGGGTGGGGGGGTGCAGCAATTAATAATAAAACATTTAGACGAGATTACAGAACGTTCTGATTGGAATAGTAAACATTATGCTAGAAATAAAAGCAAATACATGGAGCTGTCTTGAATTTAAAAAAAAAAAAATGACTATGCTCTCCAAAGAAACACACTGAACAGAAGCAATTCAGGTGAAGGCGTGCAGTTCCTGGTCTTGGAGCTCTTCAATATCACACAGAGGTTCCTTCAGCATAAAGTTAGATTTGATGGTAAGTTCTCCATCAATTCCAGTCCAGAAAAAAATGACACAAATATTGGCATCCACACAGATCAGCGTAGCAGCTGTAATACCCATCAGCATCGCTTTGAGGCTGGTGCGCGTTGATTCTCAAACTGAGTGACGGAGAGTGTTTCAGCTGTTTATATCACTAGTAAACAAAACCTTCATTTGTGTTGTGAGCCTTCCCCCCTCAGCCCCCTCCCATTTCATACAGTCCTTTGAATGAAATTCTTTGCTCAGCTGAGAGTTTGAAATTTGGACCCATCCTTTCATGTCTTTTGGCTACGGTTCTTTATCTGGTTAATCAGCTCAAAGAGAGCCAGTGATGTGTTCAAAGATTTCTGTGACAGCTGCATACCATTAGGCTTGAATGATTTAAAAAAAACCCATAATTGTAGTTTAGCACAGTAAATAAAGATTGGTCTTTTGGTTTAACATACAGTAGCAAGAGGACTGAGCTTTGGACAAAAGAGAGCTGCTGCTTAACCCTGTGCAGACAAAGCTTGTGGGTATGGTGGAGCTGGTCTGCTTTGTAGCCTTAACCTGCATCCAGTTTTTCTGGACCAGCAGAGGAGTGTGATCGAGCAATGGGATGTAGCTGCCTTTTTGCACTGGGTTGGAGACGAAAAGGAGTGTAGAAGATGGGCAGAAAGTAGTTAGGGGCACCAAGGCAGCCTGAGGGGTCCACAGCCTGCCACTGCTCCCTCCTCAAGCTTGGTGCCACCTCGGAGCTCCTGATGCAGATGGTGTGGGCTCTCCTTGCTCACCAAGGTGTCCTCAGCCAGCCTTAGAGGAGCAAGCTGCTGTCCTCTCTGGGCCATTCTCTAACTTGGGTGTCTTTTGGGGATGAAGGCTTCCAGACCTCCTCCTCTAGTCCCAATCGGTCCCTTCTAAGGTAGCATCAGAAGCAGCATCACCTAGCGCGCCCGGCGTGCTTCTGGCACGTGTCTCCTGGATACCCTCTCATCTAGAAACCGAAAAGCGGCTTTTCTTTGACTGGAAGTGCGGTCAGACTATTAGATGCAGTAGAGTCTTTGCTCATGTCTGTTGTTAGTGGAAGTCCCTGGCTGTGCTCTGAAACAGAGCAAGATGTCGAGGAACGAGTGCTGGCGAATGGGCTACCTGGTTCCCAGCAGAGGTGGTGCCCGGATTACTGTAGTCCTTGTGAGGCAGCTCCGCAGCAGCTGCTGGCTGATGAATTTCCTCGACCACATTTTGTTTTTCTGCTTCGGTGGGTCAGCCTTTTCCTGACCGAACTGACTGCTGTGCAGAATCCATGAGTGGCATCTGTACCCCAGAAGATATGGGTGCTAGTGGTGGGACTAGGTGTCCTGTTGGTCCATCTTCCCTGTAGCAGATGGGGTGGTTTTATAAGCATGGTGCGTTTTCCCCATTGAAGAAATCTTTCTGGGTTTGCCTCAGAAAGACTTCTGTGGAGCAGAAATATCCATCTCCACCTTTTTTTTATGAGGGTTTCTGGGAGTTTCAGCCACACAGCTCGTGGTGAAGCCAGCAGCAGCGAGGCAGCCAGAGCCTCACGCGGTGTTTTGCAGGTTGAGAAGGTGCTGCGCACGCAGAGTGCACAGCAGAGTAAACCTGATCTCAGCTCGCAACTAATTATCTGTGTATAAAAATTCCCCTACTCTCCGTTTTGCCGTTAGAGGCTCGCTGGTGAGATTTATGACTCTGGCTAAAATGAAGTACCATTTCCTTTTTCTCAGCATTACTGTGTGTGGCCTCTCTGGCTTTTCTTGTTAAACAGGCTTGAGTTCACCCAACAGGGAACGTATTTTTGAAGCCCTTTCCCATCACGATTCTGCCTTTCTCTTTTTCTGTTTGTTACAAGTGAAGATAACCCACAAAACATTTTCAGGTCTCACAACTTTCCCCTCCTTGGTGTAGGTGTAAGAAGGAGAAGCAGCCCCTTCACGTGAGAAGCAGCATTGTCCGGCTCTCAGTCCCACCACAGCTTGCACAGGCTCGTGGTAGACCATCAGCATGGGTGGGAATGAGACAAATGGGTCCTGCTCTGCACGCCATGGCTCTTCTTGCTTCTTTCTGCCGAAGCAGATGGAGATTACCTCTGCAGGAGAGGGGGAGCAGCGTTTGGCCTTTGCTTGGTGGAGTTGGTGACCCAAGGGGGAGGTGGGTTCCTGGAGGAATTGAGCTCAATAGGTTGAGCTAGATGACTCTCGGCTTTTGGCTTTTTGTAGCACCTCTCCATTCACTTGGAGCAGCCACTGCTGTAGCTCGAAACCTGGGCTCCCTCTGCTTCATAGTTTGATGCTCAACTGTTGCGTTCAGCATTTGTATGAGCTGAAGGATAACTCTTTCACTTCATGCTAGAGCGTGGGGGACCAGCTGTACAGCTCGGAGAAAGGCTTTATTTCTCCTGCCCTCGTGTTGCGCACATATGTCCTCATTTCACAGGCTGATGAAAATGAGACCACGGACTGAACTTTCTGAACTGGAAAATGCATCACTGACTTCACCCTGATCTGAAATCACCTGAAAATTACTTTGTCTGATGTTGTAAGACAGTAGGGTTTTTTTCTGAGTACAGAGTAAAAAAGGGAGCAATGTTGAGCTGCTGCCATCTCTCCCAGTCACAGTTAGACGTAGTTATTTTTGTATTAGAGCTTGGAGGAAAACCGGTAGAGACGCCAGATAAACCTTCCCAAAAAAACCATTTGTGTTAATACTTAAATATTGTTCATCTTTTGCAGCATTTACGTATCTGTTTCCCACATGCTGAACCTTATGGGGAGTTTTTGTGGTTGACTGTGGCCCGTTCTTTCATTCTGTATTTTAACTGTTTTCTTGATTTGCATTTTTTAAAAGAAATCTGCAGTAAAAGTCTGACTGTGATAATCGTTTAACGCGGGAACATCCTTTCGGCAGGGCTGGCCTGCATTCTCGCAGTTCACATGCATTGGGGCAGGAGTCCCGGAGCATAAACCCAGTGAGCTGCGTCATTTCGCGCCACCCTGGGAAGCATCCTTACCGGAGAGACCCAGTGCTGGCTAGCCCAGTGTCTTCTTCCGAGATGCCAGGCTCGGGGACAGCAATTCGTCCTCATCACTGAACCGTCTTATTTTCTCCTGTTTGCATGTGTATTAACCCAAATGTCTAGTCCTTAAGGAGAAATACACCAGATATCTGAATTTTCATCAGATCTGACATAAAGTATTAGGCTGTGACTTTTGCTGTGTATTGGTTTTACTGCGTCGGGAATAAATGTTCATCTTGTGTCATTTGGTAATGTTGTGTGGGGGTCTTTCTCACAGCATGTATTAACATTCCTTTTACACCTAGCTGTTCTTTCATGAGTCATACCACTAAGATAAAATATTTTCAACGGTGGCTTTATTTTAAGTCAAGTATATTCCAACGATAAAGTCATTCAGATTTTAACATAAAAAGATTTACAAGTTCCTGTGGTGATGCTCTTGAACTGCAGTCTCCCGCCTCTCCTAGCCCAGCCTGGTTGATGTGTCACAGAGTTAACTGCAACCAGAGGACAGGAGGGGGTGGAAAATTCCCCCCACGCACATCCCCTAGCTCCTCTGAGGGTTTTCCGTTTAAGCCTAGTTGGTGCTGTTAAGTGTAGCTGGGGAAAATCCAGTTTGCAGACCTTGGAGCGCTTCCCTGGCCAGCACAGGGCAGCAGCAGCTGCCTTCCCCTTCAGTCAGTCAGCGGCGGTTATCTTGCTGCTTCTCCTGATGACTTCAGTTGTGGTTTCTAGCCAGACTGATTCCTCACGTGGTTTTGCCATTATCTGAGCGAGCAGCTCAATCTCATCTCCGCTGACTGTTGATAGAGCTCTCCCAGATAGGGACACGCCGCAGAGCTGGTCCTCGTGGTCCTGGGTGGGTGCCTCCCTGCTTCTGGTCCACACTTCCTTGCTTGTGGTGGTCTTGGGCGTCCCACCTCTGGGCACCAGGGAAGAAGCTGCTGTGCCCTTTGGACTCCTGGTTTTGGCTGCCCCTGGCCAAACGGTGCACGTGAGCACAAGCAGGAGTGATGGATGAGCATGTTCCTTCTCTTTGGAAGAATGGAGCAGGTTATTAGGAGGAAATTAAATGCACTGATAGTGAAGCCAGGCTGTGCATCTTTTCTGACATAGGTATCGATATCATCTTGGGTTTAATTTACAGATTTCAGGGAGAGATCCTGCACTAGATGTCAGGAGCGTTGCAAATACCTTCTCAGCCTCAGGCAATCCTTCAAGCAGTTGTAAGCTACAGATGTTCCAATGAAGCTGTTTCAGCCAGAAAGAAATATTCTTCAGCTTCACTCAAAAACACACAAAACATAAAGAAAACACGTTTGCTAATCTGTGATGGTATTGCATGTAACAGCCTGGGATCCTTGACTTCACTGGGACGAATTTCTGCACGTTTGTGTAAGAAGCCAAGTGATGGGTTGCTTCAGAAAACACCAGCTCTATTTGCACATCCGTGCTCACTTCTTCCTGCTTGCTGGTGCGCAGCCTTCCTTAGATATTTTTTTTCTCCTGTCCGTGTCTGTGAGAAGCTCACCAACTTGTCTTGTCATGTGGGTTCATTTTACTTAGCCCTAATTTTACACGGCCGTTGTGAACATCAGTGCGTTTGCTAACCCAACTGTGTATTTGTTGCTCACCTCCCTCATTATCGGCCCAACTTCTCTGGTTTTCTGGAGCATGATTACACATTTTGCTGTGTTTGAAACATCTTTCATGCTAACCGGAGTAATACCCAGGTACATTTATCACGCTCTTCTCAAGTCATCTTTCTTGGTTTGTTCATTGCAAACTGAAGAACTTATCAGTTCTCCTCCTCTTAAGCATCAAAGCTCTCATTATTTTACATTAACAACAAAACCTCTCTTTGAAACACTCTGTATAACAGAAATCCAAGCTGGAAGGTGTTTTCTTGAAATAAATACTTTTTTAGCTTCGTGTTTCCTTCTGCCAGTTGTGGTGTCTGGTGCGTCTTCCTTCACGTTTACATTCTTCAGTGCTAACTTGAGCTGCCAAGCAGTACTGGAAGCCCTTCAGAAAGGGGAAAAAAGGGTAACCTGGTTCAAAAATGTACAAGAGGTTGTTAAACAATGTACGTTTTTTTAAAAAAAAAAAGCTTACAATGTCTTGTTTGAAGTATTGTTACTTTTGTAGCTTTCTATGCAGCTGTGAAGGCAGATGCTTCTTTTTAAAATAAAGTTTCCTTGCCCCCCCCACGACTCCAGAAGCTGGGTCTTCAAGTTGATGTTGAACAATGATTTGGTGGCCTCTCGTGATCCTATACCTCATTGCCCATGTGTGCAGGTCTGTGCTGAGAGCCGAGACCTTGATGTGAGCAAGCCTTGGAGTGGAGAGTGCCTCTTCCCCTGCCTAGGACCCAGCTCTTCCCATCCTATAAACCTGGCCAGTCAGCGTGTTAAAGTGCTGAAACTGCTCTTCAGCAGATGCACCATTGGCTCTTCATTTCGTATAAGCTCAGTTTTCATGTATTCCTTGTAAGTTTACAGCTGTAGCAACAGTTTTGCTTTTAATAATTCGCCTGTTTCAGAAAGAAAATTCTTTTATCAAATGGAAAGCATGAAGAAGCCCTCGTGTTGAGCGTAGGCGTGGGGTTAGATTTCATTCTACCCTAAGCTGACCCCTGGGCAGAGAGATTCCTGCTTTCATGTTTTAGATCATGTGTAAAACCTGATGCTGGCTGGATCATCCCGCGTAGGGCAAGAATATCTAGGGAACATGGGGAGAGATACAGAGTGAGACATTTGCAGAAGGGGATGAAATGTTTGGGATGCAGCCTCAAGCTTTCTACAGCAGTGAACATCAATCACACCTTCTCAGAAAAGCATGGCACTGAAAGTCTTCCCCCCCCGCCCTGTTTTTTTCTTCTTTCCCTGTTCCCCACTTCTGTTTATTCTCCTTTCCTTCTGATATGCTGTGGCAAGTGAAATTTTAGCTCAGAAAACTAACTTGTCCTTGAAAAAACAGAGCCTTCCCTGGTTTTATTCCTTTGGCCATTGAGTAAGCAACAGTTATTTTTGTTCTACCAGTGATTTATGACTGAACAGATTTGGAGTTTATATTTTTAGTTTTATAGGCAATTTAGATAATGTATATTTGCAGCCATAAATATTTGATCCTCTTACAGTCTGTCGATGAACATTATGTCCAGTTGGAGAAAATTTTATAAACTGAAGAGAGACAAGCCTTGTGTTCTAGCATAATGTCACGATTCTTTTCAAGTACCCGTATAGATAATCCTTAAAGGTAGCAGTATTTTGAGCATCTGTTGGTAAATCATCTAGGAGGGTGCCATCCAGAAGAAATAACCTGCTTTTCGTAAGTGATCTAGATCTCTACAAGGCTTGGAGTAAAATGCTGTAGCTCAGAAAGAATTGGCCTTTTTTCACCAGGAACCGCATACTTATAAAAAACAACCACCAAACCTCTTTCATTTGCACTGCTTTGTGTTAATTTTTGACTTTTTAATGGAGTCAGTAGACATTTCTTGAGAAAACAGAAGTTTTTACTGAAGGGGTCATTTTGCAAGTTTCAGAAAAATAATAGTTTTTTAAAAAAATCTAAACTTTTGGGTTTTATTTTCCTTCCCCTCGCCTCCCCCTTTATCTAGTTTGTGGTAATTCTGCAGACACAGCCCTTGCAGTGATCCTGGGAAGATAGATACATGCCACTGCTTGTACTGCTGCTGTCCCCTTCTGTTCAAAAGAAAATCATCTTCCTTTCCACTCCCAATTGCCAACTTTATTCAAGTAAATAGTAGTTAAGCATTTGAATGTTTTTTCCAAGGAAACAGTAAAGTGTTGGGCACCAGCAACTTGAAAACTTCAACTTGGAAATCCCTGTGACTTAAAACTAATTACTTCTCCTTCCACAAGTATTTCCTTCCCACCCTCCTGCTTAACCACTTCAGAGCGTGACCGCTTCCTTGGTAGATGGGGGAAGCCTTTTCGGAGTCAGCTGGGACTGGGCGTTGGGTCGGATCTTGGCTGTGTGCGAATACTGGGACTCGGGTGCTGGGGAGTTCACCCCCTCTTCCAGCCCCCCAGCCCCTGCTCTCAGCAGCCCTCCCTGTCCCAAAGTGCCTCTCCTCCAGGGACAGAGCTCCAAGCCTCTTGCACGGTGGTGGAAGCACGATGAATTTGCTGTGGGCACACAAACATTTTAGTGCCTCTCCAATTTTCTTTTCACATGGACTGGCATGACAGGTAGCTTTGCTTTAGGGTGGACAGAGGAGCATGACACTGGGGAACACCGAAATAGGCTGATGGTGTTTCTTCTCTGAAGCTCCCCAGAATAAAGTGAAAACAAAGGCACAAATTTGATGTTCCTGACTTAAATTCCTTGATAAAATCAAGGCGAAGTTTTGACAAAAGCCAGTATTAATTGTAAAGTGTGTTGGATCATTTTGCTAGTTTTGTTGGAACACCTTTCTGGTATGATGCGCAGATTCATAGAACCACAGAATGGTTTGGGTTGGAATGGACATTTAAAGCTCGTCTAGTCCAACCCCCCTGCCATGGGCAGGGACACCTTCCACTAGACCAGGTTGCTCAAAGCCCCATCCAACCGGGCCTTGAACACTTCCAGGGATGGGGCATCCACAGCTTCTCTGGGCAACCTGTTCCAGTGCCTCACCACCCTCATTGTAAAGAATTTCCTAGTATGTGTGCATAAGCATGCACATACCTGCCGTGTGATCTGGTAGAATAATCACAGAAGCGTTAGTTTATCTGTTCTGTAATTCTTCTCAGGGACCTCATATCTCTGGGTGCTATAAGAATGCAAGAAAAACATAGTCTTTGTTGTAAGGTGTCTACAGCTTTCGGTAAGAGGAGGCATGTAATGGGCATAATGTAATTGTCGTGTTTGACATAAAGACCTTCTATGTTTAAAAAAAAAGGCCCCAAACTGGTTTTAGAATTAGAAGGAAAAAAAAAAAAAAGAGGGGTTTTGTGATGATTCAGTGCTTGAATTTTTTAATGCCTGCCTTTATTTTATTTTAGGTTGCTATCGACTGAGTTGCCAGAACATTGCCCTACAAAGCTTTGGAGGGCCACTTCTTAATGGATTGCTGCAGCCTCTTAATTTCTCCATTGATCCTGTTCCCTGCATCGTGAGAACATTTTAGCCAGCACAGAACCTAGAAAAGTTACATGTAAGTCATGATTCAAATTCCTTTTATTTAAAGAAAAAAAAAGGTCTTGGGGAGGCAAGGTGGAGGCAGTAAACATCATACTTTAGAAAAATACTGTAAAAGCTGTAATTCAACAGCAAACATTAGGTGGTGAATAAATTGTTATTGAAGTACTTACTTGCTTTTTTAACCTAAATGGTGATTGTCATTTTGAAGGCTTTTCTAAATGTTCTGCTACCATAGTAAACTGTAGCAAGAAGTACTTAAAATAGCTTCTCTTCACCCCATCCCCCTAATTATGCTTCGTTTTTCTCCACAACTGGGTAAGCGCGTGTACACTTACCTCAGTGTGCTGTGCCGAAGCTGCACGTGCTCCGCGCGAGTTTGGAGGTCGTCCCTTGCTCAGCAGGACTGCAGGCATCTCTGTATTTTTCCCATCATAAAACCCATATCCTCCTCCTTTGGGGTTTCCAGAGTACTTCCCTCGGAGGAGCCCTGGCGCTGCTTCTCCTTTCAGCCTGCTGCCCTGAAAGGCTCTTTAAGCATCAGTAGTATCTTCATTGCCACCTCCAGCTCCGTCCAGATGGAGTTAGCTGCTCCACCTGGCTGTACGAGGGTGGAGAAAGCCGTGCACAGGTCTGCTAGGGACAAAAGGGCTTGGCGGAGCTGCAGACCCCTTCCTATCATCTCCTCAGTCTGGGTAGTAGTCTCTGGTGCATGTTGTATGCTTTGATTTTTCCTCCCAAGACGGGGAGCAGCTGTGGTGCTGTGCACCCATTTCCTCCCCCATCATGGCTCAGTCCTTCTCTGAAACCTTGCATAGCATCAGCCTGGCATGGAATCAGTGGGCTATTCTAAAAGGGAAAAATTGGTTTGACCCTTTTTAACTTGTCAGTGGTTCTAACCCTAATTCTGGGATGGATCTGCAGGTGGAAGAAGCCTCTGGACCTCTGCATGGATGGCACCGGTGTGGTGGTCTGTCTGTGCTGTCCAGAGAGTGGGACACCCCAGAGCTGCCAAGTTTGGGAAAAGGCTTGAGCACAACTTTATTGCATTAATTTTTTAAATAAAACCAAATCTCATTGTGGTTAGGAGGTTTTTATCTTTCAGATGGTGGGATAGAGCAGCTTGGCAAAAGTCCGCCTGAGCCAGAGATAATACAAAACTGTGGTTCACAGTGTGGCGCTGTGCGTGTTCCTGCCCTCGGTCGTTCACTGCAGTACCAAATTCACACGACACAGTTTAATGATTAATCAGGACAGGGCAATGAAGCTGACCGCAGCACTCATTGCTGGTCAGTTTTTCTTGAATGCTTACTACCACCATTTTTAATCTTAGGAACTGATTTGTAATGTTACTTCTAAAGAAATAGGAGTATTTTGGAACTGAAGGGTTTATATTAAAAATATACCTTCATTTGAGGTACTTTATTTGCGTATGTGACACTAAAAGTATTATTTAAAACAAGAAAAGTGTATTGCAAAAGGAGGACAGGGTTTTTTAATGCATATGGAAATTCAGTTTTTAAAGAGAGGAGAAAATTTTTTCTGGTGTGATGAATATCAGCAAGAAATAATAGTGATGAAGTAGTAGGCAGTGGAGAAAGGCTGGGTAGTAAGAGAATTCGCTGTCAAAGAGGCCTTACAAGGTGTTGGTTTGATTTTGTTTTCCGAAAAAGGCAGAGCATTGCTATTTCGTTGTGGACTTGGCAATATATGGTACAATTATTAATCAAACCCTGATAGCAGGAATCATCTGACTACAGAAGAATTTTGGATCTGGCTTTAAACTTGTTTCTAGTGCTTGTCTTAGGGGAAGAAAACTTGAAAATACGAGTAATAACAGCTAGGCAGGCAGAAACAACTTGTTGTTCATTAGTCCTACTTAGTGCCATTCCCATGAGGTTTGGAAGCCTTATTTGCAATTTTTTGCAGGCTTTTCTCATGATGTGTGAAAAGCCTATCATTAGGCATCTTGCAAATTCACTATTAAAAACTCTTTCAGAGGAACTAACTTTAAAAATGGCATCCTTCTTAGCAGATGTGAAAAGGCAGCCAGAAACTGAATGGACATAAATGGAAAAAAAGCCCTCTCATTCCAGGAAGTGTATACAAAGTTTTGTCCTGCTGCTTCTTGTCCTGCAGACAATCAGAAGTCCCTGTTTCCATCAGTAAAATCATGTCCGAGGACCAAATAAACTTTAGTACCAGTGTAAGGATAAAGGAGCTGTCATCAAATACGTGCTTTCCTTTTTTTTTTTTTTTTTTTTTTTTTTTTTTTTTTTTTTTTTAACTGTGGTGCTTGAGATATGCCAAACTTTTAAAACATGATCTGTGCTCTGACTCCTGGAAAACACGTGTCGCCTTGCAGGTTGTTGGCCGGGGTTGTGCCCCTCGTGCATGCAGATGTGTGCCAGCAGAGGTAGATGCAAGGGCAAGCTGCCAGTCGCTGACTTAATTCTTCAGTGTTTCCTACTGTCTGGCTTTTTTTGATAACAAACCCTGCTTGTAACAATTACCTTGTTATAGCAATTCCCATAGGAAGAAGCGAACTTTCCTTTGTTAATTAGCCCTGTTGGAAAGAGCAGTTGCACAAGGTTGACCCAGCTGTAACAACCGTATTCTTGCTTTTCCCAGAGTGCAGTGTATTTAGTAAACAAGTATACCTTCCCCCTCCTTCCATGTATTATTTAGTTTTTATAATACTACTAGGATGCTGATTGATGTGATCTCCATAAAAATAATACGTATTGATGTTTGAATTCAAAGCAGAAGGTTTCTTTTCCAACCTTAACGATTCAATGATTCTATGATTCCTTGTTCTGATGGAGCAGATTGCAAAACCCTGCTATAGTGCATGTGTCAAGATAAAAAAAACATTTATCCAGGTCCTCTGGGAATTAATCATGGGCAGGTTAGACCGTGTATGTTATAATGAGGGAGTAGAGGAGTTAGGGAGAAGCTGTGCTCTTTGCCGAGCGGCTCGCAGTTCATTATCCCGAACGATCGCTAATGGCAGCGTACGAATGGGGCTGTGCTGGAGCGCTGGGGATGTGGCCGTGCCTTGGAGCAGATGCTGGAGCAGGGCTGCTGGCATCCCAGCGGAGACGGGCAGTGATTCCTAGCAATTTCCACTCTCTGCTCACGTTTCTCACTTTGGTTTACACCTGTGTCTTTTCTTTTAAAAGAGGCAAAAATAACATCCTAATCAATGGCATTCTGTGTCTAATAAATTGTCCTAATTTGTACTGCTTATGCAATGTTGAGAATTCAGCAATGGCCTTTAAGTGCTTTGTTCATAGACAAAAAAAAAAAGCAACCTGAAACTCAGAAACCTCTGCACAGAAATTTCATATTTGCTAGGTATGAGCTCTTCAGAATATTTCAAAATTTTTAAAATAAGATTTCTTGAAATCTGTCCTTCCACCATCTGTAGGCAGATGTAAATAATGTAAAATTTTAAGATGTAGATTTTGGTGATTAGATGTCTGTCACCCGCCTACCACCACAGCCTGGGAAAAACGTATCTTTTTTTAAATCTGCACTGAAAGGTCAGGTATCTTGATTGGATTAAGAAGGAAATCAGATTTCTGAAGGTGAAATGGCAACGCTTTGAACACTGACTTACCAAACACTCCTAACTCTCGGTACCAAACCCACTTCTGAAGTGCCACAGCCGTAGCTGAGGACATGGGTGGTTTTATCCTACAGGATTTTGATGTGAGATGTGGCCATACCTGGATTTGATGATTTTTCTGGTACGTTTTCCTGTTGGAGTGGAGAAGGCGTGGTGGAGAAGGCATTTTCTCACCCGTTTTATAGTACTGGCATAGCAGGGCTCTGCACCTCGCGCACCATTGCGTGGAGCATCTCCTGCCTTGAGGAGCTCCACAGCCTCCCATGGCACCCTGTCCCGGGTGTCGTGCTTGCAACGGCCAAAAAGCGTTTTCCTACGATCTAGGGGAAATCTTCTTTGCCACTAATTAATCCCGTTACTCCTGCTGCCCCCCTGTTGTGAATACATAAAGCCATTGACCGCTGCTGGCACTGCATCTGTCCCTCGGTGTGATCAGGTGCTCCTCGGCACCATCAGTGCCTCTGTTCCCAAGGCAGGCTGCACCCCCAGTCTGGGTGGCTGGGGACGGCTTTGATAACTGTTTGCTACAAATATATCTGTTGATTAAATATTTTTTTTTATTTTTAGATATATGTGTGTGTGCATAGATATAAATAAAATATATATATATATGAAAATAGTTATATAATTTGAAAAAAAATAGATATATATATGGACAAATATTTTCAGTATGCTCCGAAAAGCGCTGGTGTAGCTTCACGCACAGCGACTGCGCGTGCACACGTGTGTGGGCGGTGAGCCGACATCCCTCTCTGGATGTTTCTGACCAAGAGCCCCGTGCCGGAGGCATCCCCATCCGGGGACACGCAGCAACCACGGGCCGTACGGCCAGGAGGGGCATCCTGCTTGTGTTTAGCTGTGTTTAGCTGACACGACGGAGGAAGACGGTGGTGTTTGTTGCAGTATAGCACACGGTACGAAATCGAATTATTCTGACACCTCTCCCCTTTGCTGCCATTGACCACAGGTTGGTTTGTTCATCACCCCAGCGGTGCGATGGGCTGCGTGGGCGCGTGGTGTCATTGATCTGTTTACTCGGCGTTTCCCACGTGGCCGCCGTGTTGTGGCGAGGACTTTTATTTTTCGCTGCGGCAGGTGACAGCCCGGGTGCGAGCGTGTGTCAGCCCCGGGGACTGAGTCACAGCCCTCCCTCCGCCCGGGGCCGCCGGCACTTCCCCTTACTGGCAGGGGAGATGCCAGCCCATCTCCACGGGACGGCTTACCTGCCCGCGCGTCGCGTTATTATTTTTTTTTAAAGAAAAGACTGCGAGATGGTGACGGTGAGATCAACTTTCTCTGTAACCCAAACCAGTGAAAAGTAAAATCCATCTCACCACATCAGTTTTGTTTTCACTGCTGGCTCACCCTATCCTCTCCCTCTTGGCAGAGCCCTGCACAGTCATTCAGCGCCCGGCTTGGGGGTGGTGTGGTTGTTAGCTCAGTGGTGTATGACCCATTTATTTTCATAATACTTAGATACCCGCGCTTCTGCAGCATTCAGCACGCGGGTCCTACGACCTAAATCCTCGCCAGAAAAGCACACACCTGATTTCAGCGGCGTGCGTTGGGAGCGGCCGGCTCTGCGCTCGGCTTTCCGAGGGCTGCGGGAAGGCAATGGGCCGTAGGGTCTAAGCGGGCTATAAATGAGCAAGGGCAGGTAAAGGTACATTTTTCTGGAGCTGGCACTTTGTCTTACATTATTTTGTTAAATATTGATTGCTAGCTTACGGGACGTGTTTCCTGTTATGATTTGCAAAGAGTTGAGAAGTCGAAGTGTTGTAGTGGATGCTTTTCTGGCTATAACAACTTGCATTTTCAGAGACAGCAAGGTAATTCATGACATGAGATTGTTCACTCTCCTTTCCCCATCCCCAGGCATGGCATCACCTGTACTCTTGTTGAGTCTGGTCTTAAGACAGACCTTTTTTCTTTATTTCTCTTTTACTCAGCTAATTGGGTTAGCTTTCTGCAGGTTTTCAGATGGTAATTAGGTTCATGCTTGTGTTGCTTTCGGTAAATGGAAAGAATCAGGCATAGGACAGACAGGAGGGTAAACTGGCATCGTAGTAGACATGGGAGTTTTAGGTATAAAATTAAAGAGTAATTTGCAAAGTGACTTGAAGTAAAGTGGATTTAAACACAATGAAATCATCCTTGACAGCAATTTGTTTGAAGTTCTTCTACTATTATGAGTGTAAAGGGATTTTTTTTTTTTAATTGGTAGTTTCTGGGTAGAGTATTCGGCATAATTTCTCACAGGTAAGTGAAGCAGTAACTCCTTGTACCTCAGTGGTTTGGGCAGTGGGGAGAGAAACTGAGAGTTAGGGACAGGCACCTCCTCCATTTCATCGTTTGAGAATTGGTCAGTGGTCAGCTAACTTAGAGAAGGACTCTCCCAGGTAACTGAGAGAAAACAATTAATTAAATATGTGAAAATCCAGCAGGATCCCAGACAGTAGATATGTACTACGTGTGAATAGCTGTCGTTGATGTTTAACAGAGTATAATGGCACTCTAAATACAAACTGGAAAAAAAGTAACAGCAATTAGCTAGTTTGCATCCCTTGTTCAGATGAGCATTGAATTCTGGGGTTTTTGCATTTATATACTTTTGCTGTAGGTGTTGGAAGTGTGGGTGGCCATGAAAAAGCAGTGGTTACAATAAGATTTTCCATTTATTGCCCTTTGTGTACAACTAAAAATAAGATTCAAATGCTTCAGAATTTGTAGAGCAAGCATAATCCTTCTCTTAGCTCTGATGACTGGCTCGCCTGCAGCTTCAGCTCTGTCTGGTGAGTCCCAGGCTTAAATGCTTGTAAATGGGTCTGTGTTGGAAGGAGAGGCAGAGTTTACTTGCGGTGTGGTCTAGCTATGTTAATTCATCAACTTCTTATTTTAAAAAAAAAAGGGAGTTAGGCTTAGTGCATAAGTAAGAGGTGGTGATGAAAGAATTTTGGAAGCAGAATTGTTCTGCTCTCTGGAAGAAGCAGCTTTGGAGAGGACTGTAAGATCTTTAAAATCAGCCCTCCAAAACTTCACTGGTGTAACTTGAACTGTTGATCCAGAACTTCATCATCTGGTAAAGAAAAAGAAAAAAGAAAAAAAAAAGGAAATCTATACAAATCTGCTGAGCATCAAGAAACGAATTCTCAGGGTTAACTTTTGGCATGTAAAAGCCTTTTGGTTTGGTTTTTAGGGTGATGGTATTGAAATATGCTGTCTCGGTAGCTTTTCCAGGTAGTTGCACTGGTTAGGAATACGCGAAATTAGTTGCAATATCTTGAGCTACTAAATCTGTTCTGACCACGTATTGATACGTCAGCTCGTGGCCAAGAAAAACATTAAAGAGAGATGTTGTCAGCGTGTGCAGGGAAATTCATAACTTCGTGGTGTTAAGATTTGGTGCTGTCCCAGCTTCACTCATTAAGTAGCCATGGCATTTCCAGAGAATGAGTGTGCCTGTGCATGTCAAGGTTCTCAGTTTGATGTCATTCTTGTGATGGATGAGTAGAGAGAGCATCTATCCAAGAGCTGCAGAGCCAAAGGTAGAGGCTGAAAACTTGCCTTCTGCAGTGTGGCAGCTTGAGCTTCACCGCTTTCTTGTTGCTTCGTGACCTTTCCAGGTTTTCCAGGCTTGGCAGGGTAGCAGAGGTGTTGGTCTTGAAAATCGGGCTGCGTAAGACAATAGGTTTTCGCTCTGAGTAACGCCGCGTGGTGCGGAGGATGTGGGGTGCTGAGGGCACTTAGAGGTGCACGCGCTTGTTCCATGGAATAGCCATGCTGTCGGCGGTGAGTCTTTTATTATGCAATGTGAAATCCCTTTAAATTAGCTTGGTGTAACCCTCCCCCGCTTCTTAGGAGAGCTGGGTGCCTGTCGTTGCTGCCTTCCTTTTGCTTTTTTGCTGAAGCGCGTGTTTCTGCTTTTACATCTGTCCTCGCCTGGTTGGACCGGCTCCTGCCTTGATATAAAGTACGAAAGGCAAGAGAACTAATGCAGTAATCAAGGTTTTAAATATTTCAGGTGGGAACGGGCAAAACTTTGGCAATAATTAGTTTCCACGGCGGTGGTTGCTGCAGGGAATTACATTACATCTGTTATAATCACCTGCATGTCTCAGTCCTGTAGGTGACCAGATGCTGACAAGCGGTGTAAACGTTTGTTGTCATTTTTTCTGTGGAATTTTCCCTTTTCGGTACAGATGTAGAGGTGGCTTTTTTCTCTCCCCCCCTCCCCTTCTTTCTACTGCTGCGCCTGATGCAGATGAGTTCAAACCTGATGGCTTTGAAGATAACGGCAGGAGAGAGTGCGTCACGCAGCGATGGCACTCACGCGCCGCTCACCGCTGCCGCGCTTTCCAGCTGGATGAGACACGCTGGTCTTTTCCAGGGGTATCGCCACATGGGCTATTTTTAGAGATGGCACATAGGACGCGTTGTGCAACTATCAGTACCCGCTGCCGGGCTCTTCATTTTTTCCCTTGTATGGTGATGAGGTTTTTAAGGTGTTTACCTTTCTCTTGAAGAGGTAGACGGATCTCTTTTTGATTCTTTTAAGCACTTGCAGAGCTGCTCTGCGGAGCCTGTGGAGTTGTGTTTTCTCTACGCAGTCCGAACGGAAGTCCTGCGTGTGGCCACTAAATTAGGATTAGTATAAGTGACCGAAGCAATGCAGTTGAGATTTTCAGCTGAAGAGCTCTAACAACCTGTTGGGTTGCATAGCAGAAGATCCGCTAGCTTGGGAAACCCCCAGCTTGGTTTTTTTTAACTTTCCCACAGCAAACAAGCTGCACTCAGGCATTTTTACAGTTGTCATAAACTCTTTCTACGGCTCTCAGTTTCTGGAGTCCTTTAAACAGCCACCTCGGCTGTCGCTGCTCCCCGTGATGTACGGGAGGTCCTGTGAGACGGCGGCGGCAGATCCCAGTCAGCCGGCGATTCCCTCCCACGCACCCGGGGGGAACGGCGGATGCTTAGGGATGCGGTGCAGCCTCACGATGGGAGCAGAGCTGGACATAGCAGTTGACTGCTGGCTGACGCCTGTCGCTTGCCGGAGGAACAGAGCTGGCCGGTCGCAGGCTCCTTATTGCATTGCTCGAATAATGCAAAAACATTAGCAATGGAAATTTGCTGTAATGGTGTATTTTAAGTGTGCCTCTGCTCTGCCAGCTTCACTTTTAATGCACTCGGTTAAGGAATGCTTTGGAGGTTGCTGCTAATGGATGAATCTTCCGGAAAACTGGAATTTTCAAATAAGATTGACACTTTGGAGTGAGAAATATAAATCTAATGAGAGTATTTCAGCAGAGGTTTGTAATTAGGAATGAATGGAGGGAATTTGTACGCGCAGTCTGCAGAAGGGCACAATGGAAGGTGAAATTGCACCCTCTGCGCTGAATGAGGGATGAAAGCCAATGTATCAGTGTCATGGCATGACAGTGTAGAGTATAAATGATACTGTCACTGAGTGCTGCAGAAGGTATCAAGGGAATTCCACTCCAGTAAATTACATTACTTAGACAGACCTGAAGGCATTGTGTCTGAATGATTGGAGGGAAAAAAGGTTGTCAGCACAAAGCAGAAGATATTATAGAACAACTGGCTGCAGGGTTGGAAAGCGGTGTTTTTCTGATGTTTACCATGCAAAGCTCTTCAGATGCTTTTTTAAATTTTTTTGGTTGAATTACAAATGTATTGATGAAGCAATAGTATTTTTTGAGATGGTGTTCAGAGTGGATACCAGCCTGCAGCAAAAGGTTGAGCGTTCACAGCTCCCATTTTTTCAGTAGGAATTGGGACTCCTTCAGACTCGGGAAAAATCTAGTTGTGTGTCCCCAGCTCAAGCAGTGATCTTTAAGCATTGCTTCATTTGGCTGAGGACTTGCTTTTTGGGCTGGATTTTGGTTATGGGGTAATTCTAGCATAGGTTTGTGGGGAGAGGAAGATTGTTACCATTCTCCCTAGCAGTGTCTGGGGCTGGATTGTGGTGAGCAGCAGCAGATCATGGAACACAAACTTTATGGTCTCATTTAGAGGCACTCAGACAGCATGGCAAGGTCCATAATGTGGGTAGCCAGCAGCATGATGTCACGGTGACAGTGCAGCAAAAATCCAGAGACTTCTTCCCTTTTAGCATGCATGTGCTGACGCATCATACGTATGTGTTCCTCAGACTGTTTTACTCGTTGCCCACCCAAACTCACTGCTAGTGCCACCTTGCTTCCCCCAGCCACAGCGATGGAGTCCTGTGGAATAGTTATTTCTCGCCTTTTTTTCTCTGTAATGACCTATTACATCCACCCTCAGAGGGGCAGTACCTCAGAGACGGGGCTTAACTGCTTCTCTGTCTCTGACCTTACATGCAGACAACACCTACAAGCTCCTGTCATTTCCTACTTTGCTCGTGGGTGAGACAGCCCAGCTCCCACTGTTCTCCCAAACTGCTGCTTGACGATAAAACAGCTTCTCCCCAAAAATGCTACGGTTCATTCCGGCGGTGCATAATAAGCCCTGCCTGCCTTGGGGCTTCTTGTAAAACTTCAGCAGACTTTGTACTGCTTAAAAACATATTTTTCCACTTGCCTACTCATGAAAAGCATCACTGAAAATGCATGCTGTAAATAATGATAAGGGAGCAGGCTTCGTTTCTCCTTTCCAAAACTTGATTCTCAGCAAAGCCCACACATGGCAGGAGGATGGACATGCAGCACAGTTAAATTAGAAGTCCTTAGCGTAGGTTTCTTTACCTGGAAACACCATTTCAAGTTGTGGGGGCATTAACCAGGAAATATGGCCAAACTGAAGGGTGTTGACTCTGGGAGGGTTGTGGTTCAAATACTTCCATGGAAATGGCCCGTCCTCAGGATGCAAGATTCAGTCCTTACAGCCCGTAGCTGGAAACCATAGCATCAAACCTACAGGCAGTGTGGAAAAGCAGTGAGGCATCCATGGAAAAGAAGATGCCCTACGTGGGACAGGATTCAGTAGTAGAGCAATTTATTAGCGGGTCCTGGTCATAGCCAAAGATGAGTGGGAGGAAGCAAAGTGTAATCTGTATCTCTACTTCCCGCATTAGAACTGGGCTGCAGTGGCCCAGGGGGTAGGACTGTGTCTGTCTGGATAAAAAGGGGAGTTAAGATGTAAGAGAGGTAAAGTTTGTCCTTAGACTATCATTGCCATGGGAAACTACTATGCCTGCTTAAAGCACCCCTTTGTAGTATTATTAAAAATCTGCGGTCGCTCACTTCTCCTGTGCTATTTTGTGTCAAAAGCTGGCATTTTGACACTTTTTTTTTTTTTTTTTTTTGCATGTTGGGAAAGCAAATGCTTTTTCTTCTATTCGGTGTCATTCCTGCGGTCGTGATCAAGCCACGTTTTCAAAATGTGGCTCTTTGTAGTCATCCATCAATCCACAGAAGGCCTATTTGTTCTCACTGCCCTAGCTATCCATATGATGCCGTTTTCCTCTTCCCACGCTGGTCCCGCAGCACGAACGCCTGTAACCAGCACCTGTGAAGTCACCAGGGTCACTCATGGGAGCAATGGATGCAAAGACTGGACTTTAAATGCTGCAAAGTACCATGATTGCAAGAGTGGCGTAGGGGAGGAGAAGGAATGACCGAACTCTATGCCTTAGGGAAGACTGAGAGACTAACCAGTATTGCTCTGAGAGAGATATTGAGCCTGCTCAGTCAGATCTGTATCCCCTGGCAAATGTATTTTTGTTGTATAAGTGGCTCCCTGCTGTCCCAGAAGGCTATTGCTATCTCTTCCTATCTTGTACAATGGATTTCTAAATAATCAATCTTTGCGCAGGAAAGTTGTGGTTCAGTAAGCCCAGCTTGCTAACGAGTCAATGGTTTAATCTTAATTCTCACTGCTTTTGATAACACAGGGCTATAAAGTTTGACATAGCAGAAACTTCTCTATAAACTCTGATTTGCTTGCCAAAAAGTCAGCCCATTACCGTTAATTCCCCTCTTATCATTAGTGTTATTAAACTGACGATTGATGTGTAAAAACTGCCATTTGCATGAAGTTCCCAAAACTGCAGTAAAAGAGACTTTTGTTCTGACTTGGTAAGGAGAAGGGGGAAAAAAGGCAAAATAACGCTAGTTCTAACAGCAGAGATGTTCATATAAAGACACGTTCTGAACAATAAGATCGTTTATCCATGTATGACATAAATACATCGGAATTTAAATAATGAGAGATCTTGTGAAATGCAGCAAACTGCACACCACTGGCATTGTGAAGTTTCCCTTCTCTAAAGCCCTGTTCTCAGGGAAAAGCAGCTTTACTTTTGCTTTGAAAATCCATTATCATAAGGCTTTTTTTTTAAAACACTTGTCTTAGTGCAATATTAAAGCAATTTTATACCCTAAGAGCAGCTCTTTCGTAAGGTAAAGTGCAGTCCCGTGTGTGTGTCTGTAATTGCGGTTTATAACACTTCTCACAATCCTAATTTCACCAAAATTAAGAAAACCACTCACCTTTTTAGGCTTTCCTTTTCCTAATTATTTTTTGTTCTCCCCATTTTTGTTCCCCAACAGATCCTTTTTTTAAAAACCCCTTCTTAGGAGAAGAAACAAAAAAGGCACAGAACGCTTTCTGGATTCATTGCAAAACACTGCTTGAAGGAAGCATTTTAAGAGTTTAGGTTAAAAAGTTTCTGCCTCTTTCAAACTGCATGGGTGACATTGCTATTTTGGGAGGCAGTGCCATCTGCTTGTTCAACCAAAAAGCAGGGAAGATATTCCTAGTTCTAGCATAGACTTTGGGTTGATTCCACGTAAAATTCCCAACCAGTCTTCACTTGCGTTTGCCCCCTCCATAAGCTGGGCAGAGCAAGGCCACTCACCTCTTCCACTGTCACAGCTCCCGGGGGAAAGGTGTTCAGCTTGTGGTCCACCGGGAGTGAGTTAAGACGTGGTTGTTCACAACAGGCACAGTCCGTCGTGATGCATGAGGTCCATAATTCCTCCCCGCGGGTGTTCATGTTGCAAAAGCCCTAACAAGGAGAAAAAGAGAGCAATGTAGCGCCCAACCCCTGACATGCTGCAGGTGGCTGCTACCTGCAGGTGAAGGAGAGGGTGTTTGGGGCGGGCTTGGTTGGGTTTTGTTGAAGGAGTTGGGTTTTTGTTCGCTTTTGAGTAAGAAAGAAGGAGGACAAGTTTTCTGGGGTTTTGCTTGCTTTTTTGGGGGGGAAAAGCAGGAGGACAAGGTTTCCTGGAGCACAGATCCACTGTCTACCAGCTAGTGCAGGTGTAAGGGGTGCGGGAGCTAGAGAGGACAGTAAGACTAGGTGGGGAGGAACAGCAGGACTTGGAAGGAGTGCAGAGGGATTGAAGGAAGAGGTTGACATGAGTAGGACCAAGGTGGAGTCTATGTAGTAGGTGCTGCGAGTCTGTGGAAACAGCACAGGGGAACATGGAAATGTGAGAAGAGGTTACTGTAGTCCTTCATAGGTGATAAAGACATTTCTCTGAGATAGGAGATATTTAAGTCTATGTTACATTGCTGGAGTATTTGCAAATACATATGTATCATCATTACAGTATCTTCCTGACTGGCAAAATGTTTCATCCAATCTCTGTTGACAGAAAAGATTGCCTACTGATAATTGCTTTGCTTAAGTGTCTGATAATATGCCAGAAATGAGAGCATTTTCTGTTAGGTCATCTTTAATTATGCGTGTACCACCTGTCAGCTTTAAATCTGGAGAAGATTAGTTTTCTCATTGGATTTAGAGTAGGGAAAAGAAGAGAGCCTTCAACAAGAGGACTAGGCTGTTGCAAACAATGTGCCTATGGGGGAGTTTCACAAGCAGTCTCCTCATCTTCCCTAGTCATGGATACTGCTGTTGGCACAAGCGGAAATATTTGAAATATTGCCTAAGCTAGCTGCCGTAGCGATGGTTTTCGCAGGAAGAGGATTTCAGACCATCTGTTGCATTTCCTAGTTATCCTTTTTCCCCATTTCAAAGGGAGAGGGAGCGCCAAGGTGGGGGAGGACACACGGCAAGTTGTGGCTCCTTTGGCAGTGCTGGGAGGAAATCCCCCCCAAAAGCCTTGCGAGGGGGTTATTCACTTACCACCAATTAAAGCACACAATAAAACTAGTCAGGCCGATGAAGACAGGCCAATCTAATAGGAAATCAAGGGCTCAAAAGACTGAAAAATGATGAGGATGGATGCTTTGTGGAAAACCTCAACAGGGAGAGGTGGTAAAGGTCGCTGAGGATATTAAATTAATGGGGTTGCCATTACCAAGCCTATTGATGATATTAAAAATTACCTTGGAGAGGAAATTTATTTTTGTACAGGGTGGGGAGGCAGTAATTATTTGGGAATAGTTGAAGGGATTTTCAGTTCATGGGAGAATACTAGCTGTTTATTTGCTACAGTAATAGATTTTAGGAATCTCCTGGGTTTTCTGGTCTGCTTTACTCCGAGGCCAGTCTGGAGAGCAGGGAAAGGATAGTTGTTCGTCCTCTGAAGTGCACCGTTTGTACTGGAAAACAGGAATGGTCTTTGTTAAACTTCTCACTAGCTTTCAGCAGAAGAGAACATCACTTGTGCTGTCAAATGTGGGTCCTGCTGCTTCTTGCCTATGTATGCCGAGTGGCCCGCGCTTCCCCCTCTCGGGGATTTTGGTTTTCCAGCTTCTGTCATCACTGCCTCGCCTCTTGGAAAGGATTCCTCAGTTACGCTGGTTAGCTGACACTGATCATTTTTCCTGGTAATACCTTCAGCCAGTGCTATTTCTGAAAATCTGGGATTTGGAACAGTAGGTCAATTTATAAAACAACAAGAATGAGCGAAGAGGGACAGATGGCTCTGAATGCCAGAGCATGTTTCTGTTCATCTCCCATTTGGCTTTTGCTGATGCTTCGTCGTTGCGCGAGCATTTGAGGCTGTCGTTTTGCATTGGTTAAGCTGTAGTTGCTCCTTTACTGCAAAGATTGGCCTATGGCACTTGTCGTGTCCCCCCCTCCATTCCTGTGGGGCGCCAGGGCAGGCTCCCTCTGCAGAAGCTGGCAGTGCATTTGCACCCGAGGACATGCAGAGGGCTTGGGAGATGAATGGATTTTCTGCTCAGAAATCTGGCTGTGTTTTTCCTGACCTTTTCTCTTAGCGACTGTGCTGGATGAAGCTTGCCCGGTTATTCCTTTGCTGGGGGTAAGGTTGCCAGACTCATCTTTCTTTGTTATTCCTGTGTAAATGATGACAACAGCACAACATCCTCTGTTGTGCTGCGGGATTTTGCTCAATTCTTAGACAGAATCTGCTTGATTCAGACTTGCTCACTTCTCTCTTTCTGGATAGTGGTTCCAGTAGCAGCACCTGGACGTAGCTGAACTTTAGAGAGCTGAAATGGAAAAGTGTGGGGGTGTGCCACAACCTTTTTTGCTCGCTCATGATTCATTCAGCCTTTCTTTCCACCCTCCTATTGCATGCTAAAGGGCTCTCCAGTCTAGCAGGGGTCACTGGAAGACACCTCTTTCATACAGGCTCCTTCATTAAATCCGAGGGTGTATGCATCTCATTATCCTTGTGCTACTGCCGAGCTGTGCAGCACCACTGGGCACGGCAGGAGTTGTCCTGGTCACCAGTCCGAGGGACAACCATACTTGAATGAATGCAGTACTCTGCTTTTGTCTCTGCAAAACTGGGCAACTAGATGAGATTTAAGGATACCCTTAAGGATTAAAGAAATACTTTCTTAAAACCAGACTTGAAATAATGAAGCAAAATTGCCAAAAAAGAAAACAACAGCATGCCCCAGCAAGGATTTTTCTGAGCTCTTCTGCCTTGTGAGATGTGGCTTACATAGTCCCCAGGTCTGGCCGGTCCTGGGGACTCTTTCTTGCCCTGTATTTTACAGATGATTACTTAAACTACCCAGAGCAGTTTTTCTGGAAAGCCTTCCTGTTCTCAAGCCCAGGATGGCATCAGCCTCCTTGTCCTCTCTTACGACTACCTGCTCCTGGGCTCTTCATTGGAGCTTGCGCACTGCCTTGATCACAGGAGGAGCTTCAGCTGTCGTCTCCATTTCTCACAGGGACACTTGTTTAACATTTCTCTTGTAACCTTTGGTGTGTTGCCGGTTTTAGGCTTCAGGCTTTTTCTCTCTCATTTCACTCTTTTAAAAACACTACAATAAAACTTTTCACATGTCAGATAGTAGAGATTTCATACAGGATTTATACTTTTCCTTCCACAGCAGTGCAACAGTGCTTGATTGTGAAGCTGGTGAAATTCAGAGTGATGTGTTTACATTGAGGTATCCGACTGTATACACAGCTAATTTTAAGAGGAAGGGGAATCCTTCTTGGGATAATTAGTTTTGCCATATTTATAGACACGACCTCTTGCTGAAGCATGTTTTTCCTGACTCTGAGTCGGCCGCTGACAGCCGGTATTACAAGAGTTCATTGTGAGTCTCGTGGTCCATGTGTGCTTATGTATACACAGCACAGACAAGATGAAGCCACAAAGAGATAATGAAGGCAGCAGTGCTAAACCCTGTAGCAGTGCCCATTTGAGCAAGCAACATGGGCCAAATTCTGGCTCCTGTCTAGGCCATAACGATCAGGAAAATCGCCTTGTCCTTTAACTGATTTTAGCAATCTGGACAAGTAGCCAAGAAGTCAAGGTAATCATCTCTCCCTTACCTACAGCCCTGGCAGTGGCAGCACAAACTCCTAAATCAGATGGTTTGCCTGTACCCCCACGGCCCACCAGTAAATCTCTGCCGTATCTCCCTACATGCCCTTTGGAGGCATAGAGGCAAAACAGCGTGTGGATCGCCTAAGTACCGCAGTCAGGTTTTGCAGCCTTTCCGCCGCAAGTCAGTTGGCAACGCAGAACTGTAGATCGATGGTAAATACATGCAACCTTCTCGAAAAGTTCAAGTGGGCAGTCAGAGCAAGGCAAGTGGTTGCTTTTACACTTTGGTTGCAGAGCGTTTGTGGAGGGATTTCAAAGAAACCTCTCAGTAGCAGGAAACTGCTGCTGCAGGCATTCGATGAACGAGCGGCGTAGTCGTCTTCTGCACTTGGTGCCTCCTTCCCTGGGCTGCTTAATAAATACTTGAGCGTGACCATTATCAGCCAGGCTCCGTTTCTTTCGCCTGTCCTAATGTGCCAGTATTTTATGTCGCATCGAGTGAGGAGGGAAAGCGGTGATACGAAGCCTTTTTTCCCTTCCCTTAAATAGGACTGATGACTACAGCTTAACAGCATTCCAAGAAAAAGACATTTGATCGAAGGTGGCCAGAGCCTCCCCTGAGATGCTGCATAAGGACTTTCATCCTGATAATAACTTGCCTTTGCCATTTTCAGAGCAGATGTTCCTATTGCAAATCCTGCGTTAGCTCGCTGCAGTTAATCTGCACGCACCTACATAAAGGTACCTCTTTGATTTCCCTCCAGGCTGCCTCCTCCCACCTCCCACGCAGGCCCAAGGGCTGCACGGGACGCCCACATTGCTGGCAGCTCCATCTCAAGGGGGTTCCTCCAACAGCACCCGCTTGGTGCCCTTCAGTGCCCCTTCAGCCATGGGGGGAGGTCTGCTCTGCCGTGCAGGAGCACCAGCGAGCTTTCTGCACGCCACAAGCTGGAATTCCCTCTGGGCTGCTGTGATGAATATTGCAGAAACCTCGCCGAGCAGGGGAAAGCATCGTGCTTTTACGTGCAAGGGCTTGCCAGTTTGAATCACGTCTGTTGTGTTGTGGAGGGGAATATTGCTCTGGTTGCAGTGGGTTAGTGGAGTACTAGCAAGTCTCATTTGCACGGGGTCCCGGGCTTCAGTCTCATCTCATCTGTCACCAAGAGAAGGAATCTACTCTGACAACTTCTACAAATGCTGTTTTCACTTTTGGTTTTTGTTCCCCAGCCGTGTCCTTTGTTTGTGAAACGCTGTTTACGTACCACAAAATTCTTTGTGCAAATCGATTAGCTTTAATTTTTCTCAACTACCTGATTTTTATCCCATTGCTTCACCAGCATCCTGTTGTTAATTCACATGATATATGATAATGCGATGTGATATCCCTTCCAAGTTAGCAAAATGTTAGAATAGCTGTTGGCAGCTTCTGGAAGAGTAATTAGCAAGTAGGAATTACTCAAAGATGTGCACACAAGCCTAAGTAGGCATTTTCCAGCTGTCTGCAAGTTCAAAAACTAGTAGGGACTTTTCAGGCTCTAACACAAGATTAATTACTTGCTACTAGAAAAGAACATTTACAAAAATGTGTAGTGTGCAATCAGGGCTACTGTGTTTTGTTCCTTAATTTGAAAGTGGACTTCTTTGTCGCAAAAAACAGGATTTTTACAGTATTTGGTAGTCGTTTTCCTCAGGAGTCGAGCCTTTTCGTTACAAGGGAATGTCAAGCTCAAACTCAAAATAGCAAGCCGCCTAAGAAAGCGCTTAGGGCTTTGTGTGCATCAGTCCTCACGCCGCTGGGCATAGCACTGCCTTGCATGGGGATGGCGCGATGCAAGCGCCTTTGTGCTGGCTGCCTGAGCCAGGATCCCCAGCTCGGTATGCATCCTGGCATAGCCCAGGACATCAGCGTTTCCTTTCTCTCTCTTTCTAATGCGCAGGAGTTTCTGTCCACGATGCTTTCTTTAGAAAGCTATTTGCACTGCTGTGCTTCTGTTTTGCATGAAGAAGCCCACGTAAATCAAATATAGCCGCACAGCTGTGCTAAAAGCCTCCTTTTTATCCACGGGCAGCTATTGTCAGCCAGCTTTTATTTCCCCTCTTTCCTATTCTGTTGCTCCTCCAGGATCAGCCTGAGGGTGGCTGGATTTTTGTTTGCTCCCTGCTGTAAGGTAGTCAGTCTCTGCCGATGCGATGGAGAGAGGGGGCAGGCAGAGGGGAAGCGTACGACTGGTGCATTCGGACTGCTTGACAGTTTTATTTTAAGCTCAGGCTCTTCTTGCCACCTCCGTAGCCTCTTCTGCTCTCTGCCTTTCGCTTAACATCTCTTGTGCCTAATTCTCTAATCAGCTGGATTATCATCTCTTGGCACTGTGTCCTCACCCACTCTCCAGCCTCTCACCAGCGATTACCTCTCCCCTCTCATCTCTTCGCTGCTCTGACACTTCTCCCTGTTCGCTTCTCTGAGTGCCTGCTACTTTCCCTCCCCTCGCCTCCCATTGAAAAAGCATCATCCCACCTCTCAGTGGGGGAAAGGACGATTTCCAGCAACATTTTTTTTTTCAGTGTCGCCTCCATTCCCACTGCTCTTTCAAGCTCCTTGGCAGTTGTTCCCCTCTCTGTTCTGGGCAGTGCAACCTTTCTCTACTGACTGCCCACTCTTTTCTGCTCCCTCCCAGCATCCTTACATACTCGCTGTCGTATGCAATGGCTTTATCTCCGGCTTCTTCAGTTTCTTTTTGCTCACTGAAAACACTGGAAAATAGCCACTCTTTCCCACGATTCGTTCCCCTGTTCTCACCTCTGCCCCTCCACCCCCCTGGAGGCAGTGGAGGCAGGACTGGGCTCCTGCCCAGTTACTACAGACCCTTCTCCCTTGAAACTTCTCCAGCCATCCCTCCTCCGCCTTTCCTTCTGTGTAACTCTTGATCCGTAAGCCCCCAGCCTCTTCAGCCTCCTCTCTCTCCGAGGTAAGCGTGGTCCTTTCCCTTCTTTTGTCTTGGACCTTTCTGCTCATCCATAATAACGTGATTTTTAGCATCCTTGTGGATGTTGCTCCTGGCCTTTCCCCATCCCTTCCACTTTTTGTCATTGCCTCCGGAGTAGTCCCATTTCAGAGCTTTTTTCACACATCTCTTTCTTCTTTTATTATTACTAAAAACATTTGCACAAACATCCTTTTCAGGATTTTATTTTCTCCTCTTGCTCCTCCTTTTGCAAAAATTCTTGCCACATGAAGTGGAGAAGAATACATGTGTGCATAGGTACGTCAGGTGAGAAAGGCATGGAATAACAGCTACAAATAATACTGAGCCACTTAATTTGTACAGAGTTAAAGGGGAGTCGTTCGTTCTTGATATAAGTCTGGATAGCTCTATTGATAGGACTGGCCCAAGGACCCTTTTAATAGAGGTCATGTCATTTTTTAATGTTTGGAAAGCTCATGCCAGGCAACCTGGGCTATTCCAGCAACATGCAGTGACAGTAATACATATTTTCTAAGAGATTAATTAAACATTGTGCATATGTGTGGACATATATATATATACATGTACATGTATACACATATATAACTATATGCACATGCACATACATGTCTGTTTTTAAGACACTGTATTGGAGCATAGTATGTTGTGATGAAAAAGCATCATGTCATTCATAACAAAGTAGTGACTGTCCTGTATTTCATCAAGCAAGAAGTATTTTTTAAAGCATTTTAACATTCCTTTGGGCATATAACAAAATTGTGTTTTACTAGGACTTAAATTCTTGAAGTAGTGGCATGAATCTGTAGATATACTTACCTAATCTTGACTTCCGATAGATATAAATTAACTGAGCCTATTTCTACAAGACTTGATTTGTGCTAATGGCAAAGTCTTCATTTAGTCTGATTGTGGAAAATTGTCTGTTCCTTCCATTAAGCTATGTCACTATGTGGCCAAGTTTGTCTAAAAAGACTGGATTTGGTCCTGCATAACAATATTTGCATTCTTCTCACAGTCCAAGAAACACAGTATATTGATTTAGTTAGATTTGTGGAGTGATTTTTTTTAAATTATTATTTATTTTTTTATTGCAACCTGCAATATAGGTTAGGTACAGTTAGAGTAGGCAGAAGTTGAGGGGGAAGAAGTAAAAAAAAAGTAATTTGTTTTTACATTGCGGACTGTTCTCTTTTACATGTATACGGAGAGCCAAACTCCCTGGCAAGCACTAGAGTTTGCTATCTAGGCTGGTCCCCTTTTTAGCACAAAAATTGCTGTAGGGGGTTGCAAGCACTGGGAAGTATTGATTGTTTCCTAGCATGCTATTTGTATTACATATTTTAGTTAATAATTAGTAATGCTTTTAGATTAGTTTCGTTTGAAATACTAATCAATGAACTTTATAGATTCCTCACTTTATACATAAACATGTCAGTCTCCAATGGAGCGAAAGAGTTTTGTTTTATCCCAGATTGCTTATACTGTATAGTTATTAATCTGCAGTTTAATCTCTTTGTCTTCATGTTTTTATGGCTTGATCCCACTTGTTGCAGGGGATCTCAAATCTCATTAAAGGGCATAAATGGCACTTAGCACCTTGCCAAATAAGTGCTGGAATGTGCCAGCTAAGTCCTGTTGCATGTAGACCTCGCAATGCTTCTCACTCTACATGTGCACCAGAAATAGGACTGCCTGCCTCGTATCTTGTCATTTCCCTTTACAAAGCCTTCTTTGAACCACAGCAGGTTTGCCAGACTTAAGGTGCACAGGGTCACAGTTTTCTTGCTGTGATGTTCTCTCAGCCTGTAGTTGCAAAATGACCACCAAAGTGTTTCAGCTGAGGGGGAAGTAAATAGGAAAATAAAGCTTGAAATTATGTGTTGATTTTCCGATGTTCAACATCTTTTTGAGCTCTTCTAAAGCTCTGGTGCCCCCATGCTGTGGAGCAAAGACATGAGATCTCAGCTGGAGGGTGGGTTCGGGGCCACAGGTGCAGTCATTGCTGTTGCTATTCCCACGGAAATCCATCTGACCAGCCAGAAACTTTGGAAAAGAAAGCCCAGGGCAGCTGATGGCTTCTGCTTAATGCTGCCTCAGAAATCTGATTCCTGACAAACCAGGGGGACCTGCAGAGCTGTGCTCTGCTCGCTCCATCTGTATTTGGTGCATCATTGTGGACTGCTCGGTTGTGATTTTGCAGACCAGTGATGGTCAGCCAGCTCCACTTGGGAAGCAGAAATCTCATGGTTCCCACCTGCTCCTGACCTGCGTGGGCTCGAGGGTCAGGTTACACGATGGCACCTTTAGTTTAAGGTAAGGGAATTCTGCACAGAAGCTGTTAAAAGAATATAAGGTTGTCAAGTCAAGCGAGAAATGTTGTAACATCGCCTGCTCAGCCTTCAGTTGGATCCTGTGTGCATGCAAATTTGACAGTCTTTAATTGCATGTCTCCAAGATCTATGGAGAATATAGCTTCTCAATTCACATCAGAAAAAGCACGTGGACTTTTTTCTTCTCAGAAAAGAAGCATTTGCTTGTACATCAAGTATCTCTTAAAGACTGTCCAGACTGTAGGTATGGGGTACATTTCATCAACCAGGCAAAGATTTCATAAGTCACGACTGCCTGAAACACAGCCCTGAGCAAACCTCCCATGGTCCTGAAGGTAGTGTGGCAATGGTGATTGCCACCATGGGGACAAGGTCCTCACTGATTTGTTTTGCGTTGCCCTCAGATATGGTACAGTCAGGTGTCCTGGGGCATGTGTCCCCTTGTGAAAGGAGAGGGAAGGCAGAAGGTAGCAGCGGGCTGCCGTCACCACGCTGCTGAGGGTGGAGAACAGCTTGGGATTTTGTGGCTCTCCAAGCTATGGTCTGCAGAGACTGTGGGGAAGGTCTGGTTTTGGTGGCCTCTCTTTCTCTACCAATAGTATATTCCCCTTGAAGACAAATGAGCAAATGGAGGCTGTAAACTAACCATAGAGGGCGAGAGTGACATCAGTGAATACCCAACCGCATAAACCAGCCTTATGGTGCTTTCAGTATATGTGAGTCTAAACCATTAGGGTTGTACAAGAACCACATTGTTTGACTTTTTAGTTCTTAGCATTACAGAAGAGGCATTGGAGAGAGTGGCATATGAGCAGGAATCCAAAACAGTTTCAATGGGAGTGGTTCTCTTAAAAACGGACTGGAAAATAAAGGTTTACAACTTGTTGCATGAGAAAATGAAGCAAGAAAGGAAGCAGTTTGTCAAACGCTGTTATTTGTGGACAGTCTTAAATAATGTGAATCACGGGGCCTCAGATCCCGTACAGTGGCCTTGTGCAATCAGAGTACACCACCTACTAGGAGATTATAAATTTATGCATGCACTGTACTCAGAACTGAAAAAGATGTTTTCCAAAGTTAGAACCTGTTGTGTTGGCATAACATTACATTTAAAGTAAAAAGCGTTGAAAGCACTGGGAATTGTTGAAGAATACTCTGCCAGCTGCTCAAAATTATGATTTTACACTGCCATCAATAACAAAAACGTTACTCTAATGAGAAGCCATTCTGGTTAAATGAAGAAATAGAAGTCATGATAAAACATTAATTAATCGCATATCAAAAAAAGGGAAAATAGAAAAGGCAGAAATGTTCCCTAGGTGGTTTTTGTATTTGAAACGGTGGAAGAGGATGTGTTCAGCCTATGTGGTGATGTGGAAAGAAGAGAAAGTTTGCTGCTTACAGCAAAAGAGGATCTGAGACAGTCAGGAGTGGTTGAAATTAAACATTTTCACATCCTAGTAAGTTTTACATCCAGGAATCTTAAAGGAGGTAGCTGAAAAGCTCTGTTAAGTGGCTGTTAATTTATAATAAATCTTGGGAAACGGGAAATTCAAAAAAATTGGAGGACTGCCAACTGTATTTCTGATATTTCAAAAACATAAAAGGGATGTCCCAGGGAACTGAAGCCTGGTTTAGCTTGACGTCAGTCCAGGGCAAAATAGCGGAACAGCTATTTCAGGATCTGTCGAGAGAGAACTTGGAGGCTAAAGGTATAGATAATTCCAGTAACAGTTGAAAAGAGAGCCTGTCAAACAAACCACTGGGTTTTTTTTGCTCTCTCAGGATTGCAAGTCTGTGTGATAAATGCAGATGTTGATATTGCCTTTAGGAGGCCAGATTAGGTGGTCCCTTCTGCCTTTTGGGTTTGTGAACCGTAGAAGGAGTGCCCTGAGATTAAAACTCCCATGACAGAGTGCGCTAATTCAAACAGAAATAATCAAGCCACTCTGTTTCCCTGGGATAAAGTGTGGCTTAGTTTTGGGTTTTGCGTGTTAATCTCCTATTTGATTTTATTTGATGGCTTTTGCAGCTTTAAGTGTGTTGAATACATTAGTTCTGTGGGGGCAAAGAAATCAAACAAACTTCAAAAAACTGCATGAAAAGCTCAACAAATAATATAAGTATCCTCAAACAAAGATAAAAATCCAAGTTCTTCTTATAGCAGCCTTTGCAGCGTTAATCCCTCATTCTTTACCATGGCAAAGAAGCTTTCATAAGCTCCTCTGGATCTTACAGGAGAAGGAAGGCTTGTCTTTGCCTTCCGCTCTTTGCCATCCTCTAGGAAACTATAGGTGCAGATGCTACATTGGCTGTACTTACCCCTCAGAACCAGGACCCAAACGCATCAAATCTTTTCTTTCAGGGCTCCTTTAGGCTGCAGTCGCACTTAGTCAAAATGCCCATTTCTGTCTCACATCCTCTCCACTTGCCCTGGCTGTAGCCTGGTAGGTGTTGGCAGCAGAAGTGATTGCTTTCCGTGCACCTTTCGCTGAGGGATGATTTATTGTCTGCAACAGGAAAGGCAGTTTAGTTCCAGAATAAGGGCCGGTCCATGGATAAAGGGAACTTTAAATAGAAATCTAGGCATGTGCCAGACTCTGAGGATGGTGGGAAGACTTGCAACTCTTGCTTAAACCTTCCAATAAAGAAATGGCAATTCTCAGATCCTTGCAGGGTCGAAAACACTGTCAGAATCCCTTGGCATAATCCAGGTATCCCCTTGGCACTTGCTCTGAGAATTTCTAAATAGTCATTTCAGTGACCTTCTGATCATTTCATGGTTAGAAAAACATGTGAAAATTGTTTTTTGCATGTGTTGATAGGCCTTCCAAGGTTCAGACCTGTAAACCTGTGGATCCTAATGCAGTAGTCACTAGAATTCATTTATTTATTCATTTATTTTTAGATTAGTAAAAAACTATGATTTAACCATAAGGAAACATTTTTCCTTCAGCACATAAGTTGTCAAAGGAAAACATTATTGTTGGTATCCATTTGGTTGTGGAAAACACCGCACAAGCAGATAGTGGCCCAGTCTCCAAGGAGAAGGCGACACCTGTATTCTTTCCCAAGAGCAGAAGGTGCGAAGTTATACCCTATGAAATTCTGTCCCAAATTTAACCCAGTGACCTGCTGCACGCGTTCCTGCTCTTCACACATTAATCACAACAGACATGTTCCAAAGGACATGCTAGTTTGCGTCCCAAGGAAACATGAAGGATATTCTAAACACCTGCTAACTTGCAGCAAAGATGAAGAGCTTGCATTTTAGGGGGGAAAAAAAAGGAGAGCAGAGTTTTCGCATAACAGCTATGTAGTATGACAGGAGAAAATGGGCTTTTGTCATTTTTGCAACCTCTACAATTTGAGTAGTCAAAGACGTTAGCAGGTGTTTTGGCCATACCCCTCCCATGCAGACCGAACTTCTTCCACCAGTTCCGCAGATAGGCTGGAAAAGCAGTACTTAGTACAGCTTGGGAAGTGAGGAGAAAATTAACCAGTAATTCCAAGAGAGAAGTTTTCTGTTCTGCTCTGGAAAAAAAAATCACAAAAAATGGTCATTTGATAGCAACCAACAAATTCAGGTACAAAGCTTCAGCATTGAACTCTACTGGGGTTTTTAAAGGATGGGCTTCCTTGAGAATAAAGCGTAAGGGAAATGAATAGCTTTTACTTAGATAATTTGTTGGCATAATCTTTCACATGAAAAGGCTGCTAAAAGGAGCAGAACAGCACCATTGTTCATAATTTGTAGCTTCCAAACACTGGTGATATTGGCTTAATATCAGCCTGGCCTTTGTTCTCCTAGTCAAATTAGCAAAAGAGATTTCAAATACAGAAACATATTTTTTACTATCCCAAAATATTGTTGTACAGGCAAGTGGCCTGGATACTTGGATACTTGACCAACCATTTATGGTTCAACAATTTCATCATCTCAGACAGCATCATAGTGCAAATTATATATGCATACATGTGCACATACACCCATAGAGGTACACATAAATTATTTAAAAGTTTAGGAAAAGGAGGAAAATCATATCATTATATCACTCCTCAATAAAAGCCCCAAAATACTAATTTAAAGCAAGGAAGGCAGGACCTGGTGGGTCCTTGCCAGAATCTCCAGCCTCCATTTATATGGAGACCTTAAATCTTTTCACAGAGCTCACCAAGCTGGATGGCAAGATAAAAACAGATCGCTAGTTCATTTTTCCCTCTCTGATTCTGGAATCTAGCAATCCAGCTTACCCACGAGTAACCCAAAAGATTGTGTCTTTTCCCCAAGGTCCTGAAGCCTTTGACCACTTCAAAAAAACAGAATATGTTGTTTGTTTTGCTTGGTGGTTTCCTGGCACTGTTTCAGTCTTGGGCATTCCCCATTCTGCTTTCAGTATGCTATTTTGAGTAGCAGACTTGGTTCCAGTCCCCTCTGCTGTAGCCAGCTACTGTAAAGAGCAATGTGAAGGCTATGAGAAGAGACTTTATCGGGGAAGAGTTCTCCTGTGTTTCTCACTTTCCACGTACATATATGTCAGTTGAGTGGCTTCTGAAAAATAAGGGTAGAGGACAGTTCTTCTGTTGTTCCTTCTGTTTTCCTACCCACACCATGTCTTCCCCCACCCCATCTACTATGCCTCTCTCCCGAAAGCATTACCATTCGTATTTAAAGAAAATGCATGTTAAACTAAGCCTGCCTTATTGAGTGCAGAACAATTAGTAGTATAATTATATAATTTTTCCAGAGTCATAAAAAGATGCACGTGTATACTTTGCCTAGTAGGCCTGTATAGAATGTATATGTCAATGCACGTACTGTGTGTAAACATTATTTGCATGTTAACTAAAGTCCCTAAAGACTGCAAGCTATCATTACCTTGTTCAGCTGGGTTACTCTCTCAAAAAACAATAACAACATAAGCCTCTGAAGTCAAGAAATAGGTTTTATCTGTATGTGGAACATAAATCTATTTGGACTCTTCAAAGCAGCCTCCACTGGGAATCCCTGCCTCCTTATGGTACCAATCTCTGAACAACCTGAAGCTCAATTTCTTTAGAGTAGACACCTGGGGTTTAAATAAACATTCGTCATGGAGACGATGGGCATCCTGACACTAATTTAAAAAAACCAACCAAACAAAAAAAACCAACGAACAAAAACCGAGATCCATTGCAGAAATGAAGCTATAGTACATTTCTGTTTGTGTGCAATCTGCCAATAGTGAAATCATTGTAAGTAACAAAAATGCTACAGACAAAAGTTGTATTCAGCAGTTCAGTGTAAAGGTCTGCAGGATGAGTCCCTCTTTTTTTTTTTTTTTCCCTAGTCTGTCCAGTTGTGCAGAAGGATCTAGGTCCAGTATAACAAAGCCAGTAAATGACTTTTGCAATGGGACTTACTTCCTACATCAAAGCCTCTGTGCTGTGACTACGTATAGGCTGTGCGACAGCAGCTGTTCCACAGTCTGGAGGACGCATCCCTGTTCCTGTCAGCTTAAGCTAAGGAATGAATTTCCAGTATTCTCGTCTCTACTTCAAAAGCACGTGAAGCTTGTCATACAGAAAAAGGGCTCACGGCCCAGCTCTGCAGCCAGCCCGGGCACTGATGCTTCTGCTCACTGCCCACGGTGTAGCTCATCAGGGACCAGTTTGTGGCCCTTGAACTGCGTGCAGCTGTTTAGCAATTCAGTGGGTGCTCCCTGGGCTGTGAACGCTTGATGTGTTGAAGCCATGCAGCCTCCTCAGCAATGTAAATTCTTGCCTTTAGGAGAGTTACCAAATGTCTGTAGGGCCCTGCTGTGTGCCCAACCAGACCTCCCTCTGTGAAGGTCCCGTGGTTAAATCCTCTCATGAGTTTCTCTTAGCAATCCCCCTTCCCACTCACGGTCAAGTGAAGGTTTTGCTTTGAGGCGGTAGGGTCAGAAGCACCAGCCATCTCTATCAGCAGCAACGCATGTCTACAGCTGCCAGCCAAGAATGCTCAGCAGCGTCTTTTCCGCTTGGCCATGTATCGTGTGCTTTACAGCAGAGGTTACTTGAACAATGTGAAAAGCTTATTTCGGAAGATGTTCTTGCTAGTGGCCCTGGCACCCACCGTATGTTTGGCAGGAGGCAAGCCCGTGTAGCCTGGCGGCCTGCTAGTCTATTTTCAATTATCTAGGGTGCTCAGAGAAGAAGACATTAATATTGCTGAGGATGACATAGCAAATTACTACTGCTCTCTAACCTTTTTAAATTGCTAACACTGTTGTAATCTGTAATTACAGAAATCAGTGTGAGAATTGTGGCACAGTATAATTATCTTTCCTGATACTTTATTGCTGTATGAATTATTAATCAAAATCAGTCTTGTATAGTATTTGCAGCAACTAAGAAGAATAATGTATAATTAAATTTCATTATTTCTATTTTTGTGCTGGTGTTTTATGATGTTGTAATTGATAATTAATTGGTTAAAAATTCACACAATTCTTGGGAGTTTCATATGACTGTGACTGCTTGGTATTCAGCATTTATTAATTGAATAATGGGCTCACTGAAGAGACCTTTGTATATAGTCTTCTGTCATTACAGTGAGCTCTCAAAAATGGTGAATTAATCATTATGCCTTTCAATAGTTTCTTTTTAAAGGAAAGCAGTGACAATATAATCATATCCTTTGTTGTTATAGCTATAATTGAGAGATCGTAATAACCAATTATAAGGATGGTCATTTTAGGAGCTCTGAAGTGTCAGTTATTGATAAATTTCTTTAAAACCAAAGTGTTGATTACACAGAACAAGTCTTTTCATAGAAAAAATATTAGGAGATGGGGAAGGAAGCCTTGAAAATTATTTTCCTCCCACTTGCCGCTTAAAAACAGTGCATGTTTATCCCTAAAAACTGTCAAGTCTGATGTGCTTTTGCTGCCATTTGTCAAAAGTACGAGTTCCTCTCAACTTTTTCATTATTTTATCATCATTCTCCCCATTTTTTTCCTAGTACCTTTTACTAAATTGTTAGGGGGGGGAAAAATTAATAGAAAACTTCAGAACAAAAGAGTATTTTTTCACAGTCTCTGCATCCTATTAAACAGAAGTAGTCAGACGTTTACAGGCAAATCTGCAGTGCAGACTCTCCAGCTACCTCTGACCAAAGAGCCTTAGATGCATTCAAGCTGACCACTTCAAGGTGTTCCTATGTGTCTTTTTTTAACTGTTAGTGGAACTATTTGGAAGAATGTGAACTGGAACTAAAAATAACCCCAGTTCAGTATTGATCCTCTCTTAACACAATCAGGAGAAAGCCGGGAGTCATCTTGTATAGCAGGATGATGCGTGCTCCAGCTTATGCTGCCAAGCAAACCTGCGGTTCATTTTACACCGGGTCAGGTACTGCGATTCCTAAATGAGAAATCACACAGTGTTATCTGTTGCCTTCCATGCTAAAATGTAGTGTTACAGGCATAATGAGGAGATACTGATAAACCTTTTCAGCTCTTTACTGTGAAGTTGTTGGGAGTCCTCCGTGCAGTGTTGTAGATCTGGTGTCCTGCTTACACCTCCTGGGATACAAGAGAGCTTTTGTTTCATGGGATGAGACAATGCCTTTAGGCCTCTTTTTTCCCCCATCCCCTTCCTCGATTGTGTTTTGCCGTGGAGAGGCTACAAAGACGCTTCCACAGCAGTCTGTGCACCTTTTATCTCTTGAGCTTGACATCTGATAGCTTCTCATGTCCTAAACCCACCACTCCGCTGGAGCCAGTGGGAGCAGGAGCCCCTGCTGTCAGGGACACCCACCACATGTAGTCTTTGGACAGATGTTTTCTACTGCTGGCCCTCACCAGCTTGGTCCAATGTAACTTCAGTGCCCGTTTGAGAGAGGGGAACGCAGGGCAGCGTGCCCATTGCTTTCTTGAAGTGATAGATTTGGGTTTTCATCTGTGGTGACGTCCATCAAATAGTTTGTTTCTGAGACAGTGGTTAGTAGGTCAGCAAAGACGGATAATACATGCGCGTTCCTCTGCCCAGGCAGTTTGTTGTTGGCCAGTGCACTGGAGCATGTGAATATTCATCCCATGTAAACTTGTACCCTGAATAATGTGGCCCTGGCTATTTTTATTAGGAGTGACTAATCCTTTTACAAATCCAGTGAGTTCTTTGCCCAGTAACATGCAGCAGTGGTTTATTGCAGTGACTGTGAAATCTCTCAGGAAAAACAAAACAAGCATCTTCCTATGAGTACAGGGTGCAATTTCAGTTTGTTTCTATGGTCAGGAATCACAGCTCTTCTTTTTACAAATTCTGCTTTTTTCTCGCTTCTTTTATCTGGGTGTCCTCTCCTATTTGCAACATTAGAAACAACAAATAGCAGTGCTGCTTTGACCTTTTAATTTTGTATTATTTGTGTAGTGTTTATCAAATTGAACATACATGTTGAGGAGGGTTTTTTCTCTTTCCTTGCCAATGATCTTTTTCGTCGTTCTCCTGAGGATTTCTTTTCTCCCTGTTTCAACATCAGTAATCAGATGCAGACACTGCACAACAGTGTACTACAACAGAAGTAACTAGAAAATATACCTTCATATTAAAATATTTCTCTCTCTCTAAAATCTTTGTCTAAGTGATGACAGTCTTGTCTCCAGTCTGTCTTTTTCATGAGAGACTCCAAACTGGAATTGAGATTCCAGGTCAATGAGTTCCTGTTTTACTGTGACAGTGGTCAAACACTGCAAGAGTTTGTCCAGAGATGGTGTGGGGTCTCCATCTTTGAAGAGATTCAAAACCCAACCCACATGGTCCTGAGCAGCCTGCCCTAGGTCACCCTGCAGGGAGGCTGGACTGGACAATATCTAGAGTTCCTCTCCAACCTCAACCGTTCTGTTTTTTCCCCCCTGCTAATTGCCACTTGTGTATAATAGAATGCCCTGAATGTAGTGTGTCACCTTGTTAGTGTCTAATTCTTTTTTATATTAAGTCTTTTTGAAATTCCCAACAATCCCTATTACCTTTGACATTTGAACTTATTTTATCAGTTTCAGTCTCCCTGTCATGGTCTGTGGTCACTAATCAATATAGGATCATCAGACAATTCACGTTGGAAAGGACCTCAGGAGGTTCCTAGCACAACCTCCCATGCAAGCAGGTCAGCTCGAAATCAGAGCAGCTTGCTCAGTACTATATCCAGTCTAGTTTTGAAAACCTCCAAGGATGGAGATGACACAGCCTCTCCAGGCAACCTGTTCCTCAGTTTTTTCTTTTGTTCAGTCTAAACCTCTGTTGTTTCAAATTGCTCCCATTGTCTGGCTCCATCTTCTCAATGACCTCGCTGCAGGTAGTGGCAGGCTGCTATTAGGGCCCTGGTACGCCCAGGCAGTCTCCCATCCAAGTACTAACTGTACCCGACCCTACTTTAGCTTCGGAGATCAGCCAAGCTCAGGCGTGTTGCATGGCAAGGCCATAAGCAGATGTGGGCTGTTGGTACTGCTGCTGTTTCACATCTGGAGGAATTTCCCTGTTTCCCTGTTAACCTGCTGAAAATTGCCCCTGCATCCCTTCTCTGTTGAATACAGTTTAGCCTAAGTGATTTCCAGTCTGATGCAACTTCTCACCTTACGAAAACTGAGCTTCTCTGGCAGCCTTTTGTAAAGGTTTTGTCAAAGGATTTCTGAAAGTCAACACTAATTACACGTACCAGTGTTCCTCGCTGCTAATTTGACACACTTCAGGAATTCTAATAGAGCCCATCAGAGACATGACTTCCCCTTGCAGAAGCCATGCTGCTTTGTCACGATGATAATTTGCCTGGTTAAGTGCTCTGTAGCTCTGCCACGATTGAGATTTTACCTTTTCACGTAATTAACTCAGTTCTGGTGCAGGACTTTCTGGTCTATCTTGATAAGATTTTCTCTCCCCTTATGTTTCCCTTTAAAAACAGACACCACATTGCCTGCCCTCTAGTCTTGTGAGGAAGGAGCTGGTTTTTCATGATAGGTAATGTATTTTTGGTAGCAGCTCAGGCAGTGTGTTCATGAGTTCCTGGAGAGTTTTGGGCGAGTGCCAGCCAGCGGAGACGGTGTGCTGCAAACTGAGGTGATTTAGATGTTCCATGAGCAATTTTTTTGGTCTCCTGAGGCTTCGTTTCGCATGCCTCCTCCATGCTGCCCATGCAGAAGGGCTCGGTGGGATCTCCCACCCGTCACTATGGAAGGACCATGTAAGCAACGTTCCAGTTGGCTTCACTGCAGTTGCTGGCCTTTACCAGCAACTTTTTTTGGCGAGGTTTCAATGGTGCTTTCCTTGCCCACAATAGTTTGTGCCAGTTTATGGAAACTTTTGTTTCAAAGAGGCTTTTTCTGGCAGTACAGTGACCTATATGCAAACAAATGCACAGCATGTTCTTTTGAGCCAGAGAAAGGCTTGCTAAGACATTCTCTCTTCGATTTGAAGAAATACCAAGTGTGTAACAATGATTTCCATGAAGAAGGTTCTGCAAATTCAGCATAATACTGAATTCAGCAAAAAATTATGCGGTTTGAATTAACACTGTATAAAAGACTTCCAGCCCGAGTTGCCTCAGAGTTCAGAGTTAATACCCGATCCTTGCTTTTCTCTTCCGAGGAGAGGGAAAAAAAAAAATGTTGAATTCTGCTAATTTTCTTGCTACTACATGGCAAAGCCCTACGGTGACCTTTTCTCTTTGCACTCTAAACCCTTTCCCTGTGAAAATGAACAATACACTTCCCAGTGCAGGGTTGCACCATCTTGCTCCTGTCCTGCAGGATAAAGCCCTCTCAGAGAGGAAACACCGCATGCCTGGAGGTCATTCAGTCCATGGCAGATCGTGGAAAAGGGAAGACCGTAAATCACTTGTGTTGAAACATTAAAAGCTGATAAATAGGTGGTCCTGAGCCATAGCCCAGCCCTGGCTTCCCTGTGCGCAATGCAGGGCTCGGGGTGCTTCCTGGAGCGGCCAGGGGCACGGCTAGGGGAAGTCTGCGTCGGGCTGAGATTGCAGCCGCCAGCCATGGCATCCACGTGGGCTTTCAGCGACTGCGGGAAGGGGCACGGCATGGATCTGCTTTTGGGAAGCCCCTGGAGTCACAACGGTAGCTAAAGACTGCAGGAGCCTTGGGAAAGCATGGCGATATAAGCAGCTGGGTGGAGGTTCTTCCCAGGAGCGTAGCTAGGGATCTGCTGGAGTGAAGGATGCGATTTACAGCCCCAGCATCTCAGTACCACGTTGGTCAGGTTTCCTAGCATAGAAGACAGGCTTGCTTGCCAGCGGGGAAATACACCGTGGTATTTTCAGCACTTCACAGGGCATGCAATGAATTTTTTTAGAAAAATACACTTGATGAGAGCTGTAGTTAAAAAGTGGGAAATTACTAATTAGTAACCAAGTAATTCAGGGTTTGATTCACATAAATTGCACTATTACTGTAAAAAAGGATTGCAATTTCAGGCAAACAGTGGTTTTTGTTTTTTTTAAAAAAGGCACTGAAAATATAATTGATGTTCTGTTCATTACCTGCCAGGTTTCAGGTTTCTTGTACATTTTTTCATCATCTGAGACATTACAGGCATAAGACATGCCTGGAAAAAAAGAAAAAAAAAAAATGAATGCTTTCCTCTTTGCATTGTCATTTGCAACTCTCAGGTTTTCCCACTAGGTTGTTCTTGTAAACTCTTGCATTTCATAGCACGCAAGAGTGACCACTTAGAACATCATTATAACACTATCATTAGCATCAGCGTTCAGTTACACAGAAAGCTATGAGTGGGATGAGCTAAGTATCATTTTCTCTTTTACCTTACTGTAGTGCTAATAAAATGATTGCTGTCAATTCTTCTCGTTAGTCTCAATTTGGGAGGCAAAAAAAAAAAGAAATGTCTCCTGATTAAGAAATACAACAGGTAGCATAAAAATTCCCACAGTGTCTCCCTCCCTTACCTGTGGGCAGATCAATAAGCAGGTTTGTATCTTCTCTCTAGGTGTGAAGTTGGTGAAGGGCTAATGGATACTGGGTTCGTTGGTTGGTCGTTTTTTTCTGTTTATGTAGGCATTTCAGCTGGGTACGGAGAAGTGTAGCATGAGTCAGCAGTAAATACTGAAAATACCAGTAAAAGAGAAGCTGTAAGCATCCCATGAAGAATTCCAGTAATATTATAATTTTGTAACATTGGCAAAAAAACCACCTATTTTGTAGAAAGAGTCATCATAGCCACTAGCTTAAAAATACTCCTATAACGGTGAGAAGATAGAGTTATTTTTGAGAAGTCTAGTAAATACTTACAAGTACTTACTTGTACAAGTAACAAGCAGGTCCATTTTTGTCTAGATTATTAGTATCTTTCAAATGACACTGTAGGAAACTGGTACACTGGCTTGAACACATGACGAGAAATAGTTTGAAGTCATGTTGTGTCTACATGTGTACCTGTATATTGTACTAGCAAAGGAAAATGCTGCAAAGAACCACATTAAAAAGTGGCAGAGGAGGAATTTTGCTTCCACTTTCTGCAGTGGTCAGATATTTGCAGTGCAGCAGTATAATACCAAAATATGCCTGTCTGTTACCCTTAGCCCTGTATGCCTCTGAATCTTATCCCTCAGAAGGCAGTTGTTGTTTGGAAAAATAATTCCTTAAAATACTTGAACTTTGTGTGTTTGCACGACTTTCCTTTCGGCAGCAGATAGAATACATACAAATAATCCCTTTTCCCCATGTAAGCCTTGAAACAAGTGTGTTCGGTTTGTTTTGGCGTACATAGCGTGTTCAGACACAGCACAGGCTTTTACAGTTTCCTACTCAGGGAAACTGAAATGGGAAAATCATGCAAAGAGGATTCAGTGTGGTGCTGGGCAGAAAGTTTTGGGTAAGAGAAGAATTACTTCAATGTGTCCAAGAGCAAAAGGGGGTCATGCAGTGTTGGGTGCTGGGGCAAGCTGACCCACCACCACCACCGCAAGTCCCATTCCCGTGTTCCCAGGCGATGCTGGTTGCAGCAACTGCAGAACAGCAGGCAGGGAACTTCGTAGCTCAGACAGTTGTAACAGGTGTCTTACATCCTTCCAGTCTCTGCTCTGCTGTCCAGAGGGGGAGACTTATCTGCAGGCAGGAGTGGCCCCAGCACCCACGTGCTGCCCTGCCACCCAGGGCTGGACCTTCACACAGGCTGGGGGATTTTCTTGGGTCTGGAATTCAGAAACTGCTCTTTTCTGTAAATGACATTAAACTGCTGGTGAAGGTGTGTTGCTTTAGCCATACCTGGAAATGAATTTCTTCTAAGCCACTGAACATCTCTCTTTCCCCCTTAAGGCTTAAAATAGCTCTAATTCTGATTGATTGAGAGATGAGGTCACTGTAGTTAGTGGCTGGTCTTCGTCGGGTACAGTTCCACCTTGCCTTTCACTTGAGTGGAGGTCATCAGCATAAACACGCAGCGCTGCCTGTCCGCTGGAGAATAGGCTGGGGTTTTGAGGGTTTTTTCCCTTAATCTGAAAATAACAGAAGCAAGCACAAAGCCCTTTTTTCACTATTAGAAGACCTGACAGTCACTCTTGCTTTTTTTGCTAAAATCTTCTAAAATTTCCCATGTCACCATGTTATTGCCTCTACTAAATCGAAAATCGTAGATGCGTAGTAGGTGGTTGAAGGAAAGCACTGTGCAGTCCATCTAAACCATACCTTGGTTTTGAGGGGGGAAGTCAAGGAGGGGTTAGGTAATTGAAGCACGGCGGAGTGAAAGCCAGTGGCAACGAACACCCTTCCCCGCACCTTTCCCAGGCAACTTGCTCAGATTTAAGAATTAATGGGCTGCTTGGCCATGGTCCTGGGGTACCCAGAAAACGGGCAGCATCCCGCCACGCTGCATTCACCCGGCGGCTGCATTGCTCCTCACTGCCTTGTTTGTGTTTTCTTCCTCCCTTCTCCCCTGCAGGGTGTGAACGGCATGTCTGTGGATGAGAAGACTGACTCCCCCATGTATGTGTATGAGTCAACGGTGCACTGTACCAATATTCTCCTCTGCTTAAATGACCAGCGGAAGCAGGACATTCTCTGTGACGTGACGCTGATCGTGGAGGGGAAGGAGTTCCGCGCCCACCGGGCTGTGCTGGCTGCCTGCAGCGAGTACTTCTTGCAGGCCTTGGTAGGGCAGACGGAAAATGACCTGGTGGTCAGCCTGCCGGAAGAGGTACAGTATGTCGCCGTGCCCCCACCATAAACACGAGCCCCCTCCGTCCTGCGCGGTGAGGAAGACCTCCGCGGTCCGCTAAGGTGGCCAAGGGGAGCGCGGCACGGGTGTCAGTGCCTACCCCGGCATGGCTCTGGATGTGGTTTTTGTGTTTGGGTGGGTTGCGAATCACTGAAGGATGGACATGTTCACGCCACCCTTCCTCACCAGCGGTAACTCCTAATGGTTGTGGCAGCAAAGCTTTTAGATGCTTCAGCTCGCCTTTCTTGCCGCCACCGAGGGAGTCGTACCCAGACGCTTCATTACTGTAGCCTCGTTCAGGGCATTATCAGGACCTTGATATTCTTCTGCTCTTCCAGACAGGAAATCTGAAAGGGGTAATTTGGCTGCTAGACAGCAGGTTATTGGTGAAAAATCATTTGTGCTGTCATGTTGTTGGGAGTCTCGTTGCTGTCCACCCCTCTCCAGCAGCTCATATCCTGGTCCTCCTCTTTCCCCTCTTCTGCACCTCATTCAGCCTTGCTTCCTCTCGCCTCCCCTCACGACGAGTTTGGGATTTAACTGCTTTGGGCCACGTGTTTTCCACTGAGAAACCATGAACACAGTCTGCCAAAAAGCAGGGTTTTTCTCATGCGGCATGGCTCCCACAGCAGGAAGCCAAGGGACGTAGAAAATACATACCTCACTGGAAAGTTTACTTTATTTTACCACAAAATCTCACTGGCTGGCTTCCACCCCCACTGTAATTTCCTCACAGCCATACGGCCGTGACAGCACAGCTACCATAGGGCACGCCGGTGGCTTTGCTGCCCACAGAGGGGAGAAGTGTGCCTGCTGGCCAGGGCTGCCGTCACCTTCTGCCTTGGCAGTGCCAGCCCGGCATCTCCGGCTGGCATGGGTGGCATGAGAAGGGTGGTGATATATCCAGGGCATGGGATGGCAGTCACTCTGTGGGAAGGTACCCTGGCATACAGAGGGTTTTTCACCATCATTTGCTTAACGCCCATGAAGAAGCACAATGTGTTTTTGACTGATGACAGGTCCCGAAGTGTCACACACAGTTTTTCCCCCTCTCTGGTTTAGCTCTCCAGAGACTTCAGCGTCGTCGTGATGTTGTCACGGCACAAGTTGGAGAGCATCAGAAGAAGTAGGTCACCGGGTGTGACTTCATGAGTCTTGACGCTGAATATTACTCATGAAGAAGTTTCAACCCAGACATTTTTGCATAGGAGTTAGAGATAACACAGAGGACGCACTAGGATGCGCACTATGATTCTGCCATGTCCACTAATAATTTCCAGCGGAAGAATCGAGTCTCAGTCAGTGTCGCATAGCTTTCGCACTGCAAAGCAAGGGCAGGAGCAGAGAGGTGACAAAACGTGCCCGGGGGTGCACAGGTACAAAGAGGCAGGAGAGTATCGGTGCAGAAAAATAACTGAAATTCAAATAAGCATATACAAGAGTGACTGAGATGCTCAGAAGAAGGAGCCTGGCCTAAAGGAGGAGAAGACAAGACCGCGGCAGGTTCATACTGCTGGCATGACAACTGCGACATGCTACAGCTCTGTGTAGGCAGAGGAGATGAAACGGCTGAGAGGAGGAGTTTCTCTTTAATACTAAAAGACAGTGTTGACGCAAGCATTGATTGGTTTCAACTGGCTTTTAGTAAAAGTAGATTGGAAATGAGCAGATTTCTAATCACAGCACTGGTGAGGTGCTGAGCCGCAGGCCAGCGGGAGGAGCAGGGTGGTGGAGGGATCATGACGTGTCTGTACTTGGTGACCCAGTCCTTTGTTCATATAACACTAAAGATTTAAAACACAAAAGTTTGTCTTTCTGTGTGTTTTATATGAGAGACTATGTAAAAAAAATTCCTCCAGTCCAACCATAAATGATTTCTAGTTAAGTGAATCCCCTTTGGAGAAATGAAATACTGGAGTTTTACATTTTAGAATGTATCTCAATGAAAGATGAAAAAGATTTAGTGACTTAGGGTTACACTGGCTGCTGTTACAGCTCCAGGGAGGTCCGTGGATTTGCAGAAGCAGTGAATCTAGTTCTCAAGGTTTTTCCCAGTACTCCGAAATTGTCACGCTTCACCTAAGACCACCACTGTTATTTTGCCACATGCTTCTATTAGTTGTAGAGCGCCAGGGCTTTAATTTTCTCATCCTGGAAGAGAACTCTCTTAGCCTATTAAAAAAGATACCTACAGTTACCAATGCTTACTTGTACAGGTATTTTCCACATGCAAATTAATTGCTGTTAACTGCATTGCATCTAATTTGCTCGGTGGCTACTTTATTTGAATAGCTATATGTGAGGTGGTCAGTTAAATAATTGCCTCACAAATGCTAGTCACTTGGGGTAAAGAGAGCTGCCTGATGAACTCTGTTATGCCTCAGTTATTCCTTGGTTAAGGCGCCCGTCTCTGCTTCTGGCATTGCTTTGCTTCAGGGTCCTGGGCACTTTGGTAGGTGCCTGTCCATGGATATGGGAAGTGCCACCAACAAAAAAGAGTGTCGGAGCTTCCCACGAAAGAAACTGAAACACTCCTGTTTTTTAAGAGCTGCTAGAGCAGGGGAAAAAAAATCTCAGTTATATTGCATTAAAAGAAGTTAGCAGGGTCTTTTCCAGTTCACAAGCCAATGGCTCTTCCCAAGGATATTGTTTTTAGTCGGTGGTCTGGAGAGCTCTGGCAGCCCATGAGTGATTTCTAACAGTATCTGTGAAAACTGACTTAATCTGTCATGTAGGGGATTATTCCGCCAGTGGAAAAAACTCAAACAAAAGTCGAAAGTTAACGTCCTGAGCCAATACTTTTTTCAGGCTTAGAGACAATTTATGTTGGCATATAGTTGTTACAGAAAAACAGAGATCGAAAATCGTTTTTAAATATAGTTTTCACAGTTCAAAACTTTTTTGAAGGTGACGTTCACTGCTAAATTAACAAAGATATTTTTAAGTCAACCATGCGAGCATTGCATTTTAAGTTCTGGCGTGGTTTGAAAACTGCTAAATTATGCAATTGTGGAGAAGGGGCATTATTATTATTTCTCAAAGGTTTGATGTTGGAGCTGGATAAAGCTTTATATATAAAGCTTTTACACTCATGTAATGTTGGTGTGAGGGAGCTTAACATCAAACCAAAAGAACTTATTTTTGATTATTCAAAGGAGTAAATCTGCCTCTGAAGTCTGAATTGCAGACTTTTTTTTTTTTCCTGTATAGCATGTTGGGGTCTGTTTGTTAATCTGGCATCCAGACATTGTTAACTGTTGTCTAGCTAAATAGTGAACAGATGTTTTTTACATTATTTCTTGTTTATATCCAATTACAAGTGAGAGCAGTCTTTATGATATGCCAGTCATTTCAGTAGGGAGACATAGTGCACACACAGAATTGAGACTAGTTGAACTTATAGGGTTTTAAACCGCTGCAAAACCTTGTGTTAGACATTTTGGGCTAGTTCAAGCGTGACTTAATGTGCCTCAGTTCAAACCTTTTCCTAATCAACTTAAACTAAGTCAGTACAGAGCTAATTCTGCACTGATTGAAGAGTTTCCATAAACCCTTTTGTACTAGCCTCAGTAATTTGATTTTGTGCTACACCTTTTGTTAAAGCATTTTAGTGTGTAGATAAGCGCTTGGAAAAACAGCCCCATAATAACAAGGGCTCGCATGTGGCCATGGTGTGTGAAGTATCAGCCCTCAGAGCAGAGTTAGAGGAATGGAGTGTGTCAGCTGCCTACAGCTAATAAAAAAGGACCCCATTAGCTCTTAACTTCTATGCTTTTCTCTTCATTTGCAGTTTTTGGTAAACAACAAGAACCTCGCCTGCTTTTCACCCAGGGTATTTTTCAGCAATTGTACAGTTTTCCTCTAGCAGCTGCTGTTAAATGCAACCCAAAATTAATATTTTCCAAGAGCTGAGTTTTGAGCTGTAAAGTTACTCATTCACTCCATACCCCTAACTGTTGTTTTGTTTTATTTAATCATGAAAACTGGTCTTCCTTCCTTTAACAAGGCACTTAATTAAGCTTTTAATTCATGATAAGAAGTTAAATGGCACTTATGAGGCTTTTTTAATGGTTTCCACTTCCCATCCAGATTACAAAAAAAGGTGTGATAGAGAGAGAGACACGGCTGTCAGCCAGGGGTATTGTAGGTCATGCCAATATTAGCTGGCAGCAGGCCATTATCCAATTAACATTGCTTCATCGCTGCAAGTAATAGCTCTCGAGTAGATGATTGAGTCATTCATGCTGTAGTGGTACTCTACGTTACTTGAGAAGGAGCCAGTGCTTCATCGAATAGGCTTTTTATTCGCTATTATTACCTGCCTGGCTTTGCTAATACAAGTGCACAGCGAGTCTGTATGGGCAAGCTGGAAGCTGGGCACTGGACAGAGGAGCATCGTCGGTGCAAACACCTTATTCACTTGGTTTTCTGAAAGCTGAGGTTGCGGTTAAATGGTGAAAAGGCAGAAACAGCAACAACAAATAAAACCCTTCGGTTGCATTAGATTCCTACAGCTTAGAAATGAGATTCCCCGCCTTGCTTGCGTTTTTTTTACTTTGCAGTGTACATTTGAAAAAGCCTTCACCTGGTCATTCCAGCCATGTGAGCACCAAATGCCTTTCTCCCTGGTGAAGTTAAACACAGGTCTTCTGAAGTAGTAGACCAAGCTTTCTCTAGCACTGGTCTGATACTATCCTTTCTGTTATAAAACCATCTTCCTTCTCAAGTAGGTTGGTTAGTTTTACCTATAACCCTCAAATTTCTTGACTCTGTTTCAGAGTGGTTACTGGTAACTTTTTTTAGTGCAGTGAACTATATCTACTGGAAATGTTGCCTTCCAAAAGGATTGAAAATGGAGTTGTCTGTGGCTTACAAATCTTTGAAGGGGCAAAGGGAAGCAGCGTCTCTTTTAGGAAGAGGGGGTGGGATGTGCTTGGGGAGCTTTTTTGTTTGTTTATCCGCACAGCTCTTTTCTTTGCTATTAAGAGAATGGTGTTCAACGTAGATGTTAGCACACACCATGGGCTGAATTTCTCTGCGTTCTTACTGCTTTACCACTCCCTGACAGCTGCTGCGAAACCTGCCATTTCCCCATGAGGTCTAGCCCTGTGAAATCTGTCATCTGCTTCTTCGGTTGACGTGGGTTAACTCCCTCACCCGGTTACTCTTTGCAAGGAGAAAGGCAGGACGGGATCTCGATTCGGATTCAAGGCTGGCAAAAGCTGAGTATGTTGGAAAGTGAAGGCATGCGGCACCCTGGGTGGGACTGAGCCAGGCATCTAACATTAGTATGGCTCGTAGCTGACAGGGAGGAGAAATACTGGCAGCTGCTAACCATCCATGCCAACCCGCCAGCCTGAGGGAAAAATGCTGGGAATTAGCCAACAAAAGATGATTGCACTGAGGAGAAAATCAAAGGCAGGATGCAGGAGGTCAACTATTACATACCCTGCTGGCTAAAGGCAATTACTATTCCTTTTTATCTCTCTAGAAATAAACGATATTCTCTTACTTTGTCTCTTTCCTTTCTGTGTACTGTGTATATGTATGAATATAGTATCTTTAAGGAATGCAGGGACTGAGCTGGGAGCGCTCTGCACAGGAGCGTGGAGTGGAAGAGGAGATAAATGTGGGAAAGAGGAGCAAAAGGGCAAGAAGAAAATGTCTGCTTGGAAGTTTGTTTCCCAGCTGGAAGGATGTTATTACACAGTAGGGAACAGCAAAAGACCCTTTTTCTTTGGCACCCCAGAGATGTATTAGGAGTAGCTAAGGTTAGTTCTTACAGAATGGGAAGCATTAATGTGGTTTTCTTTTTACATGACTATCAACCATTGATGTTCCTCACAGCACTGGCCAGAATTAATTCTGCTTTGGCTCAGGAGGCAGCACTGACCTGAAAGTCTTCCTGAAAGCCACCACCCCCTTCATCTGCAGAGCTTTTTGTAGTGGCAAGAGGTTGTAACCATCAGGCTTGCTTCAAACTCATTTACACCTCAGCCTCACCTCAGCAATGCCACTTCAGTGAGTCTGTATGGATGAAAGTTGGGTCTTTGGTTTCCGAAATTCCTTCTAGGGAATGTGGTTTTTTTCATGCTGATTCACAGTGCTGACACTGCACAGAATGATGACTGGAGGCTGCGGATCCGTAGTGAGAGTAAAACTGAGCATTTGGATACTTTTTGAGGTCTTACATGACACGATACTAATTCAGGTGAAACCATGAGACAGAAATGCACATCGTTTTGTATGTGTCGCATATGTAGCACAGTACAAGGTACAAACGACGTATTTTGTTTCTAGCAGGTGAGCGAGAAAACAGAAATGAGACCATCAAGATGCAATATGAAATTCCATCCATGTCTCACTGCAAAAGCTTCCGGCACTGCCTGGTTTTTCATGCCTCAAGTATGATGCGGAAACTACCCACATACTTTTCATTCCACATGGTGTAGCTTCCATTATTTTCTGATGAGGGCTGTCTCGCTATTGATAATTCTTCTCTGATCTTTTCCAGTGGAAAAAAATGAAATACATCTCTGTTGTATTGTGGGGAGAGCTAGGCTGAAAAAAGTGAAACAAAAGCTGTGCATACATGCATGGTAAGGGGAGAAAATCTTGCACTAACTTCTTTACCCTCCCTTTGGCGGTAGTTGTACTATTTATTTCTTTATTTGAGTAAGCATATAAAAATGTACTGTCGAAGGGGATATGGAGATGAATGCGCAGAATGAAATTCACCACTGCGATAAGTGGACTCAATTTCGTTGCCTTTGTTAGACTCCTGCGTGCCGCTAGTGCTAAATCAGGCTGATTGACTGTGATTGCACTCACTATTGAAAAGGCAGTTTGCAGTGTGGAAACTTTCTCGCTCAAACATGACAAACATAATCTAAAATGTAAAAGATGTCCCGAAGAGTAAGTGTTAGAGGTAGACTATGCTAAGGGCATGAGCAGAAGCAATAAGCATGTGTAACAGGAGGTGTGTTTTGTTTTGTTTTGTTTTGTTTTTTGTTTTAATTTGGGAATTTTTTTGCTGTATTCAAATATATATGTGGGCATGAATGAAAGTGAGGTGGCTGAGCCATGACTGCACCTCAACACTGTGAGCCCTCTGGCCCTGCAGACTGAAAGATCTCCTCTTCTCCCCCTCCACCTTTGATTCTCTTACCTTTGCTTTTTCTCTCTCTAAAAAAGCTTTGAATTTCTTTAATGCCAGCAAACTAAGTATCTGCTTTTTTAAGAGTCCAGAAATTCAGGCTGAGCATTTGCCATTTGAATAAACAGACAGATAAGGCCCAGATAAGACACCCCTCAGCTTCACCACATCAGAGGCCACAGCCTGTAAGGTACTTTCTGATCCCAGTATCAAGCTTTGTTTCGTTAGCGTTCCCAAGACTCGAAGAAGATAAGGTTTTATCTCCGTACAGCACTTTCTGACAAGGATTCCCCAGTGAATAATGTCAGACCGACTGTTTTTCTCGGTTACCAGTGAAATTGAGCATGTTATGGGGTGGAATATGGCATGTATTCAAATGATGCATTGCAGCAGTCAACAAACATTAAGGCTAGGAAGTATGGTTCAACTTGGAAGTGAAATACGGGTTTTAGGTGAGCAGAAGGCAATTGAATCGTTCTAGGATTTGGGAATGAGATGCTCTTTGTGAATTTCACGGGCAGTCTGTCGGGTTTTTTAGAGGAACAAGTAGACACACTTTCTGTTACATGTTCGATGCAAGCTCTGAAGAGAGAAATGGCTGGATTATTCCAGGACTTTTGTGCAGTGCTGAATTTTCATCTGTCCCACTGTGATGGGAGACCGCCAGCAAACACCTCTGAGTTCCAGTGCAGTCTAACACTACTAAAAGCTGTGTCCTTGGGCACTTTATTTACTTTCATAAAATAAATAAATAGGAGCAGCTGTACTTAGTCAAACTACAGATCCATCTAGCCCAGGCTTGGTTTGTTTTAAAAATGAGATTTCATTTCTCTGAAAAAGCTTGAGAGGAGGCTTGTGTGGTTGTTTAAAGACTTAAATGAAAAGAAAGTATCAGGCGTATCTCTAGAAAGCGTGTTCTAATTTACTGGGGAAAGATATCATGAGAGCCACTGGCAGTTGTTTTGAAACGAGATTAAAATCGACTGAAAAATTTGGCATCTGTTTTTAGCAACAAACTGCTCACTGATGTGTATAACTGCACATTGTTTCATAACTGTAAGGCAAATGGCCTTGGAGAGGGACAAGCTTTAGACACCCCTTGAAGAAGTTTCGTGCTCAGTACAGATGTAGTTGAGTGGAATTTAAGATCCTAAGATAGCATAGATCAGATTTGCTAATAAACCTTTCTGTCCTTCAGTTTGCTTAATCTGACCTCCTAAAAGCGGAGGGCATCAAAGTGTGCGGTTAAGTGTAACTATCTCTTTCCCACACACAGAAGTAGTTGAGAATGTTTTTTAATTTTTGTTTTGTATTTGGGAATTTTTTTTTTTTTTGCTTAAAGTTTGCACAATACATCTTTTAGGTCACTTAAGAGCCAGTGATGGAGGCTTTAGAAGACTTTGCGAAGAAGGGAAGGTTAATTCATAATTGAAATGGCACTAGGAATTTCTTGCCGTGACCCAGGGACTGCTGCTGTCTGGGGGGGTCCACAGTTAAAATAGCCTTAGTTGGGCTGAGAATGGCAGAGAATCACGGTACAGCTCTTTGAGTAAAACTGATATATAAACAAGGTGTCACCAAACAGCTGGAATTGAGAGGTATCAATCAGCTCTGAAGTTAAATAATGGTAACATAAAACCTTCAGCAGTAGATTTTTCAGGTCTCCTGTGAACAAATAAAGTACTGTCATCACCTCTCTGCGAATGCCGGGGTGGAAGCTGATGCATCAGATGGGAATTACAGCGCAGGTCTGTGCATCAGGTCAGTGATGATTAAATCACCTTGTGTGAACCGCTCAGCTATGTTTACCTCTCTCTAAACTCTCTGGTTCACATTACCCCACACGAAGGTGAACAGACTGACCCACAGCTGCTCGTCCCAGAACAACCCGTGTATCTGAACCCAGAACTTCCAGCTTATCGCTCCTCAGGTGGAGTTCTGGTCTCATTTTCTTCCCTCTGTACCTTTTAAGCATGCAGGAGGCATTGAGGGGATTTTCAGACTAGTTGCAGCATTTCTCAAGATGAATGGGGGTAGGATGGAGCCGCTCCCTGCCTTATCTGGCCGATTGGTCCTGGGTGACGGATGGGCTCTACCCTGTGTCCTCTGCTCAGTCTTCCTGCATCACCCCTGAGGTCCTGTGCACTGCCATCGATAAGAGCTGCTGAGACTACCACATCCAAGAGGAAAGTAGGCTTGGAAGCATGGAACAGATGAGAAAGAGTCTGTGAAACACTCCAAAGACTTCCAGTCCCTTACCAGGAGACTGGGGCACTTTGAGGATGCTTATTTAGGAACTTTTGCCTAAGTGCCAGAACTGTTGCAGACTCAGGTTCAAAAAGAAAGTCTTAATTTAAAAAAAGAAAATCTTGATACTTAGAGCAAGATTTAAAAACTTTTTCCTGTATTATTGTAGCTTGTGGACATCCCGTCTGTCCCAAACAATAGGTGGGTAGGTACCTAGCAAGACTTGGTCTCTTCCACTGAGAGCTAATCAGTCTTGGCAGATGGGAGCTGTGAGTTTTCAGGTCCCCAAAAACCAGGCACCTTTGTTTTGGTGTTGAAGCAACCATATTTAGTTGAATATCTATTTGGGTTTCGGAAGGCACGTGCTCCACGCCATTCCTTACAGCAGCTGCTCATCATTTCAGAAGAACACTTGAGAGAAATGGAAGTGTACAGACCTACTGTAAGAAGCAGAGAGGTTTGGCAGGTGTGACCCAAGATGGATTCAGCAGCGGCACTGTATTCTCAGTGCTTCCTTCTGCTCCCGCGGTGCCAGAGGTACTTCCCGAGGCCAGGGATGAGGTGGGTTTGTTGGGGTAGTAAAATAGAAGGGAGACCATCCAAATAAATGGATTGACCCAGAAGTGGACCTGAACAATGCTAATAGTTTAAAGAGGTGTGGGCATCCAGTCCATCAAACACTTCATAATACTTTACTTGAAGTTTGCTTGCCTTGAATTGTCATAGGACCAAATTCCCTAGTCTGTGCACATACCTCTTACTTTTTGTTCCCAGAATGGGTGGGGATGCAGTCTGTGGTACTGTTTCAAGGTAAAAAGAGTAGATTTAAAGAAAAAAAAATTGGCCGTGCGAACTTTACCAGTGCAGTTCTCAGTTTCAGGAAAAAATGCTTTTGATGAAGTGGTCCGGGATTTTTGTCAGCCTGTCAACTAGGAGGCTGAGGCTACATTTTTGGCTGTGTAAAGCTTTTGCTTGTGGGAAATGTGTTGGAGTTTTGCTTACCTTTGAAACTCAGACCTGTGGTCCTCTCTTTCAAGGGCCTGCAGCTAGTAAGAAACAAGTCTTAAACAACTCTGAAAGCAACATATCTTTCCATCTCTGACCACACAGCCGTGGTACAACATGCCTAGCCACCTCTCTCCCCAGATACACAGGCAGCCTTCAGAGAAATTTCCCTGTCCGGGGATTCTTGGTCAAGTAAAAACACAATAAGCTCAAGTTATTTCCTGTTTCTTTCAAAGGACAGGGTTGGAGCCAGTAACCTTTCAAGACAGGAAAAAGCTGGGGAAAGACAAATCCTGACAACTTCCCTTCTGCTTCCCACAGAGGACTAGTGCTCATTTCTGCTTCCGGAAGGGGAAGCTGGGCTTGAGGTGGATGGGTCTCCAGCCATTCCATCTGCCTGTTGAATTGAACTATTTTTTAACCTTATATTTATCTGACTGCAGATTTCCATGTTCCCCCATGGATGGCTTTCTGCATATGGTGTTTTTGTCTGGACATAAAGCCAAATCAAGCAGTTTCTGCCTATTCCTTGACCTTGTTAGTTTTCAGGAGACTGGACACATCAAACCAAGGCTACGTTTTAAATATCCGAAATAATTTGTCAAACGCAAGGCACAAAAAATAGAGAGTTGCCTGTCTTTTGGAAGAGCCATCTATCCTTGTCATTTTTGCCCAGTAAGCAGTAGCCATCAAGGACAAATAATATCTATACCATTGTCCAAGGAAGTGAAGAATGAAGAGTTGTCCATGACATATATAGTCATTGGGGGTATTCTACAAAGAAACTTGTTCACATTTACAAAGTCTTCATAGCATTCAGAAAGCAGAGAGAGTTGCTTTCAATAGTAGCAGAAACCTTTAAATCAATAACTCCTTTTCTTCTTTCCCTGTATTCAATATATCTCGCAGTTGGACAACTGAGAAGAACACCCAGTAAGAGCTACCTCAGGCTTGGTTTAGTTTTGCTTCTTTTTCAAAGATGAGCCTCATCCTTCTCTCATGGGATTTATTTCACTATTGTGCATGAACTTTCCAATTGCAAACCTCATTTGACAGGACATAGGCAGGTAAATTGTTAAAGACAGGCTGTTCTGGTCTGATCACGTTCTGGCCTCTGTCTTTAGCTGGTCATGCACAGCTGAGGTGACCCTAGCGGGAACCGCTGTCAGGGCTGCCGTGCTGGACCTCCTCCAAGCAGCTCTGCAGAGCAGGCGGGCGCTGCACACCACAAGCCGCTCTTCACAGCAAGCTTGGGGGGTTTCAAGTCGATCCCAGCCTTGGGGGCCCAGACTGTTTGCATCATCTACTCTTGGACTCTCAGCTTAGTTCTCAGATACAGTTTTACTCTGAATTATTTGGTGAGGTTGCAGTCCGGTTCTGAAACTGGTTTTCTGGAGAGGAGTTGCATATAGCTAAAGGAGTGTGAGAATTCATGGTCATTTCTTGTCATTGTGCTTTCTACTTCTTGGTTGAATGGTAAGGTGGTAGTAAAGACCTCTCTAAATATTCTCTTTCAGGAGTGGGTGTTTTAACTACAGGTTTCTTTTCCCAAACTGCTCGGATTGCAGGTAGAGGAAAAGAAAGGGTCAGGTGTCATATGTGTTCTTGAGAGACTTCAAAGGTGTCGTTGCTATTGTAAAGAGCGGAAGAAATCAACATCATTATGACTATTTGACCGAATTATTTCCCTCCTGCTATTAAAATTTCTTAAAGATGAGGGTTTCATGAGGCCTTTTTGTAACTAATTCTCTGTGCTATCTTTTTTTTTTTTATTTAAAGGAAGGGAGAAAGTTGTTCCATTTGCAGCTTGCAACCCTTGTCCGTCTGTCAGATGGATGTATATTTACAGGAGTTAATAAATGTCTGTTTCTAATTTCTCCCCTTTTAGAAAAAAGGTTACACCATCCTTGTCTTTGGAAAGCTTTTGGACCAGCTTGCTTTTGCATGTGCCTGCCATTTTTTGGTACCATGCCAAGCACCCTGTTGAGACTGTAGTAGTGATCGAAGGAACAGAAAGAGATTTTGAGGTTTGGAGATAAACCCTGTTCACATCACTAAAACGCTGTAAAACCTCCGCAGCAGTCTGCTGGAGAGCGGGCGGAGAGCTGGGCTCTGTATTGTGTGCTCCCCGTGCCCGTCTCTGCTGGGGTAAAACAGCTTCTGTCCTGCTGCCTTTGAACACGGGGTCCTCTGGCACCAAATGCGGGAAGGACTTGCACTCCACTCGTTCTTTAGGATAGCAACCACCCCTGGGCAGGCTGGCATTTCCTCACCCTCTTTATGCATGTAGTATTGGCAAGTAAATGCTCTTGCTCAATCCTATCAGCTGTGTATCATTCTATTCTGGGGAAGGTGAGAGCAGTGCTGGAAATGATGCAGCTCTAAAAGGTATCAGCTTTACTCCTTTTACCCCCCAGGGTTAGTCCTCGCCTTAGTTTATGCGGTAGCAAGGGGGAAGCGTCACTTTTCTAAAAAATGGAGAGCACTGAGAAATGCCATGGCTGCCCATCGAGTGAACGTATTTGTCATTTGATGTTTATATGGCTGACGAGCTCTCCGCACTTCACCAGTGCTCTGTTTTGCCAAGGTTTTTTAAAGGTCCTTGAGACGCCTTTATGGCAAATGAAGTAACCTTGGCAAGATCCTGCGTTACACCGTGCCCTGCCCAGCATTCCTGTAGTTCTTGCCATTTCCTGCCCCTTACAACACGGCTGTGGCTATGGACAGCAAGTGCGTGTTGTATTTCCCAAATGAATTACGTTTAAGATGTCTTTATCTGCGAGGGTTTTTACTGCGTGCTGTGGATTTGCACAGGGGCGAGGGGATTTTTGCTTTGTGTGACTATGTGCTGTTTTGTGGCTCTGTTTTATTTCCTCTTTCATCCTCCTCCCCCTCTCTCTTGTACCTGAAATGTTAAATTAAATCTAGCATAGCGATACGTTTAGACAGAGGCGGCACTTGGCTGTGCCAGTTCCCTAGTGGCTTTAAACTGCTGGCTGCGATACTGCAAACAAATTCAGGGCCTGGCTTGGCCAGCAGTTCCCCCCAGCTATCTCCATGTTCGCTCTCCAGGCTTTATTTTACCTACACTACTGGAGACTGTGGAGTCACAGCCTATGTCTCATTGTTATGCATGGATGGGAAATATTCCTGTACTTATTTGCATTCATTAGCTGTTGGTAGTTCCTCTGTTGAGGTCTCTAGCCTTGTTTTTACAGTGCTTTTGGCAGTGTTTCTGCACTTGGTGTGTGAATTTTTATGATCTGTTGCATGTTATTCATGCAATTTCCTGCCCTGTAATGGTATCAGTTTTCCAGACACAGAGGAATACAAACGAAAACCCAGGAGCCTGCATTAGCATAAAATGTCCCAGTTCTGTCAGTTTGATTAATTTGTCTCTTTGTCTCCACTCTATATGATAAGTGCTATTAATGGTTGCAACACTTCATATGTCAAAGTCTTTCTTCCTAATGACTTGAAAATGTGGTTTATTTCCCCCTTTTTTGTATTATTTTTCTCATTTAGCATTCCACTCGAGTATAGATTTATGCCATGCTCTTTCATTATCTTACTGGTTGCAGCACTGGAGTGATTACATATGGTGTAGGGTATGAGCAAAGATGCGATCCCAGGGGCAGCAGCTGCTGATGCAAGCTGAAAATAGATCCAGCGTATGCTCAGCACTTTTCCCAGAGGCCTTTTATTTATTAGGAACAGTCTTGGTACAGGACAGCTCGGACCCTCATTTAGCAAGATGACTTTTTGCCTTTCAAGAACAGTGCAATGACTTTGCTCTATTTACTGACTGCTGTGTAATTTTTTTTCACTGCCTCCTATCGAAGCAGTGACTTTACCTAACATAAATTGTAATATAATCCTGATTTATAATGAACTCAAGAAACGACAGGCTCCATTTGAAGTAATGGAACTTGACAGATCTAAGGTTTAAATTAAATAATCCTATTTGTAAGACAGCATTTGTACATGGTACACTGATTTAAAATGAACTTCAGTTCTTCTTCAGTGAATCCTTTACCATTCTCTCTGTTTTGCTTTCCATAGGTGCTTTTTGGGGAACAAAATTCATTTGGAGAGAGCATGTTTGTCTTTGTAAGTGTGTGTGGAACAATATGTTGGTTTCTTTCCCTTAGCAAAGAAGTTCTTATAAATTGTTTCACAGAAGAGCTCTTTAATTAAAGAGGAAAAATTAATGTAGATTACTTGTTCAGGGCAAGCCACGTCTAACCTGCTTCGGTGGCCAGAAGAGGCCAGCTGCTGAGAATGAGGAAAGGGAGGATGCTGGAGGAAAAATAGTGAGGAAGGCTGTGGCTCGACTCTTCTCCTCCAAGGAGCAGAGGTCCATCCTAGCAGTGGTTTGTATGGGGCGAGCAGATCGCCTCCTCCGAGCTGTCCTTCCCCCGCAGCTGGCAGAGGGGGACATGCGAGGACGACGTTCCCTCCTGTCTCCGCACCCTGCATTTCTTCTTCTGTCACTGCCAAACCGATGTGGGCAACGAGAGCCCCGGGGTGTGTGGGGAGGGGGGGGGTGTGCAAGTGCAAAACGAAAGGTGGTCCCGCTGCGGCCAGCTGCTCGGAGCTGGCAATAAGCGCAGAAAGGGGGGCTGGTGGAACAAAAGGCTTGTAAATGAGGAAAAGGGACCAGGCAGGGAGCATGAGATGCTGGAGAAATGATGGAAGAGAGCACAGAAAAAGGGCAGTGGGATAAAAACACTGAAGGTGCAGCGCAGGATTTTTCTGGACTAGATTGAGGGAAGCTATTTTAGAAAATGCCCCCTTCCCTTTTCTCTCACTCAGCATTGCATTTTTGCCTTCCTCTGTGGTTGCATTTAGTTGCTGCTGCCCCTGTCTGTCATCTTTCCAATTTTCCTTCGTACCTGGCTGAGATGCGGCCCTTTCCCCAGGAGCCTGACAGACGCTCTCACCCCGGGCCGGCTTTGCACGCTCAGGCAGAAACAGCCCAGCTCGTGTATTCAGCTTGCCAACGTGCCCCGTGCTAACCGTGTCACCCCAAATCATCACCTTCCCCCCAAGCCCTGACGGAGAAAATGTCGCTTTTGCATCCATTGCATTCGGGCGGCGTCGGCTGCCCTCAGCACTGGGGGCTGGGGCCAGCACACGCTCGGCGCGGCCCACGCCGCTTCCCTGCCGGCGTCCTGCCCCAGTCCTTTACTTGTGTCCCTCCCCGCCGGTGGTCAGGTCTGTTGTGGCCTCGAAGAGCTGAACAAAGCGGGAGCTTTACTTGGCGCTTTCCTGAGAAGACATCTTTAATTAGGGCTGGGTAGTTACTAATCCACAGGGCCCGGCTCGACAGAGAGTGGCCTCTCCCAAATGGTGGCTATGAGGACGGGCCGCCTGAGCTGGAGCTTCAGCGTCATGTCTGCCCTGCAGTGAGTGGTTTCAGGCCCAGGTAGCTTATTTCTCCTCATTTTAATGAGCTGCACTAACGAAGAGATGATGATGTCCAAAGGGCGACCTGCGACCTCCGACTGCCAAGGAGGGTGTTGCTTGGGTGCAGGGCCTGGAGCCTGGCCCAGGGACACGGGGCGAGAGGCTCCCGCTCCTGTCTCCTGCTCTCCAAGCGATTAAGAACTTTTTTTCCCAGTGCTTACAGGGAAGTAATAACTTCCGTTAATTAGAAACCAAGCCCGAGTTTCCCACTGCTGTCAAGAAAGGACAGGACTTGGGAGTATCATTGGGAAACGTGAGGAAAAACGAGCTCCCAAAGCCAAAGCAGTGCAGGCCGGCAGAGGAGGCGAAGGCGAGGAGGATCCACGCAGCAAACACAACATTGACATCGTGTGGGCCCTTGCTCCTTGTCTAGGGAGAAAAAGCAACGAGGCCTGAGAATAAAAATCCGTCAGGAGGTTTTAGAGTTGCTGCTGGTAGCTTGCACACTGCCCCGTCTCCCTCCTCCAACAGATGTGTGCGTGGCTACAAGCGCGGCTTTCTGTTCACTTGGAATTAATGGGATTATATACGGCGGGAAAGGAGGCGGGGTACACTGAATTCTGCAAACACAGAGCTTCAGCCTGTGCTGCTTGATCTTGAGTAAAATAAATAAAGTAAAATAGCAAGAACCAATTCCAGGATGATTCAGTATGCAAATAAACTGTTTTTCATTACTCACAGCACACATAAATGTGCACTGGTGACTGAGGCAGCAGAATAACACTTCACTGTTCATTATTTTATCAGACAGTGATAATTGTAGTTAATATTTTCTTAGTAGTGTCTCTGAGAGTTTATTTATACTGTTAATAATCTGAGCAGCTGTAATGATGCTGGCTGCCAGAGCTGTAGCCTTTTAGAAGCACTCCAGTGTGGCAATGATACGACAGTAATAGAAATTCAAGGAGAAAATGATCTTTTCGGAGCAGATGGGGCTAATTCAGTCCCTTTCACACACGTTCACGTTCTCTAGTCTCTTTCTCACACTAGCTTGCGTGGGTGCACGTGAGCATATGTAGACACACACACACACACACAAATAGCTGTAAAGTTCTGACTTCCACCCTCCCAGGACAGGGAAATCACATGTCAAGCTGGAAATGCCAGCATTTTTCTACATGGAGAGTGCTTCTAGGGCTCCTAGAGTAGATGGCATTTTCTACCCCTCACTTTCTGGGTAGATCTTAAAAATCTCATGTATGAAGTGGAAAGGGAGAAGTCAATTCCTCAGGGACAGCACAGAGCCGGACGCAGGGTTGTGGCTGCGCTGGGATGCCATTGCCCATCCTTCCCGTCCTTCCCTGCCTTCGACCACTTGGCTGCGGGGCGTTCCTGCTGAGCCTGTGCTCCTTTAGGGACTGAAAGAGCCATTTACCTTTGCTTGCGGCTGACATGAAATCTCAGCAAGATGGCAAATGCTTCTGATTTTTTCAGGTGGGATTTATGGAGCCCAGCTAACCTCTTGGGCCACTGTGGGAGGAGTTAACTACTCCTCACGGAGGACGGGAGGGGACCAACTTTGCCAGCTCAGCAGTGGCTGGTTCTTGCAAAGCTGCTTTGCTGAGTTGAGCGGACGTCATTGATGAAATGTGAACGTCAAGCAGTGGAACAAAAGCCACTGTAATCCTCAGATGTGTTAGTGGCCATGCAAGAAAAAAACTGAGGTGAATGCAGAAAAATCGCGTGTCCGAATACCGGAAATTAAAAGGCGAGGTGGGGGAGAAGGGGAAGGAAAACTGGAACAAATGCAGCATTTGGCAGTTTTTGTTTTAAAAATATGATGCCTGCAGGAAGCCGGGTTATTTATACAGTGTTTCAACCTCCCAGTTAATAATTGTAATTGCCTGGTTACCTCGTGAAAGCGCAGTAGTAAAGCCTGTGACATTCAGTTCCTTCCACAGCCCACCAAAAGCGTCTCTGGATTTGAAATGTTACGGTATTTGCTGGGCTGCGCTCTCTGCTCCCTTGGCGTAAGGATGCCAGTGATTTTATATGCTGTGCCATGCTGGCGTGCGGTCACGGGCAGTGCCGGCACCGCTGGCATCATCAGCCCCCTGGAAATCACGGCAGAGCATCCGTGAGCTGCATCAGATGTTATCCGGCCCCGTCTCCTGAGCCTGCTTCTTCTCCAGCTCCTTTGTCTTCTGATTTAGTTCTCTTCCTCGGAGTGCAGCCGTGTGTTTTCCTAAATCATATCTGACAGAGCCTGTTTCTTCCTCTCCTACGCTACGCGAAGTATAATAGTAGGGCTTGTAGTGAGATGCCTTGCTGTGAAGTATTCCTTGTTTTTATAAAGTAATTACAGTGTATTTAATGCACTGTGTATTTAGTACACTGTATTATATAGTTTATTCGCATAAATAAATTCTGCTGTGCTTGGGAAAGAGGCATATTGGTGTAATTTACAGGTCTTTGTAATTTTTCTGTATTGTTGTGTTTGCTTGTGTATTAATTGCAGCTTCAGAAACTCTGAACCACTCCTCTAAGCACCCTCTGAATTAACAAATTTCTACACACATCTTCATTTTCTGCCTATTTTGATATTTACTAATATAACTTGGAGGCTTCTAGAGTTTCTTCATTCTAGAAGTTCTTAAACTGCTTTCTGTTTTCCCTTTTTCTCCCCAATTTGCCTCATGATATGCACCTAAACAGATCTTTCACAGACTCTTCTCTCACAATTTATATTCTGTGAAAGCTTTCCCACTCCTTCCTCCCCGCTCCTCACTGCTCAACACTTTCTCTCCTTTTTTTTTCTTTTTTAATCCGGGGGTCAGTTTAGTTTTCCTTTTGCAAAAATATGGGACTGATTTTAATTTTAAATTACAGTTGCATTTTAATTCTGCTGATGCTCTTGGGTTAAAATCTGTTAGTTTCTGCCCGTTTCTTCCCCACTGGTTTCAGCATGGCTTGCATGGGCGCCCAAGGAGAGAAGGTCGCATTTCTGCTGAGCCACCCTCCTGTGTCATCCTTCATTACTGCGTTCCAGATTTCTTAAGGTGCAAGTTGCACTGGAAAAACAAATGTATTGCAAACTGCCAGATATCACCGCCATATTTCCCTTTGCTTTATCTTCCAGTTCATGCCTGAGTGTTTAAACTGCTAATTAGTGCCACTGGTTTTTATGTGTTCTTTGTTGATTCAGTCGTGTCATAGCCGAGTTGTTCCTTCAGAGAAAAAGTTATTGTAACAACATCCTCGTCTCTAATTTTCTTTCTAACACCTCCACCTGGAGTCTGACCTCAGCAGCCTGAAAGTTCTTCTCCAAGCTTATTCACCTATGCTTGCCTGCAGATACTCTCTTGCCGTAATTTTGAATTTTCTGTGTTCTCCGATTACGCCCTGGGCAGCCTCTAACATCGACAACATACCCCAAACCACGTAATTAGTAAGGAAAAAATTGTCTCCTTCTGCTGAAGTTCATTAAGGTGTTTTCTCCAAATAGTGTCACTTCAGCTGTCATTCCTCCAGTTTGATGCATAGTATTACAGGCAGTATTCTCTTAATGGTTTGATAAACTAGTGTTTGCCTTCAATACAGGTTACGAGTGAGGTTTTCAAATAAGGGCTCTGACAGGTATCACGTGGCAGGTTTGCTTGCAGGGGTGTAACAAGTTCCCCCTCCAGCCCAAAAGCTGTTTAGCAAAGGTGTTGCGCGGAGGTGGGGTGGCAGAGGGAGGTGTCCCCCCGTGCCAGCACGGCTGCCCCGCCGGCAGCCCCTCGCAGACCTGCCGCCCTTGGCTGCCGAGCTTCTCGTGCCGGGCTGTGGCCCGGAGGAGCGGCCGTGCAAGCGAACGTTCCCTTACGCTCAGCAAACCGCTGTAGACAGTGAAACCCAGAGGTGCTTAACGAGGTGTGCCAGGGGATGCCTGCCAGAGACCCATGGTTGGAGTAGACGTGATCCCAGGCGGTACATCCCTGCTATGGAAAAGCACTGGATCTTCCAGTCTGATAGCCGTTCGGTTTTGCAAGGATGTTCGTCTCTGTTTGGGAAGGATGCCTGTTGTTTCCTGCACTGAAATGTGTCAGCGCAAAATATTGAGGCTTATGCCTCAGTGCAAAGTATTGAGGCTTATGCCTGGTGATTTCTACCTTCCTTCTCAATAAACGGTGTCTTTTCTGAAAGGTCTGGCAAATTCAACAAATTGATTTCCCCTTAAAATTTTCAGGGATGGGAAGGATGCTGAAAATGCCCAGGGATACTGTCAAGATTTCCAAAAGTAAATCCTTTGTTTTGATTTGAAACTAATCTCACTTTTATAAGGTCAAAAGAATTTCAGTTGGGCTTCAATAACTCTGAGATAAAATAAAACTTGAAGTTGTGGATTAAAATGAGCATTGCAGTCGGATCAGAGATTACTTTATTTTTACTTTATTACTCTGAATTTTATTTATTTTTTTTATTTCTTAGTCATCTTCTGATCGTGTCTCCCCCTTTGATTCATCTGACATTACTGGCCCCAGGCTTGGGGGCCAGGATTTTTGAGAATGCTTCCAAGTTGGGGCCATTACCACAGTGAATTTGACTCGGAAAAACCCAAGTATGCAGGTGCCTTAACTCTTGCGCTCCACCCGTAAGTCACGTGCAGTCGAACGCTGACATAACCAATAACGTGGGCATCGATCTGCTGGCTGTTTACGCCATCTTTACGCTTGGCAATCAATTCCGAGCCACTTGCCCCACCATCAGCACTGACGCAGTTCTCGCGGGCCGATGGACGCGGTTTGCAATTACCGGTCCCCGTTCCTCGAGGCGAGTCTAGCCTGAATGACGTCTCCTTCCTCCCCGTCTCGCCTCCTGTGGTCGCACCTGCCGCCCGGGAGCATCGTGATGCTCTGCAGGCACTGAGGGATATTGGTCTCTCCCTCCCTTTCAAGTGGGGAGGGAGGAGGCCCTTTGAAGTGCTGCCCCTGGATGCGTTCACCATGCCGGAGAGAGGAAAATGGGAAGTCATTCGGTTTCCTCCTTTGATTTGTAAATACTCTCACATAGGCAGTCAGGGCTTCTAGTGCAAATTTGTCACCTGGCCGAAAGCTGGGATTTCAAGGGAGAAGGCTGGGGGGGGGCACCTGTGCATTTTTTTTTTTTTTTTTTTCAAAAGCACAAAATTGGAAGTTGGACGAGCACTTGCAATGCGGCATCTTTCATAGAAGTACAGCTAAAGGGAGTTAAGCGTCAACTTGAAGCTCTCAGCCTGGTGCCTCAAGAAGCTGTTGTGAAGGATGCACTGGAAAGATAGCGGGATGCCCCTTAGCCCGGCCTCGGTGTGGCTTTGCAGGTGGCAGCTTTTTCAGTGGGACTTTTTGCTAAAAAAAAAATTAAAAAAATAATTAAGTAAATGAGCCTCTCAAAGAAAGGAGCTGTGTGTCCGGGTTCTCCCTTCCCCTGGCGTGCATTCGTGCCCAGGGGTGTCTGTTGTGGTGGCGGCGGCGGCGTGGCCTCCCAGCCCCACGATGTGATGTAATGTGATGCGATGTAGGAGATGCCAGACAGTCACTTGGACTTCAGGTCACTCTTCTGCCCAAATCTGTACGCGCTACCTGAAGTGGCAGAATGTTAAACTGGGGCCAGCAGGGTATCTGCTTAATTAAAGAAGTGGTTTTAGAGTGAAAACAAAGGCCTCTCTTCTCTGGTCTTCTCCATCAGCGACTTGTACATTTCTCTCTTGTTTAAAAGCCCAGATAATACCTGCATCTGATGCTTCTCGCCCAAGTTGAATTTTAAAGAGCGATTACTCATTTTAGGAGCTCCACAGCTTTATGAGCAGATAGGGGAAATACATCTGTAAGCTGCTGGTGAGGGAACATTTAAATGCTGTCAAAGAGGGGAAAATGCAGTAAAATACTGGCGTGGCATTGGCTTATAAAAGTACTCTGCCGTTTACCATCACTTCTTCTGACTTTTTGCTGCGTCCTGCATGTTCCCACCCTATGTAAAAGGATCATGGTTTCAAAACAATTCCCATGTGCAGGCTTACTTTGTGCCTATTTAGAGACAAACCACGATATTTAGCACCATTGATTTTTGCACATGCAACTGACTTGTTTGAGCCCAGTAATACATTTAAACCTTTCAGAGAGTTTTCCAAAACCAAATAAACTCAAGCTGGGAAAAACAGGATCTGCCAGACTCCACCATCCCGAGTAAAAATAAACAAGTAAATAACCGGGAAGTCTCTTAACTCTTAATGGAATAACAGCTTTGGTGACTGATTTTGGCTATCAGATTACACTCTGAAAATAACTTCTGCGCTATACTTGCAATTGGCTGTAAAAGAAAAAGAATACAGTGTGTGCTAATTTTAGCAAATAAGATTAGAGTTAATATTTAATCCCAGAGACCTTCTTCAGGCTGTGGAAAAAAATAGCAGCAGTTAACTGTCGCTAATCTTATCTCCTATTGCTAGCATGTGTTTGATTATATAAGTTGTAGTGTTAGGAACACGTTGGCCGAGTGGGAAGTTAGTAGTTTGTTATCCTTGGGCTTATTAGACAAACTTCAGGGCTGAGAGGGCTTTAAAAGGTCTCCACACATGCCTTTAGACTGCAATAGCAACACTGAAAGGTTAACAAAATGGGTACCACAGTAGGCCCGCTACAAAACAGTATGCGAATAACGGATTGATTTTGAGTTCTGCAAGAAACGGTCACGTTTCTTCTATGTTTCTATCCAATTGTTTTAAATTAATATTTAGTTTGGGATTTGATATTCAGCATATGAGGTTTGATTCAATTTTCCTTTCTTCCTTCCCCACAAAATGGCTTAATAATGAAATCAATGTTTGGAGATTAGAGATGAGGGGTTTCTAACTGTTTCTAGGTGCCTGGTGATGAATTTAACCTGAAAATCAAAATACTAAAAATATAATCCATAATCCTACAAGCAGCTTGCATGCTTCCCAGAAAACCCATCAGTACGCCTATTGATTTGAACAAGACTACTCAAATGCATAAAGATAATAATCTGCACCTGTGCTGCTCTGGCAGGACTTCGGCATTCTCAGTGGGTCTGAAGGTCTGACCATCTAATTTACCCCCACTTGGGTAGGGTTTAGCAACTAATGTTCTGCAGATCTCATTGTGTCCCCGGAGGGGAGGATGGGGCTCTGCCCTCCCACACCACTGCCAACGAGCTTGTTCTTTGAATATGCCCCAGGTATGCTTTATTTGAAAAGAAACAATTGCGTGTACATTTGCTGCTGAACTTTGGAACTGTTTTCTAGAAGATCATTGGCACCGTGCCCTCATTAACACGGAAATTAGGCCTGGAGGAGCCTACCAAATTGAAGCCCACCTCATCGGAACAAGGTTGTACTTTGTTAGTTTTGCTTTGCAGTGCTCAGACATAAAGTATCCATCATCTTTCCTGGAAAGCCTTCCAAGGTCTCACTGAATTCACTGTTAGGTTAAGAGTCTGGAAAAAATCCCTACATTTTCTTTTCTTCAGTTTCTTCTCACTGCAATCGGCAATAACACCCCATAGCAAACTAGACAATTCTTCTCTGTTCTTGATGTTAGTATGCATCAGATTACTGTAAACATTCTCTTGCTCCATTTTAGATATTGCCTTGCCAAGTTTTACATTCCTACATGTTTACAGTGATCTTTCCTTGCCCTTAATCATTTTTCCCCTCTCTAAATTGAACTCAGACTTGCTGGCATTTTGCAGGGGTTGACCTTCCCCGCTCCAGATGCAGCTTTTCATACAGATGCCATTCGGAGCAGGGTTACCAGACATCCGTGTTTCCCTTGGAAATAACCTTTTTTTCCCCCCCCGTAAGAAATACTGTCTGTGCAGAATTGGAGGATTTTGTCTATTTGTCTGGGATTTTGAGACATCTGGAAGTCTGGGCAGCCAGCTAATGAGCATGCACTGATGAACTCTGCAGCGCACAGCGAGTCCAGCCCATCCGCAGAAATGTCAGACCTCTGCATGTGCTCTGAAGCCACATCCCCTGTGTTCGACAACGCGGAGGCCCCCACGGCATGCTCGATCGGCCGTCATGGAGGAGACCCGATACAACGGGGAGCCAGAGGGAGTTCACCCACAGCGCCGTGTCTCCCGTGGCGCCTCTGGGTGTGTGTACAACTACATTTAAAATAGAATTTCTGCCCTAGAAGTCCCTTACGAAAATACGATGTTCCTAATGTGGAAGTGAGCTAACCCTCCTCCTAATTTTAGAATAGTGCGTGCTCAGTACTAGAAAAATGCTGTGCTAAAAGCGCTCTATATTTGCATCTGTAATGCTGCCTTCTTTACTAGCATTTCTCATTGCTCACTCTCATCTCAACTTCTTATTCTCCCATCTGACAGTGATCAATATTGTTTTCCTTGAATTAGCCAGTTTTTTGTTAATGATGTAATACCAACCAAAGAGAAGGCAGAGAGTATAACAACGCCGCAACTATTTCTCCAAAAGGAAAAAGCATTACCCGGAATGCATCGAGGAAATATAATGAGAGATGATGGAGGAAAATAACGGAAGGAAGATTTCCTCACAAGGAGTTTTTAAGTAGAGTCTGGCAATGATCTCCCAAAGGAAGCAGTGGAAGTCTGGTCACTTAAATCAATTAAAACTAACCAGAGCATCGCACTCCACAGGACTCTGTAAGGAGAAAAGCAGTGTCAGACTGAACTAAAATAGATTTTGCATGCTTATTTTCTGCAGGGCTGCTGTCTGTATTTTGCCGGTAAATTCAATATGGCTAATGTTGATTAACAACTCTCTTGACGGTGATTATATCATTGCATTATTTCCAGCCCGTTCCTCAGTCATGAGGGCATGGACATACAAAACATGTCCTCTGGCTCGGCTAGCTCAATCTGAAAGACACGTGGCAGATAAAGGGCTGGAGAACTTACTTTCTTTCACCGTAGCAGTGGTCAGGCTTGTTATCGCCACAATGCTGAATTGACGTAGACCTCCATACCACACACTGAGCGTGGGGTACCTGTGGTGGCACAGCAGAGGCAGGAGCTGCACGTGGACCCCCGGTGCTTCATCTCTTGGATTGCTGTAGAGCAAGAAGATGTGCCACGTGGCTTAGGTAGGGCTGCAGTACCCGTGTCCTCTGGGCACTAGGTGTGCAGAAGGGTTTTAATGCATACAAGAGCAGCTGGGGACAGGAGCAAGACAAAATAAAGTAGTTCATCCTTAGACTTGGCAGGGCGTTTGGCGTGTTTCAAGTACACAAGAGGAGTCCTCTTCTGGCCTGCCTTGAAAGAGAAGGCAAAGCAAGCCTCTGAGAAGCTAAGATCTTTGCTTTGCTTTTCTTCTCTGCGTGGGCATTGTTGTTTTGTATGTACGTTTTACCTTTTCTCTGCCTAGTTTTCTTGTAGCCAGTCAATTCCATTTAAACAGTAGAAGTGGGTAGAAATTGGAATAAGGCAAACGATTGGAGGGCAGGCAAGCAGTGACTTGGCATATCAGCTTGGACAAGGTTCCCAGTGGAGGTTCCCACAAATTGACCTGCCTACGTAAACATTAATTTACATGGAAAATAAGGTTTAAAAGCAAACAAATCTTGGACATATGGCATCTTCTTTACAGTAGGGGAAAAAAATAAACTGAGATTGTTGCTGGCATGTGTTTTACCCATCCAGCAAAGGTCTCTCTCACGTGTAAATGGAGAGTGTTATATCAGAGAGATGATCTGTTTCCTTCTGCAAACGCCGATCAACTTGGTTTCACTAACTGTTTTCACTGGGATGCATCAGTCAGGTCAAATCATTTTAAAAGACTGTTCTTACCTCTTCTTACAGAAATGCGTGTGTGATGGTAATACATGCAGCTTCGAAGCCTTTTCTTTCCCAGTGTGCGGTGCTCATAGCCACGCTCCAGCGCCTCAATCCCAGCCTTCCTGCCGGAATGCATCCGACGCGGGCAGTCCCAGAGCTGGTGCGGCTGAGGCAGGGGACCCGCCACGGGAGCCGAATCAATATTTAGACAGCTTCAGGCGACAGAGATTGCGCTGGCTTTCACATTTGGCAGCAAGCTTTGCATCCGTTTGTTAACAAAGTTATTGTTTGTGCAGTTTCAAGCATTGGCACTTGAGAGATTCTTCCCTGAGGGCAATGACAAGCGCTGAGTGCTTGAAAAGAAACTTTCCCCCTTTGGATCTGAAGATTGTGAGAGCGAGGAAAGTTGTGAAACCTGGTAGGATCTCGTAACGAAGTCAAGGTGCTCATTTGACCAGCATTTTCATCATCCTTCACTTGAAGCATCTGCCGGGCATTGTGGGGAGCCCACAGCGCAGTCTTGGGCTCTGCTTCTGCTACATCCAGCGCAGAACATCTGTAACAGCTGTCTTGCTGCTGTTTGTTGTTATGGTGGTTTATTGGGAGTGAAAACCTGAGTCAGTGTGGGAGACAGCCTTGCTGTGGGGTGGTATGAGTCAGCCCGAGGCTCTGCAGCGTGCCTGCGCTGGAGCAGAGGACGGGCAGGTGAAACCCTGGCCCAGCACAGAAAATTGTTTTAATTTGCTTTCCAGTCATTCCACCTAGTGGCGAAGTGACACAACTGCCAGGAGAGCTGGGTTTGTGCTCCAGAGTCCCTCCTCATCAAAACGGACCCACAAACCCCAGATGGTATTTACGGCTGCTCCTACAGACCTACGCTGCTGTGGAGCTTACAAGATGTGTAGGAATATGTAAGCCCCCACACTGAAGATCTTATCAAAAAGAAACATTGGCCTGCAAGTAGCTCATTAATTTCCCGAGCAATTTTGTTAATCATGCTGCATAGATAAAATGCAGATAGGCCTTTAGTGAGCTGATAATCTAACAAATAGGCAGAAAGTGTAACACTGATAAAGCAGAGATCGGTTTAATAGCCAGCTGTAAATCTAGGCGATTCTGTACCAGAGGCATATTGTAAAACAGGAATGTGCAAGTGTGTAAGTAGGTGCATGAAAATGCGCTGTTTCTTAAAATAGCAGATACAGCAGTAATACTATGTATGGAAAAGCTATTGGTAGCAATTTTAGAGGTGTTTTAAAATATTTTTCTCTCCATCAAAGTCTGCACCACTTGTTCTGTCTTCATAATCCAGCATCACAAGTGCAGATCTATGAATAACAAAGGCTTGTTTCTGGAAGTCAGGATTTTCTATAAAATCTGTGAGCTCTACCACTGGTCCTGAGGCAGTGTAAGGAATTTATAGGCTTTTCATTGGGATGAACCAAATTATTCACTCAGATTCATGCTAATCATGAATAAGACCATCACAAATTCATGGTCTGATGTTTCACCAACTTCTTGAGCAGCTTCTTGCTCAGGGGTGTTAATTCAATTAGAAGGACAGGGAAAAGCAGCTCACCTTCAGAGGGTATCCCGTACCTATTGGATAGGATATCCTTCTGAGGTGCTGGGAAATGTGAATTTGAAACCCCACAGCCTAGGGAAGGGACCTGGCCTCCTACTTTCTGGGTCCCTCTTCTGATCTTTAGGCTGTTCTACGAAAAGGAGACAGCAGCGCTTCCTTTTCTTGTTTGTTTTAAAAGAAGAAACTGAGCTGGGAACACCTAGCAGAGACACCTACAGCCGGAGGGAGGTTGCAAGCTGTGCGTCCTAACCTCACGTAGGTGTGGAAGTGCACCCACAGGTGCCAGATGTGGTTGCTGTTGCCTGGTTTAGCTGTCTGGCTGCTCTGAATCACATCTAGATGCCTTTCCTTGGTATGCAAAGCACAGGGAACTCAGATTTGTGAATACAACTTGCAAGCAAGGCACGCAGGTGTCTTGGTGAATCGAGACTGACGTGACTTGCCAGGGTCGTGTAGAAGGTGGTTGGTGCAATGGGAAATTGAGTTGTGGTCTCCCAAATCTCAACTTAGTGGCCAAACCACTGAATCTCCTTCTTGTGGAGAAACCTTCATCCTTGATGGTGTTCCCTGGTTTTGAAGCAGCCTCTCGCTGCTTCATGAAGAATAGAGTTTTTCCAGTACCTTTGTTTCCTGCCCATTGGGGAAAAAAATGCAACAGAAGTTAGTGCCAGTGCATTTTTTGTCAAAAAATAGACAATATCCATAGTTTACCATGTGGCTTAGCAAGTTATTTGATAGTTAGATGTGAAGATATCACTGTAAAACATCTGGGGGGAGAAAGTGTGTATTTTTTAATATATGATATGTGAATGTAAAATATAGCATAGATGATATGATGAGACAAAAGAACGAGTAGTGGTGCGTAACTCAGACCTTGAACAGTTGGTTGGAGATCACTCTCCTGGAAACAGTTGTTACTCTTTCTACAAAGAAGATGGTGGAAAATTAAGTACTGAGGTGGGACTCGGTGTGATTCATTTGAACTATGAATATGGATTTCTTTCCTGTGAGCTGTACCTTAGACTCACTAAAATCAGGAACAGTATGAGGAGAATAATCTCCATGGGATGGAGAAAAGAGCTGTGCCGTCAGTGCTTGCCTATTATGTATTCAGCAATGGCTTGCAAAAATTTGAGAAGAAAAAAAGGAACCAGTTTGCTCTTGAAAGAGGCAGAAAGATATTTTCTGTTGAATTTTTCTATAGTATGAAATGTTTCCTTCCCAAGACACTTTTGGGGTTTAAGGGATATCTTAAACTTGAAACCACTGTTCACCAGAGCTTCCATCGGGGCAGAAGAATCAAATTTGAATTGGTGCTTTCAGGGTGGTGGGCTGCATCATAGTTAAAGTAAGACCCATCCAAGAATTAGCAGCATCCACACCAGCCTGTTTTTTCAGTCTTTTATTACAGCAGACGCTTAGTTGGTAGATCTTCAAGATATTTGGGAAGAATAATGCTCAACTCAACCTGTACAATGATGTACAGGAGCAACATAAAGGGAGCAGTGCTAGTTAGTGGATGTAGCGTCGTTGCTGACATGGTAGACGAATAACCAGTACTGAGCAGTATTTATTTCTGGACACTAGATCTGTTAGGTTATCTAACTACGTGATGAAGGACTTGGGATGACAGCAAGAGTTGATGGTAACGCTGGCAATTTCCCTCTCTTTTTTTGCAGGTCACTGTCAGGGGATTTGGTCCATTGTTACAGTTTGCCTACACTGCTAAGCTGTTACTCAGCAGAGAAAACATCCAGGAGGTCATCCACTGCGCTGAATTCCTGCGCATGCACAACCTGGAGGACTCCTGCTTCAGCTTCCTTCAGACGCAACTGCTGAACAACGAAGACGGCCTGTTCCTGTGCAAAAAAGATACTGCCTGTCAGCGCATGCACGATGAGGAGAACTCGGATGGAGATGAGGAGGAGACGATGGAATCGGAGACGTCAAAAATATCCTGCCCAAGAGAGAGGATGCACCAAGAGCCCTTCAATTTTGAAACCACTGTTGCTGGAGCAGACAAAGGCGAAGGGATGCTGCCTGACTCTGACATGCTGAGAGATAGCAAGGACAGTTTGGACAAAGATGCGGTAACACGGTACCCCAGATACAAGAAATACCAGCTTGCTTGTACCAAGAATGTCTACAACACATCACACATCAGTACCTCAGGTTTTGCAAGCACATTCAGCGAAGAGAGCTCTGGAAATGGCCTCAAATCAGGACTTGCTATGGGGCAGATAAAAAGCGAGCCTCAGAATGAAGAGAACGATGAAGAAAGCATCACACTTTGCCTGTCTGGAGATGAACCTGACATCAGGGATAAAGAAGGGGATGTTGAAATGGACAGGAAACAGCCAAGCCCCACTTGCGTCGACAGGCCAAAAAGTGGGTCCTCTCCTTCTTGCTTGCGGTCTTTCTTCAACAGAACAAAAAGCATAGATTTGGTTGGCTTCCCCAGCACTTCCCAACAGCACTTTGGCAGGAGTCCAGCATGCCCTTTTGAAAAAGGGACAACTCAGGGTGACCACAAAACTGATTACGTCCCTTTCACAGGGAACTATGGACAGTCCCATGCCATGCAGAAGGATGCTTCCAACTTCACAGTGGGATCGCCGCTCAGGGGGCCCGGCTTTGAAACTCTCTGTAAGCAAGAAGGGGAACTGGACAGGAGGAGTGTTATATTCTCTTCAAATGCTTGTGACCAAGTAAACACTTCGGTGCATTCATATTCTGGTGTGAGCAGCTTGGACAAAGACCTCACTGAGACTGTGCCAAAGGGTCTGTGGGCTGGCAGTAGCCAGTCTCTCCCCAGCTCTCAGACCTATTCGCACAGCGGACTGACAGCTGATCACTTGCCGGGAAGGATGCGGCCGAACACCAGCTGTCCGGTGCCAATTAAAGTTTGCCCTCGCTCTCCTCCTTTGGAAACCAGAACCAGGACCTCCAGCTCGTGCTCTTCCTACTCGTACGCAGAGGATGGCAGCGGCGGCTCTCCCTGCAGTCTGCGTCTTTGTGAGCTCTCCTCTTCCCCTTGCTCCCAAGGCCCCCGATTCCTGGCGCCCGAGCACCAGGAGCCCGGCGTGGTGGGGGATGGATTGTACAACCCGGTCCGAGCCCAGATTAAATGTGAGCCATCCTATGGAACAAACTCCAGCGATGAGTCTGGGTCATTCTCAGAAGCAGACAGTGAATCATGTCCTGTGCAAGACAGAGGGCATGAGGTAGGGATTTAAGATAAGTACATATATCGCAGTCGTTGTAACCCAATTAATCGCTCCTTTGTTCTCTCAAATGACTTGGCATTTCCCCAGCACTTTCTTTGTTTATAGAGGCAAAGAGTAACTTCTGTTTATCTCCTCGTGAGCTGAGTGTGCATGGTTGACTTCACTAAACAGGTCTGCTTGACCTCTGAGGTGTTTGGCGCTTATCAGAATTTGAGTATGGGGCAATAGCGAACTGCTGAATGATGAGAGCACATTGATGTGCTTAGGAGACTACTGGCAGTGTCCTGTCCTCCTCCCTCCCTCACCTGTGGCACAAAGCACCATTCCTCATCCTTAGTTTGCCGAGGTGGTTCCAGCTGCGCTTGTTATTGCTGCTGGTGTGTTCAAGCAACCTCAAACCCTGCCTTTGCTGGCACCGAGGGTCGGGCAGCCTGCACCAAGAGCCCCTGCTGCATATTGCTAACAGCCCGAGTAGAGGAGGCAGAGAAGAGTGGGAGGAGAAAAAGGCATGAAACGACTTTAACAGTTGCATAGCTGGCCACCCTAGGCTGTGGGAATGGTGTTCAAGTCACCTTGTGTGTGTGCACGTGTGTGTGTGTGTCTCGCACGTGCAGGTAATGGGTTTTGCCTCTATTAAGTGACAACTGAGACGATGTTTCCTGCCCATGACCCCACTTTGTTCGGTGACGACCTGTAACAGCCGTTGCATAAATGGTCTCAAAGAGAAGTTAGCCTTTAATTTACAGGACTGTTAGGAGAACAGCAGGGGGATGGGGAGTCTCCACTGGAGAGCAAGCTGTGAATTGCCTTGCGAGAGGCAGGAGAAAGAGGGCCCGCTTTAAAACTAGAGATGGGCCAGCTGGAGATGCTGCAGTGATAACTGGCTAACCGTGATCAAATAAACTGTCTGTGTAAAGTCACTAGTTTGAAGGAAGACTTGAATCATGGAGAAGCGTTGTAGAGCTCAGAAACTGAGAAAACACTGGATGTTTTCACAGAGTTTCATTAGGAAACTGCATGACCTGGAGAGTATCTGGGAGAAACCACGTATCTGGCTCCTCTAGTAGCACTGAAATGCTCCACTGAGAGCATGTGCTTCAGCGTGGGGAGCAGCGAGTGCAAGTTTGGGGAGTTCACGTGCTGTGAGCACCCAGGGCGGAACCAGCTGGGCTTAGTTGTAGGCTAGGGATGAAAAGAGTGAACTTTATTTTATCCCGCAATCCTTATTCCAGCTGCATCCCAGGCTCTGGAAGATACCTTCCAGACAAATGTGGGTGATTCCTTCAGTTGGGTGGTTTTCTGCTTAGCTCTAAGGAAGAGCTGAAGAGCCTGGGGAGCCTCTGGTGTCCTAAGCCCTGTCATGCCATACCTATGGTTTGAGAGGGCAATTCTTGTTTGTCCCCATGTCCTGAGCTGGGGACAGTGCAGAAGGGAGAGGAGTCTCCTTGAAAGGCTGCCTGGGATGCTGCGCGTAGGACCTCATTTGGGAAGCCCTACAGCAGAACCACTCTGCTTGGCAATGCCAAGGTTACTGGGTGAAGTCCTGCCTTTATGAGGGGCAGAAGGAAGCAGGGAGTGGGAGCGAGGGGAGCGTCAGATCTCCACCCACGTGTGCTGCTTGCTCAGCAAAGGCTAATGCACAGCGTGAGGCAGTGGAGAGGGCGGGAGGTTAGCCTTTTGGGGTTTGATGACTAATTAGCTGTCATAATGGGCTAATTGTGTAGAGATGCTGCAGCAGAAATGAGCCCGGCAGAGTCAAATGAGAAGGGTATAGGGGATTGTTGGTGGTTTCGCAAAAAAAGTGTGCAAATGTGTGCAGGAGAGCATGGATGAGAGGAGGGACATTCACAAGAGGAGCAAGCGGGTGGGGTACAGGAGACCATCTCGGTGTGCCGCTGGCAGGCAGACGTGTCTGGCTCTGGGGCAGAGCTAGGAAGGGTTTGCTCTCCTCCTGGTTTTGCCGCTGGTTTCCCCTGGGAAGATTTTCTGCACCATGCTGAGCAAGTTTTCTCCCTGGGACTGCTGATAAGGCGCTTTTCTTTGTTTTTTTCCTTTTTTTTTTTTTTTTTCCCCAAGGCATTTTGATGAGGAGTGCTAGGCATTAAAAATGGGGTGAGGAAATGAATGCTGTGTGAGGTTGCACTGCACTATCCTGAGCAAGCAAAGGGTAAAGAGATCACACCAGTGCTTTGGTACAGATTTTGTCTGAAAACGGAATTTGCAAAGGTTGTTACCAACACAAGAAAGGACATTGCAGTCTCATTAAACAATGTTGTATTTATACAGCAACTTGGGGTGTGTATCCTGCAATCCTGCAAGATCCACTGCTGTGGAAACCTCGGTGACGGATATGTTAAACCAGGCAGTAGAAAATACCTAATGGCAACAGCAAGTTCTTGTAAAAGTCGCTCTACCTCCTTTTAGCAGTTTGGCTGCCATTAAAACAGCAGGAGAGACTCGCAGCAGTCTGAAATGGACTGCTCTCTGTCCTTCACCTCCCCTTAAGCTGCATGGGAATCTTTCTCCATTCCCGAAATTGTTGGTTTGCCCTTGCTCTCCTGACAACTTCCCAGATGGGTCCCTTGCCCCCTGCCATATCAGATCACACAATGTTTGCTGGGCTTCTCTTCAAAAAGCACCTGATAAGATAGCTGAGGGCAACACACAGGCACTTGCCCCTCCGGAGAGCGGCCATGCAGGCTCTTCTGCTGCCGGTGGGCTTTTGTTTGGGTGGGATGGCCTGATGGGAATAAGCCTGATGGACTCTGACCCTCGGTTATCTCACGGTGCTGCTCAGTTCCCCTGGAATTTGGACCTTGTTGGTCTTGATTTGGGTCCCAGAGTGCTGTCAGTGCCAGAATTCATGTCACAAAACATCGTTTGCCAGTGTATTGATTGTGTGAGAAGTAGGTGAAAGGTTTCTTCTCTCTGCTTTTATCGGGCACTCTGCTTTCTGCCAGACAGATGCCGTTCAGGAGCACATGCCCGAGTTGTTTGGTGCTAGGGCTCGGCGTGAGTGCCGTGTGGGTGAAGGTGACCCTGCTCTGTGGCCAGCCTCCCTGTCCCATGCAGGGGTGCGAGTGTCAGAGGAGGCAGCGGTCCCCATAACACCGCTGGTAAATCCTCTCCAGGATGTCTTTGCCTTTCGTTTTCCTTCCTGTTAAGGGAGCTACACAGAATCTTCTGAGATTTCCCTTTCTTAAGGCTTCGTGATAGAAGCAGCAAGTGCAATGTGGGGTATCCCTGTGTTACGGAGTTGCAGGAATGGGGCCATTACTTGATCTGCTGGGACTTTACAGAAACATTTAACAGTTTGTGTTGCTCTTTTCACCCAGCTCCCTCAGGCCTCCACAGGTTGTTAAAAATCAATTATTGGGATATAATACGAGAGAGAAGACTTAGGCTCGGTTCTTGCAGGCAGGTTCTGACAATCCTGCTTAAAATAGCAACAACAAAACAATAAGCCCTGAAATAATGAATTGATGAGAAGGAAGTAGTCTGTCAATCTGTTAACCTACTTAGGAACAGAAACTTCAGCACTACCTACTTTTCTTGATATTCATTTTCTTCAGCAAGTATGTATGGGGGTTTTTTTGATAGAAAACTTGTAAAAAATATTGTACTGCTAAACCAGTTAAAAAGAAATCTCAGCTCACTCTAATTTGATGAGTGCGTTTTCTTAGGAAAAGAATAAACAAGGGTAGGAGGAGGTAAGAGGTTGAGTTTTCCAAGAACTATTACTATCTAGAGAATTGCAGTCAATGTGTCTTTCATTTATATTTCAAAAGAATTTCCCACCTGGGTTAGTGACTCACTTTTCAAAGGAAGTGTTCATAAAGGCAGAGCTAATGCAATTGGACCACTGAGGACATTGTAGGCAAATAACCTTCAGTGAGAGTCCAAAACCCTACATGTTAAGTGACAGGCTGCCATCCTTTCTCTGTTCATCTGCTGATGCTTAGCAAAGTCAGAGCCCCAGTAAAAGGGGGTAAACCAAAGTTGCCTTACCAGAAATCTACTGGAGCTGTGCTGAGTTACCTAAGCTGAATCTTCTTTGCTGCTTAATGTGTCTGCTCAGTGAAGAGTGTTACGTAGAAAGAAGGGCAAACAAAGAAAATGCACGTTAAGGTTTGGGTTTTTTTAACTTGCTTTTGTATGTAGTTCCTCCCTAGAATTTGGTGATTGGTCACCCCAGCTTTCCTGATCTTACTAGGTTTATAAATTTGAAAATGGGAAAATTACTCTCCACGTTCTTCTCTGGTGGATATTCTCCTGACCAGGATCCTCAGCAGCATCAGCAGAGCACTGGGAATTGTGTTTGGCAACATCTGGTTAAATGGAGTCTTGCCAAACATCAGTCTTGCAAGATAAACTTCATGGCAGTTTTGTTTTCTTTCCTCTCTTCAGTAGGAGTGATATGCGTGCTGGTAGCAGAGAATTACTGGATTACGACAACAGTAAGAGTTTTCCATTACAAGCTTGAAATTTCAGGAAGGTCCTTTTAAACACTGTTTTATTTCATTGCAACCTACAGTCAATGCTGTTATGCCCTGAGCTGAAGCCCTTGATGGAGCTCTTGAAGGACTCTTTCCAATTCTTATATTTTTTCTACAAAAGCAGATTTTTCAGAGAAATACTGCACTTTATCCCTTCTCGTTTCATTGTCTGATCTGCCCTTCTCCAATGCACCTGCAGCTTCTGTCAGGGTTTCTGTGCTATCCCTGTTCACAGAAAAGCCTGTTAATGGGCAGGAGTATTGTATTGTCATGCCCTTTATAGGGCTGGAAGCTGGGGACACTGTGAGCTGTGAACGGGAAGAGGTCAGCCCAGCATTTTAAGCACCAGTGGTGTGTGATCTGAATACAAGTCCAAGTCATGGGCTAAAGGATGAGAACTCTATCTACATCTCCTGATTGTTGGGTTAAACCCCTCAGCCACGGGACTAGCGCCTTCCCCCAGTTCTCTGAGGCCGGTGGCAAATCAAAGGGTTACCCAGGCTGCCTCCACCAAGCGCACAGCAGTGCCCTCTCAGGCAGCATTTGCTGAGCCAAACACCTCTCTTGGCCCTCAGGAGGCGAGGCTGGAGTTGACCCCGGGCAACTACGTAGCCATCAGTTGTGTTGTGGCAGATAGGACAGGCTGTTTACAGTGGGACCTGCTGATCGAGCCCATTTCAGACCTGGTTTGTTGACACAATGGTAGATCTTTGCTGCCTGGGCTCGCTGTTCTTCTCTTGCAGTCCTCTACCATTTTGGTGTGGTTGACACCTGAACAGAAGAGGTGCTTTGAAGGCTTTACCTATGCCAGTAGACAGCGGGGTGAGGAAATGAGTGAGGGTCCATCCTGCCTGTCCTCTCTCTTACACAAAGCGCGGCCTGTTGGCTTTGTGCTTCTTAGATAGCCTCTGTCCAAGTGAAATCAGGTAGGTCCCTATTCTGTGGGACTGAAATAGTGTGTAGGCAATCGAGCCCCTAACACAGGTGGACACACCTCAATTCCTGTCCTGGGATGAATTTCTTCCAGAGTGTTTGTGGAAGACAGACTTGCATGCTAAGGAAGATACTAGGAAAAACAGCATTGATGTGTTGGGCTCTTCTGTGTGAAGCAAATTACCCCTTTTTACGACAAAAAAGCATTGATATGATTCAGCCCCTGTGCTAGGTTGCTTGGGTGGGTCCTGAGAGCTTTCCAAGGGCTGGGCAATTTTAAGTGTCAGAGGCTTTCAATAACTCTGGCTTTCAATTTAAGGGCATTAAGGCAACAGTTTTGTTTCTTAAAACTCTGGAGCAACTGACCAAGGTTTTGAACCATTTATAAAGGTCAAGCTGGTACCTTGAGTTCCACCCTCCCGTGCTCAATACATGATGATTACTTTTTCTTAGGGATAATATATGAATCCTTTTAGTTACTGTGATGTTAAGCCAGGCTTGGGAAGTGCGTTGTCTTTACTAGCACTTGGCAGCTCAAGAAAGATAATGATGTTGAAATTTAGACGTAAAGAAAGAGTGAAAAAGCTAATGATGTTACTCAAGAGATAAGGAAATTCCCAGCACTTGACACTTATATTTTAATGTGAGTGAATACGGGGCCTTGGTCCTTTCCTTTATTCCAAAGAAAAAGAGAGAGGGGAGAGCAGCAGCAGCAGTAACTAGTACAGTACGTGAGCGGCACAGCGGTAACTGGCATGTGATCCAAGCTGGCACTAGCTAGTGAAGCTTGAAGGAACTAATTGGTTATATATGGGCCTTTCATGTGCTGAGTCAATGGCTGTCCCTGTGTGTCTAGGTCGCTGCTGTTACTTAACCACTCAAAGCAATGACATTTACTCTGGCATCCTAATGCTAATACAGGGGGAAAAAGTGCCGCAAAATCATAAACAAGTTTTCTTTTTCACCAGGGTGGGTTGGCTGTCCTCTCAGGGGTGCATCAGCCAGAGTCGGGGGCAACAGAGGCTGCAGCGGTGGCGGAAAGTGCCGGTTTATTTGTTGTGTGGTGGAAACAGAGGCTCTGCTGTTGGTGTAAAAATGCAGGGAAAGAGTAATTGTGCTGATAGGGAAGATTTTAGAGCTCTGTGAGGTTAGCTCTGGCTGGAGTAACTCCTGGAAGGAGTAGGGATCCCGCTTACATTTCTAATTTGAAATAGTCCAAACCAAAGAGTACACAGTCATTTCCTATATAAAGTTCATAGTTATTAAAAAGAAAAGTTTATGAGAAAACATGTTTGCTGGGTTTTTCTTACATGTCTTAGAAAAGATTGACTGTCCTTTTTCAGACACCTCAGGTAAGGTTTCTCTCACCTACCTTCGATACTGTAAGATGCAGCATCTTTTCTAAGTCTCATCTCCACTCCTTCTGCAGCCAGGAGGGAGAAGCCGTGCAGGATGCATTGCCGTCCAAAGGCCTCTGTGTACTCGATGCCAACAGCAGGGACCTGGACGCTAGCTAGTCCCAACCCGTCATTTCAGATAGCTCTGAGTGGGTCAGATGAATCCCACCCATGGCACAGTCATCGGCTCTTGCAAATTGACTTACCACTCTGTTGTGATAAATACCAGCTGAGAGTCTTGCCCTGTGCCGATGTAAAACACCATTAGCCTCTCACTGCAGCAGTACCCCAGCACAGTTATTCACTGTGTCCATGCCAAAGGCTTGGTAGGTTTTTTTTCAGTTGACAGCTAATTGCGGAGAGGGAGACAGGCAATAAAAATGCTGTGAATGGTGAAGGAAATGAGTCTGACTCACTTCCACTCTCCCTTTCACGTTTTTAATCCTGCGCAGTGCTGCCTACGACAGGAGTGGGATTATGCTGGGTTTACTGATAGCAGTCTTTGGCCTGCTGTGTAGATGGGTTTATTTTCAATTCGTTATTTTTTTTTATGAATGTGTTTCTATTTATTTTCCCATTTCCCTTCAGCGACTTCTACCTGACAGATTTAAGTTGCTTCCCTTTCACTCCCATTCCAGCTGCAAGCACATCTCCTCCTTGCAAGTAAATATGTTTTGAAAGGGAGAGGGAGGGAGAAATAAAGTTAACATCGCTTTCCGCTGTGGACTTAAGAAAATAAGGAAAAACTGGGAACGTGAAAAGACTGTTTTTGCAGTGAAACTGTGGTGTCTTTCAGAGGAAAGCACAAGCTGTTTTCGTTTTCAGACCCTGGTTGAAGCTTGAGAGAAAAGCAGGTGACACCGAGTTTATGTTGACTGTCCAAAGGCTAGGGAGGGGAAATCAAACAGGTTTCATGTCATTAGTTAGCAGTCTGTAAACAAGGGAGTCCACATCACCGTGCCTAAGGTCAGCCGTTGTGTGTACAAGCAGGAATTTGGGGGGATTGGGGCAGTGTTTAGTGTTCCTTGCTGGTTTAAATTGACCTGTCGAGTAGTGTGTTATGAAGCGGTGCCTGGACACGTGGGGCAGAGGGGCAATGTTCAGGGCATGAAAGGATGCGGTAGGTATTTGCACTGAATTTCACATGGCCCAGGCTTGGAGATGTGCAGAGCAATGATAGAATAGCGCAAGAAAACGCAAGCTCATAAACAAGATGAGGAGCTGGTTGTCGACAGGTCCGGGCGCCCGGCGAGGGTCCGTGACTGTCAATGCAAGAGGTCACCACTGCGTGTTTGTGTACATGTGTCCTCAGCAAACTGTTCTTCATAAACAAACTCAGCTGTCCAATGAAAACAACTTATTTCTAATCTGTGCTGTTACTTTCTTTACCTCCAAATACTTGAAGTGCACTGTTTGAAGACAATAACCATGTTTTAAATATCAAAGTTAACCTTTTCAACCTGTATCTTTTGCTTGGCTGGAGCAACTTAAGTCGGATCTTCTTTGGTAGCCTGAATGCAGAATGGTCTCCTTGCTCGAGAGGCTGGATTGTACCAAGTGGGGACAGAAATGTAAATATTTACTGCCATCTTTTGGGCAGTGTGGGTATGACTCAAAAAAAAGAAACGGGGGTCAATCGAGTTACTCAGTTGTCATCTCCTTCAGCTTTGTCAACTGATTCTTATTTGACCACCAAACACAGCAGTCCACTGAGGAACATTATTTTTTGATAGTCATGTTGTCAGTCTCAAGGTACAAGTGAAGAAGGGTTTGTTGGGAGAGGCACTCACTTTGATTTGAGCAAGCTGATAGGGTTGGGGGAAAAAAGCTAAGAGGAGTCTTTGAGCACATCCACCATTCTCCAGGTTTTGAGACAGTGTGTGTTTGTTGCTCCAAGCTGTCAGGAGCTTTGTGTTTTGCTTTGCTTTAATGCATAATCGGTAGAAGTTGGAGAGATGGTTGGAATTCCTGAAGTCGGAACCTGGAGCTACTGTCTCATGGTCTATGGTCAAAACGGGATGGCATTTTGTGGCCCGAAGGAAAAATGTTTTACTGCAAGTAACTGAGGTTTTAGACTATTTGGGTTTTTTTTTTTTCAAGAAATGCAACTTGGCTGCTCTTCCATCTACAAAAATATTAGAATGTGAGCAAATATTAGTTTATTTCAAACTCCGTATATTTTAGCAGGGTAGGATATGTTGCATCACACTCCTCTGGCCCTTTCTTCTTATATGGTGTACTGCTCAGTTGAAATGCTGATTAGGCAACCTTTCCTAATTGCGATATGGTATTTTTCATCCACTTGAGGTGTCAGGTTGCATTTTTAACCTCACACCTAATCAAACTTTCAGTCCTGCAGGCCGTGCAGAGACAGGTTTCCTGCTGCGGTAATAGCCCGTTCCTTGAAACTGGTTTGAAATTAATAGCAGCAAGGTACTTCACTGTTTCCAAAAGGCCGTGCCTCTTAGTGAACGGAGCCTTCTTTTAATACAAGGAGATATGTTATTAGAGCTTTTTAGAAAGATGAAATTTTAACCTGGGATTCATCTATATTGCTGATTTCAGTACAATTATAATCTGATCCTTACCATCTGGACCTCCACAGCGTGCCACAAGGGAGCGTGAAAAACTTGCTCAGTGTAAAACTTGGTGTGTTGTTTATTTAGGGGGCGGCAGCATAGGTGATCTTCCTTCCTTTCACTGTTGTTCCGCTTGCATTTAGCAAGCAAAATATGACTCTTTGCTCTTGTCTTGTATTTGTTTGTTTTAGGTGAAACTTCCTTTTCCTGTTGATCAAATCACAGATCTTCCAAGGAATGATTTCCAGATGATGATAAAGATGCACAAGCTAACCTCAGAACAGCTCGAGTTCATCCATGACGTCCGCCGGCGCAGCAAGAACCGAATCGCAGCTCAGCGCTGCCGCAAGAGGAAACTGGACTGTATTCAGAACCTAGAATGTGAAATCCGCAAGTTGGTGAGTTGTGTGCTCTTGCCGCGGCCCCGCTTGCCCTCGCGCCGCAGCTTGCAGGCCACCGACAGCAATTCCTGTCCAGAGTTTCGTGGGTTCGGTCAGTTTGTACGTAAGTAAGCGTAGCCATTAACATGAAAATTTAATATACAAAAATATATTAGTATGTGTGTGTATATAATATATATGGAAAACACAAAATTCCAGTGGAATGAGGCCTAGATATCTCTTTATTTTGATATCCCAAGAGCAGATTGTTGAGGGGGTTGGAAGAGGAGGGAAGCCTGTATCACAGCTCCCTTCTTGCAGTTTAACTTACCCCCCGTACTTAGAGTGTATCCGCAAAGGCATTTCCTCATCTGAGCCACATTTCCATGCCTAACTACTGTAACAATCTGTTAGTCAGGGATTTGTGGAGTACTCAGAAGAGATAGGTATTGAAGACACCTTCTGAGGTTGTCTGGTCCAAACAGTGGTGTGGCAGGGCCAGCTTCATCTCTACGTAGAGATTTTCTTTCTCTTTGGTGTGCAAGAAGGCAGCTCAGTGTTTTCAGGACGTTTCAGCTCGCGATACCTTTTCTTCAGCTCTTTCATTCACTGAGCAAATGGCAGAAATAGCAAGGGAAGCGAAAAGCCAGGAATGTGAATATGCAGTCAAGTGGGCATCCCTTGGTGTAGGTCAGTGAGATGGCAGGGGTATGTTCCTCCTTGCTCCTGCTGTCTTCTTCCCTCTAATGCTCCTGGTGTGTTGTGGACTGAACCCCCACATGATTCAAGGACCATCTAACACAAAAGGCCTGTTCCCACTCCACAGTGCACTGGCCTTCACATCCCGTGCACCGGGTTCAGGTGGCAACTGTTGTTTTGCCCCGGCCCTCCTTGACCTGTGTCTCTGGCAGTAGTCTGCTGCGGAGAGGAGAGCAAAGCATGCCCTGCTCACTGGCCAGAGCACGTCTGGGGACAGGTCTCCTGTGTGCCAAGGTGTCAGTGGACAGTGCTACTGCATTTTAATCTAAAGGAGTGAGGTGACTGGAGCGAGGCTAGATGGCTGCTCAGGAAATTCCTCTCTCTTTCAGTCAGGTGTGGTTTGGGTGGCTAAACGCAGATGTCTACAATATAGACACCTGCACTGGAGCTTGTTCTCCCGGTTTCCTTTATAGTTAGTGAAGAGGAACAGATACCTGTTGAGTCTTATTTGTCTCATCCTGCAGCAGAGGAGGTGACATACAGCCCAGAAGTGCCTGTTCCTCTCCATCGCTAAGCAAGATCACCTGGAGAGCCATGTCAGATGTAGACATCTTTGCTATAGGCACCTTATCTGGAAAAACTCCCCTCCTTTGTGACAGTGTCCCTGTGATCTGAGGGCCCGGCTCCTCTTCCCCTGCCATCCCTTGCCCATTGATAAAGTAAGCTGGTACACAACAAAAAAAAGGCTTGAGACAAGGGTCATGGAAGAAGACTTGTCTACAGGGTGTCACTCAGTGGGAGAAATGCAACACTGGAACTTCAAAATGGGTTAGCACCTCCTCATCTGTTTAAAAGTCATAAAAGCTTTCTGAGACATCAAAAATAATGTAATAGTCCCAGTTCAGCTGTTACGAGAAGTGCGGGTGCGCAGTCTGCAGGACTGGGCAGTTTAATTGCATTACGCAGCATAGATTTAGGAGTCCGGCATTAAACCCAGCCTTTGAACATCGAAGAGTTTGAGTGATAAATTAATTCATTCACATAGATAAAACAGAAGGAGCTGAAGTTGATTTCCTTACTGAGATCTCTGTGTACCCAGCTTCCATTAAAATTAAGGATTATTTGTAGTCTTTGATTTATATGTCTTATGTGCTCATTTAAAACATGCTCAGTTGTAGGTTGACTTGGTGGGTCTGGGAAGCAGGGTACTTCTTGTTCTTGTCATAACAGGTTGCATGTTTAAAGTGGCCTTTAGTGTAGGCTTCGTTGCGCCTCATTCTCTGCGCAAGCTGTAGCAAACGTAGTGTGAAAGAGGCAGGGATCTGTTGGAAGAAGCTGAGTTACCATCGCCTCACAAATGGCAGAAAGCCGCATGACTTTGGGTTCCTCGCTTAGTGCCTGTGCCTGTCTGCTTCCCATCTGTAACAGGGAGGTGACACTGACCCCACAAGCTGGTTGGGAGGCTTAAATCATCAAGGCTTGCAAAGCCTTCAGACGCCGTGCTGCCAAAGCCCTCAGGGGAAAAAAAAAGAAATGAAAATCAAAACATTGTTCAGAGTAGTGCTCCAGTGATGCAAAACAAACAAAACGTCAAAGATGATAAACAAAATAGTGAGCAACTGCTTCCTGCACCAAGCGTAATCCACAGTGCGTGCGGGTGAGTCAGAGGTTCTGCAGAGTGAAAGAGCGGCTCCTCCTCCAGGTTGTCAGGAGAAGCAGATCCAGTCTTGGTTGCACATGCCCGTCCCTCTACACTGAGCTGATGATGGGGAGGAGTACATTTCTTCTGCAGAGCACCAGGGGCAGCACTCTAAGGGCTGGACTAGCAGCAAGGGGGGGTTCAGCTTGATACCTGTAGCCTTCAGTTGAAAATTAATTTGGGTTCATTGGCTTCATGCAATCCTGTGACATTACCGTTACTGTCTAACATAATCAACTGTGTATAGGCAAAATAGTTTTTTTAAGTCCCCTTCTCTCCCCAGCGCACACACATATCTCAGGGAAATGAAGAAAGGCATATGAGTGACATTGTGGGCCTGATCCCTGCTGAATTTCAGGAATCAAAAGCCCTTTGAGGTGCAGGATTCTTCAAAAGAAATGTTGAAGTTTCTATTTAGCAAGCTGGACTTGAGTATGTAGCGATATGTAGTGAATGAGCCAACTAGGGAAGGTGCCCCGCTCTACCTGTTGTTTGTGAACAGAGAAGGACTGGTGGGTGATATGACAGTTGGAGGCCATCTTGGGCATAGCAATCATGAAATGAGAGAGTTTTCGATTCTTGGAGAAGTAAGGAGGGGGGTCAGCAGAACTGCCGCTACCTTGGACTTTCAGAGGGCAGACTTTGGCCTGTTTAGGAGCCTGGTTGACAGAGTCCCTTGGGAGGCAGTCCTGAAGGGCAAAGGAGTCCAGGAAGGCTGGACATTCTTCAAGAAGGAAATCTTACAGGCACAGGCTGTGCCCGTGTGCCGAAGGACGAGCTGGTGGGGGAGAAGACCAGCCTGGCTGAACAGAGGTTTGGCTGGAACTCAGGAAAAAAAAGAGTTTATGATCTTTGGAAGAAGGGGCAGGCAACTCAGGAGGACTACAAGGATGTTGTGAGGTTATGCAGGGAGAAAATTAGAAGGGCCAAAGCCCAACTAGAACTCAATCTGGCTACTGTCGTAAAAGACAACAAAACATGTTTCTACAAATACATTAGCAACAAAAGGAGGGCTAAGGAGAATCTCCATCCTTTATTGGATGTGGAGGGAAACACAGTGACAGAAGATGAGGAAAACGCTGAGGTACTTAATGCTTTCTTTGCCTTGGTCTTTAATAGCCAGACCAGTTGTTCTTGGGGTACCCAGCCCCCTAAGCTGGAAGGCAGGGACAGGAGGCAGAATGAAGCCCCCATAATCCAAGGGGAAATGGTTAGTGACCTGCTACACCACTTGGACACGCACAAGTCTATGGGGCCAGATGGGATCCACCCAAGGGTCCTGAGGCAGCTGGTGGAGGTGTTCACCAAGACACTTTCCATCATCTGTTGGCAGCCCTGGCTAACCAGGGAGATCCCAGTGGACTGGAGGTTAGCAAATGTGACGCCCGTCTACAAAAAGGGCCGGAAGGAGGATCCAGGGAACTACAGGCCTGTCAGTCTGACCTCGGTGCCAGAGAAGGTTATGGAGCAGATCATCGTGACTGCCATCACGTGGCACGTACAGGACAACCGAGGGATCAGGCCCCGTCAGCATGAGTTTATGAAAGGCAGGTCCTGCTTGACTAACCTGATCTCCTTCTATGACAAGGTGACCCACTCAGTGGATGAGGGGAAGGCTGGGGATGTTGTCTGCCTGGACTTTAGTAAGGCCTTTGACACCATTTCCTACAGCATTCTCCTGGAGAAACTGACTGCTCATGGCTTGGACGGGTGTATGCTTTGCTGGGTAGAAAACCGGCTGGATGGCTGAGCCCAGAGCGTGGTGGTGAATGGAGTTAAATCCAGTTGGCAGCCAGTCACAAGTAGTGTTCCCCAGGGCTCAGTACTGGGGCCAGTTCTGTTTAATATCTTTATCAATGATCTGGATGAGAGGATCGAGTGCACCCTCAGTAAGTTTGCAGACAACACCAAGTTGGGCAGGAGTGTTGATCTGCTGGAGGGTAGGAAGGTCCTACAGAGGGATCTGGACAGGCTGGACAGATGGGCCGGGGCCAACTGCATGAGGTTCAACAAGGCTCAGTGCTGGGTCCTGCACTTGGGTCACAACAACCCCATGCAATGCTACAGGCTGGGGGAGGAGTTGCTGGAGAGCTGCCTGGTGGAAAAGGACCTGGGGGTGCTGGTTGACAGCTGTCTGGATATGAGCCGGCAGTGTGTCCAGGTGGCCAAGAAAGCCAATAGCATCCTGGCTTGTACCAGAAATAGTGTGGCCAGCAGGACTAGGGAAGTGATCGTCCCCCTGTACTCGGCACTGGTGAGGCCGCACCTTGAATACTGTGTTCAGTTTTGGGCCCCTCACTACAAGAAGGACATTGAGGTGCTGGTGCCTGTCTGGAGAAGAGCAACAAAGCTGGTGAAGGGTCTAGAGCACAAGTCTTATGAGGAGCGGCTGAGGGAGCTGGGTTTACTTAGTTCAGAGAAAAAGAGGCTGAGGGGAGACCTTACTGCTCTTTACAGCTACCTGAAAGGAGGTTGTAGCAAGGTGGGCGTTGGTCTCTTCTCCCAAGTAGCAAGAGATAGGACAAGAAGAAATGGCCTCAAGTTGCACCAGGGCAGTTTAGATTGGATATTAAGAAAAACTTCACCGAAAGGGTAGTCAGGCATTGGACCAGGCTGCCCAGGGAAGTGGTTGAGTCTCCATCCCTGGAGGTATTTAAAAGACAGGTAGACGTGGTGCTTAGGGACATGGTTTAGTGGCAGACTTGGCAGTGTTAGGCTAACGGTTGGACTTGATGATCTTAAAGGTTTTTTCCAACCTAAATGATTCTATGATTCTGTGGGATCTGGTGCATCGTTCTGAAAAAGGGCATTAGTAAAAAAGACAGTCACAAGGTGTGCAAGAGTATAAAGCTGCAAAATTAAATTCATGCAACTTTAACTTTGCCTCTCAAGCCCTCCTGGCCTCCCCCCGTACACATGCTGTCCAAGCAGGTAGTCTGCTTCAAGGTCTTACTTTTAGGAGAACCCGTAGTGAAACTCCAGTTGACTTCACACAATACATGGTCACTGGAAATTCCTTTGTCGTCTTCTGTCCACTTTATGACCAGTAATTTCCAGTCTCCTGAATTATGTAATGGTACTAGGGTTTAAAGGTTTTTCACTTGGCTGGGTCTTTTTTATGAAAGACCCCTTTTCCCCCCTGCACTTACTTCCTGTAAGTCACCCATCTTCTTGCCACAGATGGTTTCACAGCAGACGGTGAGTGAAATGGTCGTATCCTCTGAGTTTGATAGGTAATTTTTTTTTGCCTGCTTTCCCTCACTCATCCGTCTGCCCACTCAAATTCCCTTTTTTCCCTGCAAACTCACAGCATATTCTCTTCCATAATTCATTATCTCAAGATGTACTTGAGCATCTGTTTATTTTTTTATTATTTTTATGCTTTCTTGTTAGATTTATCAATATTTTAGCAGTTGGTTCTTTTCATGTGCACTGCTCTCTTTCTCATTCGCACAGCTGTATGCTTCCAGCGCAGGCTTTGTACCCAGGGCAATACTATCAGCTGTCAACAACCACCCATAGTTGGATTATCTGAGTTGTGAAGTTTTCGCGCCTCAGATGCCGAGGCAGCTTGGGTTTAGCAGTGTTACTAGGTGAGGTACATGGCTGCGCTGCTTTCAGGGCCAGCTCGGCTCTGGAAATAGCTCTGGTACTCTACAAAATCTCATCTACTCCCTCGAGCTGTATGCCCACCTTCCTGGGACAGAAAGTGATGCAGCAGGACCATCCCAATCAGTCTGCACTGAGTTAACACCGGTTTTTAGAGGTGTAACCCCAGGCTGGGTCTGGCTCTGTGCCTGCCCCCCCCCAGTCTGCCTCCTGAGCATGGGAAGGGCAGCGCTCACGCTGTGGGGGGCTTGCTCGCCACGTGAGGTCTAAGCTGGAGATGACTCCCACCACAGCACATTGCACAGCACCCTGCACTAGCTAGGGCTGGGGGCCTTACCGGTGCTTTGTTGGATACAGAACAACCTGAGCTCCTTTTCCCAGTTTTTAAATCCTTCATGAAAAAATAAGTCCCACCAGACTCTCTCGCTCTTCCTCCTCACCGGTACTGTCCTGCCTCTCACCTGGCCCCCTCCTAGAGCAGCCTGCTCACACGGTGAAACTCTGAAAACGCTCGAGCTACATGTTGGTAGGGGAGGACATTTAGGAGCACAGGAGGCAGAGCCTGAGCAGGACAAAGGGGAAGTGACATTGAACTTGTACTGAGTGTTAAGAAGCCCACTGACCTTCAGGGTTTTCACATGTGCCTTCATAAAAATATCTTGATTAGGTCAAACCCAAACCATTAAGCACCAGGACGTAAGAAAATGAGCCATGGTGCAGGCCACAGAGCACACACTCAGATCCTCTCCACTGAATAACACACCTCTCAGTGGTAATGGGGGTTCTGCTGGCACATGGGCCAAAGCAGGTACACCCAGCCTGACAGACCGACCTGGCAGTTAGAGGGTGAAGTGAACTTCTGCAACATATCCTCACTTCAGGAACTAAACCCTGTTTTGTTGCTGTTTAGATGGGTAATGGCTTTTCTCCATCAAAATGTTTCTTTCGGAGTGTTTTTGTATCATCCATCAAGCAGCCTTAGTCTATAAAGGGAACTAACAGTCTCTTGGGAATAACTTGTGACTATCGTCTTCCAACTCAAATGTTTCTCTCCAGATGTTTCCCAAACTGCAGTCCATGCAGACCTCATGGTGATGAAATACCTGATGTCTTTGTGACTTTTCTTCTGCCCATATGAAAATAACTGTGACGTGTTGGTGTTCTTCTTGGATACCGCTGCATATATGCCCAGAGTGTGCCGCTGGCAGATGGCCCTTCCTCAGCCTAAGATGCCCTCTTTCTTTTTCAGGTGTGTGAGAAAGAGAAATTGCTCTCAGAAAGGAACCAGCTGAAAGCAAGCATGGGAGAATTGTTAGACAACTTCTCGTGTCTTTCCCAAGAAGTGTGTAGAGACATGCAGAGCCCGGAACAGATCCAAGCTCTTCACCGATACTGCCCCGTTCTCAGACCCATCGATCTACAGCCAGCCACCACCATCAGCCCCTCCCCAGCTGGCGTGGAGCAGAGCCTGGTGACCTCCCAGTGCGTCGGGGAAAGCATGCAGTGCTGCTCGGAGCAAGGCTCGGTGCAACTGGGAGCCCCCTGGCTGCCCAACAACATCTCGGAAAATTGTTCGGCCGGCGGGGGGTTGGATGGAGCCGACACAGGTACTTACCCCGAGAGAGAGCTTCCGCCAGAGCAGAGCAGCCAAACGGTCACGGTAGACTTCTGTCAGGAAATGACTGATAAATGTACAACAGATGAACAACCTAGGAAAGATTACACCTAGTGACTTGTAACCTTAACGTTACACCTGGTCAGGTGTTCTTCAGTCAGCTAGTGGCAGTGTTCATTTGTTGTCTAGAAGAACGTATTTGGTGCACACTACAGTGGTCTTAGCAGCAATACTGTTTTTAAGTATTCCCTCCTCTCTACAAGCAGGAGTTCTCTTCACAATGGTGCTATCCCTTGCTCAGGCAGGGAACGAAGCAGTGGCAACACTGTCTGTTTTTGTATGTTGATTTCAATCTTAACAGGGATGGACATAACACCTCTGAGGACCCAACCGCAGCTTTTTTCTCAGTGGCCCATGTCACAAAACCCTAACTCAGGAATTTCCTCTGAATGTTCAATTTTTCATTGAAGACAGCTTCTTTACACATCAAAGTTTTATAGCTAAACTGTACATATTATATATAATATATATAAAATATATATATCCATATGCAAAAGTCCCTGCATGCCTCAATTTTTCTCATCCTACAAACTGGAAGCTTTCATTTCTATTGTATAAACAAGTTCCAACATTCCTTTTTGTCTTCGATGCTAGAACTAGTTTGGTAACTTGTTACACGATAATTTTTTTTTCTCGGTTCGCAGTTTAGCAATATCATTCGATTTGTACTTATTTATAAAATTTTAATGTTGGAAACTTATTTGAGATTTTATTATAGACAATTTTTTTGGCACAGCCATTTCGTGCCACTTGAGCAATGTGGAGTTATTTTATTTTCTTGCAGATACTGTACAGTAATGGTCAACTTTGCCACTTGCACTGAGTTTCTGGTCAAACCTCTTTTCATAAATGAAGTCGTGACTTCAGTATAACTTGAGTATATGGTTTTCTTTGCTTTATGGCTTAAAGAAAATAGAAAAGTTTTAGCTAATAGACAAACACTCAGGAGCTCATTATGTAGTAAAAACGGTCTTGCCAAATACTGAATTCACTATACAATTTGTAAAGAGAATCTGCTTGAATTATTTTTATATTCAGACTTCTTTCTGTTTCACAAACCAAGTTTAAGTGCTGTTAATGATGCTTTTGGATTCTTATAGGGGAAAGTGTATTTCACTCTTTAGAGAAAAAAGTATTTGACAACTGGATCAGTTCATCATACGTTCCACGAAGTAAAGCAAACGGAGATCACCTCAGTACCCTTGGGGGGGGCTTTTTCTGCAGCCCCGCTCTGCATCCTTTACTCATGGAAGCAACTGCTGCTCCGGCTAGTCCCCAGAGCCTCACCTCAGCTGTCCTCAGACGTTGCCTGCTCTCCTCACCAGACCCCAGTTGCAGAGGTGGGTCTGGTGAAGTCAGGGATCCTGACTGGGTAGGCGGAGTGGCAGGATCAGACCCCTAGTTGTTGACTTTGGTTTCCTTACAGAAGTCAAGTTAGCACTGTATCCTCTAAGAGCAAAACATACATCTGCCAACACCCGATTCGGTTGCTTACCCGTCAAATTCTTGTGTTCCAGGATCCTCTCGTCCTGCAGCATTGCCCTCAGCACAAACCGCAGCTGTAAGAGCGCTGTCTCGAAGGAGACTACTCAGTGAATTGGCTTAGTTGTAACTGTATTGGATTTGTATCTTAAGCAATGTTGACTCATGTTATGACTGTGTGAGACAGCAGCTTTCCAAGCATAACATCTGTATGTACAGTGTAGACAGAAAAACATCCTCCTAATGCTTTTTTAATTATTATTATTATTCTAAGTGTACTGAGTTTTTATTTTGTGGTTCTTTGCCCTACATGTGCCAGGTTGCGTGGCTTTATCGACGACAACTATCATGTGCTTTACTGGCTGATATTGTTTGTTCTCGCTGAAAAAAAATGACCAGCTGTTCACACCTATTTAGAAAAAAAAAAAAAAGAGTGTGGGGAAGCAGCTTCTCAGAAGCACTAAGTGACAAATGTGGTCTTCTGCGCTAACGTTTACACTAGAGGTGTGCGCTGGTGTTTTTTTGAGGCACTCAGTAGATCAGCGTCTTGACCCTGGAGGAGGAATCAGCTCCCTCTCTCCACTTCTTCCATCTTCAGACTGTGCTCATGGACCGTCGCCCACTCGCCACAAAGTCTTGCTTTTATCCTCTTCACCCAAACTATTGTAGCCAAGCTACCGAGGAGGAAATGCATATAGCATGTGCCATGTTTGTTGAAAATACTTTTTTTTCCCCGCATGTACAAAGAAAAACTAGTATATAATGTAGGAGAATATTTATGTTTAAGTATTAATCATTACTGTACAAAATCCTTACCTTTAAATGTTCAGAAAATATACAAATGCCATAAACTCCTAGTTCACACGGTTGAAAAAGGGGGAGGAGTTGTCCTTTCTTTTTAAAAGAGCTTAACCTAAAAATATCTGAAACCCCCCCCCAGCCATCTTTTGCAGGTAACTGACTGAGAAGCTCTTTGGCGGGAGCGGGGGGGTGATTTTCCTTTGAATTCGTTGACGTTGCAAAGCAGTTCTGTGCTTCGCAGAGAAGTTTTGTTTCTATGAGACCATGGTGAAAGCTAGAATTTAAAACTAAATGTGAATCACATTATAGAGTCATAGCTACTTGGGGGGGGCTGGGGGCGGGCGGGAGGGAAGGGTCAACTGACACAGTATTTTAAAGATGTTTTTCTGTTGCCTTTTTTATTTTTAAGTGACCTCCTATATATATGAATAGATAGAATGTTTTATGAGTATAAAACCAAGTTTTAACTTGCTTCCTGACATGAAGATTTACTCTACTAACAACTCATGTGCAACTGGTACTCTTGACCTCATTCCAACGGTTTAAAAAACCCACCCACACAACCCATTGCGCTGCAGCTCTTAGGTTTGACCTGGCTTCATACTGGTGCTGGGTCTCTTGATTTCCTCTACCTTGGGAACTGATATTTAAAACCACTGCTCAAATAAGTGTCTCTTCCTCAACCTTTCTCTCGTCTCTCTCTCTCTTTCCCTCCCCCGCGAGCTTTTCTGGATGTTTGATTTAATTCTTTCCTATTAGAAGTGGCTGATTTTGTGTCATTGCTTCCTATATTTACATGTATCATGGTTTTTCAGTGGGGTTTTTTTGGTGGTGGTGGTGGTGGTTGTTTTTTGTTTCTATTTTGTTTTGAGGGTTTTTTTTTTGCTATTCCGAACCACGCGGCTCTCAAAGCAGTTACTGGGCTAACGTTAAAGGAAGACATGGGGAGAATTAGTTTCAGACCTGGACGCCCGTTGACATACCCAACCGTTCTTGTTTCATGAGGTCAAAACAACCGACCACAAGAATACCATTGGAAATTAAAAAAAACAACTGACTGCAGTATTTATGAATTTTAAGAGTTTGACCAGTGGTCACCACGATCTTAAGTAAGAATCTCTTTGCTTTTGTCAAAGAGGATACGTGCAGCATTGGTCCTGTCGGGCGTTGCTTGGGAATGGCGTGGTGAGACCCCATCTCCCCGCTGGGCACCGCACCGCTCTCATGGGCGTGCGAGTCCTTGAAGCTTTGTCCAGTCTGCATCTAGTCCTCCTTTTCCTTTGCCATTGCTATACTTGTATCGCCAAGAAACCTCATTTCATTTAGGCTTGTTATGCTTTGTCAGGTGAGTACTACACTATATAATGTGTTTGTTTCTCTGCGTTCTCTGGGGGTGCCTTGAACACAATTAAAGCTCATTGCAAGCTGATTCTGGAACAAAAAGGTAGTGGGAAAAAAAAGGAAAAAAATAAAAAAAAAAAAAACAAGAGAGAGAAAACAAAACAGAAAACAAGCAAAACAAAAGCGAAAATGTTGGCTGTGTTATCAGGAGATCCCAGTATTTATATCACAAACTTCCTAACGTGATGACTCAGGCGTCAGAGTTTGATGCTGCAGTATAAAACTATTATTTTATATATTGTACAAGTAATTTATTAAATGTCTTTCTAAGGGTATATGCTGCTTTTAAGATGCACTATATTTTTGGATCTAATCCTTGTATTATTTTTTTTCCCAAGGAAGTAAAATGTGCTGCAAAGGCAAGCCACGGTGATTAGTATGCTAACTGCTACTTCTCTTTAAAAGGGAGAGTGGGAACTAGCTGCGTAACTTTGCTAAATGAATTAACTGCTGCCGGAGAAATGATTAATGCTGATAGTGTGGTCGTTAATCTGGAGTCCAACACTTTGTCAAGTCTGTACTCTGAAGAGCGCTTAAGTAGAAGTTAAAATGCCTAGCATATATAGTTAGATTTTTTAATATGTAACTTTATGATTGCCTAATAAATAAAACAAATCTGCATGCTGGAATCACTATAATCCTGTAATAAAATGAAATCTGATCCACTAGGAGAAAGCACGGTGAAGCATTGCAATTCCAGAATCAACACCACATCCTCACTTGTGTCTTGTAATCCGCTGCTGTGGTGGTGAAGAGAGAGAGAGGGGTGGGTTTGCAGAAGGGAAGCCCTGTAGTGCGTTTTGCAGTGAGACGAAGCAAACATTTGCCACGTTTCCACAAGCTCACATTTTCCTCCACTTCGTGTCCTCTACCATCGCAATGAGGAGCGCTGCTTTCACCTTTTTTTTCTGATCTGAGATGCGTTCGGAGGTGCCGCCGGGTGAATGTTGTAGCCCATGGCTGCAGCATTCTCAAAGTCTCTATTTTAGGGCTGCCTAGAGAAGGTTTAGCTCAGTATGAGGAGTGGAGCTGATGGCCTTGCATAAGGAGGGGATCTGCTAAGTATGGAGCGGTTTATTTTTGTCGGAAGTGAGGTGAAGCTAAAACTATTAACATAAAGAACTTATGCTCTCTTTCCTGCTAGAAATTTTCTCAACAGATTTTGACTTCGTTTCAGTTTTGTCTCTGCCAACACAGTCCAAGTTAATTTTACATCCATATATATAATATATGTATGTATGTATGCATACATCTATAATTCTAGTCAGAGTGTGTGTTTGTGTATTTTCCTGTTTATAATACATATATGTATATTTATAATACTCCCTGGAGTATTTCATGACTCAGGCATCAGATCTGATGCTGTAGAATACAATATATGTGTATATGCATATGTTCAAATACTGTGTGTATATTTAAAAGATCTATTGGTGGTGGTCTGTAGAACGATTATTCCCTTTACTCTCCAAATTTTAATGGCATTACTTGCAAAGTCTAAGTGTACAGTATTTTCCTACACTCCACCAAGATAGATATTATTTATATCGAAGTCAAATATTCATATGCATCTTAAGGTATTACACAGGTAACATTGCCATTTTTGCAAATAAAATCGCTTTTTGGCAGGAAGGAATGCTAAAAATACCTTTTTATAAGGTCATTACCCCAACCAAACGACTGCTAAAAAGCCAGTGAGATGACTCCTGTTCTTGTACGAATTTAAGTGACTGTGGGCAGAGCCCTCTCCGTAGGTGAAAGTCACTGCGTGGTTCATGCAGTGCCACTGTTGTCCCTTTTGGCTAATTAAGGGCATGCAGAAAGAAACTAGCATCCTAAAATAGAAATGGCAACTGGCAGCGTTTGATTTCATTGATTGCTTAGAAGCAGAGACGGTCCCAGGCTACGAACCCAAACGACCCCTCCGTTTCGGAGGGAGCCGAGCGGGGGCTGCAGGCACTGTCCGGGCTCGTCCCTGCAACCGGCGGAGCCCACCCTCCGCGACACGGGCAGAGGAGGGAGCAGCTACCCCACGCCGGGGGCTGTGGCGGGGATCCCCCAGCCCAGGCTGGTGTTACCCTGCATTTGTGACGTACCCGAGAGAAACGTGCATGGTTTCAGTCCTGTTCTCACTACTACGTTTGCTCTGCGTGAAGCTATCTGGATCCCTCAGACCGGCAGGAATGATACTAAACACTTTGGTGATATTCGATGCATGGTTGTTTACTCGTAGTTCCAAGCATCACCTTTGATTTCAAGGGTGGGGATGCCCTAAGAGTTTGTTCCAGAACCAGTTGGTTGCAAGTGCACCTCTTATCTATGCCTTACAAACTTCAGAGGCCATATTCAAAACAGGGTTTTATCAGTGTATGCAAGGGGGTGCAACCCCTCTTCTCTTCCTCCCCAGGTCAAACAGTATGGACAGTTTTCACACATATCTACCTGTATAACCCTCTGTACCTCTCATAACTGGTCAATGACTGTAACAGGTTACATCAGGTGTTTTTTCTACATACTTTTTACACAAATTCTATGCGATTAATGTAACTTAATTCAATGCATCATTTTATTGTACTAGTTCTTAAGCTTGTCTTTATTTTTTTTCTAGGTGACTGTGGTTTCTTGTGATTTTTATTGTATAAATAAATGAGGTGGCTGTTGATGCTTACTCTCTGTTACTAAGAATTTTTACCTTTTTGGAAGAAAGCATTGCTATGAACTAATGAATTTAAAATGTCATTTACTCATTGTAAATACAGTATTGTGCAAAAAACAAAAATGAAAAAAAAACACCCGACCCTTTTCATTCATTTGAATTGCTAGTGTTAACTGAATTTTGTCTAGACACCATTTCTGTTGATGAAATAAAGACATATCATTATGTATTGTAAATCGACTCATCTTGACTCTGAAATTGATGTCGCAGTGCTCGGGTTAATGCGCGGGCTGTAGATGAGATTCGGGAGGGTAGGTTGGATGTGGCTGATGCTGCCCGATGAATCTCTGGACTGATGAAGTGACCTCCACTCACGTGGTCCCATTGCTAATTCACGAGTCATCTTTGATCCAGGGATCCAGTTATCTTTGATCTGCTGCAGGAACAGCCGAGGGTATTTCATTGCAAAGATGAAATAAGTTGTTTTGGAAGATCAAATAAGCTGTATCTATACCCATTCCCCTAGCGCGTGACTTCTTAAGGCCATTCTGCTAAGTCTTTGTTTTGGTCTTCTAAAGTGTCAGTGTACGTGTTGGGAGGCAAGGGGAGAGGTTGGGGTTTGTTTCCCCTTTACAGAAAACCTGAGAGAAATTGAGAGAGGTTTCTGTAGAAACAAAAAATAGCTGAAAACCTCTGTGTGTAACCCAAATATGGTCGTGCTCCTTTCTGAAGGAGGAACTCGTGCCGTCAGTTAGCATCACTTATAGTGCAGAAGATCCAGAAAACAAGAATTTCTTCCAGGAAAGAAGAAATTATAACAGCCTTAGGTCCTATTACCACAAGCAGGGCGTGGGGTCTAGCAGGGGGCGTTTGCTCTCCGGGACTCCCAAACACATGGCAGCCACCTCTCTCCTTGGGTTGGATGCAACTGGAGAGCCTGCTCAACAGCTTGGCAGGAGGAGACCAGGGAAGGGGGGAGTGGCATGACCAGTTGTCCTACCCTGGTCCACACACTTGCTGGGATGCTGCTGTGGGCAGCGGGGAGGAGGGCAAGCTGCTAGAGGGAGGTCCCCAGGCTTTTTTATCACCAGTCAGGAAACCTGAGATCGCGTGCCCTGGGCCAGCATCCTTAGGATGCAAACTGCATCCTCCTCCATCTGCGGCAGTGAAAGTTGCCTGCAATTTTTCAGTCCTAAAATTCTCATGGAAGAAAATCAAACGTCATTTTCCAGAGTTCCCCAGTTTTCTGAATCATCCTGTTGAGCATATATGAAGAAAGCTTCCCGCCCCCTCAAATCTGTCAGAAGATGTAGCATCCACCGCATCTACACATAACCTGGCAGTAGAGAATGTACTTTAGCAAAGCTGTTTCTCCATCCCTGCTCAGTTGTTGCTGGCACTTAATGGCCATTATCTATCTTAAGTATTTCCTTTTTTTGCCTTAAAATACTGAACAAATGCACAGGCAAACTGTCAATGAGTTTGTAGTGAGGCAGAATATGAATGTAAAACATGAGCACTGGAACAAAACCACTGTAATCTCGAGCAATCTTATGCTTGACTCTTTTTTTTTTTTTTCCTGCTGTCCTGTTTTCTGCTAGCCTTGCCTTAGAGTTGCCAAGTCATAGAGGATTTTTATGCTTAGGGAAACCGGCATAGCAAACGAGCTAGTTCCAAGCATTGCTTGCCGTTGAGGTGATAACAACAAATGCGAGCTGTGATAAGCTTGACAAATAAAAGCAGCCAAAAGCATGTGGCCAGAAACAGGGTCAGGGACAGTCAGAGGAAGGTGCTTTATTTTCCAGCTACACAAGTGGAAGGACTGCTTTCTTGGGCCACCTACAACCCAGAAATCCAACCCTCCAGAGGAAGTCTGTCCTAGCAAACTGAAAATGAGCTCTCCTTCAATTCCTCTATATGAACTGTATGAGGCAGTGAAAGGAATACGATTTTCATGACCCCGAGGTGATACCTTGCAGATCTTCTTGAGCAGCAAACTGAAGAAAAGCACAGATGTTTTGCAGTTAAAATAAATTGCCCGTTTTTCCTTAGTTTCAGATTTGAAGCCAAAAGTACAAGGAGGCTACGTTAGCATGGAAAGCCTCTATCAGAGCTTGAGGACCGCATTAGCACAGGCAGACGAGCAGCAGCATATTCTTCAGCTGAGCTTTTATCTCTGTTAAATTCTCTGTCCCTTCAGATTCCTTATGTGTTTCTTCCATCTTTTATTCAATGGCTGCTGCAGCCTGGGGAGATAGAGGCCATGTAGCCTTCCAGGTTACTTTTAAATCAAACTAACCCTTTCTTGTAGGTGTCTTGGGCCTTCTGTTGCCTTGAAGGTCTATGGATCAGGCTGGTTTCTGATATGAACGCTACTAGCATGCACAAGTTGTACATCCCAAAATGTTCTCCCAAAGACACAGGGCTGTTTCTGCAGTGGCAGCACACGCTGACTGGATCCAGCTCAGTCCACATGAGAAAAATCTTGAGTCGTGGAGTGAGCTGCCCCGATAACACCAGCAATCAGAGTAGGGTACTGTCGGGACTGGTGTAAAATGGAGGAATAAAACAACTGTTTGCTTTCTTAAATTGTCTTATGAATTTAGCATTATAGCGGCAGGAGAGGGGAGCATAGCAACAGATAATCTGCTTTTTATCTCTCTGCTGAAGGTGGTTTGTGCTCAGTCCCTTAGCTTATTTCTTCTCCTTGGAATGTCATTACTTTTTCATGATAGATGATAGTTCTAGGAGCATGCTCTGAAAGATAACAAGAGAAAGAAAGGATGAAGCTGAATTGGCTTAAAGGAGAAAAAGAAATGTTATCATAGTATTAACCCAGGTTCCAACACATACATAGTTGAGAAGGTGGGAATCTGGTGTTCAGCTGACAACATGCTTCCCTTGTAGGGCTTTGTTCAGTGCTAAGGGGAGGGTGGGCAGAGGGGGAACACCTTGCTTTTAAACCAAAATAAACACATTAATCCCTGAAGTAACTTGCTTGAAATCAGTGGACCCATCCTAGAGGCCGTGCTTTACATGTTAAGGGCTTTTGTATATTTTTTGATTGCTTTAAAACCGTACAAAGATGGACTCAACTAAGTGAGTTCCCCTTTCTAAAATCCAGCTTATCCATTTGTTGCTGCACAGATCCTCAGAGAGGTTCATTAGTTGTCAGCTGCTGCTGACCCCCAAAGTTTATCTGTGTTTGCGCAATTGGTGAATGGTTACCTTTGGGTGACCAAGTAGCTTTTGCAGGATAATGGGTACACTGGCTGTCATCAGCATGAGCTTCTCCTTAGTGCTCCAGAGCAGAATAAAATACTACTGTGGAATTGAATTTTTTTCTTTTTAAAGAGGTGTTTGCATAGAAAAACTGTACAAAACAAGGTGTAAATGTGACTACCTTTAAGGAGTCTCAAACATCCTAGAGGAACACAGGGTTTTACCAGTCCCTTACCCCACCTGTAGATTTTCCTGGTGGAGCTCAGCTGTCTAAATAACTCCTCCGCAGTTACTAGGTTTGTTATTTCGATGTACATTCACTCTTATCAAACTGTTCCCAGCCCCAGGAGCGAGACCAAGTGAGCAGCTAGTTAAATGAGTGGATATTTATTCCTCAAGTGTTGTTGAAAGGGGCAGTAAACATGCCTTGTTCTGGAGAAGACTGCAAGCATTCAGGCTGAATAGCAGCTCTCTCTTTCATAGCCTGCTCACTACTAAGTATTTTCCCACTGGGTAAAAAGCTCAAAGCTGAATGGAGAATTGAGAAGTAGAAAAAGAATTGAACAGCACAGAGGAATAAAAAAGCAATGCAGTGAGGGAAACTGGACCCAGTGAATCGTAAAATTTCCCCAACTTTGGCAGAGCCAGGATTTCAGCCCCAGAGATTTTCTTTTCTGCAAATGAATAAAATCAGCAGCCCTATCTCCGTCCAATTCTATGAGCTGAGAGTATATCAGCTTTACCAGCTGCTTCATTATCAGCTTTATATCTCCCTCATTCACCATGAGGAGGGACCCTTGCTTTTAAAGACACATTGATTACTTTGAAGCCAAAAATATAGACTTAAAGAAATGACACTCTGAAAGCACGGGGGTCTCTGGAGAAGAGGGTGGGCTAAAGAATAGGGAATGGATGTGAGGGTGAGGAAAACTCAGCACTGCTTGAAAAACAAGAATCTGAAGTTGAGTGCCTAAAATGCCTAATTCTTTCTGAAAATCTTGGTCTAGTAATTTTGGTTTCCCAGGAGAGTGGTTCAGCTAAAATATTGCTAAGAATATTATAAATCTTCTAATGACTTCCAAATTTGTTCTGTGATTCCAGGAACTTATCTTGGCTCAATGAAGAAACACGACCATTAGATAATGTCAAGTCTCCTAATCTTCTTGGTATATCCTTGGGTGCTCTAGCAAGGGGACTAGCACAGTAGTTGTCTCAATGCAGGTTTAGGCTTGGGGTGCAAATGTGATAACCTAGTTCCACCTAAAAGATGGTGCCTTTTTGAGAAGCATTGCCAATCTAGTGTAAATCCTCCCAATCCCAGTTAACCAAATTAAAACCCATAGGTTTTAGAGCACACCTTCGGATGCTTTAGAAAACTGTTACATATAGACCAAAAAGAACTGATGCTGGACATGCTCAGGTAGCATACGATTGAAGTCCTCTGCTTTAGAAAGGCAGGGAGAGACACAGCTAGCAAAAGACTTCAAACGCAGCTAGCGATGAAATATCACACAGCCTCCAGCTTTTGTAGAAATGTTTGCGTTCAGCTGTTGACTTGTGATGACCCTGTGACAATCTGAAGATGCAACACCAGGCTGTGGCCATGCTCAGCTGAGCTTTCTGACGTTCTGCAATTGTTCCTTTGGTTTATTGAAAATGGCTGAGGAGGAAGACTGGTTGATTGTCGCAAAGAGTGACTTTGGAAGCAAAGTTCTCTCCCTCTCTAATTGTTCAATCTCTTATTTTCACCTCCCCAGAGAGAAAAAGAGAGCCGGTCTACCCCTTAGTGCAATGCTCCGAGAGCTAGATGCCTATTATACGCTGTAATTTCTGGCCCTGCTTATTTTCAGGAGAGAAAAGATTGTGCCTGTACTAGTTATATACTGACCTTTGGCTGCATCAGCCTATTAATTTTATCATCAGACTTAAAAATGTATCGTGCACCAGTCAAGGGCCTGACTAGTACAATTTTTTTTCCTCATAATGTCATTCATGTGCAGAATCCTGTTGACAGCAGCATAATTCCTACACACCTTTGTATGTCTCTAACTTCCAGTTGGCATTTCTGACTGTAGTTATACTAAATTCAGTGCAGCTCTTTTCAGTGAGTTACATGCGCAAAGCAGCCATTTAACGCCAGCTTGCCTCAGGGATGCTGGCAGCCTAGGACCATGCAGAAGGTGCCCTTTTGCTCCATAGCTCCCCTTAAATAAAAGTTAAAATTGGCAAGAGATGCAAAACTTAGGGCAGAACTACGTGTGTACCCACGATATCTCTTAGAAGATAAGATACCATATATTCTCTAAGATGTATGCTCTAAGTGAGCCTTGGAAATTATTAGCTTGGAGCCAGTTATCAGTGAACAAATTGTTTGCTATCACTTCAAAGCGTGCTGACTGCGCTCCTCAGTACCAAGGTGTTGGAGGCTTGCAGATAGCAAGTTTTCAGCTGTACACAGATGGTGAATTCCCCTGTCAATGTAGAGTTTCCTAATGTAATTTATCCCAGGTCTCCATCGAGTTGAGGTTAGCTCACCCGTATAGTCGGTGATGCTCTTGTCATTGTGTTTAGGTGGGCTGAAATCAGTTGGAAATTGCCCTCATGTCATGCACCAACTCCCTCCTCCTACGCTTTGCTGTGTGCTTTCCCTGATGCAATGAAGGTCCAGTTTTGGTGGTCTGTCCTCATAACCTAATACATCTAAAGTCTGACCAGCAGTGGCTGAAGAAAAAGATATGTTTTTCCAATGGATCAGAATCTCTTGAGAAGCCTTTAACCTAATAAGTTTTTTAAGATTTCTGCCTCTCATTTTTGCTTCCCAAACTGAATAATGGATAACTTTGGACAATGCAATGGCCAAGAAACTGAATAGAGTATGAAGAGGGAGTGGTTTGGGCGTAACACTAAACAGTTGGAGCATAGATATTTTTTCGAGGTTTTATGCCACAGCTGGACATAAAATGAAGAAATGGCTCTTCACCTCCACCAATTCCAGATGAGGAAGTTTTAAACAGCCTTGTTAGCTTGCATTGTGGCCAAACATGGTTGGTCTGTACAAATCCTACCAATGGGAAAGGCATTTCTTCTTTTATGTATATAGCTGGTCTGGTTTGAACCAGAAAAGTTGTCTGAAAAGTTGAGGAATCCTCATGCCAAACATGCACTTTGTATTCAATATCCTACTGATCTGTTTCATGAGGGTTTTCAGTGGAGGGCTGAATGCATTCTCTCTTAAGGGTCCAAAGTAACCTCTCCTCCAAAGAGAAAGTCCTAAGAAGAATTTCCTGTTCTCTTTGAGGGCTGCAGGTTTTGTACTTTCTTGGAGAGAATCACTTGATCATGATCTGGCCAACGACTATCTACCACCTAGTCTCCATGTTTTGATCAAGAGGATGCAATACATTATGAGAGGTAACTTTTACAACATTTAGTTGTCCCCAAGCATAATTATTTATCTGTCAGAGATTCAGGTGTGGTGTGGAAATGGAATTGATAATATTGCTCAAAAAAATCTCATCACTGGCTAAAAGTCAAGCTTCCATTAGTGTACTGTTAGATCTGTTAGGTGCTTTCAATGTCATGACTGACAGGATGCAGTTGACTTGTATGCAGACTCTTGCAGTATCAGATGGATTGATTTTGTGTAGCTCTGAGATTTTCTTTCAGCTAAGAAAGCTATGGTGGTGGCGGGCAGTTGCAGTTGTCCTGCTATCTTAGCACAGAGCGTGGGTATGTGTTTGGTTGGAGGTTGCTGGAATGGTTGTTGAGGTATAGAAAGTGGTATTTTCAATATTGCGTTGATACTCCTCTCTCATTGAGCTAATGCAAAGAATGCTACAGACAAATGTTGGTAGAATGGTATGGATGAAGGGAAAAAGAAAACATTCAAGCCAGTATGGAGGTAAAGACGGTAACTTGGGAAAATTACCAAAGAAAATTGAACAGTGTCAATTGTTTTTTCTCCATTTGGCTATCTAGCTTAGATTAGTATCATCCAGGTTGGAACAGACTGTATTTTGGCTGTTTAGAAAATGTTGGTGCGTGTGTATTCATTGTTATGTTAAAAAAGTGTCTGTCCTCTCTCTGCATTACTGTTGCAAGTCACTGTTGATCAGGCATGGCTGATTTTGTGTGCTTTAGTTGAAGCTTTTAAATACAATTCCTTTTAAATACTTTTTTTTTTAAGTTTTTTGAATTTTTTTTAAGTTTTTTTTTAAGTTTTTTTAATTTTTGAATGCTCCTGTCACACAGATAAAGCTAACCATACATATTTTTCGTTTATCTTAACATTAATACATGATGATTGTCTCCTGGAAGTCCAGTGAAAACAAATCAAATCAATGCTGAGTGCCCTTGACACCCAAGACTAAACAGTGAATGTAGGAATTGGGAAATACAGACCAGAAGGACAGACAAGCTTTAATGCCCAGATTCGACATTTTTATGGCACACCAGCATATTTGTGCCTTGAAATCGGTATTCATAAGATGCCGTAGCAATGCTAGCAGTAAAGTTTTGCCAGAATATTGACTCAATTGTATATAGAAGCACCTTTGCTTTAAAATATCATGTGCTGTAAACAGGAAGCAACAGGTAGTGTACCTACATAAGTCATATTTTAAAATGCTAGTACCAGTCCCATACATAATGATCCCCAAAGGCAGCATGCCAGAAGAGTGTTACTTTCAAGAGTAATGACATTGCTTTGCAAACTGCCTGTATTTCTCTGCAAGAGCTCCCCTGAAAGATAGCATCGTTGTCATTAAACAGTAAAAGGTGCCAGGCAATTTCTGTGAGTTCTCAACAGTGTGCTACTGAAAGTCTGTCTTGCTTAATACCTTCTTGCACTTCACCTTTTTAAAGAGCCTTCTCACCTGAGCATCAAAAACCAGCAGACCGACAGATTAGACTCTAGGCCCTCTCCCTGTATTAGAAACATTGAAGTGGAAAGCGGCTAAATGGCATCTAAGTGACAATTTAACATGGTTTATGCTGACGGTATATTGTGGAAACTACAACTCTGTGAAAACTAGAACCCACAAACAGTTTTTTGGATGAGCAATGTGTAAGAGTGCCTTCTGCTTCTTACCACAAAATATTTTAAGTTGTTTGGTTGTTTGGTTGTTTGTTTTTGTTAGATTTATATTTAGGAAAAGTATTTAATTTTAGGAAGAGTGGGGAAAAATTGAACAGAATCTATAACTTTGAGTACTGTGTGAAGTAATCTTCTCTTTATTACATGCCCTCTAAAAAGGTATTTAAGGGCTTGCTCCTGCAAGCATTTGTAAAGGAGCTTTTTTGCTCTCAGAGGACAAATCCCATGATCTGGGGCAATCAGAATTCAAAGTACTTTAAAAAAAAAAAAAAACAAAAACTCGTTGGTTCTTGAATGCAAGCACTAAACCTTATCAACACTGACTGTAAGCAAGCTTAGAGTGTGTGGCCAAAGAATAGGAACAGCCGCTGAAAATGCAGTTCTGTCGTCATTGGCTCTGGCATTGCAATTATTTGGTGTTTTATATGTAGATCTTTTGATTTATTCGTTGAGCAATTATTCAGCTCGGTGGTTGCCCCTGGGAGAAACCCCCTGAAGCTGAGAGAGGCTGAGCCACTGAACTCAACGCACTCAAGACTTCTCTTTCTTATGGTGTCAAGCAGGCTGGAGCTGAGCAAGTTTCCCTTGGGACAGTCCTTGTCGAGTCGATTGGGGTGATGTAATGAGTAAAAAGGAGCTGAGATTCGGTGACCTAGAGATCCTCAGGACTCAATAACTTCGCGGTGATGGTTTTGCTTTCACCGTAGAAGGGCACCAAGCGTGCGGGAGGAGCTCGGCTTGGGGCGGGAGCTCGGCTTGGGGCGGGAGCTCGGCTTGGGGCGGGAGCTCGGCTTGATCCGGGAGGATGCGAGGCGCTGGGGCCGTGTCGCAACTCCTGCCTAGGCCTCCCCGCCCCCTGGCTCGCCCGCTCCTCCCCGGGGCCGGGCCAGGCCGCCGGGGACGCCCGGGACCCCCGCCGCCCCCCGCCCGCCTCCTTCCCCCGGGGCGCTACTTGCCATCGAGACGCGGCGCCCCATGGCGGCGGCCGGCGGCGGGCTGCTGGGCGGGCTGCCCTCCTCTCGGAGCTTCCCCTCCGAGCCGGAGCCGGAGCCGGAGCCGGAGCCGGAGCCGGGGCCGGGGCCGGGGCCGGAGCCGCCGCGGGAGGCGGTGCTCTCGCTGTCGCTGCCCGCCCGGCTGCCGGCGAGGACGCGGCAGAGGAAGCTGGGCTTGCGGGTGCCCGGGCAGTGCCCGCTGTCCGGGGAGCCGCCGCGCTCCTCCTCCAGGTCGCGGCAGGCGCTGACCCGGCTGCGCTTGCGGGGCACCCGGCGGGGCGCCCCCGCCGCCCCCGCCGCCGTCCCGGGGCCGCCGCCTGCCGCGGCCCGCGGCGCCTCCTCGCTGCTGGAGGAGGGCGGCGGCTGCTGTCCCTGGTGCTGCGCCGCGCTGTGCCGCCGGCGGGGCGGCGGCGCGCCCCGGAGCTCTCCGCGGTGCTGGCGGCCCGGCGGCCCCGCCGGCGCCGGAGCGGGAGCGGGGGCCGGGGCGGCGGCGGGGGGCGGCGGCGGGGCGGCGGCGGCGGCGGCGGCGGCGGCGGGGCGCGGCGGGGAGGCGTCGCTGGCCGGGCAGGCCGGCGGCACCACGGAGCTCTTCTTGGAGTTGTAGAGGCTGGTGTCCTCCTCGGCGGGGCCGGCCGGCCGCCGCGGCCGCCCGGAGAGGCTCTTCTGGATCTTCTTGAGGCCCAGGTGGGCGATTTCTAGGATGTTGAGGAAGAGGGAGACCGCGGCGATGCTGTTCATGAAAACCATAAAAATGGTCTTCTCTGTGGGTCGGGACACAAAACAATCCACCGTGTTAGGGCAAGGGGGCCGAGTGCATTGGTAAAGGGGGGACATGTGAAACCCGTATAAAAGATACTGACCTATCATAAAGCCCACTTCGACCACCGACCGGGTCAGGATATGTAGGACATAGGTGCGCAGCAGGGACCCTCTCAGGGGTGCCTTATTCACTTTCTTCTGTTCCTCCAGCTTACGCAGTTCCCTCTCCACTCTCCTGTGTTCCTCAGGCATGGGCTCCAGGTCTTCTAGCTGAGCCCGCAGGTGGGCTTTCCTCTTCTGTCGCTCCTTCTCGAGAGCCCTTAATCTGTAGAGCGCATGGCCCATGTAAACTAGCGATGGAGAAGAGACAAATATGATCTGCAGTACCCAGTATCTGATCAAAGAGATGGGGAAGGCTTTGTCATAACAGATATTGCTGCAGCCAGGTTGCTCCGTGTTGCAGATGAACTCGGACTGCTCATCGTCCCAGACATCTTCGGCAGCCACTCCCAGCACCAGCATCCGGAATATGAACAGGATCGTGAGCCAGATTTTGCCAACTATGGTGGAGTGGATGTGCACTTCTTCAAGGATGCTGCCCAGCAGGTTCCAGTCCCCCATGGTCAGAAGTTCATATCTGAAATACAAAAAATGTTGGTATTTTAGCAACAATACTGGATTTCTTTTGGAAATGGCCCTTTTTAGTTTTGTTTTGTTTTGGTTTTTTTAAATAATGATCTTTCATATATATTCTTCTGATAGCAGGAGAGCTCCCAGAAGTTCATCATTATTTTCTGCTTATTGGGTCTTTCAGTGAATGCAGACTTCATGATTACTGGTGAAAGATGCAAATGTAAGATTCTTTTAAGCTTAAGAGAGATTGATTTCAGCTGTAAGCCACAGTACTTCTTAACTGCCTACAGTTTTACACTATTTTCTTCCCACTAGGAAAGGAGACAGTTTTTTCCCACTTAGCAAATCCTTTGCCAACTGTAGTTTAATCCTACACCCACTCCATTCCCCTGTCTGTGGCTTTGCCATAGTTTTGCCATAATGTGTAATGCTCAGGGCATCCATTTGTTTGATAAAGTTTTGAGAAGTATCCTGTAACTGCAACAGAAAAATTTTTCATTTTGTACCCCAAGGTAGTAGCGTTATTAGTGCCATCCATCCAATATTTTCCCATCTACCAGGGTAACAATCCACAAGTTTCTCACTCGGATTCCTAAAACTACAAATACATAGCTAATTTACACATAGCTGTACATGTGTAAATAGTCTCAGTTCTAGGATAATGTTAATAAACTAAGAGTGCTTCTGGGATTAATATCTTTGATTTTATGCCTTTAAAGTCTTATTGAATCACCAAGACTTTGTCTTAATTATAAGTTTCAACATACGAGATAAATAAAACAGGGATTACGTAATGGAATGATGTGGAGGTTTTTAGCTGTGAGTGCAAGATGATCTTTTTAACTACCTCTTTCCCAGAATCTCTTTGGTTCACCAGCAAATTGATCTATGTTCTGCTGCCAGGCACTTGATCTCCAAGCCGCTTCTCTGGAAACTGTTCAGGAGCTTCAGGTAACGTGGGGAATTGAAATGTAAGATATTTGTCTGTTTATTTGTGAATGCACCGCACATTCGGTGTTGTGTCCCTGGAATTTTTTTCTGCTAACGTGGCAATAAAATACTGAAAGCAACTGGGATCATATCTACCTTAGGGTTTGCACCTGAATTTTTTAATGCTACTGTACTTTCAAAACTTTGCAAATTCCACTAAACCACAATCTTTAGTAAAGTCCGATTTCTAAGCTTTTTTGAGAGCAGCTGGTTGCAGTACTCAAAATCTTACACAATTTTAATTGATAGCACGGCTGGGCGATAACACCATTATCAATATAGCTTGGTCATGGTTTAGGGCATGATCCCATGTAGCACGATTCTGCTTGGAGGCGGTATTTATCCATGCTGCAAGTAAAGATTTTCAGTTGTAACCAACAGTGCAGTCATTCTCTGCATAGGCATCCTACAGACTTTATTATTACATTTCTGGGATTTGGTTTTTCTCTGCAAATTTGAATTTTCACAGTGAGCTTCCCTTTTGACACAGGGTTGAGGAAACATAGCTACTCAAGCAACTTCTTAGGTGCTGCGATGCGCCTGGAACATCTTCTTTCCCCACTCCTTCCCTCCCATGTATGTCATTGAAATAAGATACATGAAAAAAAAAGGCAGCAAGAATTATTGTAGTCCATATTCTTCATCTTTAAAGAACATTATCAGATCTTTCTTCTGACTTCATATGGATTTTATTCAGAGCAGACACCAAATTGCTGCAATGTCATAGGTTGGGTGGGTGCAAAGATGTTGATATGTTGAAAAGTTTACTGGAAAATGGTACACCTCAAGCTAGCAATGTTGAACCTGTTTTTCCAAGCTTGGAAATGCTGATACAGAATAGTTCACTTTCAGTAAAGTGAGAAGTAGAGGTTTACGTGGAGCAAACTCCCAAACCCAGAGTACTCAAGAGGCCAAGTACAAGTGGGTGACGCTTGCTGATTGCTCTGTGCCGCTTCCCCTGAAAGGTGACTGAATGACGGCAACGCAACAGTTAAGCAAAGGAGCTTCGGGTACATTTGCTGCCTTGTGAATGGCTGATCCCTCGCTGAAATTGATAGACTCCAGGGGAAAAAAAAAAAAAAGTGAGATGTTAAAATGTAAATGCAGGAACAAAAGGGAAAGGAGACATGTTTTAACCCCAAAGATGAAATGCTAGCATTCCTCTAGCAGTAAGAATTATCATTGCCCGTTTTGGAACAAAAAGTGAATGTAACCGTTCAGGGTAAGAGATGACAAGAAGAGGAGTATAAAAAACATATCACCCTGGCTCTACAGATGTGTTTGTTTCTTAAGTTGTTTCTACCAGTGTTTAAACAACTCTATCCTCACCTTTCCTTTATAAGAGCCAACAGGGGAGAGTAATTGTAGGAGTGGTCTAATTCACTAAGTGAGCTTATTATAACAAGACGCTTGCCCTCGAATCTGCACTAGCAGAACCACAGCATGAATATTGACATGGTGAACGTTGTGTATAAAGTAAAGTTAGTCTAGAGCCACGAAAGCCAGCGTTCCTAAGAAATCAGCCCAAACTACTTTACAACCTTGTCATAGCAATGTGCTTCCAATTTTTCCATCTTTCCCTTCCCTGGTCTTATTTGAGTTCTGTGTAACAGAGTAAATCCAGTTTACTGTAAGAGAGTAATCCCAAATATCAACGATATTACTTCCAGTCTACTAGTAGACTAGAATTTCTAGTATTGCAGTATACTAGCTTAGTAGACTAGAAATATACCATTATTAGTATAGGTAGTACCTACCCGAGACATTTCTCATTATACCATCTGACTACCTTTGTGTCTGCCCAAATAGTTTTATATGCTTATTTCAAACAATAAAAATTCATGCATGTAATCAGCTAGAACCAGGTGGAAATCCACCATTTCTCTGGGAGGAAGTTTCTTTATTTCTTGTTTTTGTTACTTCTTTATTTTAAAGTGCATTTGATCATTTGCCAGTGTTCAAATCACTGCTATATTAAATTTATGCCAGGTTTTCATCAGCTGTGATTTGAAAAAGCAGAGTTAAATCTTAAATTTCTTATCAGAAAAAGTTAAATGCTAAGATGCAAATACTCCTGGGTTTAATTCACATTGCTTCGAGCCTGACAGAGACCTGCCTGCTCCATACTGCCCGAGGAAGAATTATTTTTCTGCCGCTTACCTTAGGAGAAAGCCCTTGGTTAGTCTGTCTTAGAGCATTTCAGAAGGAGCACGCAGAGCTGCTGATTGCTGTAGATCAGAGACCTTCCTTCGACAGTGCTAGGACATCTTCTTTTTTTTTTTTTTCCCCCAAGAGCCAAAGCATAGACGTGGTACGCTGAGCGGACTTCTCGGTTCTTTGTAGCTGGATGCCAAGATCACTCAGTCTAAACTATCCGTGCACGGTTTAAAAATCATCAGATGATAGGATGGGGCCTCTAGCCAAAATTATCATGCAATTATTTTAGTCAGTGGCATCTACCAAAGCCATTCCCTCAAGGCTCGATCTGTACGGCAATAGTTTGCAACATCCCTATGCCTTGTTTTAGTCGGTTCTTCAAACATTACGCCTCCACCCAGCTCCCAAATGAAATTTTATTTTGTAAAATGGCTAAATAGGCACCCTTTACAGTACGATAGATTCTTACATTTTCTTTACATTCCATTAGTTTCGCTTTGAATCAATGCCCGAGGATCGATCGGTCATGTCCGATTTCATACTCTGTTGCCTGGTGAGTTAATTTAGGATGCGTTAGACTGAGTCTTTGAAAATGGAGGCCACGGGAACCGAGACTCAAGTCTTCAGTTAGAAACACAGGCTTTCGGCACAGTAACCCTTCAGCCGGGTTAAAGCGCCACGCCTAAGTCCATTCAGAATTGGTATCTCTGAGAGACAACGTCTAAAGAAAAGGAAGGTGAGTTGCCAAAATGCGATTTTGTGAGAAATCAGGGCCACCAGAGCTGAGGTTCTGATACTAAGAGCTTCTGCTGCCTACTCCTGCCCAGGCCTAAATTTTATGGAAATCCCAAATACCTTTTTTTTTTTCGCTCTTGCTCCAGACCTTCTGTCCCTTTTCATCCATCCTACAAGGTGTGTGACTGATTTCCACTTCAGCCTCTTCTCCCTAAAGGTATTCCCACTAACCAGTGGCAAGTTCTCAAAAGACACTAGCCCCACCTCTTCTTTGGGATTACCTCATATTTATGTACCAGTGCATCTTTCTCTCTTGCACAAGCTGTACTCGTCTCCCTGAAAGTCCTGTTTAAATATGCCTTCAGAGCCCTGCCCTGCAGCAGAGGTGGCTACAACATCTTTCCTCTAGCCTCAGTCTAACGCAGCAGATGTATGGTTTATGCATACGTTACAAACGCTTTAGGGGCAGTAGCGCTACACTTTCTCCTCCTGAGAGATGTGTTAATATTCATGCGAACCACCCAGACCTCCACAGGCCTTTCTCATCCATATGCTCTCAACGCTCTCTCTCAAGCCCATGTACTTTCATGTACCTGTCATTGGCATTTTATTTTCATGCCTTTTCTTTCCAAATTCGGTCACAAAGTCCCTAAGGCTTTACCTTGCTGCTTCAGTTGTCTCGGAGCTTCGACTCAGGCCTGGGTGCCCTGTGCTGCCTCACCAGAAGGTGGTGTTGACCCGACATCTCCGGAGGCTTCCACAGCTCCCGGCTGTTCCTCGGGAGCTCCCTCGTCAGCTCTGCTCGCTGTGAAAACTTGAGAACTGGGCAAGAGCTGCAGCACCTGTGATTTATTCATCCCATCGGAGAACGCGCTTTGTCACTCACTGCAGAAGCAGCTTGTTCTTGGCCCAGCGCATTTCTGTCCCACCTCTTCTCCCCTTCAGCAGGTCACAGCACCAGAACCACAGGCTGCCTACCTCGCTCTGCCCTCAGAGTCCCCTGGATTAAGGTTTTGGTTTTCTCGGGGGACAGGGGAGGTGACAGTAGGCTGCTTAGGGACAATTTGCTGTGTTTCTGCTTTAGTAGCAGAATAATTGGTGTTGCTAAAGGACTACTCATGCAAGCTTGTTAACAGACCAATTAATTGTACGTGGAAGGGAAGCAGGGCCAGGGCATAGGGGTGGTGGGAGGAATCGGGAATAAAACCAGGAGTATGGTGTAGTCCTTTGCATTTGGAGATGAACAAGAATCTGTGGTGGCTGAGGACACTTCCTTGCTATAAGCGTCTGCCATAGGTGAAATCAGCTTACAGTGTGAATGCTAACAGGCAGCGGAGGGGGGCAGGGAATATCCTGGTGATCAGAGAGATGGGACCTTCCCCAGTGATGCCTGAGCAGCGGCACAGCGGGAACCAGCACAGCTTCACGGCTGACCTTCCCAGACCAGCAGCGACCTCCCTGCTGGGAAGCGGAGACCCAGGAAACGTAGTGCTGGAGCAGGAGTTGGAGACAACCAAGCAGGGCAGAAGCTCTGATCTTGATGGTTCTTCAGTAAACCCCAGTATCCAAATCCAGTATGGGGTGTTTACTCCGTCTTGCCCATGACAGCACCTACATCATAAGTGGCAGCTATTACAAAATAAGTTCTCAAAATATACCTCAAAATATTAGGTCCAAATACACCTTTTATAGTATTGCAGCTTTTGATATTCTCATGTCAGGGATTCACAGATTTGAAAACCAGAAAAGGATATATGTGGGAAGTAACTGTAACCTGCGTGTACCACAGACAGTAGCATTTCCTTGTACTAATATGTTACTGACATTCAAAACAGTTAACATTTAGAGTGTTAAAACCACTTCAAAGAGTACATGCTTTCTGCCATCTCATCGAGCCCATCACAAAACTCTGAAGCCAATGCACGTGGAACCGTGAGCTGGACAACAGGCTGCGGCTGAAGCAATTCAGGTACAGGCATACTGAAATGCCAGGATGAGACTGCGGAATTTTACCCGCCTTTAGCCAAAACCACTCCATGTACAGCGTAACCTGACTGGTTAGAAAACCCTTGGTTTATTAAGTCACCTCACTTGAACTTGCAGATTTTCCCATTTTACTACAGACGAACATTACCGGTACTAGACTTGCTGCTTCTGGGGCAAGTTACCTTTCACAGGAAGATGAAGGCTACCTTACCCTTACAATACGAAATAAAACAGGCCAGGGACATCAGCGCTGGCACAGCTCTGCCCTTGGATGCCCACATCCAAACTGCCTACTGAGACCTGCCCCTGCTCCACACGTCAAGGATAGCTGCACAGTTTTGGACTGAGCTAATTATCAAAGACCACACTAATTAATTCAATAATACGGACAACTATGTTCCAGTTCATAGATTCAAACCACGAGCCTCTTTAATTTAACAAGAACTGTGCAACTTTCTTTCTGTTAAAAGTATTTCTCTATTTATTTTATTCCCTCTGTTATCTCTTGTGACTCAGGTGGGTTTGCTTTTGGTGGCACAGCACGGTACTTTCAAACTCTGATGGGAGAGGACGTGCCAGCCACCACTGAAACTTGATCTATCTTTATATCAAAGCCAGTTTTGCTCCTGAAACACCTCTTGACTGATTTCATAGATTCTTCTAAGAAATCCTTAAACCTGTTTCTTGGCATGCTTTAGTACTGCTGCCTCCCTTCATGAAGATAAGTTGCTAAAGATCATTCTACAGCTGGTGTTAGAGTGAAGACAATTAGAGGGAAGACTTACTGTAAATAGCTATGGGCTGCTGGATTGACACCGAAGAGAAATGCCCTTAGCCCAGTCCACTATTATATGTGGACAGCTGGCTGGCAACAGACTGTGCCTTAAAGAGAATCCCTCAGACTTCAATACCCGATGCTCTAGGATTGGACTATTACGCACATGTCCATAAACCCTGCTCTCTGAATTTCCACTTTGGAAAACTTTCCAATGCTCCTGTCCATTAAGAGTTTTTAAACTGAGTCCTGTAAAAATATGTGCGTTGGATAGAAGCAGACCTACTCCTCAATAGCAAAGTGGAGTAAGACTCTCAAAGGGCTGCCGGCTATACTCTTCCAATGAAAAGCCTTGGATACAAAAAGGCCTTTCTCCTTTGTGATGTTCGACTCAATACTAACTCAACATTTCTAGAAAAAAGAGGAAAGCTGTAGGTTCTAATTGTGGTTTTAAGGTTTTAGGTAGTTCGTGAAATTGTCCAATTTCTGATCCAGTCATGTCCACTAAGAAATAAGCAGTATGTATTCGGAGCAGTAATTGCATCAGAGCAGCAGCTGATTACTTCCATGTTTATTGGCGAGAACATCAACATAGCTACTCATTTATACAAACTAACAGAAGTCAATTTTAACGCTGCTTCACAGCATTTGTAGTTGTCAAGCCATCAGCCAACAGTTCTAGAAAATGGTTTCGTTTACCTGAGGTTTCACAAATAAGACTGTAGATTTACATACAGTACATTTTGCATATAGGTATCAAAATTCTTGTTGGAGAAATAAATTACAAACAATGGTACAAAACCACTCCAAGCCAACCTTTGTTCAACAAGAACATATGTGTGTGGATTTTACAGTTTTATTTTTTGCATTACTCTTACAGTAAGCAAACTATTTAGTTTATACAAAATAAACCTGGAGTTTTATATAGTTAAAAAAATCATCTTTGGCTAAACAAAGATCTCTCTATTTTTATACATATATTTATATATATACACACATCGGATATTTTACATGACCATGTAGGAACCTGTACACGTACTTACAATAGACAGAACATTAAAAAAAGTTTCATAATTTACAAAAAAGGAATCCAAGTCAGAACCAAAATAGTCAAACCCCGACCCCCATCACCTGTACAGATAAGAAAGTAAATAAACACAGACAAGGAATAAACAACTTTGTAATAAAATACTGCCTGCTTTTTCGAGACAGAGAGGAAGCACTTAAGTGGAGAGAAGCTACTTCCCTCAGTGCCTTCAGTACCGTGCATGTTTCGATCTCTAAGGATATGGTTAATAGAATACTCTTAGTAGAGTCTGATTTTTCCAGAAAGATGAATGCTACTCTGCACACTGCCTATTCCGAGACCAGATCCAGTTAGATTTAAATCTCCAATAAGTAAACAATTGTCACAAATGTTTGTAAGAACAAGCACGGGTAGGGATACCAATCCCCCACTGAAATCACTAGGCGCCGCTGGCGTAGCACGGAAGATGACGCTTAATCATCAAAAGCAAACGTTTTAGAAGCAAGCACGTAAGATGGCAGACTGCCAGAACTGACATCATCACCTACCCAAGTCATTCCTTGCAACAGTTTCCGGAGCACTGCCTAGAACGAGGACGATCTGCTCTTCGGCAGCATGGCAATCCGTTCCACGGGTCACGTTTACAATATTCCAAAGGTGTCAGTGGCAACTTCACTGACAAATTATCTGATGGTTTATTAGAAAGAGAAGTCTGTCCCATTAGTTGGGGAGAGAACAAAAAACCATTATGCTGACAATGAAGCAGCAGTCATTGGATTCTGAAAAAAAGCCAATTTAATCCAAACTGAAAGGCAATGCACTTAGGTGGGGCTCTTCATTTAAATGAAGTCTAAGTAAATTCAGCAGATGTTCTGACTGAAAAAAGACTACAGCAATTCCGATCCTCAATAAAACGTCAAACGTCAATGAATTCGTAATACAAAAACCTGTGCAACTTCTGGGAATGCTTCTTAGGGGGAAGAAAAAAAAAAAAACAAAAAACAAATTCTTGGGAATTTGGGAAAAAGCAGCAACATACATAAGATGTGTGTGTATACATATATATACACACACACTTTTAGTATGTACTAGTAAAACTGGAAGCAGTTATAAGAGTTCTTTAAAATAGAACATAATGAATTTCTCATGTACTAAACAATTTGTAAAGATAGATACAATTGCTGTCAAAACATGCCAAGTTGACAAGCTTTTGAAACTGCTTGTTTTTACAGAAAAGTTTTTCTCCTGGTTAGTAAGTATAAAGTCACATTTTATAAAACTGTAAAGGTCTGTTTCTAAATTAATTTTAAAAAGAAAATAGTTTGTCAATCTTTATTTTTTTTTTTAACAACACAGAATGTTCATGATGATGAAGACCTAACTTACGTACCTTTCCCAGATGTAATTTGGAGCAGAAAAACATGTTAGCCTTTTCCAAAGAAAAAAAAAAAAAAAGAAAAAAAAAAGTATATTTTTCATGGGAAAAAAAAAACCCAACTATTCAAAATTCAATACTAAGTCTTTTTAAATAGAATCAGAACTGCAAAATGCAAAATGTTTTTAACTTCAAGATAGTTCTTTGTAAATAGATACTCATTACAGCATTTCACAATTTAAAAGAAACTGAAAAACTGGTCACTGCATTAATGACTGGCTTCACTCTCTCACAGAGGTTGGGACTCCTTTTATTTGACTTCAAAAATCGGAAAGTTAGGGGTCTAGACTAGACAATTGGCTTAGATTTTCTCCATTGTCAATGATGATAGATCGGCACCCTCAAAGATAAATTCATTCATCTCTGTTGAACACTGGAGTTACCAAGAAATAGCTTAGATAATGTGCTTAAAGTTGAAGACAAACCCTACATTCGGTGCCAGATTCTCTCCTTGAAACGCCCTATGAGCAACGGACAAAGAAGCAAGAACCACCTATTCCTTACCATCAGAATCCAACTACTAGATAAGCAGCTTTTGGAATTACTGCTATCAGTGCCCTACCTTATTTTAAAAGAAAAAAGGCCTAACTTTTAAAAATACGTTTCAAGGTAACCAAGATGACGTACCTGTCATTTTCCAGGATTATCTACCAACTGGATTCCAAAGCACTTTTACTTCTTAAAATCATAGTTCAACATCACCATAGGCAGTACTTCCAACAGGTTAAGCAAGAGCCACCATTTTCACTTGACTGCATGCCCTTGTCTTTGCTTATAGAACGTGTTTAACCAACAGGAGATGTCACCCCCTTGAAATGACACTGCTCCATTTGTACGTGCGCATTCTTTCCTAGCCAGTTTGTTTGTAAAGTTCCCTCTGTGTTATTCTGATAAAGCACTTCAGAGGAAACGGGGACAGGGAAGTAAATAATTAACAGTGCATCAGATTTACCAGACTTAGTATTCTGATTTGGGTACCTCCCACTAATCCCACCATATGAATGCAGTGGTTGTAGTCCATCGTTGCTGATAACAGCTAAACCCTGGAACCATGAAGCAACTTGGTGGTAAGTTTACTTGCACTTGGATTTCTTGAACAGCTTCATTAACTGCTTGAATCTTTCTGAAACCTAATGGAGGACAAAAAAAGACTCATCATTAAGGCCCCAGATTTCCATACCTACCAAGACAGACTGATCTGACAGCATAAAGTTTTTTTAAAAAGACCACTATTTTGTTTTTTGTTTCCAATAAATTTTAGGGGGAGAACTGCGGGGGCACCATTAACACGTTAATCGGATGTAGGAAGTCTTCCTATAACTTTGACATCTGAAATAGCCTCCAGGTTAATCACAGTGAGCTAGAGCCAACTAGTGGTTTAAACACAGGTTTCCTTACAACAAGGAGGAAAAAAAATGAAGGCTTCAAGCCAATTAGACTTGAATTTTGCCAGGTACAACTGTAAGATTCAAATGGAAGGACAAAAGCTTATTTTGTACTCCACAAAAAGCACACTTTATTGGTTATTTTCTACCCTCTTGCACAACTGTTGCTTCAAGTATTTATGGCTCATCATGGAGTAATCTGCCTCCTAGGGATTTTACAAAACTGGTCTGTAGATGAGTCAAACATCTTTTTGTTGAGCATAGTTACAGCTTACATAGCGACCTCATTCCATTGTAAGTTAGTATTTCTTATTGCTATACGCATATTGCTATAGCATATCTACCACCCACCAAATAGCTAACTGGGAAGAGTGGCATAAATGCACAGATAACACTGTTTTATCCAGCCATCCAGCCGACAGCTTCTAAACCCCACAAAGACTCTGTAACCATACAACACATCATCCTAAAAGCCAAATCCCGAGCACACAGGATTTCCTAACTTACTCAAATGGGTGTTTCTCCCTTTGTAGATTTGCAGGATAGAGTTTAAGATAACAATTCAAGACAAGTACAAAGTTATATGCAAGCCTCTGGAAATGTTCTACATCGACTTGACATCTGGGTCTTTTGAAGTTTCTTAATTAAAAAGTGAAAGAAAAAAGGAAACATTTTCACGAAAAATGTCCTTTCTGCAAAATCCTGGTACTTCTTTCCAGCTCTAATTTTAATCCTTTTCTAATTTATTAAATGTGTACAAAGGCTTTGGGCCTCTCCAAATTACCTTTCTTTATCTAAGTGCTGATCCAACAATAGAAACAATCCTGTTATCCCTGGCTTATGACTGGACACAGCAGTTTCAAAGTACCAATCAAACAGGTAATGAAGAATCCCCGGATCATAATATCCCTATAATATATATTTTTAAAAAGTAACAACTGGGAGAATCTAAGGTTCTTTTTTCAAGAACTCCCTAACAAAAGACATGAGGAAAAAACAACTCCAAATTAGCAGAAAATCTCCACAGGTTTTTGTCCAACTGCAATCATAAATGTAGCAACATAGCTGTTATCAAATGTAAGAATGACAACACCTACCTGATTTGGGCTTTTGTTCAGCCTAGTGGCTAAGGAAACAAAGGTTTTGCTTGATGGTCCTTTTCTCTGACATTCCAGTAGAATTTCTCGGTCATCATTTCTATAGCAAAAATGCATTTGTAAAATATTAATACACATATATGTGTACATGATACAAACAAAAAAATATGTACAGGCATATATAAAATTCTGAGTATTTCCAACCTATGGAATATGAGTTTAAACAGCAGCAATGAACTTATGGAGGATCCTCCCCTCTACCAGCACAGAGTAACAGAGTCAGTACAGACAAGTGGTAGTGGAGATTATGCTACCCTATTAGGAAGGGCAAGATTATTGCAATAGTGTTAGCCCAAAGCCAAAGTCATCAAAAAGAGTTTTAAGCTTCTAAAGCAGACATTTAAACTTGAATTGAAAAGAACTCGTAAATTCAATAGGGTCCAGAAGTTCTAGGTGGACTTGCCTCAGTTTGCATGGCTAGGCAGCGGCTTTCACTTAAGGCCCGCTGATGTTCAGAGATTAAACAGAGAGGTGGCTGACTTCTGTAAGCGACCTAATATAACAAACATACTCAGAGCATATCTACTGTTCACATGAGAATAACAGACCAGGAGTCTATTCTTAAGCATATCGCTGATTTGCTGTTTGTCTTATTAATGAATTTAGGTATATGTAAAATGTATATAGACACAGTCATTATACAGTAGGTACTATGCATCTTTGGTTGAAACATGCCATATTCCAATAAATTATATTTCATTTCTTCAATTTCAAAGAAAAATGTAATGACTAGTTATTTCAATAAACTTTTTTTTCAGGCATAGTTCAAAGATGCACAAAGACTGTGACAGAGAAAACCTAGTCATATTCATAAGGAAAACTGTAATAATCTCTTCCTATCTCACTGGTTTGCATGTTAAAAATTGTATTAGCTTTCATAGCCTTTTTTCCATGAAGGAGTTGATTTTCTTTTAAAATGCTACCTAGAAACTTACTTTATATCTGAACTATAGTTCAGAAAAGCCCGTCCTGAAAATTTTAGGAGCCCCTTTATAAAGTGTTGATTGTATTAAATTGTAGCAAGAACAGCAAAACCTGCTAACTATAGTTTCTTAAGGATAAGAATACACCACAATAACTTTGCATGTATCTTTGATGCATACAGTCATCTCATTTGTCACTCACATCCTACTAACTGGAATATATGGCTGAATGGTTGACTAGTACATTTGTACAGATTGAGCAGTGTAGACTCCAAAACAGTTTGCTCTCATGCGTTCTCTCAGCAGGGGAAATCTTCAGCTGCTCTCCTTTACCCACTAACCAATGCTTCTAGGCCTTGTAAAAACATCAAAAACTTCCATCCCCTACCAAGCCTGGCTGGAAACTTTGGACAGGAAAGGAAACGGCAGGGAAAACAAAAATTACAGACAGTACAATACAGTAGGTCTTGTTACCTTAGCATATAAGCTTTAAAAACAAAAGCAAAGAGTACTCTTGTTTTGGGAGATCTGGGTATGTGATAGAATTTGTTACGACGTATGGAAGCCGTCTTCTTCAAGGCAAATCTGATTTAACCTACCTAGGAAATTACTAAAAATTGTTCTCTTCCAAAAGCTGCTAACAGGATTACATGAAATCAGTTCATCTCTTAAATTTGTTTTACCCTGGACAACTGTTATAGAAAAAGGATAAAATAGACTTTGGCACCTTTCAGTGGTACTCTAAGAGAAGGCATCAGTCTCGTAAAGCCATCCTGCATAGGTAGAAGGAGGCTCCCACTCCACTCTTTACAAAAGGATGTAGAGCTACCGAATAACTTCAGCCATCAACTAAATATCCTTTCTTCCCATTTTTCAGTATATCATGTAGTTTTAAAAAAAACCTAAAACAATCAAACAGATCAAACCAGAAATTACCTCGTCCAGGAAACGACTACTTCTCCCTTCTTTTTAATGATGTTTTTGGCATACAGACTAGGTGATGATGCAGACGAAGACAAAGGAGAAGAGTCTTTGTTCTGCTGCAACTCATTCTTCTTACTGGAACATCGTTTGGATGCTGAATTTACCTCTTCAGGTTTCACATCACTTGCATCGCCCCCTTCACCTGTTGATTCAGTTTCTTTTCGTTGCCTTTTTGAGTTGGAATTCTCTCTGACAGACTCCTTTTTCCTTTTTTTACTAGTCTTATCATCTATACTTATCTGGCATCCTACATTAGTGCTCGAAGTGGATTTTGTTTCAAGATTACATTCACCTGCTACAGTCTCATTGGAAAGCTCTTCTGTTAAGTCTATAAATGCATCAGAGCACTCTTCCAGTTCTTCCTTTTTATCACCGTTTTCTGAGTTAGCTGCAGAAGCTTCCTGAGTCCTGTTATCTGCAGTGGATTCCACTGCAAGACATGAAGTTTCACTAACAATATTATCTGTTAAGTCTATGTATGAATCTACCCTGCATTCAGCAGGAAAAGAAGCTTGAGATCTAACACCCATTTCATTTACTTTTTCAGATACTTTCAATTTGTGTGTCTGAGATTGCTCAGAGCCTTCATCTGGGCTTTCAGTGTCATGGCTCTCCGTGTTTGAAGATTTCCTACAGGGTCCAAGCAACCCAGCAGTTTCTTCCTTTCCAATATTATCATGCGACTCCTTTAGAGGCTGAGGTAAGGCAGGGTTTTGTTCTTGTTCAGTGCTGACATGAGGCAACTGATCCGTCTTAACCAGATCTGGTTTGACAGTTTCCTGCACAGTGGCTGCTGTGGCACTCTGACTGTCCCTTTCTTTTTCCCCACTTCTCATTTCTTCTTTTTCATTCTTGGTTGAGGATGCTCGCGCTTCCTTCACTGAAGCCACCTGATCAGATGCTGGTGAGGTAGATGGCACCGCACGCCTAATCTTTACAATAAAATGATCATTGGATTTCTCCATGATTACTGCTTGCATTGGTAGGCTGGGGCGACACTGAAAACCGGGAGCAACAGGCCGACTTGTCCATGATGAAGAACAACTTGATTTACTGCTTGAGTTATCAGATTCTAAAGCCAAATGGATGTCTTGTTCAGTGGCATCCTCCTCTTCAAGAAGTGCATCTTCGCTGTAATGTGCGCTGAGAACACCCTCAGGAGTTGAGCTAGAATTATTATCAGGTTTTAGGAAGCTGAGGTGAGCATCTGATTTCAAAGGTGATGGAATAGTTAAGGAAACAGCCAAATCTTCAAGGAGGATAGAAGAAACGAATGATTTATTCTTTTGTAAACTGCCTTCATCTTCTTTGCACGAAGCTGCATTTGTAGGAACCTCAAACATACAGCTTTCATCTAGTACGTCGGGATCAACAGACATCTGAAGCCTCGAAGTTAATGAGGAAGCTCTTACAGGTGACACAATAGGCCAGTTAATATCCTCTACTGGTCGAGATTCCACACAAGCCTCCTTTGGAGCAATCTCTTGCACCAGTCCAGCCGTATTACCTCTGCATTTATGACTGTCTAAAAACTGTTTTTCTGGTGTCCTGAATTCCCACTCATGTCTGTCGATATTGCCACCATTTTTTTCCAAGAGATCAGAACCTTGCAATAAGCTTTTGAAAATTTCACCCATTTGAGCATCACTTACAAGATTAAACGTAAGACTGGATGCTTGTTGTTCTGTGAGCAGCTCATAACCAAGATCAGACTTGTTAGCATCTCTGGAGAGCTGGAATCCTTCCTTTTCGTATTTTACACCCTTCAATGGAGTGAGAGTGCCTTGCAAATTATTCTCTTTAGAGAGGTGCACTTTGGTTTGGGAATTCCTTGTGTTATCAATGGAGTTAAGACATTTTGTAAAGGCAGTTTTTGATGCATCTGTCTTATTTTTCTCATGGTGGCACTTAGGTCGTTGATTATCCACAATTTGCTTCGAAAGGATATATTCTTCAGGCTTTTGAGATCTGGCTTTCAGGGACTTTTTTCTAGATCTTTGCACATCGTTTTTATGACTGATCTTGTGTTTTTGCTTTCCTGCTCTTTCAAACTTCCCTTCCTCAGTGTCATTTCCCACATTTACCACATCACATAGTTTTATTATAATTCTCCTTATCTTTTCAAATAAGTAATCAAGCTGTTCATCTACAAATTTCCATAACTGTTTTTTCATATCTGATACCTGTTGTTCAAAAAGACGGTCCACTATTGCATTCTTTTTAACTTGCTTAAGTTTGGACTCTATAATATCACAGATATTCAATTTTAATGACTCACCTAATGTAGACATCTTGGAAAAGTTCAAGTATTTTATTAATGATGTAAAATTTATGATACCAGATTCTATAATTCTGTGAAAATGCTGAGCTGGAAAGTGTACCTTGAACTTCATATAATTTTTCCTCATCTGCTTTCGTATAGCTCTTAGCATCTGCATGATTTCTTGTACATTTGAAGGTTCAACAATAACATGAACTATTTTTTCAAGACAAGTAATGCTCACAGTTTTATTTCTCTTCATATCCTTTGAAGATCTGAAAGGCTGGTTTTTATGCCTCTCTCTGTTCTTCTTTGTACTTACTTTCACAGAAACAAATTTTCCATTATCTTCATTGCAACACACGGTTTTGCTCTTTTGATTCTGTGGACTGCTGGTCAAATTTCGTGGCTCAGGAGAAGCTTTGGGTCTTGACTTTTTTGTCGTTTCAGAACATCTCTCTGGTTTAGATTTTTCTTCATCTTCATCACTACTTACGATTTCTCCTTCTTCTATTTCATCTGAAGAGATACTCAGCTGTGACTCCATCTCTAAGTGTTCATCAGACATGCTAACTGGCTTTTGATTTTCTTTGTTTACCTCCTTTGACAAATTCTTTGAGGGACAGACGACAACTGTACTTTCAGGAACTAAATCTATAAAAAGAAAACAGTTCGCTAATCACCATAAAGAACGCAATTATAAACAGCCATTTTCAGAAAAACCTGGAAGATTCTCTTCTGCAAAGTGACGGTTCAGAACTGTTTGTTTGAGACCACCAACGACAGCTCAGGAAGTTTGAGCTATAACAAGTTTGGGTGGTTTGCTTCAGCAGCCACTAGTTTAATGGGATTTTTCTGAGCTTCAAAGGGCAAATAAGACCTCAACATTTCACCAAAAACATGTGATCTATCTCACAAATATATCAATTGAAAACAGAAAAATCTAGCCGTTTCTGTCAGTTTTGAACTTCCTTTCATTCACCTTAACAAGTTTTCTGAACACTGCACAAGCTGAATTTTAACTTAACATCGTTATGGACTAACATTTACATACAATAATGGGGGTTTTTTTAGCAGTTTCACAATGAAAACAAAATGAGCAGTGCAAATGACCTATTAATGTTTGCATTCAACTATCTTTTCCAGGTCTGACAAACAGGTTCTACTTAAATCATCAGGTCTTTCAATAAACTTACTAAACAAAAAGGGTACTAGGCACTGTACACATGATTATCTCCTGCTTCAGTTTCTGACACATTTAAAATTACCAGCACTGTAACTAAGCACCACAGCATAAAAAGCTTTTTTTTCCTCAGAAATTTTGGAGAAAGCCTCCAGCTCAGGTTCCTGAATGACAGGCATAGGGACTGAGATATGTGAGAGGAAAGGCTAAAGTTCTGCCAAATGTAGTATGCCTTACTCTGTCACACAAATAAATTTATTAAATGTTTTATATTTTTGAGATATCATTAAATATATATTTGGTTTGAATTTTAAAGAATGATTAAATGCTATTTTGTTAGGAAAAATAAGCAATTACAGTCAGCTACAAAGCCGTATGTTACAAAAGATGAAAAGGCAAGCTCATTTCCATTGTACAAAAATTCCACTGAAGTGCGTATGTATTGATTAACGAGATTTGCAGTTAATTTTAGGCTTGCAGTTAATTTTAGGCTTGCTGGGCACTCCAGTTAATAAAACACTCTTATGTTCACTTGTACATAGATTGGACTGCTTAATGACCTCTAACAAACATTTAATGTCATAAAAGAACGTATCTAAATTGCTCCCCATAAAAAATGAACCTGTGATTAACACTTTAAAGCAATATTTTAAAATACTTACTTTATACAGATTCTACAGGAGCAAAAACCTATCCCATCACTGCCTCCATTTCAGTTTTACAAGGATCGATACCCTCTCGAATTAATCACTTCAATATTTTGACAAACCAAAGTATAAAATGAAAGTGGTCAAATTATAGTATTAGGTGGGCTTGGCAGTGTTCGGTTTATGGTTGGACTCGATCTTAAAGGTCTTTTCCAACTTAAATGATTCTATGATTCTATATATGTACCCCTGTCCTGCAGAACAGTAGAAAGGTGAGTACTGAATTTCAAGGCCAAGAGAAACCATAGCCTCCTGTCAATTTATCAGATGCAGAACACTTGACATGCATATCATTACTCCGATCACAAAGACAACTAGGCATCTAACTTCAGAGCTGAAAATCACTGCTTTGTAATTTAGTAGCAAGTTCTGGACAGGATGGATTCCTCTAAGAAGTATCTCAGGGAAACACGCCAAAATTAGAAAAATACTTTTATTTGATGTTCATCTATTCTGATCCCAAAGCTCTCGTGTCCCCCAGATATTTCAAAGAATATAAACTGCCATAGGAATGAAATATAAACTGCGAAAGGAATTCACACTTAAGAGAGTAGCCGTCTCAAGCACGAGAGAGAGTTCCAGAGTAAACCACACTAAGATGTGCAAAAAGACATAAGGATTATGCTCCCAAACACAAGAGCAAGGATTTAAATGCCACTCTACCGTTCCTCTTCTAGTAAGAAAACTAAACTTCCAAGAAAACTTTTTGTTAGTTATAGCAGGACATTACAGGAAGACTTAAATTCACACAAGTAAAAGATTTAAACTTTGGGTCACCTATTTTCTCTTCCTATGAGTGCTGTCACCGTATTTTATCTCCCTGACATCTTATTTAGGAGTCAGCTCTCACTTCATTAATGATAAATCCTAACACTGTATTTGTTCTACTTTTTTTCCCCCACCAACTGACTCACAATTATAAAATATATATAAAAATTCATACTGAAATTAATTCAGATGGAGAGCACAGCCTTCTCTTAGCTGACATTTCTAGAAATTAACTCTCAGGTACTCTCTCCAGCTTTCTCACAAGTAAATACTTGGAAAGAGTATGATCCTAAATAACGTTTGCCTCCACAATTTCAGAGAAAAACCTAACGAGATCTACTCGGAACTAACCACAATTAAGAAACCTGCATGTATTTTTCTTAGAAGTTTGTACATAACTTTTATTTCAACCACTTGTCTGTCAGCAGTGACAAACTCCAATTTTTATAGCACTGATGTTCAATCAGCTACAATCTTGACTGCACTGTTAAACAGTTCCCCATAACCAAAAAGGACCACTATGACTTACATAGCTAAAGAAGAAACAATTTATATTTTTGACAAAGCAGTTAAAGTCATTTCTGCCTTCCACAAATGGATCTTCTAAGCCTTTATGTAAAAAAGAAATTAGAATACACATATACAAATACCTTTGTTATAACTCTTCACAAGACCTTTGCAGGGACTTTCCATCTTAAGTGCTTTAGCCAAAGGGCGTATTGGACTGTTCAGTGGGCTGATTGCCTTTGGAATGTACCTCAAGTGATTGAGATCAATGCTCAGTATTGAGCTGTCATCATCAACAGGAACTGGGTTAGTTTCTCTCTCTTTATTTCTAGGATACATCTCACCACTAAGAGAAGATGCTGCAGTACTGATTTCAGTTAGGTCTGGCTCCAGATCACAAGCATTCTGGTCAACTAATGGTTCGTCCTTATCAGTTAACATAGTTCTGTCAGGTGACCGAGATGTACTCATATTAGTTTCGCAGATATCCTTTTCCTCAACAGGATGCTCAACGTTTTCTGCAGCCGAATGATCATCATCTTTCACAACTTCCATGAAAGGGTCTGGTTTTGTTTTGCTAATATCATCTGCAACATCACAGGACTCCAGGTCACCAGAACTTTTGGCTGCTGAGTCATCTAAGACAGGGTTTTGAGAGACACGTTGGTCTGCTGAGCTTTCTATGTCAGCAGCTAGCCACATTTTATCTTCCTCTTTCTTCTCTGCTGCTGACTCTGGAAGGGCTCCCATACTTTCACTGGCGGGTTCAGATCCGGCCACTTCTGGTGCTGGTACATTATCATCCTGCATCACACCCACTGTCACAGGCAAGTTTCCACACTCTGCCACACTCCCTGCCACCTCCAGGGGCAAAGGTTCAGGGTGATTCAGATCCGTCATTGCCGCCGTTGCTGCTGACGCTTCTGATTCAACCTGATCACAAGCCTCCGCTGCCGCTGACAATGTTTCAGCCTGCCTCTCATCAGGAACCAGTACCTCTGCTGCTCCTGGCAAAGCCTGGGGCTGTTCCTGACCCACTTCGGCTTCTGGTAAGGTTTCTGAGCTCAGCTCATCAGTTGCCGCTGCTGGCAATGCTTCAGACTGTGCTGGATCTGCTGCTGCTACTTTCAAGGCTTCATTTTCAGAACTGACAGAAACAGGCAGTGCTGGTTCCACATCGCTTTCAGCTGCACTGTCCAGGACTTGTAGTGTTGAATTAGCTTGCTCTGTGGGACCACAGTTAACAGGGTGGGCAGAATCTAAGAGTTCTGCCTGCAGCGTGAGCTCTGTACTTCCCTCATCAGTGGCCTTCTGGGAAGGTGTTTTAAGTCCATCTGTTGGAGAGAGACATTGTTTCTTAGCAGGAGAAAGAGTTAAATTTAGCTTTTCCATAAAGCTAAGTTTTAAGTCTTTGCTTTTTGTCCCAGTGTGATCATCTTTAGTTTTGGAGATTTTATGGTCTTTTAAGCTATCTGCTAATCTGTATGTTTCTTCTAGCTTATGGGACTTGTTTCTCTCACTTTTTGTAACATCTGTACCTTTCTTGGATTCTTTTCCAGATTGGTGAGAAACCTCTTTTGTGACTTTTCTTTCATTTCTAAAATTTCTATTTTCATCCTGATTCTCTCTTTCTCTTTTCCTTTTTTCTTCAGTTCTGTGTCTTTCCGATTTGGAATGTGCTGTTTCCCATTCATATCTACTAATATTTTCCTTCAAGCGTGCATATTTATGCTCTCTGCTGTTAGAATTAGAAGGTGAAGTCCTTCCTTCTCGAGAAGTATGATCATTTGTTCCCCTGTCTCTCTTGCAGTCAATGTCTCTTCCTTTTCTAGACTCTTCCACTCGACATTTACGTGATTCATAAAGACTCTTTGAATGTTCATTCTTTGAGTGTGGACTACTCCCTCTACCAGACCTCCTCGGTTGCTCTTGTAGCTTTTCATTTGGTTTATTTTTCTGGCCAGTGTTTTTTTCATCTTTATCATGTGTTTTAATGTCCTTTTTTAGTAAATTTTGTGATCTCTCATCAGCATACAATTCACCTCTTGTTTGAAATCTGTCTTTACCAGTAGCTTGTTTCTCCCAGGAAGAAACACTTCTTTCTACTCTTCTTTCTACACTTGGACTGCATTTGAGTTTCATACTCTGACTTTTTTGTTGCGACTCATTTTTACTAGCCTTCTCTGAAAGGGTTTTCAGCTTTTGCTGAGGATCTGAATTCCCCTCTTCACTGTCACCATTGTTACAGCTACCATTGTTTCCAGTGCTCTGATGCACTTCTCTTTTGTATTTGTTGACATTGCCCCTACTATACTGTTCATTACTTTTCATTTCTTTTCTTTCCTTTCTGTTATCCTTGTTGGAACTATGGTCATAGTTCGGTAGACACGTATGAGTACCATCATTGCAGAGCTCTTCAGGAGGGTATCTCAGTAAGTATGGAGTGTTTCTTTTTTCGGAGCTCGACTTCCCGTTGTCCGTATTATGAGATGAGTAACTGTGATATGTATCCTTTGAACAGTCATTTTTCATTCTATGCTCCATCTTTATACTGTCACCTAAATCAGAAGGTCTGAATTTGGAATCTTTTGTTTTACACATCTCAGAGCACCTTCCATTAGTTGATCCTGGAAGGTATGCTCTGGTGAAGCTACTTCGATGATTGGGAAATTCTGATAGCCTGTTTATAAAAAGAAAAAAAGTCATGTTAGTTTTGAAATTTATATAAACATAACTGAAGATGAATTGCAATGAATCCATATCTCTCTAAAAGTTCTTCATGCTTTCTTTCAGCTTCAAGTTGAAAAAAATGTGGGATAAGAATAGAAGTTAAATAATTTCCATTATCACACACACAAGAATATAATTTGTATATGTATTTTCCAAATGAAATTCATCTAAAGAAGAAGCAAGATCTGTGGAAAAATATCGTACTGGATCTAATTAACAATTTCAGTAATTCAAATTAGTATTTCATTGTCCAGCAATAAAGATAGCCTTCCCCCAGGAAAAAAAAAAAAAAAAAGTTGTTCTTTACAGCATTAGTGATTTTTAAAAAAATAATAATAAAAAAGAGCAATTCAATAGTTCACTATTTGGTAAACTAGCAACCAAAAGAATAGGTATAATGTGACCATGCTTACTCTACCCAATAAGCAAATAAGCTACCATGTTTGGAACTTGCTGCAAGCTATAGAAAGGAAGTAGTAAATTACAATAATCAAGCCTCATCAAGGCCACATGCTACTGCTGCAAGGTCATCAAAACAAAAAGAAAAAAATTAAATTAAAAAGGGCACATATAGCCTGCATGGCCTGAACTCTTACTCATTACTGATAGAACTCATCAAAGTTACCTCACCAGAAAAAAAATTCCTCTGATTGGACCAGTACTAAACCACACAAACAATTATTTACTAAGTAATGATTTTCTTCATTGGTTTTACTTAAAATACACCAAAAGTTTCTTACAAGTATATAAACATGATCAGACAAAAAGCATGTTTTCAGTTCAACTGCCTAGTTGTACCTTTGATGGAGATTACTGATTTCTTCATCCTTACGGTTAATTTCCACTCTTGCTGTTTTGATAAGTGCTGAAATATTCTTTTTGAGAGCTTGGTTTTCATTCTGTAGAATGACATTCTATTTTAAATATATACAAAAAAGAGAGCAAGAGAGAGTGGGGGGGAAGAGAGAAAAAATGAGAATTAGCTTGGGTATCCAAATATGTAATGAAAAACAGTGCAAGACAACCATTAGAAAAAGTCCCATCATATGCAAACTGACAGTAGAACATATAGAAACTGTTTTGGAGAAATCAGAATTAAGTCAGAATTATTGAGATCCAAAGGAGCTCTTTTTTTTGTTTGCTTGTTTTAAAACATCAGTCACGTTTATGCTCCTGTTTGTGTTCCTGGTAATTATTTAAGATGTTTTAAGCATACAGTTTATTAAAACTGAAATATGCCATAAACCAAGTGACCATAGAGCTAAAAAAATTATAATCCACCCCTTTGCTTCATTCTTTTACCCAATTTATTGCTTTCCTGGTCACCATGTCAAATGAGAGGTATAGCTTTTAAGCACTTTCAAAGAAAGAGGGTAATTGTATTTCTTTCAAGGTATCAAAACCTTGGGTGCTCTATCATTCTCACATTTCTAGATATGATATTCTAGAACCCTATCTGTCAATCCTAGAGATAGCCCCTTCTCTTAATAATTGTCCTCAGCAAAGCCTGCTCAGAAAGGCAGACAAGTTTTGCAGAAAACAATACAGAAGTGTCACAGGGCAGAAGCTGCTTACCATTTCTAAGCGTAGAACCTTTGGGACTTATCTGTAATACTCAGTACAGCATGTTGCAGAATTGCTCAAGATAATCTAACTATATAGAACGGCACAGCATGGGGACACTCGCCCAAGTTGAAGAGCAGTTCAGCCTTATCAAAATGGCACTACGCTCAAAGCAACGCAGACATCCTCTTCCAGTTCTAATGACAGCTCAGGTACCTTTGCAACCCTCTCCCTAGTGCACTAAAGACCTATTTTCTTAAAAAACAAGAGAACTGGATACCTTTCTGATAACTATTCATTTGACATGCTTATTTTCTAATTAAGGAGATAGATAGAAAATAGCTTTTAAGCAACTGAAGTCTTACTGCACACGACATTGTGAAACAAGTGAATTTACCCATTGATTTTGTCAGTAGGCTATCCTAGCAACTATCCTAGGCAGAACAAGCTCCTAGCACCTACAGAGGTGCTTCACACACCATCCACGCGATGGCTTAATTCTGGAAAGCGAACGAAATTAACTCTCTCTCTCAAAGCAATATTCAGTTTGCTTTACAGAAATCTTGACAATGTTGCCCTTTGAACTACAGTACCTGTGCCTGTATTTCCTTAAATTTCTTCATCAACTCTTTAATTTGCTGCTGACATTTTCCATATTCTGCCTGCAACTGTCAAACAGAGAAGAATTCACAGCACAGAAATGGACTTGATTACACAGAAAAGTTACTCCTCTAGATTTATAGTTAGTTAACACAGTAGTGTATATTACAAAGCTCTGTTTTTTCCCAAAAGCAACATATTAAAGCCATATTAAAACAAAAAGCTTCAATATGCTCCAACAGGTATACAAGTCTCTAAAACATCACAAACACTCAGATAAGAGGAAATCTATGTGTGCTTGCCCAACACTAATAGGCTAGAGAGTAACAGGAAGCCATATTATTGTGAAATTAAAGACACAATTATCAAGGAGCACGAGTTCTCAGAGCCTTACAGATGGGGACTTGTTTGTCAGATTTTACATAATATGAAACAGATAAGGAAAACCACAACAAAAAGGTACTACAAACAAACCTGGACTGCAAAAATAGACTGCAAAGGACATGCTCCTGTTGAGATCACAAAATTAAATAAAATACATTTGGCATGAGCCCTTCTTTAAAAGTAGACAACGACAAAATTTTCACAGAAGAATGAACAACTTCCCTGTTGTCATACAACAGTCAACTGCTTTCAAACTTTCAAAGTGACATTTTCATCACTTAGTAGACTCCTGCAGGTTTTGCTCCTGCTTCTTCTGTAGTGCATTATATCTGTGGATGTCTGTCTGTTTTACTCCAAACCTCAAGTTAGTTAAGATGTGTCTTATGGACCAGGATACGTGATGCTACGTGAGTAAGCGTTCTACTGATTTGCTAGAAGCGGTTATCTACTGCACGGTTGTCTTCATTCTCAAGGACAAAATTTAATGACACATACGATTAATCCATGACCTGTGTGCTTTAGTCTGGTAAAATTTGTTGGGAGAAATGTCAAGTCTAGCTTTGTATCAGGCGTTTGAACAGATATTTAACTAGAAGGAAATTAAGGTACATTTTCCCATAATGTAGCTGATACATGAACCGCATTCAAAGGACGTTAAATGGGAACAGACCACGTCACAGCGTGAGAGGTTCACTTATTCTGATAAACTTGTTGACATTACAGTTTATTAGCATACTCTTGTTTTTACTTACTTAAAAACAGTTTACCTATTTTTCCAATAATGTGAGCATACTGACAACATTTTTTGCACTTTACACAAGAAAATTTGGAAAAAAACCTCCAGAACACCAGAATTATTTTTGTCACATTAGTACACACCTCGTTGTAGGATGCTTCCTTTGCAGTCCCTTCTTCAATTAATATCTCATCAAATAAATTTAAGCTGTTTCCAGCTGGTGTAGAATTTGGAGCAGAATTGTCTGTAGAAAGAAAATCAATTACAGAAAGAAAAAGGTATTTTTCTAACCAGGTTGCATTGTGTCACTGAGGAAAACACATGACCTTATCTAGAGAAATTCCTATCCTGAATTTCAACATTTATGTTAGTTTTATTGGAAATACTTGATCCAATTTACATCGACATAAAAGGTAATGACAAAAATTAAAGTTCAGCTGAAAACATTGTGTTAGAAAAAATAAGAGATATACAGAACACCTAACAACAAAGATGGGTGCATTTTCTGACTGTCTAATAAGTTGTTTTAAGTCAAAGGAGAGGTAACTCACAGTAAACCTACCTAATTTACAAAGCAAGAAGTTCTACACCTTAGTAGTGATCTGAGGTTCTGCAATTCCAGAGCCAATACATAGCATAAAGCTAGAATAAATATGCGCATCCTACAATTCATTCAGCTTCTGGCCAGACTTCACCTTGGAAACATTTGCAATTGAAAAAAATTACTGAGAAAAAGAATACTCAGATGCCAATGACCTACACATTCACAAACATGGGTCAGTTGATCAGAATCAAATGGAGGTACTGTAGAGTTGGTATGGGGGTGAACACCATGCCTCTTGTGTTGAACAAATGTTCTCTGCTGCTTTATATTCCCTCACGAATGTAAACTTCCCAGCTTTAGTTCCAAAGAAATGAAAGGAAAAAAAACCAAAACAAAACAAAAAACCCAACACCCAAACACCCCAACTATTCAGATAACAGTGCTTTTTCCTCAAATCAACCTGTGTGCTCTGTTCACCAAACACGCATTACTTACAGGACCTGACTTATGATGCCTCTGAGATACCGATTAATTTGCAGACAAATAAATGAAGTTAGCTATCAAAGCTGCACTTCAATCCTTTGGACAATACCATAATGCAAAGAGTATTATTAACACAATGCAAGATGACATGCAAATAACATCTTATCTGTACAGAGCAAAAATCTCACCAATTCTCTTTTCAAATTAAAAAAAAAAACAACTCAGAACTAGACTATATAAAATGTTTGCATTGTGTTATTCCTCCCTGCATCTTTTACATTTACTAAACAATGCACCTCAGTATGTGAAATACAGACTTAGAAGATACTCTTATATGCTCTAAAGTATAAAATGGAAAGTGAGAAAAAGATGTACAGATGCTTTATGTCTGTAGGGTATAGTATAGTCCTTCCATAAAAATTTAATGGCCTTACAGTAGTAAGATCAGTAGAGAAATACTTGTTTAAATACTAGAAATAGCATTTCATTAAACAGTACACTAAGACCGCTAAAAAGAAACACGTGCTGGAGCCATTTCTTTCTTACTCTCAAAGAAGTTAAAAGAGGAAATTAATTTACATTAACACGTGAAATTGTTGAGGAAGTAACAAAAGGTTAAAAGGATCTACTGAATCACACAGAAAGTATGGTTTGGAACTGTCACTGGGGATTTAGTGATCAGCGACTGTCAGTTCTGGTCCTGAAGATACTTAAAAACCACAAAATAAAAGTGCTTTTTCCAAGGTAAAATGTCCTATACCAAGGCACAGATAGAATAGCTAAGGTTTCTCCGCACCCTTTTATATGCCCAAGTCTCTTTTTTTAAGAGCCAGTATAACATGAAAACTATGTTATGATCATTCAGCTAATAGATTTAAGCATTCTCTGCTGTATTTATACAGAGTGTAACATATGTCTTGAATTTAAACAAGCAGCTCACTGAAGCATATGTTACACCAGCTAAATGTAAACTTAAAGCTAACTGTTGTTTTACTTGAAACCAGCCTAATAAGCACAGAGACTCTATAACATTCCAAGCCAAGCAGCAAGGTACAATCAACCTACCAGGAACTGTCAAACCATTGTCCAAGCCATCATAAATATCCACTGAGCTCTCATCACCTTCCTTGAAGGGGGAAGCTTCAGCTTAAGTAAAAAAAACAAAAAAGGAAAGTAAACATTTAGTAAACTCCAACCTCTAACTTTCCCATAAAGTAAGCGTAGCTGAGGTCCTAAACCAGTAGAGAGCAGTAAAAGTAGTAGCACAGACTAGCAAAAGACAGGGGAATTTTACCCAGCAAGCTACTGCTACTGTGGAGAAAAGAACTTTAGTCACCGGGGAGCAAAGACAGTCTTGTAAGATCAATTCCTAAATACTACAAGAACTGTGCATGGAGCAAATTATACGGCTTTAAGTACAGATAAAATTTAAAATTATAAACTGAGTCGATCTGAATTTGAAACTCTTTTCTAGAATACACTGAATAAACAAGTTATACAATTGAGAAACAAAAGAATCAGTATGATAAAACCACTACTGTTAAAAGAAACATTTCTCGCTAAACAGAAAGTATTGTAACAGTCTGTATCATAATTCAAAGAATTTGCTTTAGTAGTGCCATCTATTCACATACTAACTGGTTCTGTAAAAGTATTTTAGTCTAAATATCCTCAATCTCTCTTCATGTCTTTTTCCAATTCCTCTTACCACTCTCACCTCTATGTGAATCTCTCCAGTTCTGCAACAAATATTATTACTATAAAGAAAAATATCAATATCCACAGTCCTTCTGAGGCTGGGAATCTCACAAATATGCATCAGATCACTCAAATGCGGAGCTGGAAATAATGTTAGAGTACCTTGATTGCTGGTACTATAGCAGATGGTAGTGCATTTGCTCTTACAAACATCAAACAAAGGAACAATCCTCCTAACTGCCCAAATACACACTTCATTAAGATACAGTGAACATTAAATTATACACCGTAAAACACAGGGGAGAGACCAGTTCCAGGCATCCCCTCAAAACATACTAGAAATCCAAAGTACACAGTTACAGTTTAAAAACCAAACTTACTAATGGGATATGGCTTACAATGATACTGTGCCACAGCCATTTAATTACAGTTGAAGCTCACTGGTATTTGTCCCAACATAAGTTGTTTGCATTTTGTTTTCTAAGTTATTTTTGGACCTATTTATTTTCAAAAGACTGCTTGTGTTATTTCACTGCAAAACAGAAAGTAATCCAACATATCTTACCACCATAGCGGATATCAAACAGTCCCAGTCCATCCTCATCTGTTGCCATGATACAAACTCCCTATGGCTTCCCCATCTATGAATAAAATATCAGAGGAAAGACAACAGGTTAATCGACAATTTCAGAACAACATCGTAAAACAGAAGCATCTTGAAATAAGTCAATTACACCTGAGCTACCCGTGGCCCTTGCTCTTCAACTAAGCCCAACACTAGAATGAGAAAACTCTTACACCAAGATAACAAACGTAGAGCTCTATCAAGAAAAGTAAGAAATTATCTGTCCTGTAAATAAGCACTCTGAAGATCTTCAGCTGTATCTTTTATTCATATGTATCAAATAAAGATGCTATAAAGAAATTTTGGTATGAAAACAAGCACTGCATGCTATGAACAGGTTACCTGAACATATATCTTAACCAGCTAAAAGAATCTGATTCGATAATTCTGATTTCTTCTCTGCTGACCATTTAAGAGCAAGTTTCCCTTGTCTGACACCACCAGCCAAACCAATAATGAGCGGTAGCAGGCGAGAAACCTTTTGCCTGCCAAGGCATACAGTGATGCTGGGCCACAGGACGTACAGTATCTGCCACAACAGCTATTGCAGAATGACTTTACAAGCACACACGCTTGTGGCACTGATACACAAGCACCTCTGAAGCGAGAGCAGCAGCCTGCAACACCAAGGCACCCGCTGGCTGGAAAAGAGAGGCAGAGGAAAAAGCTGGGGTGTCGGGGCAGGCAGGGGCGCCGAGCAGTGCCGAGCAGCAGCCTGCCAGTCCCGAGGCAGCGGCCCTTACCCACTCCCCAGGCCTCGCCCTCCCTGCACGGGCGGGAAGGGGCTCCCGCCCGCCCCAGTTCCTGTCACGGCGGAAGCGCCCAGGACCTCTCGGGGGTCAGGGCGGGAGAGCCGCCGATCGCGGCCCGGGAGCGGCACCCCAGCTGCCGCCGCACGGCTGGCACCCCGCCACCGCCGGCGGACCGGCTGCGCCCGGGGGGAGGGGCCGGCAGGGCGCCGGGAGAGGCCGGGGTGGGCAAGGCCAGGCCGGGCCGGGCCGGGCCGAACCGGGCGGCGGGATGCGCGCAGGGGTGGTGGAGGAGGGGAGCGGCACCCGCGCGGGGCGAGGCGGCGCCAAGCCCCCCGCCGGGCCGGCAGAGGAGGGGAAGGGACGGGACGGGAGGGGAGGGAGGAGGAGGGCCCCGCTATGCAGGCCGCCGCGACCCATGGCCCTCACCCACCGGTCAGCCGCCGCGCCGCGGCCCGCCGCCCCCGGCCCGCGACGCCCCGCAGGTCGCCACCGCCACTGGTCCCGCAGGCCGGGCGCCGAGGGGGCGGGGCTCCCGGCCGCGGCAGCCAATGGGCGCAGACGCACGGCACGTCCCCGGCCGCGACGTCGGCAAAGCCCGCCCCTCAGCCTGAAGCAGTTGGCGCCAAAGCGAGGAGCGCGAGGCGGCCGCGCCCCGCCCCCCCGCCATCGCCCCGCCCCTTCCCGGCCGCGCGCCCCCGGCCCCTGCTTCAGCCCCCTCAGGCCGCCGCCAGGCCCCGGCGCCGGGAAGCGGCGCTGCCTCGGGGGCGGGGGGGCTCCGGCCCAGAGGGGACCGCCCTGGTCACGCAGCCCGGTGCTCCGGGCCGCCCGGCCCTCCTGGCGGGGGGAGAGGGGAGAGGAGCGGCGGCGGGAGGCTGCCTGGGCCGTGTCGACCGGCACAGCCGCAGGAGGGACGCGCTTGCTCACCTGGCGTGAGTCGGGCGCGGAGGGCCGTGCCCCGCCGCTGCTGCCGCGGTGGGGTGGGCGTGAGGCGGCGCCGGCGGCTCTCCCGGGGCGCCCGAAGGTTTAAGTCCGGCTCCTGCTCCCGGCGATCGCGGTGTCAAACCCCTCTGGAAACATCGTTAGCGCCTTAGATCCGCGCTCGGGCTTCGTGAGCTGGCCGCGGCCGGCGAGGGGAGCTGGGCAGCCTGACGTGGAAATGCTAACGTAATGCCGGCCGTCTTCCTCCCGAGCCTGAAGCACCTGTTCGGGTTAGTCACTGCCCGCGCTCGTCCTCGGCCCGGGCTGTGCGGCTGATACCGTGACCTAGATGTGAAAGCCTTCGGGCAAGCACCGTGGCTTGCGGCCCTTGACCGGGCCCGTTGTAGGCAAGTCCGGTAGCAGCGGTGGCAGCGCTAACTCCGTGGGGAGCGGGGAACAGGGCAGGACGAGGACGCAGCAAAGGAGGCCCCGCACACGCCAGCTCCCCGCGCCGTCAGTAAGCGGGAGAGGTTGGCACCGCTCCCCAGCGGCGCCATCCCCCGCGGAGGGGCCGGGCGCTGGGAGACTACACCTCCCGGCATGCACTGGGCGCTCGCCGCCCCGGCGGCCGCGCGCGGCGTGGCGCGGTGCGTGCCGGGAGCTGTAGTTTGGGACGGGTGCCGTCACGTGAACGGCGGGGGCGGGCCGCGCTTCCCTCTGCCTGCGACGTCGCGGGCGGGTGACGGCGGCGGCGAAGCGGAAGCGGGTGCTGAGCTGCGCGGCCGCCCCGCGCCCCACGTGCCGCGCGGCCCCTGCAGCCGGCGGTCGGGCGCGCGGCCCCTTCCCGCCTCCCGCCGCTCTCCTCAGCCGCCGCCCGCGCCCCGGCGGGGGATGGCGGACCTGCGGTTCCGCCTGGCGGAGCCGCTGCAGCTGGTGGCGCGCCGGAACGAGAAGAGCAGCGCGGAGCTGAGCAGGTTCCTGGCGAAGCAGGTGAGCGGGCGGCGCGGGGCTCGGCTCGGCGGCAGCCCCCGGGCGCCCGCCCTTCCTCCCTCCGGGCGGGCCTCGCAGGGTCCGCCAGGCGGGGAAGGGGGACGCACCGCCCTGCCTTCCCCCCCCCCCTCCCCGCCGCCGCCGCCATCTCCTCCCGGCAGCTTTGTCTGCTGCCCGCGCCGCCCGGCGACCCCTCCCGCCCCCTGGTCCTCGGGCGGCCGGCGGGGCCCCGCCGGGAGCGACCCGCCGCTCGCTCTCTCTTTCTCTGTGTGTGCGTGGTGCGGTTTCTTCCCCTCCCCGCCGCTTTCAGGGTTGTGCGAGCGGAGCGCCGCGAGGTCGGTCCTCTCCCGTCCCCGGGTACCCCTCCCATTGCGCCTCCTCAGGAGGCATTTTTGCCCCGCGGCTAAAATCGTCAGTGTCTTCCAAGTGCCTTAAGGTGACTCCGAAAGCATGATGGCGAGAGACGGCACGTTGTTGCCAAGCGCTGAGACAGTATCTCGTCCCTTAGCTGCAGCATGCTACCCTGATGCTGTTTGCGCATCTTCTTTTAATTGTCTTAAAACAGCGTGCGGGGTAAAAACTCAGCGGGCTGGATTTTCTAGGGTTTGCTTCCTTTTTTTAATTGCAGCGATGCTGGAAACACGTTCCTATTTTCACTGGTTTTGTGCTTTGGCTGCCTTAACTGTGAAAAGCACACCTGTCTTCTAGGGGAGTTGAGGCCTGGCTCATTTCTGTCTCTGAAATACTTGAAGACGTGTAATAACAGGATATCAACACATCAAATGCCGTATTACTGATACTTTTCATGACAGAGCTTTTGAAGCCCCTAAGTTGTGCACACACTTTGGGGCTCAAAATCCATATTTCTGTTTGAGTGTCAAGGAACTGTCCCAGTTGTTTGAAGATTAAAAGTCTAAATCATCGTAATTTTTTGAGAATGTTGGCTTTCAGTCTGAATTACTGTTAGTTATGGTTGGGGAAAGCTTTCATGCCAGTAGTCAAGGTCTGTTGGTAGACAGATGGTTTTTTCTTCTGTCACTACAAATCATAGGATCAAAGTAAAATTGACATGAATATATATTCCTGTGTTGGAGAGTTGATGCTAATTGGTGGGAAGCAGTGATGAAGAGCTGCTACTCAAGAGAAAGAAGCAGCTGAGAAATGGAGATGGGGATGATGCAAATATGTGATGTAGCAGACGGATGGAGCGGTGAACCAGAAGTGAGTCACCGAGATCCGAGACTGGGAAAGAGACTGTGCCCTTTCCCTTCTGGCAACTGTTTAGAGATATGCTTCAGGTTTAAAGTCTTGCTAGGTAGAAATTATTAAAGAGTGATTATATACAGAGAGTCTGGAACAGCACATTAATGAACAATGACATGTTCTTTTGGAAAGTGAGTTGCTGTTTCCAAGCTTGGAAGCTACAGATCTAGGAGTGTTAGGCTTAACTTGCCACTGAACAACCACTGGCTCCAGTCATCGTACCTGATTGCCTACCAGCTACTTTGTATGTAATTTAGGAAGCATGCATTCTGGAAATCTAGAGCTCTCTTTGCTCTGCAGCTTCACTGTGTCTTTCTGGCAACTTATTTCTTCAGTGTTCCATAATGGACTGGAACTTGCCCACAACTGCTAAATAAGGAACAGTCTTTTGAGATTCGTAGTAAGGCACCCTTTATGTGGTGACGGAAGAGCTTGTTCCCTGTGCTTCGGTATGTAGCAGAAATAGAGCCTTTTCTGTAGAGTATTTGTATACCATTAACTCTGCAAAGGTATAGCAAATTTCTGTGTTCTTAAGGAGGAAAATGGGATTAAAAGCTCTCTAAAACAGTCTTTGTTTCCTGCCTTTCTATTTCTTTGGATAATTTAAGCAAACTGTATAAGCAGTAGGGCTCCACAAACTGCTGGAATGTGCTTTTGGTTGTGTGTGTTACCAAAGGTCAGAATCAGAACGTCTTCCTGCATAGAATTCCAAATGCAGATTTTGTGCAAATGCATGTATTTTGGCTCCCTGTGATGGTGTAATTTCAGGAGAGAAGTTCATTAATGTGAAGGTTAAAATGCTAGTAGGAATGGAACCTTAGTGCAGAAATATCCTAATAGTTTCTGTTCTTCGCATCCACCACTGTGCATATATGGAAATATCCAAAAGGGTCAGGTTTTTTATTTATATATTTCCTCTGTTTAATCTATGGAGCCATCTTAAGTGAACTGGAGATCTCGAGCACGCCAGTCAGGATCTCCTGTTCTATTATGTTGGTTTTTCAGCTTGGTATCCTTCATTTCGCCTTTCATTTTTCTATGCAGGAGTGAAAATTGTTTTAATAATAACTCCAAGCTCTTATTTATAGCCCTTCAGTCTTAACATTTGATGTTGAGGAGTGCCTTTATTCCTTTTTTTTTTTTTTAATAAATGTAGGAAAAAAGAGGTGACCTAGCTGTCCCAAATTCACCCAACTACTCATTGGCTGTCAGAAAAATTTCCTGACAGCCTGGCAACTAAGGCAGACTGTTTTTTTCCTAAAATATTACTTCAGCTTTTTATTTGAAAGATTAATTAGGCTTTACATCATGTAGCGTTATAAATAAGGGAGGGTATGTGGCAGTTTTGCTTCCATCCTGGAGTGTATTCTCATCTCATTCTGCTTCTAGTTTTTGAAGAGCTGTGATTTTTGGGAGACAGTATGTTAATAAATACACTGATACAAAGTCAAAGAGAACATTCTCGCTATCCTTGAAGGAGCAGTCTGTCCAACTCTATCAAATACGATGAGCTGGAGGAGGTGTAGGAATTTCTAGCTTGTTCTGCAGGTAGTTGAAGCTGTCTTGTTCTCCTTGTGAGACTGCATATCCCCCTACCTTAAAATTTTTTTCATGAAGTATGTGGGTTATAAGAAGAGTGCAGGCTCATGTTTTGCTTTATCTTACTGAACTGGACAGCTGCCAAAAAGAGTGATCCTACTCTGTTTTATTTTTGCCTCTTCCCAAGGCCAAGCCACACCTTTCCATTGCTTCTCTTATTCCGAACCTAGGCAGTGTGCTGATGCGGAAAATCCGTTCAAATTTCCTACCTGGTGGAAGACTTTGGAAGAAGGATTAATTTGGTCATCTTGCCAAATTGATTGCTGCACAGTCATACAACGGTAGAGCTGTTGTGTGAGGGAATGGAGCCGAGAACGTGTGTGCCTGTGTTGGAGGGGAAGAAGGATTTCCCACGCATGGCCCTTATGCCCTCCTACTCTTCAGAAGTATCCCGCTGTTAAATCTATGTATGGCATAATGTTCTGTGGAAACACCTGTGAGCCACAATCAGAAATGCGGCTTTCACGAGGGCCCAGTTGTTCCTTGCTGTGATCCTTTCTCTTAGCAACCTTGGGTTTTGGATTAAGCTGGTTCTTAATGAAGATTTCTGTACCTTGCGAGCACTGAGTAAATGTACTGCGCAGGTTGGGAAGGAGGTGTGCAACGTGCTGCCAGAGGAGCAACTGGGATTGTGTTTGACTCCAGGTCTCGCTCCTAGCTGTGCTTCTGTTTAACGTCCCTTTCATTAATAATACACAATGTGTGTGTATATTCTGTATTTGGAGGGACAGTCTTTTGTGATGCTTTCTTAAAGCAGCTGTTTGAAACTGTGGGCCCAGATTTAAACACTAGAATTAAACACTTTCAGATCAGCTGTCCTTTGCTACTGATTGAGAAAGTTGGGTATTTCACAAAGCCACCTTTAGTTACAAAAAACCCCTCTGACAGTATTCTTCTTTGCCATAAAATTTTTAATTTAGACTCTGAAAGGCTCTGAAATCAAACAGACGGTCTCTTTGTAGAATGAGAATGTTGTCACTGTAATTTTTGAACAGTTTTATGTGTCCTAAGGGTACTACACACAATGATTAAAAAACTGCTTGCTCTCACAAAATTGCTAATGGAATGGATTTGCTGTACAGTAGTTGTGTAACTACAGAATTTTACTGAGTCACATTATTTATTTACTATTTTATTGTTAACTGTTCCTTTTATTTGATATTGAAGGCTCTGGTTAATAAATTAAGCACCCTGTTGTGCCTTGTTTGGGTAGCCAAAGATGTAATTCATTTGGAAACTGAAGGTACTTATTTTTTTACAGTGGAGTTTGTCTCCAATTCTTTTGAGCCATGCTGCCTTTGAATAGTTTGTCAATCATTTTGCCACTCAAAATCTGATCCCTTGTAATGAACAGCGTTTTGCTTGCTCTGTGATGAATACAGACCTTCAGCTCCGTTTTAAAAATTATTTTTGATGCTGCTCTGATAGAGGAGAGGAAGGTAAACTTGTATCATGTTTCATAAAAATAAACACAAAGCATGTAAGAAACTGCTTGCAATTAGTGTGATGGTTTTGATGTTTGTACTGTATATACTGCAATTTCCCTGATTTCTTACCTGCTTTTAGGGAATGAATGTCTTTTCGAATTCAGAAGGAGACCCAAGGAACGTGAACAAGTATGCATGTATTCTAGAAGGATGTCGACAGTGATATAACCTTAGGAGGTCACCCTTTCAAAGGCAAAGTGTAGGACCTCTGCAGTCTATTTATCTTGTAACAATGAAACCATCCCATCTGCAAGCCAAGGAGCAGGTTTTACCTGAGTACCAAAAGTCTAGGAGAAGCAGAAATTGGCTGCACATGTTCCTAAAACAAAAGACCACCTGCATCACAGAATGTTTCTGTAGGAGTTTAGCAAGTGCTTGTTTTGTTTGGAAGGCTGCCTTGCCTAGCTGTATTTATGACTGTTTGCCAAGGAAGATAAAACCATCCTGATAGGATAAGGGTTTGCTCAGCAAGGGAGGGGAGAGTGGAGCATCAAAGTTAAGAGCAAAACCGCTACAGTGCAAATTCATAATCCTGATTTTTCACAAGTCAGAATTGCTTATACTGCATTATATGCTAAACATCATGAAAGCGGAGAGATGCTTGGATAGTAACATGAGCTAAAAGACCAGAGAAATTTAAGCATAAAGCACAAGAAATGGGTTGTTCTTCAGTAACAAAGTTAGGAAAGTTGGGGTGGGGTGGGTTTTTTGTGTGTTTTTTTTTTTTTTCTTTTTTTCCTAGCAGATGTGAATGTTTTTCCATCTATTCTAAGGCCTAATATTTTGTTTTGCACTGAAGGACCATTTTTATATAAAAGTAAGGAAAAAAAAAAAATCACAACTTCAAAACTGCAGATACATGCGGCTTCTTGTCAAGAGCATTGCTCACTATAATTGCTATCAGAAATATGGAAATAAGGCTGTGATCATGACTGATTGAACGCTTCTTTTTGGAAAAGAGATGGTGAACATGATGCAACTCAAACTTTTTTTAAGAAGTCGAATTCTTAAATGTTTTGTGGCTTTCCTGAGACCAAGCTGTTGAGATCAGTGGGAATTCTATTAACAAAGATTTATTAGTTCTTACAGCATTTTCCCAATTTTTTATTTAAAAAAATATTTAAGATTATTTGCTTTATCTTTCAGCTGTAAAATATAGTTGAGGATTTTGAGACTTTTTTGTAATTCCTATTTAGTGTGTCATTCTGCATGTCACTCATTCTGTTTCCCAGTTTTTTAAACATGGAGAGCTGTGTCAAGTAAGTAATTCCATTGAGAATTTTGGGCTTCCTTCTGTTTTTTGAAAGATTTGTTCCTGTAAAATTCACTGTGAATCCTGCATGAATAGTTCTGAAGTTAAAAGTCCAAATTGATTCCCATTTAACCTGTTCTTACTTTCCATTCCTCTAGATTTGGACTCAGCAGGATCGGCAGTGCATCCTCGATACGTTAGCGCAGTTATTACTGGATAAAGAATGTACTCTGTTGATTGGCCGTCAAGTTCGTCCGATCTTGTTGGATTTGTTGGAAAGAAATGCAGAAGCCATTAAAACTGGTGGCCAAATCAACCATGATCGGCATGAAAGGCTGTGTGTAGCAATGAGCAAGCTGGTTGCTGACCACCCTGATGTTTTGCCGTGAGTAATGTAACGTCTCTTTGTGCAATGTTTCAACTTCGGGAGTATATGCTTGTCAGTGTTCACTGGTGATGAGAGGTGGTGTTACAATTTGGATTGCCTCCCACAATAAAAAAATGTGTTTTGAATTAAAAGAATGATTTAGAAAATGTGCGTCTTAAGCACAGCTTATTTAAATTGAATTGTGTTGTAAGATCTAACATGATTTTTATCTTAGCGATCGAAAGAAAAGCAAAACAGCTGGCATGAAAATTGCTCACAACCAAAATCTCTGCATTTAAGATTAGACCTGTAGGCCAGTAGAACACAAAGTTATGTAAGTAGGAATCAGTATTACTTTTTCAGTAAATGAGCAATTGAAGAGATTTCACCAAAGGCAGTACTGTTTCCCCTTGATAATTAAGTAATGGTTTCTAATAAGGTAAAGTATTTGTTGTCAGCTGATTATTGAAGTCGTTGTCTTTCCCAAGTGTGGACAAAGTTAAATATAGGCCTTAGTTCTCAGTGTACTGTCAATTACTGCCTCAGAACCTCTGTCCTGATGTTTTTATTAGTGGCTATTTTCCTTTCCTCTGGCTTAGATGTCTCTGTTCCATCTCTGTCTCTCTCTCTCTCTCTCTCTTTCTTCTAAAGATTTGCTTTAAGATATTTTAAGAATACATCACCAGTTTTCCAGAGGCTTTTCCTGGAGAGCTCAGATGCAAACACAGTCCGATATGGGCGCAGACGAATGAAGTTGCGGGACCTCATGGAGGCAGCCTATAGATTTTTACAAAAGGAGCAATCAGTTTTCCGGGAGTTATGGGACTGGAGTGTGTGTATTCCACTCCTAAGGAGTCATGACACTTTAGTCCGTTGGTAAGTTAAACCCCCTAGATCTTCTCCATTGACAAGATGTATTTGTGTCTTGAATTGTATTTAACAATGTTCACATGCAAGTAGAAAAGAATCTTCAAATAATGCCAGAAAAATCTGTACCGATGGTATCTGTACCTGTGCTTCTTACCTGATCTTTTGAAAGCTGTAGTCGTCTATGAAAGTGAAACTTAGGCTAGCTCTTAGTCCTGCGTAAAACCATGGTCTGGAGAATCTTCTCAAATAACTTCAGTTTACCCAAGTTGTATTAATGGGAGATGGTGAATTTATCACTGCACCCCTCCTGTAAGCCTATTGGTGTATTACGTGCATTCTAGCATGTTATCCTAGAAAAAAGTAGAGATGGATCTCCTCTCACTCCAACTTATATTACAATGATGTATTATACTATTCTGCGTTGAAATGCTATTAACGAGTTGTTATTTTTCTATTGGTTGCATGTAGACGTGTTGGTCACTGTAAAGCTTGGCTTATTTAAGCTATCCTTCCTAATTGGCCTTGTTGCAGACTTCGCATGTGGTTTTGGTCAGATATTTTATGTTAGGTGTCTGCCTGCAGGGCTTCAACCTAGTCACATGATCTACCTTATTTAGGTGAGTGGTAGTATTGATAGTGCCTTTTGCTTATTTAAGAAAAGGTCTTTAATAGTCTTCATTTTTTTTTTAAACATAAATTCAGAATTATATTAGTAACACAATTTTAAAATAAGGTGTATAATTTAGGAAGGGCAAGAACAAGAGTGTTGTCAAATCTATCAGTCGTTTATGAAGCTCTTCTGGATGACATACACTTCGATAGTCTTAGAAAAAGAAATAGAATTTCTAATTCATTGACTGGAATTGGTTTACCTGGTGTTCAGCTAATGAGCTGAATTTTAAATTTTGTCCTGAACCAATCTTCTTCTGGCAACTCTTTTTTTTTTTTTTTTTCTTTTCTCTCCCCCGCCAAGCTCATTGAAAGCTTTGTTCTTGGAAGGTAAAACCAGTGGTATAATAAATGAAAAGTGTTTTATGATTTGTATTAAATGTCCTTTTGTTGGAAGGCAGCTTTATGTAGTAATGAATTCAAGATTTGGGAGCTGTTGGGCTTCTTTTGGCACTGAGTCTTGATTTCATTGTGTTAGGGTTATTTTAGAAATAGCATGAAATAGAAAGCAATTTTGAAAGGCAAATGGTAGGAGGAGAAGAAAAAATCAGGCAAAGAAAACCTGATTTTCATTGTCGCATATGTTTACCTTCATTGATTTGGGAAAGTGTTCTCCTTTGCTCTATTTCTGTTGATCATTCAGTCTTACAGAGAAAGGTTAGCTAGTTGGTGTATAAAGGATAAAAGTATGCCACGATAGAATTGTTTTTCTCAGTTCTGAGCTATTTCTCTAGTCTTAAAGAATATTAAGCATAGCACTAAAGTAATTTCTATCAAGAAAGTTTTCTACATGTTTTTCCAAACTTGGTATTTTGGTTTGCAGTTGACAGTTGTCCAACTAAATTTCTTAAGACTATGTTTTGACATGTTTTGTTCTAAATATAATTTTTAGGTATACTTCAAACTGTCTTGCTCTGGTTACATGCATGAATGATGAGCATAAGTTATCTTTCCTGAAGAAGATATTCAATCCTGAGGAGCTGATACATTTCAGACTAAAGTAAGAACTTTCAAAATCTTCAACGCTATCTGTTTTTGTTGATGGCTTTCAGTTGAAATAATAAACATGGATTTCACAGGCTACTAGAAGAATCTCAGCTGCAGAATGTGGAACAAGCCCTTGTTTTGGCCAATCCGGACTCCTCGTTTTGGCAAGAGGAGAAAGAACTGCAATATACGCAAGGACATATTGTATCGAGCGACCTCTCTGCGAATGTAGTAGCTGTATGTGGTATTGTGCTGCCTAGACTACAGCTTGTTTCTGAAGAGCAGGTATGTAACCCAGGGTTAAATCTGTACATTTTTGTGGTTTTTTTTGTGGTTTTGGGGGGTTGGTTTGTTGCTTTTTTGTAAGAATGCCTAAATGCGGTGAACTGACTATTTTCTGCTTAAATGGTGTTGAGATACTACGAGTAATAACTGTATCTTTAGCTTTCTTCATGTGTGCTGTAAGCTAGCATTGCATAATATAGACACTGCAAAGAAGCTCTGCAGTGGAATGAAGCAACGAAGGCGTAATAGTGCTGTTCATTTTGGCTTCGTGTAGTGGTTCTTATGAACATACTACAAAAGAATACTCAGCCTTACGTAGTATCTCCAGCCCAAGTTAGGGTGATATTCCATAGCTGCGTAAAGCCAGGATCTGGCACGGTTGCTTTTGCCTGTGTGAAGTAGTTTTTTGTGCTATAAAGACATCTTATCAACAGCCTTTCTCCAAACATATTCTTGGTTCTTCTCTTAAAAGAAAACAAGGCTGCTACTTACTCTTCTAGGGGGCAAAAAAAAAAAAGGGGGGGAGAGGAAGTGAGCAAGAACTTACTTTCTCCATTTGAGTGAAGTGTAATGCAGAATGTAGTGCCTTATAGCTTTAGGAAGTCCATCAAAGGCATAAACATTTTTGAGCAAACAGTATTTAACCTTTTTTCTCTTGAGATGCTGTTCATCTTGAACTGTTCAGGTTCTTTGTGGCTGCAGCTAGTATTCGTGACTGTGTTTCTCATTTAGGCACAGTTTTAGCTCTTAGCTGAGTATTTCTAGTTAATTTTGCAACACTGATCTACAAATGAAGGACAAAGAAATGAATGAGGACTACCAATGTGCAGAATTTCTTGAGTAGCAGAAGCAAGGAAAGAGGAAATTCCTCCCAAATTCTCCCCCCTGCCCCAACTTCTGTAGTTGAATTTGCTGTATTCTAGCTTTTTTTAATAGGATTGAGGGTGTGGTTTGAAATTCATTGCAGCAGGGGAAACTGTAGAGCTGTTGAAGGACATTCTTATTCCCAAGCCAGTGTCATTTCTGCTGCAGCTGTGCTGAAGCTAGGCCATGCTATAAACTGGATTGCTGAAAGGATAATCATTGTCTGTGGGGGAGGAGAGAACTTCCCAACAAGGCATGCTTTTATTTTTTAATAGCTACAGGTAGTTCCAGTTATGCTGGGGAGGTCTGATGAAGAGGTAGGAGCAAACTGTGAGGGAAAGCAGGTACTCTTATAAACTAGCATTGTTACCAGAGAAGTACCTGACACTATATCTGAAAAGAAGATCAAACTTAAATCCAAGACACTTGTTTCGGTGCCGTACGTACTCTGATTTCTTTTCTCTCTGCCTTTTGGCAGGAAAGCACTAATTTTTGTGCCGTATGCTGATATATAAATGACTGTAGGAGAATCAAAATATTTGGAGAGTATCTGTAGCATTGATTAATTACCATTCAGTAAACTACATTAATTGCATTTTGAATAAAATAAAAATGTTACTGAATTTACCTTTTTTTCATGCACTGAGTTTAATGATCTTATACTTTGGCCTGTACAGAAGAAGTAAATACAACAGTTAATATTCATACTTGCATCATCTGAATCTAACTGCTATTTGATTTGTCCTGTGATTTGGATCTATTCTGATGACTTAATTTCACTTATATTGCAAATTGTATTTGATTGACATGTGTTATGATTGAATAGTTACTATGCCTGTACTGACAACTTAGTGTGAACTCCCTCTGGGAACAAATTGTACATATACTTTATTAAGTGTTTCACCTATAATAGGTTTTTGATGAAATCTATTTTAATATCTGTCATTAAATACAGCTTTAGAATCCTTTATTTTATTTGATATGTGTTGGCAGATCTGGAGGCCAAAATTTTCCAGTTGTCAGACTCACTTTCCTAATTGTTCTGTGTTGTACAACATGTAAAAAAAGTAACGATTACAGTGTAATAACTCAAATTTTATGTTTGAACAGGAAAATAACACCGGCTGTTTTGTTTTGGTTGAATCTGCCTTCACAAATCTTCAAAACCTTGCTATTGCTGTAGCGTATCAGAGTCCTGTTTTATTAGAAGGACCAATAGGATGTGGCAAAACTTCTTTAATTGAATATTTAGCAGCTGTTACAGGAAGAACAAAGCCTCCTCATATTTTGAAAGTCCAGCTTGGGGATCAAACTGATAGTAAGGTAATCAATGAAGTTGTTTTATGGTTGGATGATCAGACATAATTTTTACTTAAAGCATGGACTTAACTTTCTAATAAGATAATGTTTAACTTTTTACCCAAAGACACCACAACCCCCAACTCCGTAGTATCGGTCTTACTATCAATGAGAATAAATAAATGTGAAGAAAAATCACAGTTAAGCTTCAGTAGGTTTTAAATTCTGTGTGTAATTGTGCTGTATCTGTTTCATTCAAATTACATTTTATCAGGGTTTTTTTATGTGGAAGAGCCCTATTGATTTTTTTAATTAAAAGTTTTATTTGTATTGGAAAAAAAATTATTCTAGAATGACTCAAGCTGGTGCTGAAGGCTATATGGACACTTTTATTTCAGTGTAAGTGAGCTAATGTCAGTTTATTCTGATTCTAGTTTTTTGTGGTAAAGGTGAGATCAAATAAGATCCTGTGATGTTGAGGATGCTTGCACTTACATAATAGTGATCGAGCTCTACCTGTAGAGATAAAAACAGAGGTGAAGATATTTTCACATTCTTCTGGTTTTGCATATATAACTTTTGAGCTTGAATTGATTTATGTTGTTTAGCTCAATTTATATTTAGTTTTCCAGGGTGGTTAGTGTCTACCAGAAGTGCTATCTGAAGGTTTTTATTAGCATGCATAAGCACCTTCTTTACTTGCACAGAACAGCTGATTTCACTGTCTCACAACTATTTTCCACAAGAGTATCTTTTCATATACATGAGTAAGACCACCATATTAAGAAAAAGTGATAAAGTTCAAGGTACAAAATATGTAGTAGTAAAACCATAAACTTATTTATTTAAGGAATGCTTAAACGTGGAAGTTAAATGTTACAGAGAAGCAACTGGTTTTGTATCTTTGAATAACTTGCTTTAGAATTCCTCTTACTAGGTTAGTCACAGACTTTTCAAAAATGTAAAATAGAGTTCAGTGCAACCCTAGATAGTTTTGTATGTTATACTGTTGATTATTTGTTAATTATGGTGGCACAGCTCTGTAAATTCACTTCTGATTACCTGGTTCATTTTAATTACTATGTTTCAGTTAGATTGTCATCGATGTGGAGGGGTAAAACTTTTTTTTTCTTAATTAAAAAAAAAAAGTGTAATGCTGGGCACAGATTACCAGATGGATTATTTAGTACTGTGGAGCCTAAGTGAGTGTTACTTATAGATCATCTTTGGTAATTTTTGTAAGTTCTTACTCTGAGTTTTTAAGGGATGTAACGAACAGGTCTCTAAGTTACTGATTGTTTCTGTCATAGACGCTGCTTGGTATGTATCGTTGTACAGATGTACCAGGGGAGTTTGTATGGCAGCCTGGAACCTTGACACAAGCTGTTACCAAAGGTCACTGGATACTTCTGGAGGATATTGATTATGCTCCTCTGGATGTGGTATGTAGGTTCATGTTTGCTGTAAGGTGCTGGTCTTAAGGCCCATGCTAGCAATTTTTGGAGTCTAATCACCGTGAGCTCTGCAGCAGCATGCTGAAAATACTGCCCCTTTAAAAGGGGTTAGCAAGAATTAACCTGTCTGTGTTCGTTCACATATTAGTGCACCGCATTAGTTTTTGTCATTGTTTTAGAGTAGTCATGACTGCCACTGATGCTAAATTTCACTCTGAAGATTTGAATTGACACTGATAATGAGCTATGTGTATTTTAAATCATGTTTTAATATTTGAAAACAAATGTGGCTCCAAACACCACAGAATATCATCACTGTATTAGAGTGGTGCTGTTAATAAGATTTTTTTTTTTTTTAGTGTTTTGTTATGTGGGGTTTTTTGTTTCTATTTTTTTTTCTTACACATTTTTTACCTCTAGCTTGGATATTAAAAATGTGTTGTTACACTAAGCAGTGTAGGTTTTAACAGATTTCCTGTTTTCAGCTCCAGAACGAGTAGTTTAGACTGTCATCCTTCCCTTTTGAAGTAATGGCTGCTGAAAGCATATCTTCTGCAAGAATGATGTCATAGAGAAGTTTTGCTATATAGGCCTGCTGGGCATTCTGCAGATAGTTGTTTTCTTTCATATCTGTTCTTTAAAACATCCTTTGTATGACTAAATAACCTGACAGCTCATTTATTGGGTTCTAGGCTTCTGAAATATAGGGAATTTATAAGAGAGCCAAGAAATACTGCTTGTATATACTAGACAGGTTTTCACTGCTAGTGGGTCATGCGCTTATTTGCTTCTATGGACTCAGCTCATTGCACTCATCAGAAGCATGCCCCGAGTAGTATCCTGCATTCGTGTCTCCCTTTCTTCAGGTCCTCCCTGCGGGCATCCCGTCTCCTTTCTCCATATCAAAGTCCCCATACTTGCCTCCCTCTGTGCTGAGGGATCATTGTGGTCCTACCTCCCTTTTTTCCTTCTACCATTATTACTGTACTTCTGCATGGAAGGATAGATTCTTTAAATAGACACCAAATTCTCCTGGGGGTAGCAGGGTATACACTGAAAAATGTTGATGTTTGACATCTTTGAGATGCAGGTCATCTTTGTTCAGGCAGATAAAGAAAATAAGGCTTCTGACGCAAAAGTGTCTAATGATTCATTTGACAATTCAAAATAAATAGTTTTGATTTAGACTTGCAGGGTAAAGACTGTCATTTCCATTCTCTTACTGTTAAATCTGGATACAGGAGAATGAAGATAGGGAAACATTATACCTGTGACTTCCACCGCTGATTAAAATTACCGGGGACTCTGCAATTCCTGTCAGTGTCACTTGGAAGTGTAATCTGCAGGAACAGCTGTTGCTGACAATGTAGTGGTTCTCAGTAGATGTGCTCTAGCATCTGAAGTGTGAAATGAGTGTGGATAGGTGTGCTGTCTGTTACAGTTTCACAAAAAAAATTTGTTTTATAAATTTTCTTCTCTTCTCCAGATCTCTGTGCTGATTCCTCTTTTGGAAAAAAGAGAGTTGCTAATTCCTGGTCGTGGTGACTGTTTAAAAGTAGCATCGGGATTCCAGTTTTTTGCAACCAGGAGGTAGGGTTATGTTGTGATTTAACCCCAGCCAGCAACTAAGCACCACACAGCTGCTTGCTCACTCCTCCCCTCCCCTGGTGGGAAGACGGAGAGAATTGGAAGGGTAAAAAAAAAACCAAACAAAAACCAAAACCAAACAAACAAAAAAACCCAAACTCATGGGTTGAGATAAGAACAGTTTAATAATTGAAGTAAAATAAAATAGAGTAGTAGTAGTAGTAGTAATATAATAATCGTACTATAATAATATGCAAAGCAAGTGATACGCTATACAATTGCTCACCACCTGCTGACCGATGCCCAGCCTGTCCCTGAGCAGCAATCGCTGCCCCCCGGCCAACTCCCCCAGCTTTATATACTGAGCGTGACGCCACATGGTATGGCATAGCCCTTTGGCCAGTCTGGGTCAGCTGTCCTGGCTGTGCTCCCTCCCAGCTTCTTGTGCACCGGGCAGAGCATGGGAAGCTGAAAAGTCCTTGACCAATGTAAGCACTGCTTAGCAACAACTAAAACATCAGTGTGTTATCAACATTATTCTCATCCTAAATCCAAAACAGCACTATACCAGTTACTAGGAAGAAAATTAACTCTATCCCAGCTGAAACCAGGACAGCTTACAAAGTTAAATGATGTTAAGAGCATGGATATCCTGTTTTTAAGTCAAAGACAGCAAGTGCAATTTACTTGGTCAGGAGTATTTTAGCGATTTCCAATTAACAAGCAATAGAAGCCACAGCAGTTGTGAAAGGAATTTTTTCACTTTAGAGCAGTCTTATATTAGTAGTGGGTGAATGCAGTCTTTGTACAGAAAAGTCACTTCAACGAGGCTGAAGGAATGAAGCTTGCTGGGGGGGGAACCCTGCAAAACCAACCCCCCATCAAAACAAAATGCCACTCTCGGCAATTGCTGTGTGAAAAAGTTTTATGACTGATATCCACAAGGTGTCTTGACTTGCTAGTTTTAGCAGCACCTGTGTAAAATATTTCTTAATTTTGTTGATCTTGGGGTAGTTGGTAGTCTGACTACTGAATGTGTTTAGTTTTCTGGGTTTTGTTTTTATTCCACCTTCTCCTTGAGCAATCATGCACATGTTCCCTGGAAGATATTTTTTAAGAGTTTCATTAATAATTTTAACTGAATGTTGCATCTATAATAAGATAAAGTTATTTGGGAATCAAGAAAAAAAAGAAATAGAAGGGAAAAAAAATTTAAAAAATCCGATTTGTGAAAGTCTTGTGTCAGTATAGAGGTTTGTAATGCTTTCTAACGAGAAGAAGATTTAGAGTGCTCTCCCTCATGGTTCACTGTAGTAATGGCTCATGCATCAGATGTCAAAATGTCTTCATGTATATTAAGACATAATATTGTATCAAGATTAAAGGTTAGGATATCTAGAAGGGGAATGGCTACATGGTTTGAAAATGTTTTGTAGTTTACTTCAAAGCCTTTAACAAATTTTCCTGCTTCTGTCTTCCTTCCATAGTTTTTGATTTATCTGACCTATTTTTTCTGGAATTGAGTCTTTTGGATTCAACTGTCTTTTGGTTGCCTCATCTCCCAGAATTTTCTTCTTTGGTATACTTGGTCAACAGTTTGTATAGCAGCAAATTATAGTTTCCATTGGGCTAGTTAGAGCAGATTCAATAAGTCTGTTACAGTTTCCAGCTATGGAATATTATTTTAAAATAAACCCACTAAAAAAAAAAAGGCGAAACCACAAAACCAATATCTAATTCTTTGTATGTGCAAGGCTACTTCCACAGTGAGTGTGTAGTTATATGTGCAGTAAAAAAAAAAAAGTACGGAACAAAATATATGATGGAAAGGGCTGTGAACCTGAAGAATGAGGAAAAAGAATCAGAAAAGACTGTGGAGGGGACAGGGACTGCAGATGCTTTTCCTGCATCGCTGGAATAGAGCACAGATTCTTTAGGATCCTTCAGGATCTGTGGAAGATATTTCCCAGGCCACTTCTGTCAGGCTCCTCTCTTTACAAAGCATTCTCTATGTTGCTTCTGATAGACGTAACTTATTGTCAGTCGTCTTTCTGCAAGTATCTCTAAGATTTTGCACTACAGGGGAAAAAAACACTGTGATAAAAGAGCAGGTAATTTGGAAAGAAGAGATAGGCAGGATAGGGTATGTGACAATACAGAGACAAACAGCAGGTGATCTAGGCATGCACGTTATGCTGTAGCAACAGTATGTAATGTGTTCTTTGATGCACAGGAATGCACTGAAAATGCTGAATTCTTCAGAAAGACACAACATTGTTTCTTCATGTTGTTTTGATTTAGGATATTCAGTTGTGGTGGAGGTTGGTACAGACAGCAAAGCAGCCACGCTGCTCTTTTGGACAAATATTGGACCAAAATACATCTGGATAACATGAGCAAAGGAGAACTTAAGGAGGTATGGTGTGTGTTGCTCTATTGTGGCACGTGAATAATTGTTTCAATTAAGGATAATAAGTGTTTTTCAGTAATAAATTTGATCCTTATTTTTATGTCCAAGTTCCACAATACACCCTTATTGCTTCAGATCTATGCTGCCAGTTTTGAAGTGAATGGACAGTTTGTCAGGAAAATTTGAAGTGAATTGGACACAGATTCCTGGAACTTGGCTGTTCTGCAAACACAGTTCTGCTTTGAGTGGGTCTAAGAATCAAATTACTTTGCCATTTTGTAGCCCACAGATTTAAAAACAGAGAGAAAAAGGAGAGGAGAAAAAAAAAAAAAGAAAATTGGCCTTACTGTAATCCTGAGTTCTAAGGTTTGAGATGAAAAGTAGTTGGTCAGTTATCAATTACAAATGACTGTTTCTATTGACATCTTTTGTTAGCATCTCTAGGGAATGTTTGCTTCGTGTAGTCCTTCAAAAAATTGAAGGAGCTCAGGACTTAAATGAGAATAGAGTTCTCTGGAGAGTCTCCTTGTGACACAGAGCTCAGAATAGGATCTGGTTTTAAAAGAGCCTTGCCTAAGGGAAAAGGGGGTGAATAGTCTCTAGCGGAAGAGTTGAGGAGAAAGTTCTGAATTTTCTACAATGAAGAAGATAGTTTTTCAGTAGGATTCATACATTCCTTGGAACTCATTCAGCAGCCAGCACAGTTATGGGTGACTCTAAATATCTGTGTGTTTTTTCCATTTTGTCATTTGTCAGCTAGTTGTTAGGAATGGGGCAAGAACAGCACTTATTTCGTACTTGTAGATTTTGTTGGAGGGGAAGCAAGTAGATGCGTGGGGAGGCACCTGCAGACAGTTTGCTGGAGATATACACGCTTGTGTGCTGTAGTTGCTTCTACTACAAATAGATCCACGTGGGCAGGAATTCTAGGAAGCTCACAGCTGCAGTATTAAAAAAGGCTATCTGGCTGAACTGATGTCAAAGATGACCTCCAGAAAGGACCAATATTCAAGTAAAGCTTGGCTGTCAAAACCTTAAGAAAAAAGGAAGCTTCAGTGCTAAATGTGTCACTTACCACTAGGTTCTTTCTGTTATTTTTTGTAACTTTGTAACTCAAGTCACAAAAATATATAAATCAAACACTGTTTAAGATTCTCTAGTAGTAGAAGAAAAGACAGTGGTAGAAAACACCCACTTGCTTGTCTTGAAAATAGACTCATGTTCTGGTTAATCTTAAAAGTCAGTTTGGCATGGTAGGACCAGTGTTCCTGGCCTGTATCTGTCAAAAGCATATTTTGGGAAGCAATAATCTTGGTTGGCAAGCTTTAGTGGAGAGAACTGAGCTGAAAGGAAATTACATAAGAAAAATTGGCCCCTTAATGTGGCTTTGTCAGCACAGCAAATAGACAACTTGACTGAATTTTTTTTGAGCATTCATAAAAAGGACAGGAGATAAGAACTTTTGTTATCCATTGTAAAGTGGTATGATCATGACTTGAGTTTAGATAGGGTTGAGTGTACCTTTTGTTCTTCCTGTTGGCATTTGTGCAAATGTATTAAATGAATTGGAGTAGAGTTGAGTTGGCAAAATTCACTTTTGCCATCCAAGTCGATATCATACAAGTCACAATGATTTTTGTTTTCTTCAGATGAGAGATTCCAAGAGAGCGGTTTTGTGTAGCTTGAATATCTATTGAAGTGTATCCTGTTAAAATTTGGGGGGGCTGGTGGTTTCCTTCCAGTGTTAAAGATTTTTTTTGTTTGTTTGAGTTTTGTGGGTTTTTCTTCTTTTTTCAGGTTCTTCAAAGGAGATACCCCAACCTTGCTCTTGTAACTGATCACTTGCTAGACATTTACATTCACCTTACGGGAGACAAGTATCAGGCATCAGAAAACAGTGCTTCTGGCTCCAGGCACATACCAGAAGATTCATCAGAATTAAGATCAGAAAATAAGAAACAAAATCTGGAAGGACGAGAACTATCTCTAAGGTTGTCTTTTCTTATATGTTTATCAGAAGGAAATTTAGTCAGCTAGCTGCAGAGATAGAAGGGTTTATTTTTGTTATTTTTCTTATTATTTTTTAATAGTGATAAAAGTTTGAATAATTAAACTGGAATTGCATAAAAATTGGAAAAATCCATTTTTCATTTTAAAATAATCATTAATGTATCTTAAAAAAAAAATCCCAGTCTGAATTATTTAGGACTTCTGATTTGCTATACTTTTTTTTTATGAAAAAAATGTAGGTTTTGTCATATGTGGTGCTGAGTTGGTATCAAGCCATATGGATTACTTCTCAATTCAGCTTAACACAGAATATCATTTCTAGTTAAGAACTGTTGACTGAAATGTCCTGTATAACGTTGTCACAGTAGCTAGTAGATAATATGTGCAGCAATTGTATATATTTGCTTATCTAGATAATTTCGTATTAGACACAACATTCTAACTTACAGATGACTGAAAATAACCAGATCTGTAGTGTACTGTTAATTTCAGAATTTTTATGATGAAATGCAACTTGACATTCAATTATTTATTCCTGTCATAGCGAACGTCAATTCTACTCGTGGAATTTCTGTAACCAGTAGTGTTTTGTGAATTAGTCAGTAAATACTAGGTGTGGGTAGTACCTAATATATTTGTGAAGCATAAGAATACCACTAATCTTAAAACAGCAGTTGTTTTTCTAGAATTAGATGTTTCCTTTTCTTGCCTTCTGGAAGATTTTGTTGTTGCTATGGAATCAGTATCTTGAAAACAGAGGTTTTTATACCTTTCTGGATGAAAGGCTTGCTGCTTTTCATTTTTTCAATTTCATATTTACTTTATGGTTTGATGGAGTGTCTATTACTATTTCTAAGCAATATACCTGAAAGCAGCGCTGTTGGTCTTTATGTGCTCAGCTGCTCTTTAGAATTAGCATCCTATTTATATGTGTCTTCCTGTGGACAACTTACACAAATGTGCAATTGCCAGAAGACGATATAATGACCTAAGCTGAACATGAAAGAAGGTGCTGTGCTTTTTGGCTTGATTGTACCAAATCTTTTTGTTTTTCTTTTTAGAGACTTACTGAATTGGTGCAGCAGGATTGCTTACAACTTTGACAGTAATTCTTCAACCACAGCAGTGAATATTTTTCAGGAGGTGCGGTAAGACTTGATCCAGAAATTGCTTACCCAGATTCTAGCATTGTCTCACAAATCTTAAAAATACTCTATTTGGGAATGTGAGATGAGGATTTATGTTTAGTTTTATCTGAAGCAATTGGACTGTAGTTGGAATGTTTGTGATCTGTCTGTTGGAGGCTTTCCTTACTACTAGGAAAATTGTTTGCAGTAATGTGCTGAAAGCCAATCCAGACTTACTACTTCATACAAACAGCATGCTGCAACATAATTTTAACTGATATGAGCTGGGATTGCATATGACGGAGAGTAAAAGTTTTAAGATATTTTCTTTTTCTTGTAATATGAGGCTTCTTTCCTACTTTCCTGTGCATCAATTTGCATTCCAGGTTTGGAATTTTTCAGGTGTGCATCAGTCAGAAGTAATTTTAAGATGTGAAATCTTACGATGCTTCCTTCTCCATTTTGGTCCATTCATCTAAAAATAGCTTCTGTGACCGGGCTTTGAAAAGCTTTTACTTTCAGTAGAAACCCACTGCGCTACAGAGTTTAGAAGTTCTTATTACATCCTTTTGAACTCCATTGCTTGACTCGATCTGTGGACAGTGAAATAATTTCATTTACCATGGCTGGATTGGATTCAGGCTCATGTAGATTAAGATGGTGCTTGTCAAATCATATCATACAAAATTTGTATTGAAGAAGTTGGTTTGTTTTCCCCTTGACAGGCATTGGACTGTTTCACAGCTATGCTGTCCAACCAAGGCAGCAGACAGAAAATGGCAAAAGTTATTGGAAGTAAACTAAACATTTCCAAGAAAAAGGTATGTTGAGCTATAATTAACATGATGCTTATTGGTAATAGTCTATAACTTGCAATTTTTCTAGTAATTAATTTAAATGTGTTCTGCTACTTTTCTTGAAAATTATACCCATCTCTCTGTCCCAAACACTTTTTTTTTGCTCTCTGTACTGTCCCGGGATCTACATTTTTCTCCTGTTTTATTTTTAGCTGCATTTTTTTAAGTTCCAGTGAACCTATTTCAGAGCAGATTGCAAATGGCTTCATCACGCAAAAGAAGGATCGCACAGCTGGAACAGCACAGTTGCCTAAGCACATGATACTGCTAGATGCACAGAGTAGTAAAGAATGTGTGTTTTCTTTAGTGGTTACAGTGAACTTTAATCACTTAAACAAAGAGATCGGAGAGAAAAATAATCTTCCTTACTACTTTTTCTGTAATCATGGATTCCAAAATCAAGTACCTCTCTAGAGGCTAGTAACGCTCTGTATATTAATAGCATGTGATATAAATGGCTGAGTTAAACTAAATCATTACTTTGTCAGCTGTTTCTGACTATAGAAGTTTGATTGCAAAGAAAATTCCTTCCTTTGTTACTTTAAGACAGAAAAATTTGCCAGCTGGGTGGACAGATGGATCCCTGAAACTTCTATGGATTTTTCTGTTTGTCCTTCTTCCTTTGCATTATTTCAGTACAGGAGTCTATTATCCTCTGCCAAAGGCAAAATGTCCTTGTTTACACAGAGGTATTCACCAAAGTTTTTTTTGAGGGAGGTTGGTTGTTTATTATTAGTTAAGATAACTGTTCCCAGGTTCAAGTTTATGTAGTTGAACTACCACAGAAGTAGACAAAGTAGAAATATAATGGCCTATTATGTGTGTATATAATGGCCTATATGATGTGTATATAATATATGTGATGTGTATATATGTGATGCGTGTATATATATATATGTATATTCAGAGCGTGTCACGCTCTGAAGGAAAGCCACCCCCTGCATTAGAAACCATTGGTTTGATTCTACAGGATCTTTTGTTTCTAGCAATCTTGGAGCTCCAGAAGGTTAAGCTAGAAGACTCCAACTTTCCAGTAACCTTTCCCTTTCTGTCAACTCCTCCACAGGCTAAATCCAAGAATTTCAAGGAAATGGAGCAGTGACATTCAGAAATCGCTTCTGCCTAACCATGCCCTTATGCAGTGGGAGCAGGGGCCTCAGATACCCTCAGGCATTTCAGAAACAGATGTGTGGGTGGCTGAAATGAAGTCTCAACCAAATATATATAATATAAAAAAATATAAGAAATAGTAGAAGTATAATGACCCATTGCCAAGTTATTAAATGGAAAGATGTTGTTTGTACAGACAATAACACTTCTGAGGTCCTTCAGTATTTTAGGTGATGAGTATGTAAAACCTGCAAAATCTAAAATCTTATCATGAAAAATTAGCTTGCTGCAAAGTAATATGGGTAGCATAGCATGGGAGTTTTTAGTGTGATGTTGTAAGCAACATCAGTATTGGAAATGTTCATGTTTTCTTCACAGGTAGAGTATTTTTGTGAGCTCTATAAACCAGAAATTCTAATACGGGAACAAGAAGTCTCTGTCGGAAGAGTGCATCTCATAAAGAAACAAACCCAGGCTCTTACTGTACAAAGGTAGAATATCTTGTAGTTTCCATGTGAATTGAAATATTTTTGTGGTGGAATAGAATAGATTGGAAGTCACAGGATTAAAAAAAAAAAAAGCAAATTGGATATTCTCACTCTAATGAAAGGAATGTGATAAGTTCTTTCTCTTGTGATCTGAATTTTACCTTGTGTATCTTTAAGGCTGTCTGCATCATACTTCTGGCAGCCAAAGCGTGGAGATTTTTCAGCTTCTTTTGAACTAGAGTTGCTTCAAAGCCGTGTGGATCCACGGCTGTTACAATAAGATTTTGATGAATCTATCTTTGTAAAGGGGGATTTTTGTAGTATGTGGCACTAACTCCACTGTCCAGGAAGTTCTTTAGAAACCCTGAATTCTAGGTTGTATCTTGAGAAAAATAAGTATCTTATAAGGGTATCTTGGAACTAAGTTTTTTCCAAACCTATATTTTTAATTAAAAAAAAATCCTAAATTCAGTCAGTCACCTAAAAAAATAATAAAGGTAAAATTGAAATGAGCTCCTTGATGAATCTTGGTTTTGGGTTGCTTCCTTTGTTTTTTTTAGAGCAAAACAAACCTTTGCTGCCACACGGCCATCTGCAGTATTGATTGAACAGCTTGCAGTTTGTGTTGTCAAAGGAGAGCCTGTGCTTTTGGTTGGTGAAACAGGAACTGGCAAAACCTCAACTGTTCAGTACCTTGCTCATATTACAGGTAAATAAAGTGTAAAAACTGTAACTTATATGAAGATGATTTAAAAAACAACAAACAAACAAAAAAAACACCCCACAAGTTGATGGTGCTCTCCATTTCTGTTTCAAGGACACCGTTTGAGGGTTATCAACATGAACCAACAAAGTGACACGGCAGATCTATTAGGGGGGTGAGTCACTGACTACTGTTTTGTCTGTTGTGTTGTCAAAGAATTGTTTTTAGACATGTATCTGTTCCATAGGAGCATAAATGTCTTAAGAAATGTGTTTGCATGCAGAAACTTTGTTGTCCTTGCTGAAGAACAGAGGCAGTTCCACTGAGTTGTGTGCACATCTGTATGTGATGAAGTCATTCAAAAGCACAACCCAATGTCTCTTTAAAAATGGCTAAGCTGTTCAATATAAATAAAATATAATATTCACTGGACATACTGGTTGGTAGCAGTAAAAATATTTTACTTATCAGGGTGGTCCTGTCTTTATAAAATTGCCTCATAAGGTGCATTTAAATATGTGCAATTTTACTTCACTCGTTAGTTGAGTAAAAAACTATGGAAACCAGGGTTCCTTTATGCACAATACTGTTGTTTCAGTAACTGTTTTTGTTAGTTCACAGATGCTAGTTCCTGCGTCGCAAATAATTAACTACTCTTTTACTTCAGTTACAAGCCTGTGGATAACAAGCTGATCTGGCTACCTCTGCGAGAGTCTTTTGAAGAACTCTTCTCTCAGACATTTTCTAGAAAGAAAAATCAGACGTTCTTGGGACACATTCAGACCTGCTACAGGCAGAAACGTTGGCATGATCTGCTAAAACTAATGCAGCATATTCATAAATCTGCTCTTAATAAGGAAACAAAAGAAAATGCATCTGGTGAGAATTCACACTGATCAAACACACATCATTAGCTGTGAACCATTGCAGAGAGTAGATAAATAGTGGTGAATTTTGGGGGTTTTGGTTTGGTGTGTTTTTTTTTTTTTTTTTTTCTTTCATCCCTCTTTATTACTTTTTCTTCTGGTTTTGAAAAATGCAATCTCTGTCTACAACAAGACATTCAAAATACTGTTAGAATAGTTTTTTTTTTTCTTTCTAATCCATCACTGTTAGCCATTTCTGACAGTGAAGGTTGATTTGTCTGACCTGTGGTGCCCTTGACATCTGATCTCCACTGAGCACTTACTTCTTTGCTGTGTTGGTGAACAGTCCTTTTTTTTTTTTTTTTTTTTGTGTGTGGCAGTCTTCCATATGAATGCATTCATACTTTTCTTTCAGTCCTGGAATCTCATTAGGTCTCACAAGTGTATCGTATCTTAAAAACAAAGGAAAACAAAATAACAGCAGCAAAAAACCCCCTAAACCCAAAGTAATAGGTCCCTTAGGGTAGTAATTACTTTAAAAGCTTGCTAAGAGCTTGCTGATGACTTTGGTTTCACTGGCAGTGATGCTGACTTGCCTAGTTCCTGGCTTTGTTTCATTGTGGTTTTGTCTCCAAATAAGTTTTTCTTGTTTCGTACTTCACAACCCATTTGGGATAGAGGGAATATTGATACTCTGGCTTGCATGGAGTGGTTTCTGGTTCTAGACCTGCTGAACAAGTGAAGTTGTAGCTTTCAGTCAGTATGGGCCAGGTAAACTTAATTATGAACCTTGTCGCCCCCTTTCTTTTAACTGTTTTTTCTGAATATGCAGATATTAAAATAAATGCCCACAAATGTAAAAAAAGATTTAAAAAAGGTTTTTAAAGACCACGTGTTGCAAGTATTGACAATCCTAAAATAAAGATAAGCTGAAATCCGTAACTTGCAAAGCTAGCAGCTTAAGTCATTATGATGCTGGATATACCTCAGGCTGTGACTTTAAACAAATAACTGAAATAAGTGCAATAGTAAATAATGTCACAACTGATAAGCAACAGTGTTTTAATGATACTAAAGTGTTCACTGTTAATCTGTTCTGTCATAGGCTTTGTAAATTTGGTTTTCTTCTTCTGAGACGCCTCTTTCTGTCGAGACGCCTCTTTCTGTCTCCAGGAACTGGAGAGTGGTAACAGTCATATTGCAACCAAGTGAATTGCCAGCATAAGTATTTGTTCCTAAGCTAGGACATACTGGAATGAATAGCAAATTATCTGTACCCATATGTCAATAGTGTTCAGCTAAATTAAAAAAAAAAAAAAAAAATCAGCAATTTTTTTAAAATTAATCAGATGTCATCTGTAGAACTTGAATATTTTCATTGCTCAGCCGAGCTTACTCTTGTATCCATGCTTGAAACAGCTTGATTAAAATACTGTTGTTAAACATTTTTTGTGCTATTGTTCTCATGGTACAAGCTTAAATTTGTTTTGCTTACAGGCTCACCGCTGAAGGAAAAATGGGAGGCATTTGGTCTTAAACTGAATCATGCTCATCAACAGATGAAAATGACAGAAAACGCTCTTCTCTTCGCATTTGTTGAGGTATTTAGAGATTTACATTTTGATGCTAGGAAGAATGAGGAGGAGCATTTAAAAGACTTTGCAATCAGTATTATATAAATAACCTCCTGGCAAGACTCTTGCTGTGAAGTAAAACTTGTTGAATGATAACTCTGTGGAATGAAGTGTGGTACTTCAGGGAGGCGGTGTTTAGATGCGGGGTGGGAGAATGTTTTGTGCTAACATATTAATTCAATGCTGTATAATGGGAATTAGGACTGGTATGATAAAAGAACATCAGCAGTATGTCATATCATCTTTTTCAAGTGTATGAGATCAGAAAAAACGCCTTGACCAGTCTCCAGTAGGACATGCCCCTGCCTGGGGATTCCTGCAAAGGGTTTAGTATTAAGAATCTGTGCTGTTTATCTAGAAGTGATTTTTTGAAATGTTTCAAATCCATGGTATAATACTCTAATGATATTAAGCGTGATTAGGGGAAACTATGATGATTTATGCATGTTTGTTCCTTGTCACCCCGTTAGTCTGAATATATGCTCTCAAATTTTATTTAAAGTGTGTAAAATGTTGACTGCTCCTCTTGCCAAAAAAATGACTGCATAAATAGTTGGAGAACCTTTGACTTAAGTATAACTTTAATAAGTTATAGTTCCCTGAGGAACATAATATTGCTTGTGTCTTTGTTCGGATTTCTTTAGATTAACTGTCTTTATTCTCATCCTGGTGTCAGTGAAGTTTATGTACCACAGTGATGGATATCACTGATGGGCAGCGTTGCACGGATACGAGAGCTTAGTTCTGTTATATCTGAGCCATTCTAAATGATAGCTGATAATGGTGATAACTGTCTGACTTCTGTGACTTGTGAAATAATTGCTGTTATTGAAGGAGAGCAGTAAAACTGCTCTTGCTGTAAAAGGTCTGGAATTGCTATTTGTCTAATCAACCCATGGACTGCAAAACAAGTATTTCCAGTATACAGATGCTTTACTTGATGTATCACTGCTGGTGACACAATTAAAAAATTGTTCTTATTTTTAGGGTACTCTGGCACAAGCAGTAAAAAAAGGAGAGTGGATCTTATTGGATGAGATTAACTTGGCTGCAGCAGAGACTTTAGAGTGCCTGAGTGGTTTATTGGAAGGATCATCTGGGTCACTTGTGTTACTAGACAGAGGAGATACAGGTACTATTTCTGTGCTTGCTTATGTTGTATCTTGCTATCCAGTTTATTGAATTCCCTATCCTATATGGCTCAAAATAAGTTGAGAACATTTACCATTCAAATGAATGTGTGTAGAAGAGAATAATGTGTTCTTTCTAGACTTCATACTTTTATGAAAGAAGTGGGAGTCTTAATTCATCGTGGCTCAGGAGATTTCAGCATGCAGAAATTGTTGTAGCTTTTGCCTCTTTGGATTCTACAAGGAGCAGATCTCTCTAGTGGCCTTAATAAGCATTGCTGTCTCTGAAGACTCTTCAGGGAGTGTCATTATTTTTTTTTTTATAAAGTTGAGGTAGCTTGATGGCTAAGGGCATGGGACATGAAGTTTAGCTGCTACCGTAGTAATTGTGTTTCACTGATCCTGAGAATATATTTGTTCTCCAGCTAGACATACATGGACAAGGCCTTTGATTTTTCTGAGTCCTTCTTGTGGGTTGACCCCAGCCAGCAGCTAAGCACCCACACAGCTGCTCACTCACTCTTCCACCCCACCATGCCCCAGCAGCATAGGGGAGAGAATAGGAAGAACAAAAGCAAGAAAATTTATGTGAAACAAGTGATGCAAAAGCAGTCACTAACCAGCTCCCACAAGCAGACCAAAGTCCAGCCAGTGTCTAAGTAACAGCCACCCTGGAAGACAAAAATCACTACCCCGTTCTTCCTCTACTCCAGTTCTTATTGCTGAGCATGATGTTTTATGGTAGGGAATATTGCTTTGGCTAGTTTGGGTCAGCTGTCCCAACAGTGTCCCCTCCCAACTTTTTGCTTACTCCCAGCCTAGTTGCTGGGTGAAGGAGGGTGGAGTGGGGAAAAAGAGAAAGCCTTGATGTTGTGCCAGCACAATTCAGCAATAGCCAAAACATTGGTGTGCTCTCAACAGCACCATAGGGGCTGCTGCAAAGAAAGTTAACTCCTTCCCAGCCAGACCCAGTACAGACCTAAAGGTAAAAAAATGCAATTGCGGAATATTGTTTGCTGGAGCTACAGATAGCACATACAACATTTGTCTCTTCCTAGGCTGGATTTTCTTCCTGGCCGAGGGAAGTGCTGCCCATTGTTCGGAAAGAGATGCAAGGTTTTCCAAGTTTAGGGCTTATGTATTTTTTTAAAATATTCAGTGTTGTTAAAACATCCTTTTATGCACAAATAAAAGTCTCTGTTTCACTTGTGTGTGGCAGTTGTAAAGATGCAGAGAAACTACTTCTGATAAAATTACATGGGGTTATTATCTGAAAGCTTTTCACCCTGGCATTTTAAGAAAATGTGGTAGTGCAGTAATAGAAAACTGGCTTAGAAGAAATATACCTCATTTAAAATAATAAGTATCCTGGGTTTAGCATTAACCTTATGTCTCTTATTTCTGTTTTCCTTTAGAGCCTCTCATCCGTCACCCGGACTTTCGCTTGTTTGCATGCATGAATCCAGCTACAGATGTTGGAAAGAGAAATCTTCCTCCGGGAATAAGAAACAGGTAGGAAATAATGATTCTGTGTCAAAATACTTAATCAATGTCTTTTTCAAAGTTTACCTAGCTTCACAAGTTGACCCAGTGAAGAATGGCTTATTTGAAGCCCAAGGTTATGAGTCTGAACTCAAATGAGAGGCGCTTTCCACATGGTGAAGGCTTTTCATGAAATAGCATCAGGAAAATACTTTTGTAAAGTAGCTGAGTGTGAACAAATGGTCTAGCAGTAGTGTAGAGTGTTGTCACTGGGGGCAGCGGAATGATCATTCTTTACAATTAAGCTGTCAGTGCCTGGGAATGCTACTGCAGCAGTTTATGTTCCTGATGGGGATAATAAAGACAAGTGCTTTGTATCTGTTTAGCAGCCTTTCTCTTGATAACTCGGAAGTGTTGATGATCCTTGCAAAAAGCTGTGTATCCGGCATTGTTCACTCAGAAAGCAGGTGTTTTGCGCAGTGGAGCAGATGTGTGATCTTCAAACTATTTGATGTGTGATCTTCAAACATTTAAGCTGCGCCCAGGAAGTTGGAGTTGTGGCAGATCCATTCTTCAGTACTACCTGTTCCTGAATGAAAAGATCTTCTGCTTGTATTTGATGCAGTTTCCCTCATGAGTGCCAAAAGTCGCACATGTAGTCCATCACTAGAGTCATAAATACTGTGCAGGACTGTAGAGATGGATTTACTATATGTAACTAGTCATTTGCAGTTATTAGTGGCAAAGTAAGGTTTTATTGCTATTAGCTCTCCTGGCTTAGTAGTGAAAGGAAAGAGAGTGAGTGTAATACAGAAGAAAGGAGACTTCAGCTTCAGTGTGGCTTGTCAAGTTTAAATGAATTTATATTTGCACTTGTCAAAAATATCCATCCCTTTGAAGTTAGTGGTATGGCTCAGTTGTTTTGGGTTTGCTGTGGTCTGTCCAGAGCTATTGTTTGCAGTTGTAATGCATGGTATGGAAGGGCTGCAGACTCACATTCAACACCCGATGCGAATATATTGGACTAATTAACAGTTAGAAAATATGTTCATTAACTGGAGCTGCCAGTGTAGCGTACCAAATATGAAACACTGTTGACATGTTTAAAGATACTCAGAACTTCACTGAGTACATGTTTGGCTGCTGATTTTCCTTTGCTTATTGTCAAGTTTTCTCATTTTATCATTGCTGAGCTGGATATTTGTAAAAGTAGAAAACAACCTGGATATGCTAGTTCTGGATATGCTAGTCAATACAAAATTAGAATAAATGATCTCTCATAAGTGTTCACTTCTTAAAATAGAGATCATTAGAGAGTCCACTTTGAAAAGTGCTCCTGCTGCGTCAGTGCTCCAGTGTTCAGGCTGTAATGTTTGGATATCTATTGCAAATTGTTTAAAATTTTAATTTTCAAAAATACAGTCCCATAGTTCATTTTCAGTCTACTAAGTTAAAATAATTCACATAAATTACTTAGAAATAAGGTATTACTAATACTTTCTTTTTAATTACTCTGGTTCTTGAGTCTGTCTATAGGTAGTTTGACAACTTAGTATTCTTCTGCTTACAAAATGTTTATATACCATGAGAATCATATACAACATGATTTTTCTTAATATTTTCAGATGTCTGAGTGTTATGGATTGATTTGATTCTTGTAGGTTTACTGAACTTTACGTAGAAGAATTGAGAAATGAAGGGGACTTGCAAGTTCTTATCATGGATTATCTGAGAGGCTTGAATGTGAACAAAAACACAGTACAGGGAATTGTGAAGTAAGTTGTTTGTAATCTCTTGAAATCCTTGATGGAATAAGTCACAAAAAGAAAGTATGTAACTGTAGGTCTGTGGTTAGACTGTTTTGGGAAATGCTATAATGCTCCTTACGCAGCAGTTTGCATAGCCTTAGGAAATGAAAGAGGGTAGACATCCATCCTCTTCATTCTGAAGGTTTCTGTACTTGTGTGAAGAAGATTCACTTTTTCTTATTCAGAAGTGCTTTTTTGGTGGCACCAGTTAAAAAGCATTGTTGTTGCAGTCCTCTTTCCCATCTGAGAGACTAAAATGGTTTGTTTCTGTAGATCATACTAATGAAAGTCTTGTGTGTTTATCAAGTTACCTTTCTTTCCCCTCGTTTAAGGTGTATTATCTCACCTGAAGAACTGTTACACGTTCAGAATACTTTGAGTTTGTAGTCATTCTCTGTATATCGATCTCCCTTAAAAATACAGTTCTAAAATATTCTGTTGCTTTTGCTTCACTGACTATACAGATGGCAGAGTTTGGCATGGCTTTCCTAACCTGGAGCTCTTGGAAAAAGTGACAGTTGGAGATAAGCTGAAGTGTTTATACTTTGTGTTTAATTCCTTAGAGCAATGTTCTGATCAGTAACAGCACTATATAACTGGAAGTGGTTTCACTCTTTATTTTTGCAGCTTTTATTTATCTGTGCGAAAGGAAGCAGAAGGAAAGCTGGTGGATGGAACTGGCCACAGACCTCACTACAGTCTCCGTACACTCTGCAGGGCATTGAGATTTGCAGCGTCTAATCCATGTAGCAGTATACCACGCTCACTGTATGAGGTGATTACCTATGTTGGGGTTTGTTTCAGTTTGTGTTCACTACAGATACTGTTTGGGTAAAGGAAAATCCTCTCTTCTAAGTGCAGTATTGAACAGAAATGATTCTTTAATCTCTACACTTTTTTTCTAATGATTTTTTTCATTTTATCTCTGAAAATAACTCTTTTTTCTTAGGGCTTCTGTTTGAGTTTCCTGACGCAGCTTGACAGAGTTTCTCACCCAGTAGTTCAAAAGCTAATTTGCCAGCATATAGTCTCTGGCAACACGAAAAGCCTTCTCAAGCAGGTAGGTAACTAAGTCTATATAGAGCAGTTTAGTATTCAGAGTAGAATTTATTTTGAGTTGCCTTCTCCTGCCTTTTTCCTCCACATTTCCTTCTCGCAGTCCTGTTTTTCGTATTGTCAAGATAAGAACTAAAAAAAAAAAAAAAAAAAAAAATAATACTCTTTCTTTGTAATTTTCTACTTCTGCTTTCAATGCCCATATGTTAGCTAGTTTATTTGTTAATTTGAAAAAATGTGGAAGTCTGAATAATTACAGCATTGTGGAGTGTGGGCAGCTTAATACAGTGACTCCAACTGTAAAGCTTTCACAGACTTTTGAGGAGCTTTCACAGGCTTTTTATTTTTAGGCTCCAAATGCAGAACATATGGATACGAAGCAAACATCTGTACTTTGTCTCTAATGGGAAAGGAAGAATCTTGCTAGTTCTGGGAGCCCAGCATGAGTTTGCATGGGGGACTGGGCAGGTGGGATGGGAAAGCCAGTTGTAAGAGATGTGTATTTGTTTCAGAATAAACCCCTTCGTATTAGATAAAAAGATAAAAGCCACTTTCCTGCTTGGAAACGTACTTCAAAATTCCATGCTAAGACTCTTGAGACATTTTTATCGTCATGGCACTGGCAAAGATTCCTGCTTCATGACCTTGAAATAATGTGGTCAGGCTTTTCCTGTAATTTGCATTCTGTGACAAGGGGACAGCGCTTACTGCAGGAGTGCTCAGGGATTAATTTTAAATGACTTCTTAAAGATTATGTTGCAGTGGCGTAACAGTAGTTGTCTTCATTAGCAAATTGAAACTCATTTGTATAATCTGTTATTTCTGTCATGTCTCCTTAGCAAATACCAAAACCCCAAGGAGGGAGATTTATATTTATAGAAGGATACTGGATTTCAGCTGGAGATAAGGAACCTACTGTAGATGAGACTTATGTGCTAACCCCTTCAGTTAAGCTTAATCTGAAAGACATTGCCAGAGTTGTGTCTGCAGGGTATGTCTGTTCCAACTTTTCCATTAAAAAACTAAGTTAAAGATGTTTATTTGGGCCTCATGTGTTTGTGCCTGTCTAGCCTTTATTGTTTGGCATGGGTAATGTCCCTTTTCCTTCTACTTTATACAGTGACTTGAATTTATACATGTATTTCTTGTCTCCTTAAACCCTCTTACTGCTGTACCTAGTTTTATTTAGATGATAATCTAGAAAATTGCAATTAGCATAACCTGCTTATTTCACACTGCCATAGAAAGCTTCATAGGTAGCAGTTAGCATCCGGGGGTAAAGTTACTTAGGTTCCCCTATTAGTGTATGATCTTGGATACTCCAAGTGAGTTAAGAAGTGATATATTTTGGTAATGTAGATCTGTGAAAATTTCAAATAATGTTCATATATATGAGAAAGATAGGACTTGTGCTTCTAAACCACTATTTTGGTTATCCCTTTTAGGACTCATCCAGTACTGATTCAAGGAGAGACCTCTGTTGGTAAAACCAGTTTAATTCGCTGGTTGGCTGCTGCTACTGGGAACCATTGTGTAAGGATTAACAATCATGAGCATACTGACATCCAGGAATATATTGGCTGTTATACATCGGATGCCTCTGGGAAGTTGGTATTTAAGGAAGGTGGGTGGGCATGTTATATTTACTGCAAGTTCTTGTCTCACTTCACTGCTTTGCTTTTTTCTTTTTTTTTCTTTTCTGCCTAACTTCTCCGTTTTATTACAGTGGAGAGATGGTCTGTCATAAAGTTAGTAGTTGCATATTAATGATAATCACTTCTGTGAATTTCAGTGAGTTCTTAAGAGTTCATGTTTGTCTCATCATACTTGTCCTATTGGACGTAAAGAAAAGAATTCAACAGCTTAAACAATACTGTTGCTTCCCTCTCTGGATTAGCATTTATACTGAGTGAAAACTGGTTGCTAAAAGTATCTGAATGCATGCTTCTGTTACATTTAGTTTGTTAGATTTTTGACTAGAACTCTTTCTGTTCCCTCCAAGGTGTCCTCATAGATGCAATGAGAAAGGGTTACTGGATTGTTCTAGATGAACTGAATTTGGCTCCCACTGATGTTCTGGAGGCTCTCAACCGCTTGTTGGATGATAACAGGGAGCTGTTCATTACTGAGACTCAGGAAGTGGTCAAAGCTCACCCTCGCTTCATGCTGTTTGCTACACAGAATCCTCCAGGACTCTATGGTGGCAGAAAGGTCTGTATAATCTTTTCCTTTGAGTAGCTATGACTCCAGAGAATGAATCTCTCTTGTACACAGAAGTGTGATGTGAAAAGTTCCTGATGCGTAGCACAGAATTGACATGAAGCTCTCAAGAGGTAGAGAGTTCAGGTGGCTGTGGACTAACTTTCAGTACAGCTGGGTTCTGTTTAGGTTAGTTGCTTGTTTTGCAGATACCAAATTTCTAAATCATTTTGAGTATTGAGATTTAATATATTTGACTCGCCATTTCTTGCTCAAGAGCACTGGAGAAGAGACTTGACTTAGCCTATTGATGTCCATTTTGTACTGGTTTTGGCTGGCATAGTTAATTTTCTTCATAGTGACTGGTATGGTGCTGTTTTGGATTTGTGACCAAAACAGTGTTGGTAACACAGGGATGTCTTAGCTATTGCTGAGCAGTGCTTGCAGTGTTAAGGCCTTTTCTGCTTCTCACACTGCCCTGCCAGCGAGTGGCCTGGAGGTGTGTGAGAATCTGGGAGGGGACACAGCTGGGACAGCTGACCCCAACTGACCAAAAGGGTATTCCATACCATATGATCTCATGCTCAGCAATAAAAATTGGGGGAACAAGGAGGAAGAGGGGGATGTTCAGTGTTTTTTTTTTTCCCCAAATAACTGTTGCGCATGATGAAGCACTGATTTCCTGGAAATGGCTGAACACCTGCCTGCTGACGGGAAGCGGTGAATGAATTCCCAAGTTTGTTTTGTTTGTGCACACACCTTTTGCTTTACCTATGAAACTGTCTTTATCTCAACGCATGAGTTTTCTCACTTTTACCCTTCTGATTATCTCCCCCATCCCATCGTAGGGGGAGTGAGCAAGTGGCTGTTTGATGCTTAGCTGCCAACTGTGGTTAAAACACAACACGTTTTAAAGCTCTTGTCTTCATCCGGGCTGTCTCTTATGCTTTCTTTCAATGTTTATGAGTATGTGCTAATTTGTATGCTATGACACTATCCATAGTTCTTTGGATGTGTGTAGGGGAAGATATATAACATGAGGAATATCAAAGGAAAAAGTTCAAGCAATAGTATGTTCTCATATTTTAGGTTTTGTCCAGAGCCTTCAGAAATCGTTTTGTGGAACTTCATTTTGATGAGCTGCCAAGTGCTGAATTGGAAACCATCCTGCACAAGCGATGCAGTTTGCCACCTTCTTATTGCAGCAAGCTTGTCAAAGTCATGTTAGACCTGCAAGTATGAGTCTTCCTTCTTTTTGTAGAAGACATGCAAATCTATTACTTTGTGCTGAAATATAAGTTCCTGTGGCGGGGGAAACATTGCTAACTGGCAGATATTTTAAAAACCTAAACCATAATTGATGGAAGAGAACCCACCAAAGTACTTAGTTCGGTGGTTAAGATAGAGAATAGGGAAGGTGATGTCAGATTTAAGAGATAGCTAGCAGCAAAAAAAAATAATAACCAAAGGCCTTGGGATTTGATGTGTAGAATAATCCCTTGCTCTGGCTGTACTGTACAGTATTGGGATTTGTAGCTGTCTTTGGGTCATGCTAAATTCGGTATTATCTTTAAACAGTAATTTTGGATGCATTCTGACACTGCTGTAGTTAGCAGACATTTAACACTTAATATGTAGGTAAAACTATCTCATATTTAAAAGCAATTGCAGCAGCACAAACCAGAGCACGCTTCAAAGTGCTGACATAGGTTTTGGTGTAGAACCTAATCGTTTGCTTGGATTTTGTTTTATTCCAGGTACCTATTTTCTTTAGTATTTTTATTTATTATTGTCTATACTATTTTGTTCCTGGTACCTATCAAATACCTGCTTAAAGGTAATTTTGAGCTTGGGAGTCATATTTGTACTAGACTTTTTTTTTTTTAAGTACAGTTTGTTTGAAGAAGTGTCATATCAGAGAGCTCTGATTACCTTTGCTTTAAGTATTCAGACAGCTTCATGAAAAAATGGCTCATGTTTTGTTCTTACAACAGTCTTACCGCAGAGGTTCAACAGTGTTTGCGGGGAAGCATGGGTTCATTACCCTGCGGGATCTGTTTCGTTGGGCTGAAAGGTACAGATTGGCAGAACAGCTGGAGAAGGAGTATGACTGGCTTCAGCACTTAGCAAATGATGGTGAGCACTGCTACCTCGGGTTTTTACAGTGTCTATAGAATTACTTTCTAGTTCTTAAGTATAAATTTTTGTTGCTGATTAAACAGGTAGTAATTGCTTTCTCTGCCTCTGTTTTATAGGTTTTATGCTTCTGGCAGGCAGAGTCAGGAAACAGGAGGAGGTGGATGTTATTCAGAGTGTCCTTGAAAAACACTTCAAGAAAAAACTATATCCTGAGTCTCTCTTCTCAGTGGAAAGTGTCAGAAAGCTACTGGGTGAGTTTCCTAGAAGGACGACACTGGTAGTTCTCTAGACATGACTGAAGCTGATGGATTGATTGCTTTGTGTTGTACAGCTAAATCCTCCATGCAGATGTCAGTGATGGACAGAGATTTTAACCATATTGTCTGGACTCAAGGCATGAGGAGACTTGCAATTTTGGTGGGACGAGCCCTGGAGTTTGGTGAACCAGTACTGCTGGTGGGAGACACTGGGTAACCTTGCTTTTTATGATGCACTTTGTAGTGCTGCACCAGCCACTGAGTCAGATGCAAAATGATTGTGTGGGCTTCAGTGCTTCTTTGATCTGGGACATTTAAGCCTCTGTCATGGCAGACTTGCAACTGCTGTTTTTCACAGTTCCCTTTTGAGGAGAAGCAATTGCATCTCTTCCAGCACAAGTCTTTAATGGGATTATCTGCATTATTTATAACTGCATAGAAATTATATAGAAAATAGTAAAATTGAGGTGAGCTGACTTCTGTCCCCACCTTTCACAAGGTGCCCTGTAGAATCTTACTGTGCCTCACTGGAAAGGCTGCTTTTGGGGAATTGTGACATTTTTCTGCTTGAGAGCAAATTCGCTTTGCATGTTTTAAGAACTTGAATATAGCCTTGCTACTATTTCTTCCCCCCCCCGCCGCCCCACTGCCTCGTATGCTGTAAAGGAGGTTGTGGAAGTAGATGCTGTCTGCTCCTGTGCTGGTTATAAATTTGGAGAGTACATTTTTGTAGGAAAGAAGGGAAGAAAAATGCAAGAAAAGGGAGAAGTAAAATTATTTAGGTAATAAACGAGAACTCTAGGTACTCAGCAGCTTATTCCCTCAGACTTAGGCTTGGTCTAGACACGTAGCATCTCCAGTTTAGTGAAATGTTAGGCTAGTTGAGTACCTGTAGGGGCAGGCTGAAATAAATTCGACTTTGAACCTGCAGAAATCCATCAATGCAGATATTGATTTAAATGTACTTAAAGGCATCTTATGCAAGTCAGCAACAGTTGTTGTGCCAAAAATGGCTTTACTTTGCACACATTTCTTTCAAGAAAAGGAGCAGAAGGAAATTTGCATGCTGGGCCTTTGCCTCATAGCTCTTCAATGAAAGTATGAATCCTGTCCAAAGTGAGCTGTTTGGGGGTTTTTTGTGGGGTTTTTTGTTTTGGTTTGTTTTATTCTTCTTTTTCAATTAAATTACTTTGTTGCAGGTGTGGTAAAACTACCATTTGTCAGATCTTTGCTGCATTAACTAATCAGAAGCTATACTCAGTGAATTGCCACTTGCATATGGAGACTTCAGACTTCTTGGGAGGACTGCGACCAGTCAGACAGAGGTCAAAAGACCAGGTTTGTCTTGCATCAGTAGTAGTTTGATAGTGTGACCGTGGAAGCAAAAAGTAGCAATTATTAATGACTTTTCACTTCATTTTCCATTTCTTAGGAGGAATCTGATGGTTCTAGACTCTTTGAATGGTGTGATGGACCTCTTGTTTTAGCAATGAAAGAGGAGGGTTTTTTCCTCCTTGATGAGATTTCTTTAGCTGATGATTCTGTACTAGAGCGACTTAACAGGTATGTCTTAAATGTGTTAGTATTAAGTATCCTCAATGTGTCTATTCATTATACGAACACGAGCAGGGTAAATCTAGCTTCTTTTAGGCACATCTGTTTCCTGGCCTGGTTGAGCTGCCATCTTAATCATGTAGTTCTTGCTGAAAGACTGAATGACCCAAATAACTCTAGCCCTGTTCATGTTTCAACTTCTGTGCCAGTTTGCTCTGTTTTTCTAATTGTCATCCATCTGAGAAAGGTGCTAGTTTTAATCATAGTAATTCTTAGACAATTTTTGCTGTTTGAAATCCTAATTACAGCTAGAGGGAAAGATCGTAAGGTAAGACAAGATGAAACTGCCTTGTCTTGCATAAGTCTTGATGTCTTGACTTACCTGGAAAAATGAAAGGTACTTTGATTGAAAACCAGGTATGTATATGTTTGCTTGACATGTGTTAATACACCGATTATGTTGGTTTTGAATGCTTTGGTTAGTGCCATTAGTTTTCATTTGGCTTTATAGTACTGCTACAGACTGATCTGCACTCAAATTGCTGTATTTGTTTTATGGACAAAAATAGGATGATGAAAAGATTTGCATTATTGAATAGCTCATGTCCCTGGACGAAGAAATTAAGAACATAAACGCTAGTTTAGTTGAAACAGTTTATACAGTATCTAAAGACAGTTTACACCTTGAGTCAAGTTGGAAAACAAGTCTACAAGTAAAATCACAGAATCATAGAATACCAGGTTGGAAGGGACCTCAAGGATCATCTGGTCCAACCTTTCTTTGCAAAAGCATGGCCTAGACAAGATGGCCCAGCACCCTGTCCAGCCCAGTCTTAGAAGTGTCCAGTGTTGGGGAATCCACCGCTTCCCTGGGGAGATTATTCCAATGGCTGGTTGTTCTCATTGTGAAAAGTTTTCCTCTCATGTCCAATCGGAATCTCCCCAGGAGTGACTTGTACCCGTTTAGCCCTTGTCCTCACCATGTAACTCCATGTAAAAAGGGAGTCTCCATCTTCTTTGTTGCCACCCTTTAAATACTGAAACATGGTGATAACGTCTCCCCTAAGCCTTCCTTTCTGAAGGCTGAACAAACCCAGTTCTCTCAGCCTTTCCTCATATGGCAGGCTTCCCAGTCCTTTGATCATCTTCATGGCCCTTCTCTGGATCCTCTCCAGCCTGTACGCATCTTTTTTTATATAACGGGGACCAAAACTGTACACAGTATTCCAGATGTGGCCTGACAAGCACTGAGTAGAGTGGGATGATGACTTCTTTATCTCTGTTGGTGATGTCCTTGTTGATGCAACCCAGCATCCTGTTGGCTTTCTTTGCCACAGCAGCACACTGCACACTCATATTGAGCTTCCTGTCCACCAGGACCTCCAGGTCCCTTTCCACAGAGCTGCTCCACAGTCAGGTAGATCCCAGCCTGTGCTGCACTCCTGGATTGTGTTTTCCCAGGTGCAAGACCTTACGTTTGTCTTTTTTGAACTTCATAAGGTTCTTGTTAGACCACTTCCAGCCTATCTAGGTCTTCTTGCAGGGTGGCTCTCCCTTCCGAAGTGTCCACTTCCCCACTCAGTTTGGTATCATCAGCAAACTTCATCAGGGTACACTTTATCCCATCATCCATATCACTTACGAGGATATTGGCGTTGGGCCCAATATGAATCCTCTGGGGGACCCCGCTTGTGACAGGTTGCCAGTTTAAAAAGGAGCTATTTACCACCACCTTTTGGGTGCGCTCTGTTAGCCAGTTCCCCACTCACTGCATAGACCACTTATCTAGACTGTAACACATCAGTTTCTCTAGGAGGAGGCTGTGGGAAATGGTGTCGAAAGCCTTGGAGAAATCCAGGTAGACAGTGTCCACTGCTTGCCCCACGTCGACCAAATAGGTTATTTGTCATAGAAGGTGATCAGGTTTGTCAAGCGCGATTTGCCATTGGTGAATCCATGCTGGCTTTTCCCAACCACGTGCTTTATTTAACTTGTGATAGCCCCAAGGAGGGTTTGTTCCATAACTTTCCTAGGGACTGAAGGGCCTATAATTTCCTGGATCCTCCTTTAATCCCTTCTTGTAGATGAATGTAGATGTAGATTATGGAGAGCAGCCTCGCAATGATGTCAGCTAGCTCTCTTAAGACCTTTGGGTGGATATTGTCAGGGCCCATTGTTTTGTAGGGGTCAAGCTCCTGTAGTAGTTCAAATACCAACTCTTCCTTCACTGATGGTGGGTCTGTGTTTGCATCAACCTGAATTTTTGTTCCCAGGGCCTGGGGCCCATCACTGCTGGTAAAGATAAAAGTGAAGAAAATGTTGAGAACCTCTGCCTTTTCAGCATTGTTGGTGACTAATTCACCTCTCCTGTTTAACAGTGGGCCGATATTTTCCTTCTGTTTCTGCTTGTTGTTTATGTACCTGAAGAACCCTTTCTTGTAGTTTTTAACATCTCTGGCCAATTTCAATTCGAGCTGAGCTTTCACTTTTCTAACTGCATCTCCTCACGCCCTGGCAATGCCCTTGTAGTTCTCAACGGGTTTTTGTCTGCTCTTCCATCTCTGGTACACTTGTCTTTTGGTTTTGAGCAGACTCAGAAGCTCGCAGTTAAGCCAAGGGGGTCTCTTGCTCTGCCTACTTCCCTTACCTTTAAAGAGGATGAACTGTTTTTTTTCTTCCAGAGCATTCTTGAAAAACTCCCAGCACTCACTAGCTCCTTTATCCTCCATGGAAGCTTCCCACGGAATCCCGCCCAATTGAGCGCTGAGTGAGCTGAAGTTTGCTCTTCTGAAGTCTAAAACCTCTGTATTAGTACTAACCTTCAGTGTGCTCAGCAGGATTACAAACTCCACAATATTGTGATCACGGCAGCCAAGGCTATCCCTAACCAAGATATTACGATGCAGGTTTTCCTGGTTTGTGTGTAGCAAGTCCAGCAGTGCCTCATTCCAGGTTGGCACATCTAATGTTTGTATGAGGAAGCAGTCGTCTACGCATTCCAGGAACTTGATGGATGATATTTGAGGTGCTGTATTGTTCTTCCACCAAATGTCTGGGTAGTTGAAGTCACCCATAAGAACCAGGTTCTGTTGACCAGAAGCTTGCTTAAATGACCCAAATATTGCTTCGTTGACCTTATCTTGGTTTGGAGGTCGGTAGCAGGTGCCTACTGTAAGATCCTCCATGGAGATGACCCCTCTGATGTTGACCCAGAGGCATTTGATTGCGCTTCCACAATCGCTGTAGTTTCCTTCTATGCATTCAAGGTTCTCCTTAACATAGAGTGCAACTCCTCCGCCTCTTCTTCCTTGCCTGTCTTTATGAAACAGCCTATAGCCATCCATCATGATTCTCCGGTCATGTGAGTTTTCCCACCATGTTTCGGTTATTCCTATGATGGCATAACTTTCAAATCTCCAGTTTACCATCTGCAATATTAATATTTTCAGCCTGTCAATGAGCTCTTGAAAACAATACATCTTAACTAGATTTTGTTTCTGGTATTTGATATCTCCCTCTTTTTTTGTGTGTAAAAATCCATAAAATATAAATTTAATTTCATGATCCGCTTGCAGCGGTATCCCTCATTTTAGTCATCCCATTTAGAGCACAAGTCTTCTGAGGAGCAGCTGAGGGAGCTGGGGTTGTTTAGCCTGGAGAAAAGGAGGCTGAGGGGAGACCTTATTGCTCTCTACAACTACGTGAATGGAGGTTGTAGTGAGGTGGGGGTCGGTCTCTTCTCCCAAGTTGCAAGTGATAGGACAAGAGGAAATGACCTCAAGTTGCACCAGAGGAGGTTTAGATAGGCTATTAGGAAAAATTTATTCACCTGAAGGGTTGTCAAGCATTGGACCAGGCTGCCCAGGGAGGTGGTTGAGTCCCCATCCCTGGAGGTATTTCAAAGACAGGTAGATGTGGCGCTTAGGGACATGGTTTAGTGGTGGACTTGGCAGTGTTAGGTTTATGGTTGGACTCAATGATCTTAAAGGTCTTTTCCAACCTAAACAATTCTGTGATTACCCGTTATATTGAGATGATTAGTAGCTATTTTTTCCACCATATCCAAACCCTCTCTGTTACAAGCTTTTTTTTTTTTTTTTTTCTCATTGTATCAGTGCAACTATCATTCTTTCATAAAGTTTGGTTAACCTCTTTGTATTGACAGTGATACTAAACAATGTCTGTCTAAAGGGGTAACAGCTCAAGCTTTAGTGTACATTAAAGTATGCCTAATAAAACAAACAACAAAACACTCAGAAAACCAAAAATCTACTAGAATGCTTCTCAGATGTGTAGTCTGTCAGCTTGAAGACTGGTTCATTGTGCAGATTTCTTTATCTAGCTCCTATGAATATAAATTTTGCTATTGCTTTTGTAAAGAGAGAGCTGTGAGATGTATGCTTTTATCAGACAAGTGTTTTGACAGATCATTTGAACTGAACCTTATCAACAAGGTTTGGGTAGAGTTTCCTTCTGAAGAAAATCAGAAATATTCTCAGTTAGGGAGGATGAGCAGATCTTATTTTTTTAATACAAATTCTGGTGCAATGAAAGCTTAATCAGGCCAATTCATGTATTTTCATTTTTAAGTGGCCTCTTGAAGTGTGAAATGAAATTTAAATTAATTTTTTTTAACCTCTTTAGTGTTCTTGAAGCTGAAAAGACGTTGGTACTTGCGGAAAAAGGTGGTCAAGATGATGAAGATAATGAGGTAGAACTATTAGTTGCAGGAAAGAAATTTCGTATCCTTGCGACCATGAACCCAGGAGGTGACTTTGGGAAAAAGGAGGTAAATGTCCAAGCAGCTGGAAGTACAACATGCATCTTCTGGTCTTATTAGCTCTTATGTGATTGGAGGTCCAATGCAAAAATGCGTCATGCCAATTCTGGCATCCAGTGCTTCCTAATAAGCATCTGCCTCATTGCTCTAAAGGAGAGTTAGGATGTATCTGTTTTCCGTCACTTCTGTGTGCACATAAGTCAATACTCAGCAGAATGTCAAAGAACTTCAGGCTTCTAATTACTCTAGGTAGGCTTGATATGTGGAATACTTCAAGTACAGGAAATGTGGCTCGTGAAGCAAGTAAATCCAGCTCTAATGTGAGTCTGGAGTAACGTGAAGTTGCATAATAGATTATTCTCCCTAATACTGTTCAGAAAGTTGACAGTTAGAGGTCATCTTGTCATTCTCAGTGAACAGGAACATCACATCCCAAAAGACCTTTCTTATTAAATGAAAAAAATCTGTTTCTGAAGTTTGGCTCTAAGTAACTTAAGAGAGGTTATAAAAAAAACCAAAAAGCAAACAAACAAGAAAAAAGAAGAAAAACAAAAAAACCCACTTTTAAGCAGTGTTGGGAGCTAGGACTGAAAAAAAGCTATAAGCTTACCCAAAGGAAGATGGGTGCTCCATTTAAAGTGGTTTCTACAGTACGGAACAACTCATTGTAAAGCCACGTGTTTAAGGGGGATTTATTTCTGCATTGCATTTGTGCTAATAATTTTTGCTTGACAAATTCAGCCAGAGGAAGAGAGGAATTACAGAAACGAGTTGTAACTGAAGGCAAATTTCCACATGGTAGTTTGCCCCTTTAAGCAAAGGGAGATTACATAGCCATTGTCTGATATGTGATGTCCTAGAATGAAATGGAGCTTTGGTGCTTGCAAACCAGCTCAGTTTCTTCCCGTATTCTTTTGAACTTTCTCATTTATTAGCCATTTCCTGCATTGATTCCAGTACTAGAAATCTTAATATCCACGTTCTCTCGAAGATTTTTTGTTACAAAGTGGCCCTGTCAAAATTAGAAGGAAAGGTCTAGCTTGGTCACTTTATTGTATGCAAGTACTGTGGCTACAAGGCTATCAGTTAACTGCAACCTTAAGTAATGTGATGTAATGTAAATTGAATTGCTCTGTCATTGTGCTTGTTTGCAGCTTTCTCCCGCATTGCGCAACAGATTTACAGAAATATGGTGTCCACAAAGCAATGGCCGTGATGATTTGATACAGATTGTAAAACACAATCTTCATCCAGGGTTGTCTCTGGGTGGAATAAACCATCAAGGTGGGTATTTCCCTGTGTGTTGGTATTCAAATATTGTTAAGATAAAAATGAGTTTGGAGGCTGCTGAACTTTTTCCTCAGAATTTACACCGCTGTGTCCGTTTTTCTTGTAAGTACATCTCTCTCTGAGGACAGTTGTGAAATACTTTGGACTTTGTTCTTCCCTCATTGTGTATGTTATATGGCTAGCCAGAAGTAAGGTCAAGGCTGTATTTACTCCACCATCCAGGTTGTTGAATTATCCCCAGCCCTTCAGTGCCCAATCTTAGTTCCAATGTAAGGTGTTGAAAGAACTGGCACTTCATTTTCTGCCAGTTGCTTCACTGTTAATAACTTGATTCTGTCTTGTTACTTGAATTTAAAAGGCTCTGTAACGATGGCACAGGCACGGACTTATTCTTCAGTTATCCTGCCTGTCAGGATATAGAGTACCCATCCACGTTGCTCATGCATTACAGCTGTACCTACTTTAGTGATGCTTATTGTACAACAATGTAGTAGATGTGACCAATAAAATTATTTGAGAACTCCATTGACTTTTTTACTCTCTTTTCAGGGGCAGACATAGCAGAGCTCATGATGGACTTTGTTGAATGGCTGACTAATCAAGAGTTTGGTCGCCAGTGTATTCTCAGTGTGCGAGATGTCTTGTCGTGGGTTAACTTTATGAATGTCATGGTAGAGGATGAAGAGTCAAGTTCTGCCAAGGAATATAGCCTTCTTTACATTTCCCCAATGATGTCTTTTATACATGCTGCATGTTTGGTATACATTGATGGCATAGGATCAGGTAAGTCTTCAGTGCTCATTCGGTAGCAGAAAATATGAAGGTATATATTTGTATTAATATTTTTGAGTAGAATGCAAACAAAATGCTTTGGGGCAGCACAGAACTCTTCTGGGAGAGGTTTTCACTTCCATTTAACAATATCCTGTACTTCATATGCTTTTTTTGTTTCAGTAGCAAGAGTTTGAATAATGCAGCAAGCTTAAGTAAATTAGAGGTAGTAATAATAATATTACAAAGACCAGGACACAAATTAAGAAAATCTTGTGTTTTTTATTGAGTCTTCTGAGCTGATATGGTACTTAATTACATGACCACATATTCTTTCTGTCCCGCCCCACATGCCAACATCTGTGTGTGCTAGTCTGTATCATGTACATAGCTCAGAATGCATCGTTACGTGTTTGATCACTGGCCCAGCTGATAAATAGGAGATACGGGAGTGGGGGAGAAGTGAAAAGCCACAAGAAATGTAGGGAAAGAAGGCCTGAGGGGACTATGGCAAGGGATCAGGATGATAGTGATGACAGAAGAAAGGGGTTTGGAAATAAGATGTCCTTAATTCTGTTGCTCACAGAACAATTTGTCCATGGTAAATAGTACTGGAAGCACTGGCAAGCAAAAGCACTAACATGAAATATAAACCTGAAACAGAATACTGCACAAAAATGACATCTGTGAAGGAATTGAGTTTCTTAGTCATAAGATGAATGTGCCTAGTTGGGTTTGTGAAGCATGCTTAACTTTTCTAATTACAGGTACAACATCCTGCTCAGCTGATAAGGCTTTATTAGCTCGTGAAAAATGCCTGACATTCTTATGTGAGAAAATGAGTCAATTCCTTGAGCTGACTGATTATCAGAAGAATGAACTAAAGATTTATGACAGAACAAAGGAGAAAGAGTTTGTGTGGATGGACAACTTTATGGGAATCCACCCCTTTTTTATTCCAAGAGGCAAGAGACTTTGTGGGAGTGGGTGGACATTTATTCTGTGGGTTTTATTCCCAATAGTTCTGTTATTCACTAGATCTAAGTAGGATACCTGAGCCGTTACAGAACAATTTATAGTTTGTTCGCAAGCCTTAGAAAAATGCTTTTTCTGTCTCCAAGTGTGTTGAGTACAACTCGATCACATTTATTAAGAAGACAAGTCTGTTAAAAAGTCATCAAAGAAACCAATTAAAATTACTGGTTAATGGCCTAATTTTAGTAGACTTTTTTGGCATAACAAAGCTTCTTTAATTTTGAGTTGTAGTTTTCTGTCACTTTGCATGGTCAGAATGTCTGCAAACTTCCACTAATTAAAGCTCCAGCTCATCCTGGCCCTCGTGTAAAGCGTGGGAAAGAGGGGTCCTGGGTACAACGCTAAACAGAATGGAGACTAATGACCTGCCTTGCTGTAGCTTCTCAAGGATTCGCTGCAGTTTTTGAAAAATTATTTAGTCCCTGCATTTCAGTTTCACATGTGGCAAAAGAATGCAAAGGGAATTATCAGAATACTGCTTTCTGCCCTTAAAATACAGTGACGGGACTAAAAAGTGATGACTACGAGCTTTCTAGTTCACTGATTAGTTTTTAGTACATGGAACTATGGGTTCTTAATGCTATATTAATCATTCATCTTTGAACATTTTGATATTCATGGATTGTTAGTCATGCATAAAATTCTACAAGGTAATGCTTTTTTGTAAATTGCTTAGTTTCCCCTCTGCTAATTATATCACAAAAGGAAGGATCTCTTTCATACTAAACAGGTATCAGTATGTGTAAGATAAATTGGTGATTAATATCTTGAATACCTGAGCAATGCTGTATTACAGAATTTGGGGAGTGATGTCCTAGTGAGCTATACTGGCTAGAATTTGGCAAACAAGCTCTGCACTCTCTCTTCTTGCTGTAAGTCATAAAAACAGTAAAAAGAATACGTGCCAAGCAGCGCACTTTAATTAAGCACTCTTGCTTCACAGAACTGGTGGCGTATGGAATAGATTAATATGTTGTTCTATAACGTGACTGAATTGTATCCATCAATGCCACATTTTCAAAAGCTGATTCTGAGTTTTAGATCCACATGTCTGAAGCACAAGGACAGATTTATGATTTTTCAGTGATAGATCTCTAGTTTGGGTCAGGAACCAGGAAGTGTTGAAGTTTCCTGCAAATTACATCGTATATTCATGTGCTTTTTGCAAAAGTCAACATAAATATGTGGAGATGGGCTGAGACACAGCTGTGGGTCAAACAGAAGGTGTGTGTGCCTGATCTCTGAGAATGGGATACAAGCTTGATCTCCCTTCCTTGCTGTAATGAGATCAGCAATTAACAGAGAATGATCTTATTCAGAAGCACACTGTCAGCAGCTCCAGCATAAACATTCTGGTTTAATTGTTTTCTGGTTTACCTTTCCTTTGTTTTAGGCCCTGTTCTCCAGAGGAACAGCATTACAGATTATGCTTTGAATGCTGGGACTACAGCGGTGAATGCGCAAAGACTGTTAAGAGCCCTACAACTTAACAAGCCTATTTTGTTGGAGGGGTCACCAGGAGTGGGCAAGACCAGTCTGGTTGCTGCCCTGGCAAAAGCCTCGGGAAACTGCCTTGTTCGAATCAACCTGTCTGAGCAAACGGTAGAATAAAATATCATCTTTGTGACTTAGTGTTTATGGCAGGGGGGAGGTTTTGTTTAACTCAAAAAGTGTAGTTCTTTTTAACTTTGGCACTGAGTCTGAAATGTCAATTTTTCCTTCTTGGTCTCAAGATAAAACTAAATGGGACAGGGGAACCAGAAAGAGCAGTGAGCTTCTGTGAGCAAATGCCAATTCCCAGATTTTTCTGTTCTTTTCAAGTGACCACATTTATCTTTGTCTACTGCGTTTTTCTTGGCTTCTGTAAAGTTACTTGAAAACAGCTCTAAGGCTTTTTAACTTTTCTGTTCCAATTTAATTTTTTGTTGCTAAATATAGTAGCTGGTCACTGGAGTCCTATCGTGGAAAAGCTGTTAGCATCTTGCAGTTACTGCAATTTTTTAAATACCTACATTTTAGCTCTATTTAAAGGGGAGGGAGAAGATGTGAAGTAAAGTTAACAAAGGTTGTTTATGAACTTTTGTGGAGTTTTGTAATTCCCTGCCCCCATTCTCTTCTCCCAAGGATGTGACAGACTTGTTTGGAACAGACTTGCCTGTTGAAGGTGGGAAGGGAGGAGAATTTGCCTGGCGTGATGGACCACTACTAGCAGCATTAAAGGCTGGACACTGGATTGTATTAGATGAGGTAAATTCAAGTTTGGGACTCAAATTGGAATGTTCTGGAAGAGCAAAGGTGATGATTTGGCATGTAGGATAAACACCTTCGAGGCTTGATGACTGAAACAAATTTTGCTTACTCTTACTTATGTGCATCTAGTGCCACATTGAAAGTGATTGTTCTACTTAAGAGAAAATTAATCTCGCTCTACTAAGTCCCTCTGCCCATTAGCCCTCCACAGAGGGAGTGTAAAAGACCAGTTTTGTCTAGACCTCTTTTAGACAAGAGAACAAGGATTGAATCCCAGCCTAAATTACTGCAGAAAACTAAGGATAGATGTGATTTATGTTTGAAAGTTTTTTGGGAAGAGTGTCAAGAAGTTTTGGTACATATGCTCTTACACAGATACAATTTCACTGAAATAGAAGGTGTTTTGCTGGGACTAATACACTGTGTTGGGTACTGATTTAATTGAGATGAAGAGTTCCATTTTGCCAGTATAAGCTATCCTGCCACCACAGGTTTGTTCGTGTACCACATAGCAAACGCTTTCAAGCATATGCATGCACAGAGCTCACTTCTTGGCAACGTGCATTCTGATTATTGCAGAGTGCAAAATCTTAAATTCTTTAGCTGTTTGTATACCTTTTTTTCCTATTGTGAAGAATACCACTTTAAACAACCATGATATTTAAGTAACCCAGACTGCCTTCATTTAAAAAACAAGCAAACAAACAAAACATTCTGTCACAAATATATGAACATAAGTTCAGAAGAAATGTCTTGAACATGCGTATTTTACAATGGAGAATTGTTTTCTTATCATGGTGAAAACACAGTACAAATAGCAAGTGCACATAAGGAAAAGTGTTAGTTATGGTTTTGTTGCTCCAGTGTAATAACAGTCTAGCTGGAGGTAATAACATATGACAGTGCTAGAACAGCAAGGAAACTGAATTTTACCTTCTGTGTATCCCAGACTGTTAAACTAGAGATTATGCAAACGTAATTTGTGGAGCATTAATATTGTATCCTTATTTCTTTCCTCAGTTGAATCTGGCTTCTCAGTCTGTATTAGAGGGGCTAAACGCATGCTTTGACCACAGAGCAGAGATTTATGTTCCAGAATTGGGAATGAATTTTCACGTACAGCACAAGAAGACTAAGATTTTTGGATGTCAGAATCCGTACAGACAAGGAGGTGGAAGAAAGGGTCTGCCCAAGTCCTTTCTTAATAGATTTACACAGGCAAGCATATTTGTTTGGTTTGTACTATGTCATGATCCTGTCTTGTAGTTTTCCAACTATATCAACACTCGGCATGCTTTTGGTTTTACAGGTGTATGTTGATCCACTGTCAGCAGAAGATATGGAGTTTATTGGAAATACGCTGTTTCCTGCTATTGATAAAAGTATTATTGCTAAAATGGTTGCTTTCAATAACAAGGTAAATATATATTTTAATTTCTTTTGTGTAGAAGTACGCAGAATGCATAAAAAAATTAAATCTAATGTTACATGTCCAAGCATTTTTATAGAGAAGTGCGTGGGTAAACAAGAGGAATGGAAGTATATGCAGAAGAAAGTAAAGAACACCACTAAAACTCACCTGAATTCTTGTACCGCTACAAACAGATATTTGCTTGATAACTGAAGAGGCATTATTTTTCATGGAAGATAAAATGTGTATAAAAGTCTTTGTTCTACAAAAGGTGGAAACAATTATGGTTTGGTAGCTTGGTGAAGTGAGTTGAGAAAATAATGGTTTTCCACACATATGGATTATTCTTGAAGCACAGACAAAATGAGCTATATCTTAACAAGAACTGAAATGTGTATTTCTGTTTCTGCTCTGAATTTTTAATCTGCTCTTTATTATGGGATGTTGTGAGTGAAAGCAGTATCTGACCTTCACAGAAGCTTGTAAGGATATGTGGAATTCTGGAACACTGAGACACCAATAAAAGGAAAATCTTTCCTGATACAATTTGTCTATGGCAAAGGATTCTGAGATGCTTGGATCTAAAATTTTGCTAATACATAAAAGGTTTTCAACACACATTAATTGCAAGGCATCAACTTAATAGCTGTTTTGTGGCTTAGATGCTGCCATTTTGCGCAAAGTGCAGGATATAAAATTCACAGTAGGAATTTTATTTATGGTCATGCTTCTGAAATTGTGTTCAATCTTCATGTCATGAAACAAAAGTGTAGTAATATTAAGAGAAACTAGTATTCTGTGGCCTTGTGTAAAATGTTTTGTGGCAGCATCTTACTGAATACTTAGAGTGCAAGAGTAAAAAGGAAAATTGAGCTGAGTGTTAGAGAATTAGTGGAGGACAGACAAACTAAATCAAGCTTTAGTTCCTGACATCTTCGGAAAAGTGAATACAGGTTGCTTTTTCTATTGTCCACTGTCTTGTAGGCAGTGCCAAAGGCAGAAGTTCAGTTGAATTTTTTTGAAAATATTTGAAGACCAGCACATGGGTGGAATAAAAGATTTTTTTTTAATTGCTACTTTTTCCAGATTGACAAAGAAGTAATGGCTGAAAAAAAGTGGGGACAGAAGGGAGGACCCTGGGAGTTCAACTTACGTGATCTTTTCCGCTGGTGCCAGCTTATGCTTGTTGACCAGTCACCAGGATGTTATGATCCAGGCCAGCATGTATTTTTGGTGTATGGAGAAAGAATGAGAACGAGGGAAGACAAAGAAAAGGTGAGCTGTGTGTTCTCCTTCCTTGCCCTTCAGATTGTCGGGAAGTATTTCTAGAAGTACAAGTGTAAATTTGAAGATGCCTTGCAATTCATTCATAGACATTACCTCTTACAAAAGAAATAAGTTTGTTTGGGGTTTTGAGGTTTAACATATGTACCTGCTCCCCTTATCATTTAAAATATCAATTTAATTACCTACTAGTGTAAAAGCAGAAAGCTGGTGTAAATGAAGGCACATAGAATAATAAAGGACTTAGAGCAAAACACAAGATATTCTTGTGTGATTCTGTATTAAATAACGGCATTCTCATAGAAGCGGCATGGATTGCATGCGTATTTGTGAGGAAAGAGAAGATAGGGAGCAGAGAAGAGAAATAGCGCTGAGATATGGAGAGATTCTTAAAGTTATGGTTAAAAAGCATTTGTGTCAGTACAGTAAGTAAAATTAATGTCCTGTAAGTCTGCCCTTCACTGCCAGCATTTTTAAATTGTTCTGGCTTGGATTTGTTTTATTGACTTTTATTTATCTGTCACTTCTTTTACCTGCCTGTCAAATTGCTCCCCTCATTCTGTTAAACTTGCTGCTTAAGGTTCCTCTAATAAAACATACTCACTGCAGTTGTTATTCCACCATTGCCACCTACTTATTCCTCTCTTGCCTAGAAATCCCTTGCTTTTGTTTAATTTCACAACATTTAAATGGTGTTAAACTAAAAGTCAATCAGATTGTAAGACTGAAGTTACTGACTGTACATGACTAAATATTTTTCTCATGGGTTTACTTTCCCCTTCCTGTAGTATTATTATATTTTTGTGTGTTATCAAAGAGCTTATTTATGGAGCGACTTCTTTCCCAGTATTTTGTTAAAGAGAAACATTACCTACAGTATTTCAAGTCATGGGAAGGCATGGTTAATGAAGGGCTTGCTGTGGGCAGCTCATACTCACTTTAATTGCTTGCTGCACTTTGAATGAAATGATGCTTCTGATTAAACTGTGTTAGTTATTATCACGTGGCTGTGGAGCTGAGAGGGAAGGCTACTTTAGACGTAAATCTTTAGAACAATGGATAACTTAAGACTGATGAGTCACTTTTTTTGCTCTGTCAACTGTTTTAGGTTATATCTATATTTAGAGACATTTTTGGCCAGGAGGCTGATGTGTATACAGGAACCAGAGAGTTTCACATCACTCCATATAATGTTCAGGTAAGCTGTTGGCAAGAGGTTTTGTGAGTGGAGAGAGAAAAAAGCAACTTGCACAGCTGAGCACCCATTTGCCTCTTTGAGTACTCACCCACGTGTCTCTCATCCCTTCCAGATCGGTTATTCAGTTCTTTCTCGTGGCAACTATATTCCTCGTCCTGGCAGAAGTCTCTCACTACTGCATCATTCACTGCAGTCCCTCGAGTCTATAATGAAATGTGTGCACATGAGCTGGATGGTAATCCTGGTGGGGCCGGCAGCTGTCGGCAAAACCAGTCTTGTTGAGCTGCTGGCCCATCTGACTGGCCATCGACTAAAAATCATGGCAATGAACAGTGCGATGGATACAACTGAACTCCTGGGTGGATTTGAACAGGTAAATACTGTTTTGGTAATATGGCAATATTTCTTCGTCCTACCTAACAGTGGCCAGTCTACTGTGATCTTAGTGTTTAAGCCCCAAATGGAGCCTTAGGCACCACAGTCTTCTGGATGAACTAACTCCATAATGGCATGTTTTCAGGTTGATATCAATAGGCCATGGCAGCACCTGCTGGAAAAAGTGGAGAATGCTGTGAGCACACTAGTAAGGGACAGTCTTCTCCTGACAGAAATTTGTGCAGATGATGCTGAACTTGTACTGCGTGCTTGGAGCAATTTCATCCTGAATTACAAACCCAAATCTCTGGGTGAAGGAGGTAGAAGTGTTACAGCTGAATTAGTGAGCAAACTGGAGGGAATACTTGTACTTACCCAGCGACTAAACAACAAAATAAATTCTTACTCAAAGGCAGGTATGTATGGCGGGTGATTTGAAGTAAGACTATATGTTCCTCTGAAGAAAATAATAGAAATATATAAATCTGCAGTGACAGCTTGAGAAAACCAGGGGGATGTTTTGTAGGCTTTTTTTGTAGTCAATACTGTTGCTTCATACTACTTATGTAACAGCCTAGCTTCTGAAAAAGTTACATTGGTGATGGTTCTTGAGGTTTATTTCTTGTGTAGTTACACCTGGTAACGATCAGTAGTCCACACTCAAATTCTCCTGTACTGAGCTACTCAACATATGATGCAATACAGCTCTTATCTTGTATTCCTAAGAAAGGGAATGTAGATATTCTATTCTCGCATTTGTTCTCTGAAGCATTGATCAGCTGAGCTTTACAAATGTCAGCAGAATAATGTATGGGTTGTTTTTTCTTGTTGTTTTTTTTTTTTTTTTTAATAATCATTGTCTAAAATATGGCATTAATATCCATCAGATTTCATCTAATGGGGGAGAAGGGATGGAGAAAAGTGTCTGTTTAGGGATAAAAGTGTCAGTCTAGTTAATGTTTCTCTGTGCTTGTAAACCCACTGTGTTCTCATGGATTTTGCCCATGGGAGGCTACTTGAAGAGTTGGAGCTTCTGCTGTTATGTTCCCCTAACAAGTAGGAAACAAATATGTTTATTAACAAAATAACTACTATTTTTCTTGAATGGAACAGGAAGCTGCCTCAGTAATGTAAGTCTTGATGTAAGATATACTTCCTTTCAGAGTTTGCTCACCTGGTAGAAGAGTTCCGGCGTTTCAAGCTGCAGCAGGCCCAGGCTGCTGACCGTAACAGTCATGGCACTTTTGAGTGGGTGGATGGGATGTTGGTTCAGGCCCTGCAGTCTGGAGACTGGCTGTTGATGGACAATGTTAACTTCTGCAAGTAAGAGATTTTAGTGGCCTTGTTTCACTGGGTAAATCCCTTGACCTCCCTAATTGACTTTGCCTCTTACTGTCTCGTTCACAACTGAACGTTTTGCATTTTATAACAATACATCGGAGCAGTAACTTATATTTTCTGGAAGAGTGTCTTCCTTCTTAGGCAGCTTAGCAGTTGATAGTTTTCCTGTTACCTTATAATGTAGTTAGGTGTTTGGCATTTTGATTTCAGATCAGAAAAGGATCAAATTGTTACCTTTTTATAACCATATAAATTTCTTTTGAATATAGCCCTTCTGTGCTGGACCGCTTGAATGCTTTACTTGAACCAGGAGGCGTTCTTACCATGAGTGAGAGAGGTGTGATAGATGGCACAATTCCTACAATAGCTCCTCATCCAAACTTCAGGTGCATTGCTTTTTCTGCCTTTTTTTTTTTTTGCCTCCCCTACCCCCAACCAAATAGCAGGTGTAAAAAAAAAAAAAAAAAAAAAAAAAAAAAAAGTCAGCAGTGAGCTGGTCTTTTGGTATTTTGAATGCTGTTTAGTTTGCCATGTACTGTAGTGATGCTGTCTGTCTGGCAAGGAAGAAAACTGCACTGTGATGGGCATATGATAGCTTAAGAGACTTTATATCCCTGTTGCAGGACAGACTATTACACTGGACAATTTGTAGCAGTATACCTGTGCCTTAATTCTCCATTTCTAGTTTAGGATTTCCGCACTTCCCTGTCTCAGTGTAATGGAGTTGAGGATACATGTGTTGAAAATGGGGACGTATTCAGATACGTTAGTAATGAAAGCTGGTATATGGACATAATTTTCTTCCCAGCTTTTTCCATCCCATCCATAAATTTGAGTTTCCTGCAGTGACAGAACTTTAAAACAAACAAACAAACAAAAAAAAACAAACAAAAAAACCAGAAAAAAACAACCAAACAAAAAATGCAAACAAACCAAAAGCAAACCATCCCACCCAACAGACAGTCTCAGACCTGAAGTAGTCTCTGGGGGAGATGGGAGGAGAACATACAGAGTATCTGTATAGTACCTACCTTTTATAAATTCATTAAAAGAATATTGGGACTGATATGCTCTCGTTCCTCTGAATTGGAAACAAGATCTTTGACTTTTCAGAAACCCGGCTTTCCTGAATTGTATATCAGGTTTTTTTCCTCCTTGCTTTTAAGAGATGTCTACTGATATTATTAACTACTTGGGTGTTGGATACTTTGATTTTTAAATAGCACAAATTTATCTGAAGCCATTACTAAGACTTTTAAAAGTCGTCTTTATAGCTCAGAGGCAGTTTAACTTTTCTCTCTGAGTAGGCAAATGATAAAATAGACATAGCTCAGATATAACTGAGTTAGAAAATCATACAGTATATATGTGGCTAATTTTAAAGTATAATTATTCATAGAGATTTCTCATGTAAATTCAGTAGATGTCTCTGGCTTTCTAGATATCAGTGTCCCTGTTTTTATGAAGATGAATTTACTTTTTCAGAAGAGCAGCTTTGGTGGTTCCGGAGTGCTACTTTAAAGCCCTAAGTTACATCTTAAGAATGTAAGGCAGTTGGACTAGATGATCATTGTAGGTGCCTTTCAAATGAACTATTCTATTCTAATATCCAACAGGCTTTTCCTTTCCATGGATCCTGTTCATGGAGAAATATCCAGAGCCATGCGGAATCGTGGGATTGAAATTTACATTCCTGGGGAGAACGATGGAAATGTATTGGACAATCTGGATTTGAAGTTACTCCTGCATGGTTTGGGTTTAGTGGGAGACAGCGTCTGTGATGCACTTGTGGCTGTGCATTCAGAAACCAAGGCAGCAATAGCAGGTAAGAAAAGTCTGTTTGGTATTTGTTAACAGCTTGGGCTCAGTACGTACATTTGGATTAACTCTTAATATTAAAGCTTTGTTATTTTATTGTGTTATGTCGTGATACAAGTAAAAGCATAAAAGTATAATCAGGTTGTTTTGGGTTGTTTTTTGCGTTCTGAGGAAGTAGGCCCAAATCATAGAAAGATGGGAACTGCAGGTGTTTTTTAAGGAGCCATCAGACACTGGCAAGTGTCAGTTGCCTATTGCTATAGGGAAGGTAATATATTCTAAGTGAAAATGAGCAAAATTGAGGGTTTGCGCAAGGCCTGTTCAAGTTGTTCTTTGGAGCAAGATGGCACTGAGTTTCATTCATCTCAGCTGCTTGATGTCTTATTTTGAGTTTGTCACCTGTTATTTACAGTCTTGTCAGATTTTCTTATTAACCTTGGTAAGAACGCGTTTAATTTTCAGGACCCAGTAGGATTCATTTGTTTTGGATCTTCCTTGGGGACTAAAGTGGTGTTTGTCCTCAGAGGGTTAAAGGGCTGACAATTACTAAACATTCATATCACCCTAAATGCTCTGTGTCTTTCAGGTTCTGTGTCATCTTTGTCACCTTTGCTTCAGGCTGCTGCTTTAATTGTCCAGCAGATACACAGAGGCCTTGGATTAGCAAAGTCTTTTTACAGAGCCTGTTGGGAAGTTTATGGCCGCTCACAACAACTGCAGATTAACCAAAAGGTAAAAGTCCTGTGTTTGAAAGCTTTTCTTACATCATCTAAATAAGTGAAAAATACCATTTCATGAGGCTAGTGTTTGAGATCTTCTGTTTCCTAAGTCCCTGAGCCAGGGGTTGATGAAGATGGTGCTCTTGGAGGGACGAACCAAACCATTTTAAAAACCCTCTCATGCATCTGTCAGGTGATGAAGAGGAGGGATTAAGTGGCATTGGGATATTTTCTGTATCTTTTAGATTCTGAGCCTTTTTTGGCTCAAGTGTAAGAAGTACAGTTCTGCATGTAACGTTCTCTAATAGATCAGTTGGAGCACGAGAAGTTGTTTTTTGGTATTGAATAGTGAAGTACAGTGAATTTCAGCTGTCACCTGTCATTTTCTCAGCCTGGTGGCATGCTACTGGAGACAGAGGTCAGATGAGTGAGAGTTGCATAAAGACTGTCAGTCTGGGATGTGCTGATTGAGATACTCCCCGGGGGATAAATATGGTTTGTCGGACACTTTGTAGATAGTGGCTCACTCTTTTTTGCAGCATAAGGGAGCCAAAGAATATCCCAGTTGGACTCTGAGGCATACTTGTTTAACAGCTTCAGCTGAGACTTTGGGATACTAATACTATATATATAATATATATAGTGTATATATATATAATATGCTAATAATAATATTATATATATATACTCTCTATATATAGTATATATATGTTATATACTACTAATAATGTAATAGTGTATATTATTACCAATAAATATATATTAAATATATATAAGTATATATCTATATATAAATATATAATATAAAATAATATATTTTATATAATTATATAAAATATAATATAATATACTATTATAATATAGCAATAATATTAATGTAATATTAATAATACTATAATATAATATATACTAATACTATATATATAATACTATACTAATACTAATAATCTATAGCCTGAAACACTGCATGCTGTCATCTGGAGACAGCAATACTCACTTCCTATTTTAAGCTCTGATCTGATCCGAATTCTCTCAGTGCCAGAAGGCACACAAGGCATGAACATCGTTCTTCCACTTCAATCGGTTCTCAGCCTGTTCTTAATCCTTTCTGATCGAGTGCTCTGGGTCTTGATGTCTTTCCTCCCGTCTATCAGCTTCCAGGTGTCTTCACTTTTTTTTGAAAGTTGATGCTCGTCGTTTCTGCAACTTCTTATTTTTTCCGGGAGGAGGTAGTTGGCCTCCTGCCCAACCCCCATGACTTGGAGGGCCAGTGGTTTTTCTGTCAGGGTGGCCTTCCCTTAGGCTGCGTTGGTTTGTGGCACCTTCTTTGATTTTATCCGGTGCACCCTCCAGAGAGGGATCCCCTATCCACCACCCAGGGGACGCGCCTTCTAGCCGTGCAGCCCCAGCCGAAGGATTTTAAGCTCTGCACGATGTTATTTGACTTATGGCTGGAATGTTTTGGTACTTGTATCGTGTAGGTTATATAGTGTTTGTAGAACATTTGGTTTATAATGATTTCATAATAAATACATAGAATTAAAGAGTTCCCTGAGCTATTGTACTTGAATACATGTTGGAATATGATTCTAAACTGCTTTTTGGTTGTTTGTTGTAGCTTGTGTTAGAATTGGTTACGAAGCATGCTTCATCTCTGGCTTCCCCTGAAATTTGGGGTGACTCCCTGCTAGCAATGGGATTGTGGCCAGACTCCCTACCTACAGGTCTGTTTGCAGCTGAAGACTCTCTTCTTTCGACAGTCCAGAGTGATGCACAGGTCCTAATTTATTGTCTGAATAGACTAAACCTTAAAAACTACAGGTAGGCAAGAAACGCTTTTTGTCTAATAAATGAGTAACAAACCAGATATGTGTGAAACACTGATGGCATGTCATTCTTCCCTGCAGAACTTTGTCTTGAGCAAATTGTGTGGGTAGAGACTCTGGCAGCCACACTCTGTAACTGAGGCTCCTGTTATGTTTCCATGCAACCACTACAAATACAAGTTTAATTATTTACTGTTTCATTCTTCAGTCCAAATGACTTGACTCTATTTAATCTTCGATAAGTACATTTACCCATTTTGAGTTGAGTTAGGAGTAGGCATTTAGCAGAAAATGTGAATGCAAACACGGGGTTTACAAGGTAATAAGAGCCCCTCCAATCTCTTCCTTCAGTTTCCTTCTGAGCTTTAAAAAAAAAAAAAAAAAAAAAGTATTTAATTAGTTTTAAATATACTAATGATCCTCTGTACTTCCTGCTTTCATGTAAACAATTATTCATCAGTTATTTTAAGTCTAGTAGCTTCAGGTGAAAAAACAAATTTCCTCCTTCAAACAGCTGTCTGAAAGAAGTCTCATGCGCAGGGGCCATATGCAATAACTCTTTTAATGATTTCTTGTGCAATATAACTGTTATTTTCACAACACTGGTACATAATCTTCCTGCCTGCCTGCTTTGCTTAGTGACCTACTGTGAATAGATACTGTGGTTTGCTTCCAGTGAAAGAACAAGCTGTAGAAGTTAGTACTAAGATATAACATTGAAATTGTAAAATCTTGGCAACGTGCTGGGCTTTTTGTATCAATGACACTTCTCTCCTATCTTTGTCTTTTTTAACTTACCTTCGCAGATCATTCTGGTACACAAATCAATTATAATTTCTTAATGAAATGCTATGCATATTCACTTCTGGCACTGCATGTATTTTTGGTAATAGGGAGTTCTTAACAGTAGACACCCCCAACTGATTTGAAGTTGGAAACGGGCTTTAAATCTAAATAAAGAGGAGAGATTATTGCATTGCTGCCTTCTTGCCTGAAGATGGTTGCATGCTGAGTAGCTTGACTTGCAAAATATATTCTTTCCTGGAACTGGCAGTTCAAGCCCTTGATTGCTGGACTTCAATTCTTTGTGTTTCAGGACACTACCACTGACTCTGCAAGATCTTCAAAAAATTATGCAGTCCACTAATCCTGAGAGTCTCCAATTTAGTGCTGTTGAGATAGAAGCAAACTGGATGGATAAAACAGAAGTTCTCCAGGCTTCAGTGAAATTGTTCATAGAAAAGGCAACCAATCAAGATTGGACACTGAGAGTTAAATGGCTTAATTCCTTAGCCAAAAATCTGCCACAGGTGCTTGGTATGTAATTATTTAACTTTCTTTTTTGCCTAATGGCCGATATATTATATTTTCACAAATTGTAAGTCTTCTAAGAAAACATTCAGAGCATTCAAATGTTGTGATACGAAAGTTCTCAACTATCCCTATGTATTGGGTTTTCGTGGCCAGGTTTTGGTAGCAGTGGGGCTACAGGGGTGGCTTCTGTGAGAAGCTGCTAGAAGCTTCCCCTGTGTCCGGTAGAGCCAATGCCAGCCGGCTCCAAGAGGGAGTCGCTGCTGGCCAAGGCCGAGCCCATCAGCAACAGTGGCAGCACCTCCGTAATAACATACTTATGAAGGGGGAGTTAAAAAAAAAAACAACTGTGCAGTTGCAGCCAGAGAGAGGAGTGAGAATATGTGAGAGGAACAACTCTTCAGACACCAAGGTCAGCGAAGAAGGAGGGGGAGGAGGTGCTCCAGGTGCTGGAGCAGAGATTCCCCTGCAGCCCCTGGTGAAGACCATGGTGAGGCAGGCTGTCCCCCTGCAGCCTGTGGAGGACCCCACGCTGGAGCAGGTGGATGTGCCCAGAGGAGGCTGTGACCCCATAGGAAGCCCGTGCTGGAGCAGGCTCCTGGCGGGACCTGTGGATCCACGGGGAGAGGAGCCTGTGCTGGAGCAGGTTTGCTGGCAGGGCTTGTGACCCTGCAGGGGACCCACGCTGGAGCAGTCTGTTCCTGAAGGACTGCACCCCATGGAAGGGACCCACACTGGAGCAGTTTGTGAAGAACTGCAGCCTGTGGGAAGGACTCACGTTGGAGGAGTTTGTGGAGGACTGTCTCCCATGGGAGGGACCCCACGCTGGAGCAGGGGAAGAGTGTGAGGAGTCCTCCCCTGAGGAGGAAGGAGCAGCAGAGACAACGTGTGATGAACTGACCACAACCCCCATTCCCCATCCCCCTGTGTCACTGTGGGGAGGAGGCAGAGAACTCGTGAGTGAAGTTAAGCCCGGGAAGAAGGGAAGGGTGGGGAAAGGTGTTTCAAGATTTAGGTTTTATTTTCTCTTTATCCTACTCTAATTTGATTGGTAATAAATGAATTCTCCCCAAGTCAAGTCTGTTTTGCCCATGACAGTAATTGGTGAATGATCTCTCCCTGTCCTTATCTCAACCCATGAGCCTTTTGTTATGTTTTCTCTCCCCTGTCCAGCTGAGGAGGGGGAGTGACAGTGGCTTTGGTGGGCACCTGGGGTCCAGCCAGGGTCAACCCACCACACCACACTAAATCGAGGGCATTGAGGCTCCAGGGAGAGACAGAAATGGGTTGTGCATGTTAGGGCCAAGAGGAGACTTTGGGCTAGACATTGCCTTTTATTATTCAAGCATGCGTGTAACTTGTACTGCTTCTGAATTACAGTTATTTTTGGATACCTCTTGGTCTATATAAGCAAATATACCTTTCTCTTTGCTATTTTTTTTTTTGATGGTGATAGTAAAATGCCTTCTGTTTATTTGGTGTTAAAATGCAAATGGTTAGAAAGCCAGGAAACTGCAGTACTGAGATTTCTTGAACCTGTGTTGCCTGAACATTCAGGATAGCAGCTGAGATGAGGTATTCATTGCTTAATTACATTAATCACATTAAACTTGTGGAGAATTTAGATGGGCATTAGTCCAAGTAATTCACACACTTAGCTTCCTTGTATGGTGTGACATCTCAGACTGTATTGTCCCTATGTGAATGGGATTGCTCCCCCTTGATCCCACTGTCTTTCCAGGCAGGTGTGTCTATAAACTAGAAAATATCTAGAAAGTTACTTTAATGACAGGTGTGCTTGTATGTGATCCCATCCCCCCCATCCCCCCCCCCCAACTGGGGAAAAAAAATCAAAACCAGATGTATTCAGAGGAAGATTTTAAGATTTTAAGCTACAAACTCATGGATTTTCACAAACCATATTTTTAATAGCATACATGAAGTATCACCAGTTTAACTAGAACTCTTTACTGGATTTATCTCTTTGGCCATGATATTCTGACTGCTTTTAAGATCTCTTGGAGCTGATATGTAATAAAACCAACCAGCATGTCCAGAGTGCATGCACAGATGAGATTCAGGCTGCTTGTGCTGGCTCAGTTGAAGTTATTTTTATTAATTTGTACTAAATGCTCTTTTACATCTATGTTCTCCCCCCTTCACCTACAGATCCAGTGCGGATTCAGTTGGAAGCAGGTGCTGTAGCCCTTGGTAGTTTCTATGCCAGTCCCCTCTCATCTGGAGTCAGTAACATGATCAAGTTGCTACAGCCAACTATGACAGGTACTTCTGAAAAAAATTTGATGTAAGACATTGGTGCTTCCTTTATTTGTTCTCTGAACACACTGCAACCCTTCTTAAGAAATGTGTGTAACGTAACAAAAAGGCTAAATTCTAACTGTACGTTGCTTTTGTTGCAAAATAACAACAAAGCCATTCTTGCTGCCTAAAACTGCAAATACAGCAATTAAATGCATTCATCCTATGCAAATTTCATAGGAGTGCGATGACTATGAATCCTGACTGTGTATCTGTGACCCAGGTGTATTCCTACAGCTCAGAGTTAAGCGATGCTCTTAAGAGTGATGCATATATCTAATCTGATACATATAATATACATAAAATACATATAATATTATATGTATTTCTGACAGGATAGTTTAGGCATCCTGTTTTTTCTCAGCATTTATTGTGTTGGCCCATCTGAAACCTATACTGAGGCCTGTAATTTTCCCTCGGTGTTCTACAGGGAGCTCAGGCCTGTGGTTTCCTTTCCAAGCTTGTCAGGTGCACGATAGCTACATACAGTGACACTGGACCTTTTATGGAGGGTCCTAGGTATCTCGCCTGGGCTGTGAAGGAAAAGGGAGTTGGACTTGAGTTTCCAGGAGACTTTTTGGGTACTCTGACTACTGGTTAATTTACTTTCATGGTTCTGTTTCACAGAACCTGCAGTCAGCTTAATGCTTTTCTGTTTGGATATCTGGAGTGAGGGAGCTTAAGACTCTGCCTCCCTATTAGGCTTCTTTCTTTCTTTCTCTAATGTTCTTGTATAGGCAGGAGGATTGAGGAAAGCCTTTCACTGAATAATATTTCCACTGCTGTCCTGTCTTATCTTGCCTGCCTTCCCAGATGAACATGTGATGCCTCTGGACCCAAGATGGAATATGCAGTTTTTGGATATCATTAGAAATTCGATGAATTTTGATACAGAAATGGAACATACAGATCAGCTTCTAATCCTTTTGAAGTCCGTAGCAAATCGGTAGGTTACAAAAAAAGCTTGTGAAGACTGCCCAATGACTGTAATCAGTACTGTATGAACACTTGCAGTATCTGCCAGGGATGTTTTTAGGTTTTGATAGATGTGATCTAAAATACCTGTATGAAACCTCTGCCTGGTATTTAAATTCTTTGCTTCTGTTTTCTGAAGATGCAGACTAAACCGAATCACATAATATAGGGAGGAGGGCTCCCAGTATTCCATATAGGCTGGAGTAATTCCAGGACAAATCAGAACTGTGGGATAAAGCATAAAAGGGGCAGAAGCAGCAGTGTGAAATCTCTGACATTAAACTTAAATAGTTGCCCTGCTTTTGGATTTGGACTGCTTTTCCTAATAAGAGCAAAAAATTTACAGATTTTGCAGTTACAGTATAAGGAAGCAGCTGCTCACATATCCTACAAGTGTTGGTGTTGCATCTGCTTAGTAGCTCGCTACTTTTTCTTTCCTGGTGATTGCTGAAGTCAGGAATCTGCTTTTTGTGAAGCTTGCTTCTGTAGAAACCATATTCAAGCAATTAGTTATGCTGCACTTCATTCTTGTTTCATAATAGAGTGAAATATCAAATGTCACTTTCTGTAGTTCACCATTCTCATAAGGCAGAGGCTTTAAAATGATACTGAGTTTCTAACAACTTTACTTGTTAATTCAGGGCAGTATTATTTCTTGAACGAGAAAAAAGAAGCTACACTGAGAAGAATTTGATTACCAGCAAGAAGCCAAGAAATAGCGTCTTAAGAATGTCTCTAGATTTCCGCAAAGGTGGGTTGATTTTCACTGTTCCTTTTGTTTCTATGGTCAATTAGAAATATGGCTAATTTGCACCGCTATGAAATGTGTACTTGAAACATGATGTGTCCTGAATGAGCAAAGGAAGATTGTGTGAATGTAAAGTAGTCAGATGAGAACTAATATGATATGTTCCACATTATTCTCTAAATTAGATATACCTTATGGTACAGCATTTATGTCCAGCCTCCACGAGGTAATGAATGCATGTCATTTAATTATCTGAACTTTAGGAAGATGGTGGAGAGAAACTGGAATTGCGTTTTGTCTTTGACTAGTAAGAACAGCCAAGTTCCTCAGGCGTGCTTTTGTTCTAATCCTTTCTATTGTTTTATGTAATTAGGATGTTTACCCCTAAAACAAAGGGGAAAAATTTAGTGAAGTTAGTATGATGCATAGAAGCAACTGATCAATGTTTCCTTCATTCTGGATTTTTTTTATATTAAATGTGTAGAGGTAATAGAGAATTGTGCAAATAGTGAAGGAATACTTTTTGTTACTTGGATTCTTAGATCTCTCAGGTTTGTTTTTTTTTTTTTCCCCAACCACAAAGAGGATCTCATGTTCAGAAATCGACCCTTACTTGTCATGTGATATGGCTGGAATATTCAGTCTCTCCCTTTCTTTCTCTCTTCCCCAAACCTCAGATCCAGGAAGTTACAACTGCCTTCCTCATGCAATTGTGGTCAACCTTGCTGCTTTCTTTGAACTTTGGGATGCATTTGCATTTCACTGGGTGAAGTCTACTCAGGTGGCCTTAAGTGATGATGACATGCATGATGTAAGTAGACTTTTCATAGTATGTTTATGAGAGTTATGTGAAATTAGGCAGCGTGCAGAACATTTTTAGTTTCAGGGATCATGAAATAAACTGCAGTGTTTCTGTTGGTATTCAGAATATGCCTGACACCAGGCTAATGATCATGTTGGTTTCAGTGGCTGTATTTGTGCTCTGTCTTCTCATTTCTTCTGTGTGGAATGTAGGTTTCCAGCCTGCAGATACTCGGGGGGGGATTATCTTACCTAAATGGGTAATGCACCTGGGACCTAGATATCCATTGTGCCATAGAAGAGCCTGTTGCTCTTCACTAATGGTAAAGGGAGTATCCACATCGACCTCAGATAAAGATACCTGAACCTGGACAGCTGACATGCAGGTCACAGGGGTGGTTCACTTCTCCCTCTCCCTTTTTAGACCATGATGATCATTTTGCTGAAACCTGACAATGACATTGTAGACTTGGTGCAGGGATTGCTTGGTTTGGACTTGTGTAGTTCCACCTGGCAGCAGAGCCCTGCAGTATTCTTGGAGAACACATAGTTGAGTGCTAGTTGTGTGCCACTAAGTATTAAAGCATTGCTTGATTCTGAAATTAAAGCATTGCTTGATTCTGAAATTAAAGCATTGCTTGATTCTGAAATTAAAGCATTGCTTGATTCTGAAATTAAAGCATTGCTTGATTCTGAAATTAAAGCATTGCTTGATTCTGAAATTAAAGCATTGCTTGATTCTGAAATTAAAGCATTGCTTGATTCTGAAATTAAAGCATTGCTTGATTCTGAAATTAAAGCATTGCTTGATTCTGAAATTAAAGCATTGCTTGATTCTGAAATTAATGGAAGTGACAATGGTTTTGCATTTTCTCTTGCTTGAAGAAAGAAGTATTCTGTAACATGCAGGACTCAACAATGGGAAAAATGTAACCTTTTTGGCTTGTTGTTAGATTTTGTACTGCTTGCTGTGGCGTGACCGGTTCTGGGCAGTCTCTGACACTCTGACAGTGGATTCACCAGGGTTGTCACTTCTGTCTCTGCACTGGCACTGGGTTATGAAGCATCTAATTGACAGAATTCCTCAGATGCTTATCGGATCAGATCAGCACAAGTGAGTGACTTTGATTTGTGTTTCTGTTAAATGGTTGTATAAATTACCCTTTTGTTAATATTATAGCTAATTAATGTTGTTTGCTGTTAGTGTCCAAGTTGTGTTCCATCAGTGATGCAAGTGCAATGTATGTATGTAATAGCTGTTCATTTTTAAAATTCAGATTTCTTAGCATTGGGCTGCTTCTTGCCCAAATGATCATCTGGAATTTTTACCCATTTTCTGTACTTTAAAGTTAGGTTGCCCCTTTAGTGGAAGGACTTTCCTTTTTTATTCATCCTTTTGCCTTTTTTCTGAAATTCAGTTAACTGTGTGGGCTCTTTTTTTTAACCTCCAAGGGTTTCCAAGGAAATTCAATCTGTTTCACAGCACATTCAGAGCTGCTTGGCCAATCCTGCTGGTATTTCTGCCAGTATGAAGATATTACAGAAGTCTCTAGGAAGACCTCTTCCTTTTAAGGTATTGGTACTCTGTTTGCAAAAGACTTGTATTTCCAACGATGTCCAAATGTGCTTTAAAATAATCATAAAGATTTGCAGCACTTGCTTTCCAGGCCAGCAAAAATACATTCCTTTTGGACTTGTTAAATTGAGTAAAAAGACTATTTCAGCATATGTTAATGTACATCACTTTTCTGAAATATAGCAGTTATCTAGATAGCATTTCTACTATTAATTATGCTTTGTACAGGTAGCAGTTATTTAATATAGAGTGGTGCACAAACATAAAAATATTACTACTTGCTCTGCTCTGGAGACTTGTGAATATCAGTATGCCATTTGCTTATTTAGTGAACATATGTGTATATAGAATACCTTTTATACAGCATACAATGGGGCTGCTTTATGACTTACCAAGACAAGGCCTCTTAACTCTGGCAGGCTTTTTTTTCTTAAGTTATTTCACCAGTTGGTGTCATTCAATAAAAAAATCTTAGAGTAAAATTTTCTAAAGAATATAAGTCCCTTTTTAAAAGCAGGGCACAAGTAGACATGTAGGTTGCTCATGTTGGTGATTAGTAATTAGACCTAGGTTTTTATGGCCTTATGTCTCAAAGATACTCAGCTGTTCAAAAATGCGTGTAGTTACTTTGTGGGACTTTAAAGAACATTCAGTGATTACTGAGAATTTTGGGAGATTTTTCTAGGCAAATGTATTTAAATTGCAGGTATAAAATGCCAGTTTCTTTTAAGTGACAGTAGCTTCTGGCATTTTTTATTAATTTGTGTACTTATTGCCCTTAGGTTAGGTAAGTTGCCATGTTCAGATATTGTTTGTCTGCATAATCTATGTAGTTTCTTCATGAAGGGAAAAAAAAAAACTGGACAAGGAGGAATTGTGGCCAACTGTTTAGATTTCTGTCTTCCTGATGTATTGAGTAGGGCTACAAAAGAATTGTTGTTACGTTGTTGCAGGTTGGTTTACGTAGACTTGTACTTCAGTCGTGTGCATGTGAATTTGAAATCTTAGTTCTGACTGCACTCACAGATCTTGTTTCTTGTTTTATTAGCACTGCTGAAACGAATTGCCACTTGTTTAAATGTCCTTTTTGTGTTTCCAGGATAAACTGGGCATGGAATGTTTTTCTCAGTTAAAAATTCTCAGCAAACCACTTAACATCTTGGAGCTGAGATTCGCCTTTGGAGAAAGTAGATGGCAGGAAAAAATGTTCTGTCTGAAAATTGCTGCCACTGGATGGAAGACGAAGAAAGCATTGCTGCAAGCTGATGGCCTGATAATTAGAGCCAATCATTTAGAAGATGTTAGTCTGGGTAGGTAACACTTTTGAAGAGCCTAACAGGACGATTTCTGCCATCTCCATTCTTTATGTATACAAATGGAAAGGATGTGAAATGTTCACTGGAAAGAAATACAGTACATGCATTTATGTGCCTCTTACGCTCTGTCAAACAGGTCAACTAAAGATTTTTTTGAAAGCTGTACATTCACAATTGAGAGCAGAAGGAGTTATATATAGTCATTTAGAAGAAAGGTTTACTGAAGATGCCATCTCCAGCCAGTTAGACACTGCCTTGTTGAACCAGCTGTGCAGTCGGGTTCAGCTGTGGCCTGCAATGGAGTACATAGGCGTGCTCTGGCAGTACAAACTGACAGCAGATTACGTGGCCAAGGCTTGTGCAAGAAGGTAAGAAGAAGGTTGGAGCAATAAATCCTCTATTCCTTTCATGAGATTCAGAATCCCTAGCTAAAAGCTGTAACTTCTGTACTTCACATTTGTATGTAAATCTCTGTGTGTGTACATATATATATGTATATGTAAGTATATGGCTGTGTGTATATGCATGTATATGTATGTGGTGCACACATGCTTATTTATGTTTATGTATATAAATGCATACCCCTTGTCTGCATGCAGAATTGCACTTGGACAGCTATAAAAATTATCAGCAAAGGGAGTAGTTTAGTGTTGTATTAAGGAAGTGGTTTTCTTCTTTTCTAACTTACTTTATTGATGCAAATATAGGAATGCTGATGTCCAAGCCCCTTGGAGTAAACACATTAGACTCCAGAAATTGCTTTATTAATGGTAGAATGGATTACAGGTGGAGGAAGACTAAAACCTTTTATGTAGTAAATGGTACATAGTATTTTCCATTCAGAAATACATAGTATTTGCCTGTTAATGAAATAGAAGAGTCCTTCCTATTAGGAATTAACATGAAGATATTTATCGCCATGTTGCTGGGGGCTACTGCAGAAAGACTGAATTAGTCCTGATGATGGAGAAAGTACACTAATATGCTTGCTTCCTTTTGTGTAAACTACACACATATACATGTAGTTTAAATTAACATTATTAATTTAAGAAGCATTAGTGTTGTTTTAAGGGGCCAAGTGTATTTATTTTTTTGATTGTTTTACCATTCCTTAAAAGAGAGCTCTTCATTTACAGATTTCAGTGAAAGTAATTTTTTTGTGCAATGAGACTCCTAGAATCACTGATTCACTCTTGAAAAAAGTTCTGATTTTCACAAGAACTATAAAGCTGGAAGACAGTTTATCTCCAAATGTTTTGTACGTTTTGCTGTACATGTAGCTTATAACTACAGCAGATTCCACTTCTTCCCCCTTTTGTTGTATTTAGTTTTTGCTGCCTTTGAAGGATGCAAGTGTTTTAAGTATTATTTGAGTGCTTGTTCTTCTCCAATGTTTAAAATGGTGTCATTTTAACCTTTCAGGGAGTCTTCGTTATTGTGACTTTGCCTGCTGTTCTCAATTTGTTTTACTATCCAAATGATTTATTTCATGTGCCCTGCTTAAGCATTACTTAGGTTGTATTTCTTTTACCTGCTACAGGGAGAACTGCAGTCAAGAACTAAGCATGCGTTCAGATCTCATTCAGCTTATAGCTTTTTCCCTGAAGTTGACACCAGCTGCTTCTCACCAGCTATCTGGACTGTGGCACTTGTTACACCTTAATGAAGTAAGAACAAGTTTTAGCTTAATTAATCTTTCAGAAGTTTTCAACAAACTCTTCAAAATAGGTATATCTCTATAAGATTTTTGACATGCAGTTTTTCTACCTGTGCCTAACAATAATTGTTCCTTCTTCTAATAAGAAAGGTTATTAACTGTGAGCCTGCAAAAAGCATAATTAAAGCAAAATGTTAAAACTTAAATAAAACACAATGAAGTCTTAAATAACGTAGTACGAAACTAGATCATGCAGAACTATTGTTCCATTCATCCATTTGTGACCTAATGGAAAACAGGAAATTGATTGAATGGCAGGTGCCAGCCTGGTTGTATCTATGTATTGTAAGTAATTTTATACTGAAAAATACTTACCTCTGTTCCTGTGCCTCTGAAGTTGTGTTGGTTGGGATTTTTTGGGGGTTTTGTTGTTGTTGGTGGTGGTGGTTTGTTTGGTTTTTGGTTTTTTTTTTTTTTCTTTAGGTCTGTGTTGCAAATCAAATTAGACCGTTATTTGATGCATTTTCTGTAGAGCATTTAGTATGTCAGAGAAATTCTGATCGGTTAATATTTAGCTATGATACAGTGTTCCCACAAAGCTCAGTAAACCAGCAAGTTCACTTTAAATACTTTGGAGCAGAATATTGGATAGCTTTGTCTGTTTCATGCTTATGCAACCTCACGTATCATAACAAAAGATTGCACAGCCATAGACTAGAGGCCATATTCTGACAACTTGCTCTGTAAACATACTGCATATTCTACAGACAGAAGGAGGCAGTGTAGACCTCAAAGTGTACTGGTTTCGTTGAGAAGAGATGCAAGCAAACGCTATGTGAATCTGAAAAGGATCTTGAGGAATAACTTGTACTATCCTTACTGAAAAACAGTGTCATACTCCTCTTTTTTGTGTGTGCGTGCTTGATTCTTTTGCTCCCTGTGAATTATTCTCAGCTCTAGATTTCTTTTCTCTCCTTAGATATTCCCTGAAGCAATGTCTATTCTGTCATCTCAACTAGTTAATGCTGCATTAGCGTCTTTTTGGAACAGTACTTTCACCACAGACCCAGACTACTGGTTGACTTGGAGGCCACTACCTGTAACAGAGGAAAATAACTTTTCTAAATCCCGTATAAACTGTTCTATGAAGGTTTGTATCTTCTGACCTAATAAAAAAACTAAGCTGAATACTATTTTATTAAATAATCCAACAGCTTTCTAAAGCAATACTGTAAGTTCTAGCATAGTCAGTGCAAATTACATCTGAACAATCTAACTCTTAATCTCTTAATTTAGGGCCCAGGTATTTTGACCCGAGCCGTTTTCTCAAAGTGCTTCTTTGAAATTCTAACTAGCAGCAGCAAGACAAACCAGTGGGATGTGAGTGGGCTTCCTGTTCTGTCATCATCCCACATGACACTGGGAGAATGGATGGAGAGAGCACAGCAGCTTCACGAAGTCAGCACGGCACTGTGGACCAACCTGGCTGTCTCTTCAATAGCAGATTTTAGGTATTAAGATCTCTCTTCCATATATATGTTACTTAAATCAGGCATGTTACAGTAAAGTTTGGTGACCCTGTGTAAACTTTTTTCATTGCTTTGCCTGCAGATACACAGATGCTAGACTACAAGGAATAATGCTAGGCAGACAACTCTCTGCCCTGGTAGATCTGGTTCCAATGGACCTTCAGGAAGAATTTTTGGAGTGCTGTGAGAAGCTTTACCTCAAGGATCCTGTTGCATATGAGTACCTTCTCAAGACACTTAAAAGCATCACTGATCAGGAGTTACTTCCTAAAGAATTCCTGTTTCTCCTGCTCACTTGCTTGCAGCAGTTCTTTGGGGAAGGGCTTAAGGAGTTACCAGAGACAGCTTGGCGAGGAAGCCTCTGGGTGAATATTGGTTTGGTGCAGATCCAGGTGTGGCTTCCGCAGACCAGGTTTGATCCGGCTGTTAAAAGAGAATACAAGCTCAAGTATGCAAAAGAAGAGGTGAGTGTGGAGCTGAGTTGGCTTTTACCTCTGTGATGTATAAAATCAACGCAAAGGAGTTTGGCTTGGGTGTTCTTGGGCAAATCTTTGGTCATGATTTTTAAACTATACAGTTAGAACTTCTTTTAATGTCCAGGAAGATGATGTATCTACTTGGTTACCAAAACCAGAACCTCAGAGAATGGTTTATTCTTCCCTTTTTAGTTATACCAGCTGGAGTGTGAATGGAAAACAAATGATTTCTCATCGCAGCTGCATACAGGAAAAAGTATTGAAGATGAAGCAGTCAGCAACTACATTCATCCCCATCTCAGGTAACATCTCAGGCACTTAACTCTTCTCTTTTAGATTGGAAATTTCATCTTTGGATGCTCAGGCTCCAAAGCTTTTCTCCGCAGCTTTACAATTTCTGGGTGGTTCTGTAGAAATGAGGGTTGCTGACTTGAAAGTACCAATTTGCATGTTGAGGTGGTAAAGAAAAATACAGAAGCTGTTCTGTTTACTTGCAGTGACTAGGGAATTGTCTGTACACACTTTGTACTGCTGTAAATACAACAATTAAAGCAGTGGCCTTCATATCTTGATAAAACTGAAGCTATGCCCAGAAGTGAAAATAAAGCCACACATCTAAATTATGGTAGTTGCATTACAATGTGACAATGTTATCAACAAACCAAAATGAGATAGAATGTGTATCGATCAGTGTAACTCTTCAAGGCCTCGATGGAAGCCAGTGCTATTCTGCAGAGCTCTTGGACTGATTTGTACTGAATAGAAATCTCCAGATGTGTATTTTAGCAGCAGCCTTTGCCCAGGGTGCTGTGGATGTACCCCATAGGGTACACTGTTGATATTCAGAATTGGTAGCCATTGTGGTTTTGCTGGGGGTTTTTTGTTGGTGGTTTGTTTTTGGTTTTTTGGGGGGTTTTTTTTGTTTGTTTTTTTTTTTTTTTTAATCTGAGGAACTAGAGGAGGAAATTTTAAGTGAACAGACATTTCTCATTTGTGCAGATTTCCAGGCATTCTTATACATGGAGATAAAAACTGGGTATTATTCATGATTTTCCACTATTAATGGAAGTTTTCAATTTCATTATTATACATGTAGAGGATCTGATAGTTCTATGCTGTTGCTTAAAGAGAACAATAGTCATTGAAAGCAAGTTCTGAATGGCTGAGTTTTACCAATTGCTTCCAGTAATACTATTTTTTCCTTTAATCCTCACAGAGCTGTCAGTTAGCAAGCAAAAAAGTAATTGAAGGGGAGTAGGCAGGAAGAGAAGTACATGTGCATGCTATACAGGTGTTGCTTCTTCATTTTTTTCCTTATTTGCTGTTTCATACAGCAGAATATTTCTTATTAATCTTTTTATATATCTGTTTTGTTAGATATATATGAACATGTTTATATGAAATATCTTTATATGTCTAAAACTGGTCAATGTTATTTCTTAACAGACTGTTGCATGAAAGAATGCAAAGGTTGAAGGAGCAAATAAGCAGCCTTTCCAGAAAAAAGGCCTTCAGGCCTCCAGCTCCCACCTATGATTGCTTATACCAGGAGGCTCACCAGTACATCAACAGCATAGCACGGGTTTCTTCAGTCCAAGATCTTTTAGCCCGCCTTCTGCAGTTCCTCCGTGGGGAAAGACCTAAATCACTCCAGGCAATACAAAACGTGTTAAATGAAGAAGCATCTTGGCAACAATCACACCATCAGTTTAGAAAACACCTGGCAGAGGAGTATGCTGTATTCCCTGATGCCATTATTCCACTGCAAGCTGCCATCTTGCAGTTGCAACATGGCATGCGATTAGTGGCTTCTGAAGTTTATACAGTGCTCAAAAGTTTTGTGCGTCGAACTGATCTGACCAACCTCCTCACTTCTTTGTTGATGTTTCCTTCTGTTGGCTGTGCCTTCCCCACTTACTTTGCTCGTGCAGAAATTTTATGCTCGGTGAATTCAGTTGAGGTCCTTCATGGACTCAAAAAGTTTTCTCTGAAGCACTCTGAAGGAGAATCTGAGGGAGCAGAGCAGCCTTGCCCAACTCTGGAACAGCTCCTAGTGAATGCTTTGTTGCATCTTCGATGCCATGTACTATCCAGAGGAGAGATGGACCAGAAATCTCTGCAGCTTTTTAGACATCTGTGTCAGGTAACATCTGAATGCCAGTGGCCAAGTTTCTTGCGCTGAACTACCTTGTCCCTAGTACAAGACAGACATGGATCTGTTAAAGCGGGTTGAGAGGAGGGCCACAAAAATTACCAGAGGGCTGGAACACCCCTCTTGTAAAGAAAGGCTGACAGAGTTGGGGTTGTTCAGCGTCGAGATGAGAAGGCTCCATGGAGACCTTATTGTGGCTTCTCAGTATATAAAGACAGCTTATAAGGATGGAAGGAGACTTTTTACTAAGGCTTGTAGTGATAGGACAAGGCACAATGGTTTTAAACTGAAAGAGGGTAGATTTAGACTGGACATAAAGAAGACATTTTTTACAATGATGGTGGTGAGACACTGGAACAGGTTGCCCAGAGAAGTTGTGGATGCCTCATCCCTGAAAGTGTTCAAAGCCAGGTTGGATGGGGCTTTGAGTAACCTGGTCTAGTGGAAGATGTCCCTGCCCATGGCAGAGGGGTTGGACTAGATGATCTCTGGGCGTCCGTTCCAACCCAAGCCGTTCTCTGGTTCTGCCTTGATAATTGTCAGTATAATGTTCTTAAACTTTTCTTCCTTCCCCGCCCCCAACTGATAAAAGATAATTTTAACGTAATCTAAAATATTGGATTAACTTGTTGGGATTTATCAAGACATAAAATCATAGCCTGTAATGGTTACCACAGATTTTACTTATTAAAAAAACAAACAAACAAACAAACAAACAAAAACACACACCAAAAAAAAAAAAAATCAATATCAAACTCTCGACAGAGTTTCTTTATAAAATGGTTGAGAAAGGAGACCAGAACTTGGCCCAGCACTCTGTTGCATACTGTTTTCTGTGCGTTTCCCTCATTGGTTTGTTGAGAGGGCAATTTACCAATCTTCCTTCAGGTTACATGGCTTTGATTTATACTGTTGTAGACTATAGAGGAGGAGAGAGTCAAACAAGATAGTTGCTGCCTCTCTGATGAAATATGAGGTGATTTTAAACATTAACTTGTGTAAAAGCATGCTGCTTTGTGTTTCCCTAGGCAATTATAAATGAATGGGATGAACAGGAACGCCGTGCCCAAGAGCAGGAGGCAATGGAACAGAGTCTGTACAGATACAGAAGTAAAAGTCATGGGAAAGGACGGAGTGAGGAAGAGGAGGAAGAAGAAGAATTTAGGAGGAGATTTCCCCTTCATGAAAAGGTAGCAACTGTAATGAAACACAAAACTTATGTCTGAAGTAGCTCCTGAAAAGGCATGCTGTAAGTAAAATGAGATGAGGAATGAAGCAGTTTTTCCTTCAGCCAAAAGAAAAATTTGCGGTAGATTTTGATAGAAAGGTATTAAGTACTGTGCTTTTAGTTTATTTTCCCTTCTGCTTGTAGAAAGTTTTTGGAATTGACTTCTGGACTTGAACTGTACTGTGGTTCAGCTTGAATAATCCCAAGTTACTGAATGGCAATATCATTAGTTATTTGTTGTAAAATTCTGGAGTTCGATTCATTTAGCAAGTAAGGTCTGCTGAGGTTTAATTACCTCTGAAGAAGGCTAATCTCCTTGATTAAATAAAGCTGTGATATTTTTTCAAATTTAACTGGTCTGCATTACTGAACGATTTTTGAAGTGTCTTCAGCGAGCAATGTTGTGCAGTACGGAAATCCACAAGACCATCATGCGTGTCAGTGTGTTGTTGGGATGTAATAGTTCAGATCTTCAAGCACCCAAACAGTGTTGAGGTAGTTTATCAGCAGATAAGACTGCTTTTTCTGAAAGAGGTTTAGCTGGCAGCAGCTCAGGGCTCACTGTACTGCACTCTCGCCTGCTATGGTTATGGCCCTTAATTGTTCTATTCACCTGTGTTCTGTTCGGGACTGACATCTGAGCTGTGAGGTAGGCCGTCTATCTATATAGTGCCAGCTCCAAGTCATTAGCACGTTGTCACAATGCCAAAAAGTGCAAAAAGGGTGGTAAGGAGGGGAGGCATTAAAGGAAGAAATTATAATTGGCCTTTGATTATCATGTAATTTGCAGGACTTTGAAGATATCACAGCTCAGGCAAGCCTAGAAGAAAAAATGGAAACTGAAGATCCATTGGAGGACCAGCTGGAAGTTGATAGAGCCCTTTTGTCCAAGAGCTCTATGCAAACAGTAATGATGGTTCATCAACAGTTGTGCTTAAACTTTGCTCGATCCCTGTGGTATCACCAGAGTCCGCCTTCTCAGCAAGCCAAACATTATTTCAGTACATTTATTTCCTGCTATCAGACTGGTGCATGCCTGGTGTCGCAATTCTATCCTTTAATTGGTAAGATTGCTAGCAATATTTCAGATGTGCGGGTTTAGCTTTGTAATGATTTGTTTCAAATGAATCGTCTTGCAGGTCAAGAAGGAGACCTATTGTGGGGAAAATGCACAAGTATCAATTTTCTTTTTCCAAAGAATTTGCCTTATGTTCAGAATTGTCTTGGTGGAATGCTTTGATTTTTTTATTCTTTTATGGTTTGTTTGGTTTGGGTTTTTTTTTTTTTCACTCTTCCATTTCTTAATATATAAGACCAACACAGTTTAAGAATAAACTGAACCTACTCTATTAAGTGAAATTTTAATCGCTTGCATCTGCATAATCCTGTGGAAGACAATGCACTTGCAGAAATTTCCCAGAATTAAAATTTGCAATTAAGCTCATAAAAGAATTGCTTTAAATGGACCTTCTATAATTTAAAAAAAAAAAAAAAAAAAGTGTTGGCTGTTGGTTTGTTTTTGGTTTTTTTTAAACCCTGAATTTTGGCACACTTGATGTGTAAATCGTTATAACAATGTGCGAGACCTCACAGTCATCACCTCTCAAAGGAGATCTATGCTTGAGTTCTGATCTAACAAATGTATACAGGGCTGCTGTTTCTACAGTAACTTATTTTTGTGTTCATACCGAAGGTGTAATATATCTGAATTTTTTGTGTGTCAGATTACTTTTTCATGGAGCCTTGTTACTAATTTTGTAGTAAATAGCTCCGTGATGCGGGTTTATGCACAGAGGAACTGTGGTCTTCTGACAGGATCACAGCCCACCTTTAGGATGCTGATTTTACTTTTATATGAAAATTTGATAAAACAGAGGATGTAAACTTTAAGTATGTCTCTTTTCTTACATACTCCCATCTCATTGCTGATGTGTGGCATATTCTTATATCCTTGTAATACAAAACATGCTAAGGCTCGGGATACAGGAAAAAAACCTTTTTCTATTTAACTGAAAAAAGAATTCATAGCATGTGTGATGTCTTCCTTTTTTTGTTTCCTAGGTACTGAAATGAATGATAGTCTTTTGGGAAGCCAACTTCTAGTTAGCACTCTTCTTCACAATACCTTTTTTGAGGAATTAACTTCAGATCTTGTGCTGCAGCAAGATGGCCCATATGACTTTTACCAACATCCTAATATTCAGCAAGTCCGACAGTGCCAACCTGTACTTGATAATTTTGCTAAAGAAGTAAATAGGTTACTGCAGGAATGGCCGGAGCATCCAGTACTTGTGCAGGTAAAGACACCTCAACAAATGTTTGGGAAAAACTGGAGCGTTTTAGAATTGCATTTGTGTGTAAATATGTGTATAGATATGCATAGACATGTGCATGCATACACTTGCCTAGATGTCTGTATTACTTATGCAGATGTTCTGAAGTCATACCTGTTTCTTTGTAAGAGGTATTAGGTATTATTAGGTATTATTCTATTTTAGTTGTGACATGTTAAGTGGTATTCACTGCCTACTCTGATCTTACAGCTTTAAGCAATCTTCAACCTGCCATACCCCAAAGATTCTTGAGGTCTTTTGCTGTTTGAGCTCCTGTTTTTTCCCCAAAATGCTTTCTTTCATAGTGCTTTAAAATGGATATCTTTGGTCCCATGTATGGGTCCTGCGTGGCCCTGAGGTTATATTAACACAGTAATTCAAAATCCATTGGAACTCTTTGCATTAGGTCATTTGTACTTCTTTCCTCAAGTGCATTGGCCTTCACTGAACTACTAGTGAGCTTATACTACAACAAGGAAGCAGCTTAAAATAAAAAAAGATCAGTTGCTATAGGTTGAATGCTTGGTTTTTTTTATTCTGCAGCTGTTAGTTGTGATGGACAGAATCCGGAGTTTTCCACTCTCTTGTCCTCTCTCGAAGTTCCTGAATGGCTTGGAAATTCTTCTTGCAAAGGCACAGGTAAGAAAAGAGCTAAGGGAAACTTTTATTTTCTCTTTTATGTTTCCTTATTTGTATTGGTACCATGATAAAAACAACTGAAAGCTGTCTGCTTGCCAGGATTTGGGGAAGTGAACTTGCTCCATGTTGGAGGTTTAAGGGGTAGGAACATAACCCACAGTACTGCATGAGTCTTGCCATGCAAAGACTAATTTTTGGCTTTGTATAAAGGGGAATTTATTTTTTTTATTTTTTTTATTTTTTTTTCCCCAGGACTGGGAGGAGAACGCTAGTCGAGCTTTGTCCTTGCGAAAACATCTTGATTCGGTCACGCAACTGATTATTCAGTGGCGTAGATTGGAGTTGAAGTAAGAACTGTCCTTCCCTACTGCTCTTTCTTAGATACTGTAAGCTTCCGTCTCTGTACGGAGACACATTCCAATGGAGAATTGCCTTAATCATGGAACGTGCTTCTCTGTGTGTGTCCCCTAGTAACGATGTGGGGGAAAAAAACCCGAAGTAGCAGCTGTACTTGCTCAGAATGAGCATGTCCAGCCCATGGTGACCCTATGTATATGCCTCAGGAGGAGTAGAAGCAGGACAGACAACTACAGTACTTCATCCTAATATTTTCCCAGGGTTCTGCTGTTTTCTTCCTAGGGTTTACTGAGCCTGCAGTGTTTTGTCTGTTTAACAAGCCCCATTAAATTTTCCTTAAAATTATTGTCTAATCTCCTGTCAAGACCATGTGAAACTTTTATATCCACAGTATGCCATGATCAGGAATTCCACAAGTCTACCTCAAGTTTTGTGAAAAGAAATTTTTGAACATGGCTCTGACTGGTTTTGTTTTACCGTCCCTAGTTCCCGCATTTCTTCTCTCGTATTTAATAATAGTGACAAAGCAGTGATCCTCAAGAGTCGATTGTGTATACTAAGCATATGTGCAGATTATTGCATCCTGTAAAACTTTCCTTTAGTTTAGTAGAAACAGAGAATAAAGTTTGTGTTGTTTTGAAGCCCAAACTACTCACAATATTTTTGCTTTCTTTTTTACTTCTCTCCTCTTCCTTATTGTTTCCAGTTGCTGGTCAGTAAGTTTGGACAACATTATGAAGCAGCATGTAGAGAAATCCACAAAGCACTGGTTCTCTATCTATCAGATGGTTGAGAAGTATGTTCAAGAACAGACAGAGGCAAACACAGAAGGTAAGTGCTGTCCTTATATGAATTTGCGATGCGGCTCCAGCAATTGCTAAGGATGCATAATTAAGGTCCTAAATGCCAGAGTCTGACAATGCATTTTCAGGTGTAGTTCTTGTCCCTTTTGCCCTACAATAAATTCCATGACTGTGTAGGGTCTTCCATATAGAGTGAACTTCACGTGGTATTTATGTCTGGAACCACCTGTCTCTCTCATACGGCCAACATTGTAGGTGGTGTAAAGAAAAAAAACCTGTCTGTAAAAAGCATCTGAAAGAAAGCAGAACTGTGGCAACTGTATGTCATGCACATATAAACATTCCAAACAGATTTGGAGGGTAGGAGGCAGCCTCCATTTGCAGCTGGAAAAGGCACCTCATTTTTTTAACTTCACAAAGCATAGTTTGTATCCCAGCTGAACTGCTTTTAACATTCTGTATAAAGCCTAAAGAATTCTCACAGTAAGTATGCTTTGGTACATACTGTTCTTAGCAAATCTGTGTGCAGGTGTTCACGTTACATAAAATAGGGGAAAGACTATAGCTCTCGGTCTCTTGCCTCCCCAAAATTTAATCAAAGTGTAAAGATGAAAGTAGCATCCTCTGGCATGAGCCAGGATTCTTCCAATCTCATGACTAATTAATACCTTAACTGATGAGCTTCAGATCCTTGGGTTATTTTACATCTCCAAGTGGACAGCATGTTGTCTTCCACAGGTAATGCTCTAAAGACACTGTATTCTCTACCAGATTCTTCTAAGATGTACTTCTGTCTTCATGATTTTGAGGAGTTAAGGAACTGGCATTGGCTAATTAGTAATTAGTATGGCTCATCATAACAAAAAAGGCAGCCATTCATTCATAAAGAATAGCAAGTATTCTTTAAATACTTGATTCATGCTGAAATTGGACATGTAGCTGGCCTCCTTGGTCACTATTTTACTGCTCATCCTGTCTCCTTTCTTCCAGTGTGGTGTTTGTTGTTTTTTATTATTATTAAATTAGAATTCTTACCCCTATGCCCCTTTCCTATTTTGTTTTGAACCTTTCCTAATAGAGACTTGATGTTTAGTTGGAAGTTTACAAAGAGCAGACAATTTTCATGAAGAGTTTGTTTGTTTGTTTTTTTCCCCCTTTCCTTCTGAATTTCTGGTCCAATGTTCAGAAACTGAGCAAATGGAACTGAAAATGCTCGTCAACACGTTACAAGCTTTCATTGAAGGATCCACGCTGGGAGAGTTTCATGCACGACTTCAAGCACTACTGGTTTTTCACTGCCATGTCTTGCTGATGCCTCAAGTAGCAGAAAAGGGTAAGTTTTTAGTATTACATGTGTTGAGTCTTCTTTATTACAACCTGACCATCAGGTATTCAAGACTTTCCAAACAAATCACTAAGCTTATAAATACAACACAAGCCTGTGCTGCTGTTTTTCCTGTTTTCATGAAGAATACTGTTGGTCAGTTTACCCCATCTTTTGGTGTTGCTAAGCTTTGTGATTACAAAAAAAAAAAACACGGGATGCATTTCTCCTCTTCTCCTCTACTGAAGAATATCCTGTTTTAAAAGAAGCTTGTTATTGTCTGTCCCTTCTAGACATTCTGTGCAGCATCCTGTGGAATCTATACAATTATTATAAGCAGTTTTCAGAGTGTGTTGAGGCCAGAATCACTGAGCTTCGTCAGCCTATAGAAAAGGAACTTAAGGTAAAAAGAAACTTTGCTCCGACAATATACTGATCTAATCAAAGGAACAGTGAAGCAGATATTACTTGAATTTGTATATAATAGCCTACTCTTGGCTACTGAAATCCCTGCTATGCTTCACATTTTCTTTGGCAAGAATTTATTTTTGAGGTGGGGGTTGGTTGAAGACTTTAATGTTTGGTCAGTCCCATTTCACCATGGAGGTTTCTACCCAGTAATGAAGCTCCTTTGGATTTCACAACATTTGGCTATGCAGCAGTTTTAGCGTAAACACATACATTAATAGAATAAGATGCCTATGCAATAATTTGCTCACTTACTAAAATGTCTTGTATTTTAAGACTGCCAGGTGATCATAACTGATCAGCTTTAAAGATCATCTTTTATATGCAAATACTTCATTGCATTCATATAAGTAATCTCACTGATTATTTATTTTCCTGATAGGAATTTGTGAAAATTTCGAAGTGGAATGATGTCAGCTTCTGGGCTATAAAACAATCAGTTGAAAAAATACGCAGGTAACTCAGAGCTTGGAATTAAGCTCCATATTTGGAACCTTTCTTCCAGATGATTTCTCTATGATGTTAAATTTGAATGGAAGAATGTTTCTTCTGCTTGTAACGCAGTGGAAACATTTATTTCCAGCAGCTGAGAGATTTCCAGGATTATAAAACCCACTAACATTTTTACTTTCCTTTGGTAATTAGGACCCTCTTTAAATTCATGAAGAAGTTTGAAGTTGTTCTGGATGAGCCATGTCGGCCTGCCTTGGTGGAAATTGGTAAAGAAGAGCAGCTGGACTGCTTGCAAAAGCAGGAAGAATCTGAGAACAAAGAGACCAAAGTTCAGAGGCTAAACAACCTATTAAGAAAAAGTCTGTCTGCTAGAACAGATGTTGCCAAGGTGACTGTATTCTTTTTTTTCTAAGCGTGAGAAGGATATTTTCTCTGTTCTCATCTATATGTTGCTTTGCACTGATTTATGCAGAAAAATCTTATGTAAGTGTCAAATCTGTTGAATATATCATCAACTTTTTGGTCTTACTTGTGTTTGGTGTTATGAAACACTGCAGATGGGTGGGAATGCAGCATGGAAAGACAAGACTGTTCTGTATATTTGGCACAATACCTATGCTCTAATTTAGAGATGATAGCAGTTACACATTTCATCTCCAAGTTGCTGCATATTGTCTGCAGCAATTTGTTACTTCCCTACTAGTGCAGTAATATCGTCTGGGAGTTGAAATTATTATTACCCATTTTTTTCCTAAACAAGGACCCAGAGAAATGATCATGTAGCTGTAGGATTTGTGCATATGTAAGCTTTGATTAAATATAAAATTACTTTGAGCTTGAATCCTGGTAGGGGAATGCACTATATTGTCACACGTTTGCTGTCGGCTGACAGCTTGGATACTGTGAACACTTGCCTTGGACTGGCTGATATGTGGTAAATCCTACTCCACGGTGCCACGGTTCAGTGCGTCTCAATTAAGTTGTCCAGCTCAGAGAAGAAGTCAAGTAACTTTCTTCCTGAAACAGATTCCTATTCACATCCATTAGTTTTTATTAATAAGATGCAGGGAGACAATTGTAACTCATCAGAATTTGGGGCTGAGTAGGAAATGATCAGTTACTCTCAGCTTCCAAGGCTTTGTTCAGTTTCTTCAGACCAGGAGGGTGGCTGATCTTGCTCTTGTCCTGTGATAGTCAGGAGGGTAGAGTGAAGAGGCAGAAATCTGATGCAAATCTAATGCGTTTCGTTGTGGGTTTGGTTTGGTGGGTGGTTGGTTTGTTTGTTTGCGAGCCTGTTACTGATAGATAGCAGGGTTGTTGGTTTCGCTTGTTGCAGTTTCATGTTGTCTTCATTCCTTAAACAAGATGCATGCAAACTTAAATTGAACAAACCCTAGGGATTAGCTTTGGACATGCTGGGGGATTACTTCTGTTATTTAATAATTTCTATTTGTGTATTGGTTTTGTTGTTCTTTAGCAGTGCAATTAAATTTGTGTCTAGTGGAAAGTAAGTGATGGTATTCTTATCTAATGCCCGGAGAGCATTAGTGATTTAGGTTGATGTGCCTTTGAGCTTGGAAGGCTGAGGAAGCTGACCTGAAGCAGTGACAACCTCTATGAAAGAGGTCATGACAAACACCTAAGAGAGGTCATGACAAACACCTAAGAGAGTAGGATCATAGCATCTTCCATTTGTTTGGCTGTTTTCAAAACTAATGTATGCCTGGCGTGCATATGTTGTGATTTTCCTCAAGTGTGGGTGCCGAACTGTTCAAAGGATCACGTGGGCATGTTTTGGGGTTTCAGATGAATGCAAAATTTAGCCCTTGTTTTTGCAGCGATTTACTCTTAATGGTCAAATAAGACAGCTTTGACTATGTGTGTATAACTGGACTGTTTCTTTCATTTTTTTCTCAGAGGGCACTCCCAGAAGAATGTCAGGATGGCATCACATTTCATACAGAATCTCTTCAGTATCGTCTGCCTAAGCTTACTAAAAAAATGAAGAAAATGTGCACAACAGTTACAGAAAATAATTCATTCTTAAGTCTGGTGGAAAATCTTGACGAGTTCACAGGTTAAGTGTTCTTGTGATTTCCATACCATAATTGACCTCTGTAACATAAATGGAACAAATCAGGAAAAAGTGTAGATATATAGTTCCCTTCCCAGATTGTCTTCCCATGGCTGCTTTGTGTATGTTCAACTTTCACATCTCTTACCTTTCCCTGCTGTCTTCTATACAGGTGGTATCATTGTTTCTGTAGTTGAACTGCAAAATCTAACATTTGATCAGACAGCAGATAAGGAGAAGCAGAAATCGGAGGCAAAGCATATTCAGATGCAAAAGCAACGGGCTTTGTCAGATCTCTTCAAAAGCCTTGCTAAAACAGGTGAGCTTTGACTAAAAATGTGCTTGGTTTAAAAGTGCAAGGTTCTTAAGCATTTTACTAATTTTGCCAATACATCTAAACCCACCATAATACTATGTTCTTGAAGTCATTGACGTGGAAGCATTTAAGTCTCTCTTCACCTGTTGACTATGAGGCCGGGTGTGTTAGCCCTTTCAAATACCTTCTGTTCTTCTTACCTTCCATTAGATGTGCAACAGTAGCTTTTCTGAAGCAGAAATCTACTTTATCTCCAGTCAGAAATCACTGCCCAGCTTTCAGAAACAAGAGAAGCTCATTATCTTGTATCCATTCTCTGATCCAAACTGAAATTAAGTTAGCTCATTAGAATGAGAGCCCATCCCTTGATTGACAGACTGGCAGAGACCAGATTGGCAGAGGTGTGGTTGGATCATGGAGACTGAATGGTCTGTTGATGGGAATGGTTGGAGGCACCCTGTTCAGCAGCCCAGTCTCCATTGCTCCCCTTGCTAGTCGTAAGGTAAAGGACCTACCCAAACTATTAATTGTTGCCTTTTCCGTTGGCGTTACGTTAAATTAATTATTCATCAACTTAGTCACTGAGCAGTTTAGAAACCAGCAGAAGTAAGCAGTTGTCTTAAATAAACAGCCATCTGACAGCATTCTGCTAAGTCATAGGCAGAAGTAGAAATTAATGTAACTTTACCTATTTTTTTCTTCGTTTTTGAGGAGTTTAGTGTTTTGGTGCTTCTCTTGGAAGCCATAGCTTCTGGCCTGCAGTGATCCCAAGAACCTCTCAAAAAAAAAAAAAAAAAAAAAAATTCTGTTTCTCATGGTTGCAGAAAAAAGCTTGGAAACATGAAGTTAAGGGTTCCAAGAAGGCATGATTTTGATAACAAAAAAGTGTTACAACACTTGGAAAGTAAATGACAACAAAAACATCCTAAATGCTTTCTGGCTGGTGGGAAGAAGCTTCAGTTGTAGTTTGTTTGTAATTTATGCTACTTAAATGAGTTGATGTGTGTACTGAGTAAATAGTTCCCAGAAGATTAAGGTCCTTTTGTATTCGGATGACTGCAAACACAGGTGAACCTAAGTGGGAGGTTTCCAGCACATACACTTTTTCTGTTCAGCATTTTTTGCACCCACTGGTGCCAAGGGAATATCTGCCATTGCTGCCTTGTGAAGTTTGTGCTCGAGGAATGGTGTACTGTGATGATTTAATTAACATATAGGATTTGAATTATTTACTGGGCTCTGTTTCTGATTTCAGGTGACACCTTTACCTTCCTCATTGATCATCCTTTTCATGTCTTAAAAATAAAGTGATGATCCCTAACTCAGCTTTCTTAAAGGACCAGGAGCAGTGAAAAGTGTTGCTCTTAAGACTTGTTCTCCATTTTGTTTGGAAAAATGGCAACATAACCTGAATAGCTAATGAGTATTTCTTACAGGCTCTGCTTACCTTCAGGATGCTTTGAAAGGAGTGTTTGAATTGGATTGAGAGAAATGAGCACATTTAATCCAGTTTTAAAAATAGCTAAAGTAACAGCCTTAAGACTGAGTTTTAAAAGTACATAGCTGTAACTTTCTCAGACTGTAGCCTGCCTTACAGGTTCAAGGCTTTTTGTTTTTTCTCTTGGCTACTGCCACAAACCTCCTTTATACACACAGGTCTGTTTGTCTTATTTCAGCTGTCTTCTTCAGCTATGTTCAGCTGAAGATAGCTAAGCTACTATGTGTTCTTACATTACAAAACTTGCAGCATGTTCAAAGACTTGTCAAAATCAGACAACATCAGGAAAAAAACTACATCAGAAGATTTTATATCTTAATACCAACTGTATAAGTGACATCTTTCACATAAAAGAATGAAGGCATAAAAGGATGTGTGTTCAAATGTCATTCCAGGTTTGTCATACCGGAAAGGTCTGTCTTGGTCCCGTTCAAAAGACTATCATGAAATACTCTACCTACGTCCTCTGGACTTGCGTAGTGCATTAAGTGTAGTAAATTGTACACATGAACTGGATGCCACGTATGTACACAGTATTTCTAACCCTTAGATTGTATGAATTGCAGCTATAATATATAGAATTTATTATATGTGGATTTAGACTGGAATTTCTGGACTGTAATTAATTTAGGATTTTACATATTTTTTTCCCTTCTTCCCATTGCTTCTCAGTTTGAAAATCCTATACGTACTGTACTGGCACGTACAACTGAGCGAGGGTTTTGTTTGTTTTCTAATTTGCACTTTTGACAACTCTACCCTCAGTGTCAGTTTCTGTGAATTAGATTTCAGTTAGCCCTCCACCATCCAGCTTTGCCTGGGGTGCTTTGCTAGCATCATATTGAAATGTAGGCTGCTAATGATTTTACTAAAGTTGATATGTAATTTACAGGGATGACTTAATTGTTTTGTCTTCATTGAATAATGGGATATTTCAGGAGAAAATACATAGACTTCCAAGTGGGCATTTTTGGGAAAACTTACCTAGAGGAAAGATGTTCTTTCAGATGTTTCTTTGTTGTTTTTCTGGCAGCAAGTGATTTTTGTCATTGAGACATGTTTGTTATTGTCCTTCTCAGATGTAAGGGTTTCGTTTATAATATCTTTCATCAAGGGCAAAATAAAGGCTTCCCTATCAAGCTGGATTTAGCTGCATGGGGGGAAGTAAGAAAAAAAAAAAAAAAAAAAATCAGTATTTAGGTGTTAAATGATATTCAAAGATAGAGATTTGGCTGCTATTGCTTAGGGTTTCCTTAGAGTTTATTTTAAAAATTAAATGTCTTCTGAAGACTAGAATACTTGTGGAGAAAATTAAGATTTACAAGATCAATTCATTTGCAAAATAACAAATTGTAAGCAAATTTGTTAGGTTGAAGAGCTGACCTGGTAGTTCCAGGGTGCTGAGGTACTGAAATTATAGAGTATTCTAATATCAGACTTTTTTGTGCTCTATCAGGTTGCTGACAGAGATTTCTTCAGCCTGGGATGGATGCCAGAAGTACTTCTATCGGTCACTTGCACGCCACTCTAGACTTCAGACAGCATTGTTAGCACCTGCCAAGGTAAAAATACCAAAGTAAAAACAGAATCCTACTTCTGTTAGCTTTATTTTACCAGCTTGGACTGAAATTTTCTAGTAGTAAAAAGGTGATGTGAGATAATGCTATGTTTTGTAATACAATACAAAATATGATATTTTGGGACCAATCATTAAATGCAGCGTTTTAAAACTTGTTGTTTTATGAATAAACAATATCAGTTTAGTGAACTAAGTTAATGATCTGTTCAATGTACAGTATCTTTCATCCCAACAGATCCCAAATCGCTACTTTTTGTGCATGAAGGAACTCCTGAAATGCTGAATCAAAACTTGTTAGGAAAACAAAACCAGGATTAGTTGCTGCTCATGAGAAAAATCGGTTGAGATAGATAATTGGCCATAACTGGAGCCTGTGTTTTAACACAAAAAGTGCAGATATATTTCTTTGCTTAAAAATTGGTCAAAAATCAGTAGAAGGAACAAATGAGCTCTGCCGAATCAGTACCAGTTTTCCAGTATTCCAGGAAAAAGGGATCTCTTCCTCTCACTATGCTTCACCCCTTGTTCTACAACATGATCTTGTCAAACGTCACAGCTGATAATGGACATAAATAATGGAACATAGCTGTGATCAGTTTTTCTCTGTGCTGTGAACATTTATTCTATGCTTTAAAATGGGATCCCTTCTAATGAAAGGCGTGAAAGTAATTGTCAGTGGATCTGATAAAATGAATTGTGGCAGTGGTTTTAGCAATGGTCATGAATGTAAAAATTTAGGCTGGTATTTCTTTAGCTTTTAGTCATCATTTATGTAAGGTAGCTTTATTATTGGAATTAAATTCCTGATAAGAATTGCTGCAGTGGTGTGCAATTTAATATGACTGTTGTTACAGAAGCTACTTGGAAATCAAATTTGTATGCAGGATATATGGTAGATGCAGAAAAATGAAGATGGGAAAACTGTAATAATGATAATTTTTGTCATCATTTTAAGACTTGTTCAATTAAACTGTAACCTTTCAACCTCAGTGAAATGAAATGGAGGCACAGAGAATGTTGTTGGCTGCTTATTCATCAAACTGTTCCCTCCCACTTCTTCTGTATCTGTTTTCTTTAGGATATTGGACTAGGTAGCATTGAACGATGCAAAGGGTTCACTGCACACCTCATGCAGGTGCTTGTCAGACAGAGACGATCTCTTACGGCATTGACAGAACAGTGGATCTTACTGAGGTATTTGCATTTTCCAAAGTTTAAATGTTGGCAAGGAGTTTGACAGTAAGCAATTCAGTTCAGAAAGATGGAAAATAAGGTAGAAGAAAATAAAATTCTAACCTTGCGTCCCCATTTCTCTCCTCCCCTCAATTAAGCCTAGATAGAAAAGATTTGGGGGGAGGTAAGGAGGAAAAAAAAAAAAAAAAAAAAGGTGTTCGATGTTGTTTATCCTGTCCTTGCAGCCAGTATTTTGGAATCAAAATAATTTGGGAAAACAAGTTAGGCATACATGAAGACCGTGAAATAATTACTGTAGTTAATTACACAGTTAAACCACTTAAACCTATAGATTGTTAAATCTCTCTCATTTGGTATTGGCCTAAGTTAATTTTGGCTACGTTCAACTTGTTGGTTTGATCTGGAGCAAATAAATGGTCTGGGTGGCGTTTTGAGCCAAAATGAAAAAACCTCAGTAGCTTACAAAGAAAAATTCTAGAAAGGTGGGAGATACTAGATCTTGTGTCAAAACTGTAAAAGGAAAAGTGTATAGGAAATTTTTGTTACTTGATGTGATTTTTTTTTTTCCCACTCTGTTGCTTGACTTATCAGTTTCACTGCAAACTCCACTGTTCTTCTGCATATATGTGCTCCTCACTAATGTAATCCATAAAACTTTTTGAAGTTAGGTCAGGAGTTATTTCCTTTGTACAGGGAAGGAAATCTAGACTGGAGATTACTTGTACAAAATTTATGTATTAACTCTAGGAAACTTGGAAAAACAAACAGAAAAACCCCCAACAAAACAAACAAAAGCCCAAAACACAAACTCCTCAACTTTACAGTTGCAGGAATAGTAAAACTGCTAAGACACTTACCTGTATTGCTGTGACTTTCATTGCAAATCAGATTAATCATTTGTTATGAGCTGACTGTTACCCAGCACTTCAGAGAATGAAGGTGTGTTAGAATCTAATTTGCTTTTATAATGGAGGAAAAAGAACAATATTTGAGTATCAGGCCAGGAGTTTAAGGATTGTTTGAAAAGATGGCGTAGATTCTGAGAAATCTCACAAAGCCCTGTTTTCAGGATAACTCAAACATATATGCAATGGAGAGAAAAATTCACTAGTTAAACGAAACTTTTATTTAAAAAAATGTCATTTTATTTTTTCCAGAAAAAGTTTGACTTCCAGTGAGTCCATATTATCTAGGTCTTCTATGAATTTAGTCTGAAGGTTGAGCTTTTAAAAGGGAAGTATAACATAGAACTCAGTGATTGTAACTTTTCCTTCTTTCTTCTTAACTAGGAACCTCCTGAGTTGTATACAAGAGATGGATTCTAGGTTGACTGCTGACAGAGAATATAATGTAGCATTTCCTCCTCAAGGCAGTATTCAACACTGGACTGACAAACTGCAGCAACTTTCCATGCAGTGCGTGATGGTTCTTGAGGAGCTGTCTTGGTTTATACAATGCTGCCCAAAAGAAGAGTTAACGAAGTGCAGTGACAATGAAAGGACAGATGTCAAAGCAAACATTTCTCCGAGTTCAGAACCTGAAATGGGAAATGTTTTTACAGGAATACCTGACCTAATTCCCTCAGAGCTAAAATACTTATCTCCAGTAACAACTGAGCAACTGCCTCCTGGATGCAGGATGCGAAACAAGGATCAGTTATGGCTGCAGCTAGCTACACAATTGACTGCAATGCTGGCAAATGTGAAGGCAATGAAAGCAGAAGTGGACAAAATAAGACAACAGTCACGTGAGACCTTGTTTTATTCCTGGTGAGTTCTACACGTACCAGTCTTATGAAGAGTGGCTGAGGGAACTGGGGTTGTTTAGCCTGGAGAAAAGGAGCCTCAGGGGAGACCTTATCGCTCTCTACAACTACCTGAAAGGAGGTCGGTCTCTTCTCCCAAGTAGCAAGTGATAGGACAAGAGGAAACAGCTTCAAGTTGCGCCAGAGGAGGTTTAGATTGGATATTAGGAAAAATTTCTTCACTGAAAAGGCTGTCAAGCACTGGACCAGGCTGCCCAGGGACGTGGTTGAGTCCTCATCCCTGGAGGTGTTTAAAAGATGTGTAGATGTGGTGCTTAGGGACATGGTTTAGTGGTGGACTTGGCAGTGCTAGGTTACAGGTTGGACTTGATGACCTTAAAGGTCTTTTCCAACCTACACAATTCTATGAAATAGAATCTCTGTATGTTTTATGTTCATATAAGATGTGTGAAATAATCTTGAAAATGTTTGCCTATGCATACCTTGAAAAGTGCTCTTGAAGCTTGTTTCTGTTGATTTTTCTTGCAAAATGCAGTGCCTGGCTTTTTAAACAGATGTATGTGTCTTCTCCCACTCCCCTGACAAGTCAGAAAAAAAGTGGTCTGTCTCAGCTTCTCAGTTTGTCTTTGGTCTCCTGAGATTTCATCCCCATATCTCCTTAGTCAATGAAGTTAATTTCAAATGTCAATTTAATGAAGAAATTTTTGTTTCTAAAAGAAATCTATAGCATAATAATAATAATAATCCTCTCATTTCCTCTCCACTTGAAGCAATGTGAGTGTAAGTGGCACATCTGCTTGTTGTCATACTTTTTATTTAATAAGTTCAAGATGGAGATCAGCTGCCCCCCCTCATCCGTGCCTCAAGAAAAGGTTTAATCTTAAATTGAACTGTTTGTTCTTCTTTCAGTATTATGGTATTTCTTGTTGCAGGAGAGATTTTGAAGTTTGTACATCAGCTGTGAATTGTTTGCTTGAAGTCTCAGCTCAGTTACAAGGCGTAGAGTCCCTGTTTCTTCCAAATGGGGAAGACGGGCAAGCTGCAAATCAGATGGCCCTAATCAAGAGCCTGAAGTATATACAAGAAGTAGTTAATAACACATCTGCAGATTTCACAGCCTGGAGAACACAGCTTCTGGCTTCCATGTCAAATTGCAGTGGTAAGGACAATTCTTCTCTGCCCATTTTGTAATTTAGATAAAGATATAAGAATTCGTTAGTTTGGTTATTGCAGAAGATGGCTCCATGTTCATTTGGATATCCAGAAACACTTGATGAAATTCAAACTTGCAAAATTTAGTCCAGACTAAATTTGTGCAGTAATATTTCCCCCTGCCCCCCGCTTAGTCACTGTTGATGACAGATCTTACACCATGGTTGTAGGTTAGGATTAGCAAGGAGATTTTAGTAGAACTATGTAGTAAAAATTACGTGGTGCTTATCATGCTCCTTGCGTAGGGGAAACGTAGTAACTTGTAATTTTAATCTGTTTCTATGTAAAACTGCCTGTGTTACGGTTCAAAAGGAAATCAACCATCAGATGAAGAGTTTGTGGAGCACTTCTCAGCAAAAGTGGAAACTGTTATCCGTGTTGTTCTATATGCCATCCAGTGTTTGGTAGAGAGAAAACAGGAAGATGGAAAAGAGGAAGAAAAATCTCCAGAGGAAAATGGTAAGTTTGTTAATTTACTTAAGGAGGGGGAAGAGAGTTTAAACTATACAAACCTAAAAATTCCTTAAATTGTGTGTCTAGTGGAGGTACCAACACACAAGGAAATTACCATTTTCATTGAAGTTGTCTATTTAAACAGGTAGGATGGATATTTCTATATTGCTTGCTATAACATTTTTAGAATGTCTGACTTGATTTCCATATTTTTTATGTATTTCAAACAAAGAAGATGCTGCCTCATTTGATGTGATTAAAGCAGGACATATAACTAAGCTTTTGGATGAAGATCTATCTGCTGATTTGGATTCTTTGCATGTGCAGAAAGCAATTTTAGCTGTTTCAGAACTCCTGGAGAACTTGAAAGCTTACGGGGAAGATTACACTTCAGATAAACATAAGGTAAAATTGTTCTTCTCAAGAGTTTTTGGCTTAAGGGTCTCAAAAGATTTGGAATTGCAAACTTTGGTGGTTAAACGTGCATTGCTTCTTATTGTCCAATACCTTAGAACTAGAAGCCTGTGAGAAATTATGGCCAAATACAGGCACTCTTCTGTAGTGCAAAAGCCAGATGTTCCTTTAATAAGAAGGAAAAGTTTTAGTTTTCGTGAAAATCTAGAAAAAGCTCCAGAAACTTCAGAAATTGTGTTTGAACTCGCCTACTGATATTTCTGGTTTGAGCATCTGTTTTCGTCTCTATCATCACCCTCTCTGAGTTGCATCTCAGTATGTACATAATCATGTTTGACAGCTGTTCTTTGGTTTTTAACTGCAGTTCTTCAACCAGTCCTGCTATTTGCTGGTGCGTCTAAAGCCCATGCTCTGCAAGTATTCAGACCTTATCCTGTTCTACCTCACTGTTTCACTGGCATCTCACAGGAGTACTGGAAAATTGCTTTCTGTTCTAACTAGCATTTTTACAGAGCTTGCCCAAAAGGTAAGTTACTAGAGATAACACTGGATATGTGGTGAGCATATATCTAATGTATACAAAAATCTTAAGTAGAAACTAAGCTGAAAGATGTACTTACTAATACAGAAAGTTTTGAGGTTTCTGTTTGCCTTTGTAGGGGTTTTGTCTGCCAAAAGAATTACTTGAAGATGAAGCTGGAGAGGGAGCAACACAGTTTCATGATTACGAGGATGGTGGTATTGGAGATGGGGAAGGCAAGAAGGACGTGAGCGACAAAATAGAAAGTGAAGATCAGGCAAGTGTTTGGGGTTGTTCTTGTTTAATTCAAGTAAAAATGAAAAAGCCCTTGAAATCCGTGTTGTGGATGTTTCAGGTAAAAGAAACATGAAGTTACTTTCAGTCTGCTGTTTAGGTTGGCTTTTATCTTTGCATATAAGCTTATAAATATTGTTGTGGTACTTTAAGTAAGCTTTAACATATAGGCAAGATCCATTGTAATTTTTGGCTTTACCAATAATTCAGATAGAAGACAGTTTTCAAAAGGGTGAAGAGAAGGAGAAAGAGGATCAAGATTCTAAACCAGACATTGAAGGAGAAGACAATGCAATTGAAATGTCAGAAGACTTTGAAGGAAAAATGCATGATGGAGAACAGGAGAAAAAAGGTTTGGTCCTTCCACTATGGCAAACTTACAAGAAATGTTATAGATCAGTCCAGTAATGGTTGATACTTTTATGTAATTAAGCATATACTGAAAAGTCAGTGTTCAACAACAGAGTAGTGCCATTTTGTATATGAATACTAAGAAGCATTAATATGAATGCTAAGAAGCGTACAAAGAAAATACTGCCTGTCTTCTTTCACCGTTTTGGAATGAAGGGAGATGATTCTTTCTTCCTGTTGTGAGCTGACCTATAGATGCAGTTTAAAGTTAGTCACTGACTTTGTGGAGCTGTTGAAGATCAACAGAATACTTGGGAATATGACTGTAGTTAACTTCCAAATGTCGTTAATGAAGCTGTTGCTAACTTTTAAGCAATGAAAAGAATTTAACTTTACCTTTTTAAAATGGAAAAAATAGCAAGATTTGGTGCATTCATTCAAGTTGCTGCTCACCCAAAAGGTAGCAGTTCTTCACTTTAAAGGGTAACAGCATGACCATCTGAAACTAATGTGGCTTATAAATTACAGTAGTGTTAATCTACTTTCAAATCTCTGACAAAATGCCAAGAATAAGTTCATCTGCACAAGAAGGGAAATTCCCAAACTAATAAACAGATTAAATTGAATGGACCTTCCTCCTCCCAGTAATGCCATAATGTTTTGAAAACGGAGGATGGAGAAAGTAAGGAATAGAGAATTTAAATCATCCAAGTTTTGCACCTGGGACTTGTTAGTCTGAGGGAGAGAATGCTCTGTGTGTGTCCGTATGTCCAAGAGAACCCTCTGAACCACATAATTAGGAACCTGCTCTTCTGGGTGTTAGCGCCTGTGTGTCTTTTTCTGCATCTCTCAATTAACTGCATAGGGTAATGAAATTAAGGTGCTAAGTATGACTGCTTGTCTGTTTCTGAAGTTAACAAAAAAGGTAGTTTTATCTCTTCTGTATTGAAATACATTCTGAACTGTACACAGAAAATGATGAAAATTCAGATGAAGAGGAAGAGCTGGATAAGCAGATGGGAAACCTTGATAATGCTGAAGCTGATGATAAACTGGATGAGAGGCTCTGGGGGGATGAAGACGAAGATGATGATGATGAAGATGCCAGTAGTAAAACAGAAGAAACTGGACCAGGAATGGATGAGGTAAAGAGAAAAGGGGTGGGAAGAAGAATATCAAAGGTATTAAACTCTGTTAACTTGATGTGACCTACACCATGAACTCCCTTGCATAGCTCTTGGTCTTGGAAAGGGATAATTAGAGTATATCACAAGTTATTTAGTGTTGTCGTCTTTTTCTGTAAGAGATGATGTCTTATCACTCAGACTTTGAGAAGCAGGTAGCATAATTGAGTGTCTTTTGAATTTGTTGGTTAATAGGAGGATTCAGAGCTCGTTGCAAAAGATGACAATTTTGGCACAGGAAACAAGGATAATAAAAAACAGCCTCCCAAGGATGAGGAAAATGAGCAACAAGAAGAGGACAGTGGAAACAAAGAGAAAATCCATGAACAAATTGATGAGGTAAAAATTATTTGGACTAGAGTATCTTGCTGTTAAACCGTATCCTGTTGCTCACATCATGTGTTTCTGAGAATTGGAAATGCTCTTTATTTAATAGTGAAGTGCACTGGAAAAAGTTAGTTCATTTCAGAGCTAAAAATAAGCCATATTGTATCCATTATAATACACGTATATTTTCTGATCCGTAATCCAGATAGAATTTTTGTTTGCACTAACCTGAACTTGTAATGGCTGCCAAAACAGGCTTTACACTGAATTGATGTTTTCATGGACAAAGCTTGAAAGTTCTTGTTCTGTTGTGTTTAGCAACAGAAACATCTTAAGTCAGTGGGACTCATCCCAAGAATCTGTATACAGTATGCTTGAAGATTCTGCATAGTATGCAGGAATCCATTTACCATCTGCAAGAGCGCAGATTCTGTTCAGAATCTTTCAGCTAGGAAAACTGGATGCTGAACACAAAACATGCTGTTTTGAAGAAGTAACAATTTATGTAAATGCATTTGCCAAAATTAATCTTTTTCTGCTATTTATACATAAGGATGTGTACCATTGGAAATTAATTTTTAACTGATCAGAATGTAATATTGTATCCAGTATTTATGTGTCCTAGAGAATTCAATAGTATCTTATTTCTCATCTTTGCCTTTCCTCCCACTTATTACATACCTGTTCCCCCCTCCCACCCCCTTTTGCTGACAGCGTGAGTATGATGAGAATGAAGTAGATCCTTATCATGGCCAGCAAGAAAAGCAGCCTGAAGTTGAACCTTTGGACCTTCCTGATAATTTGAACCTGGAGAATGATGAGAAGAGTGATGAAGGGGAAGAGGACGAAGGTACAGCTGAAAATCTCTCTATAGATTCCCAGATGAAAGCCAAATGGAAATTGGGAGGAACTGTCAGATATTGAGCTCTTTTTCTCTATAGGAAGAAGAGAGGTGGTGGTAGGATTCTGTATAACAAGAAGCTGCAAATTCATTTCTGTATATCAAAATATCAAGATACCAAATGCAGGCCAGATTAACATTACAGCATTTTCCTCTACCTCTCTTTGACATGCACTGTGGAGCAGGCTTTCTCATGTATCCAAATGATATACTCTAATTTTTGCTAGGCGCTCCTTATTTCATTGTCCAGTTGCTTTTGTGGTTTCAGTTGTTTCTATGATATTTACAAGCATTTGCACTCAAAGTCAACTGACCCTCAAGAATATTAGGTTAAAGGAAGTTAATAGGAGTTCACCCTGCTGTATTGTTAGTTACAAACCAGTTGTGACTTAAAGAAATTATCTGCTATAGAAAATCATAGATTCTCTGTATAGAATTATCAGTATTTTCTCTAAGATTATTTTGATAGGCTGGGCAGTTTTATTCCAAATATCTGTAATGCTCGCTGTCTCTGTACTTCACTGAAAGTTTTGTATATCTTTCTGATTTTTTTTTTTTAATCCAGAAGAAGAGAATGCTTTCGAAGTAGATGAGAAACCTGTTGATTTAAATGAGGCAGAGAAGACAGAAGAACAGAATGAAGAGGATACTGGTGAGACAGAAAGAGATGATCAAGATGCAGAACCAGCTGAAGAAGGTGTTTCTGAAGATAAAGAGGAGAAGGAAGATGAAGGGGACAAAGATGCTGATGATCAGGAAGAAAATGCAGGGAACACTGAGGATGCAGCAGAAGAAGAGTCACAACCACCTGAGGAGGAAAAAAATGAATCTACTGAAGATAAGGGAATCCCTGCTGCTGACCAAGGCCTTCAGCCTCAGGTAGAGAGTAATAAATAAAAGCCTGATTTGCTTTTTTTTTTTTTTTTTTTTTTTAAATTACCTTATACAAGACTTAAGAAATGGATGTGTTCTATGATACTCTAAAATCAATTTGACATTGAGTAGGTGTAATGTTAGTGAAAATCTTAATCAGGATAACAGAGATGTGCTTACTATGAAATTGGTGTATTTCTTTCATCTGTATTCCTGTTACCTCCTTGGCCTTCTGTTTCCCGATGGGTTTTTTTAGAATGTTAAAATAAACTGATGTTATTTCAGGAAGAAGAGGGTAAAGATAACTCAGAGATGAATGAACAGACCCCTGAGGCTGAGGAAAGAATGGAGCATGAAACACAAGGGCAGACTGGGCAAGAAAACCTGCAGAGTGACAGTGCTGTTGAGCTGGCTGGAGAGGCTTCAGAAAGAGACCAGTCTAAAGAGGTAAATTACATGGAAGTGTCCTAGTTAAAAATGCTGAACTGGTGAATCTGTTTTCAAGTTACAATCAAGGAAATGCTGCCTTTTTTTTTAAGAATTGTGTCTAAGATTCAATTTTTAGAACACCAATTATAAATTCACTGAAAAAAATTTGAAGACTGTGTAGACACCTTCATAGCAGTGAAGATTGCGTGGTAAGCTTAGGCTAATTGTTGAGCTGCAGAACTGTCTTCCCTGCTCTCCACAACAATAACGCTTGCAGTTGTGAGCTGTTCGTCATTCACAATAGAAGGTAGCATAGCATTACAGTTGAACTTCTCAAATTTGTCTACCAACAGTTGCTAAATCCCTTTTCAATTACTGTTGCAATTTTTTTTGATCTCTCAGGAATACGGAAGTGGAGCTTCAAGTGCAAATCAATCAGAAGGCCATGAATCCACACGCATGGCCCGGATGGCTTCTCAGAAGCAAAGCAGAAAAAATACCCAGGTTCATCTCTTCTCTTCAGTTTTGTTGTTGTTAATTTGAATGTCTTAATATTAACCAGCAAATAGGCAGGACTCAGTTTCTCCTTATTAAAACTCTTGTTCTAATAGGTGTTCTGTTGCGCCTCACTTGAAGTTCACGGTGTTCATTTGCTCTTTTTCAGAGTTTCAAGAGGAAACCTGGTCAAGCAGACAACGAGCGCTCAATGGGGGATCACAACGAACATATCCACAAGCGACTGAGAACCATAGAATCCAGCAGTGAAGCAAAGCAGAATACAACTGAGCCTAAACAAAACGTGGAGGAGGCTGATGCATTTGAACATATCAAACAAGGCTCCGAATGCTATGATGCGCAGACTTATGGTATGGTGGTATTTCTGGGTGTAAAGAGTCGTCGTTGCAGAATGAAATCCTGAAGTGCTCCTATTTACTGTAGTTTTTCACAGTATTTATTTTTTTTTAGTTATGTTTAACAATTCCTGCTTTGGTTTAAGATGTAGCACCATTTCACTACAATAAATGCTACTCTTTGGCAATCAGGTTCAAACTGATGATAACATTTTTGAAAATACTGAATTGACTCATAAAAATGGATTTTAGTTTAATAAACATATTTAAAATCTATTCTCTCCAAAACTTGCTTCAATTATTTTGAAGCCCAGACTGCTACCACACATGCAAAATAGTTAGGATAACACAACAGGTTCTTTTATTTTGTATCAAACAAATGGATGTCTCTTTAAAGATATTCCTCTAATCTAAATTAAATAAATTGCTTTCTATTAAAGTAACTAGTCTATTTCTTTCATTGGGATTTCAGGGCAATAGCTTGTTGATACAACGTGGCACAGCACAGTGAAAGACAAAACTGAGGTTTGAGACAATAGCTCAGATCTCTTCTGAAGTTCACTAAAACTGATAATGCAGTGGCCTCAGAATGCAGCATTTTTTTGGTAACTTCACTACTTTTCCTTCCTCTTTCCCCTTAATAAGCATTGTTGCCTTTATACAGATGTAGCTAGCAAGGAGCAAGAGAAACCTATTATGCCTCTTGAAGAAAAGGAAGAGGGAGATTCTGAAGATGCAGCTATGGAAACAGAAATGCAGAACAATGAGGATCTCACAGCAGTCGACACAGAGGAGCTGAAGCCCGAGAAAAAGAAGTCTACTGCCACTGAAACTCCTGGTACATTAACTTAAAAAAACATTCTAAACATACACTGATGTGCATCTTTAAATGTATATGTAGGTATTGATATTTGCATGTAATGGATGTGTATATATTTTAGAAGACTAAAACATCTGCTCTTAATTGACTTTTCTGCAGCCGTATTCTTACTCCTGCCTAGTAACCAGCATTAGCCTTTGCTAAATTGGTTGAGTGACAGAGGGGTTTGCTGCTTGCTTTCAAGTTAATGGTCTCTAATCTTAATCTACTTCTTTGAAGAAGTAAAAAGCAAACGCTTTCCCGCTGTTAGATACAATGCCAATTCGCTTAATTAATTGGGATATAACAATGCACTCCAGTGTCACCAGCATCAGCACCATGTAACTCAACTTTTTTTTTTGTGTGTAACTTCTGACAAAACATCAAGAAGTTGAGGAGCTGGTCTGAACAACATCCGGTGAGGTAGCACCGGTGTCACTGTCTCGCTGCTTTCTCCCTCAAGTGGGAATGAAACACAACAAAACTGAGCTGCCTAACAGAAAATGGCTATCAGACACAAATCGTTAGTAGATGAGAAGAAGACAGGTCTGACTTGTCAGCCACACATCCCACACAAACAAAATAAGCTAGATATAAATAAATATCTCTTGCCAATTGCAAGTATTTAATTTTGATGAATCGAAGTAAATGACACTGTAGCTTGGAATTTTGAATGGTTTTCTTATCAAACAACACAAAAGCTGGCTAGAGAGGTGAGACAAGAGTTTTACCAGCCTGAATTCACCTTCTTGCCTTCCGCTCCCTTCAGGTTTAATCCCTTCACTTAAATCTCTTGCTAGACTCATTAGCTTCATGGTACAGGCATGCGTGTAATCAGTCGATTTGTTTTTCCACGTGATTTTCTAACGGTATGTTCTGAAAAACTAAGATCTTTGAAGCATCTCCTACAATGTCATACTCTTTTTGTTCTTAGAATAATTCTTAAAAAATGAGTTGTTAAACAGTGTAGTATAGTAGAAACACTAATAAAAGAAAATCTTTAGTCCGTTCCTTTATTTGTAAATTGACTTCTGATTTATAGGAAACTGTTCCATTACAAAACTAGAGAGTAAAAGGTGAGATAAGAAAAGACTGCCATTATTTTTTTAATGATGATTTTCTGAACGTTCTCAAATTGCTTTATACCTCCTGTCACTCTGTCAGAGAGGCTATGAAGCTCAAAAATGTACTTCACCAATGGAATTTTCAGGTGTTAAAGATCTGTTCGCTAATATTTTGTTCATTTTGCAAGAAGGTTATAAGAGAGAAAAACAGTTTGCATAAGGAAATGCATATTTATCTGTTCCAGGGAGTTGCAAGGTGTATTTTTCCTATTCCTAGAACTAATTGTCTTAAAATTCATGCACTTATCTTTAAAAAAAAAAAAAAAAAAAGAGTCTGGATTTTCTCACATGCTTTGTAGTACACTTTGTAAAAGAGTCGAGATACAGTTCTTGTATTATGTGTGATCCACAAAGTTAGTAATTAGTTTTGTGATTGCAGGACCACCTGAAGCAGAGCCAGAGATCCAGACTTTTGACTCTGAAGATGTCAATGACTCTACAACAGAAAAGTTACCGAAGGCGACTGAAGAGAAGCCAGAGAGAAGCAAGGACTCTACCATACATACAGCCCATCAGTTTTTGATGGACGCTCCCCAGGTATGATACCCAATGTATCTTCTTACAACTACAGTAGTAGGTCAAATAAAACAGACTTTTTCTGTCTTAGTGAAACTCTGAATGTGAAAGTTTAGAATAACTTTCATTCAGACAACTCAGTAGCTTGCTGTTCCTTAATAGCAGAATGAAAAGTAACACACAGCGCGCTGTTGTATACGCAGCTGAATGATGACTTCAAAATGACAAGTCCTCCCCATCATTATGTGGGAAGGTCCTCTCCTCAGTTGTCTTAAAAAAGCTTTTTTTTTCTAACTGTCAAGAACTTTTTCTCAGATTAATCTGCTGATCAAATGCTTGGGTAGAGTGGAAAGCGATGGGCAATGGTGTGTGGCCTGGAAATTAAAAAAGGGTTCAGAGTGAAGAGAGCGCTAGGCATCAATGACTTTAAAACACCATTGTGGACAAAGAATTCACCTCAGCTAATTCATCGTAATATATTACTGCCTCAAAAAAGCTGATTGCAAGTATTATAGAACCTTTGTGAGCCCTTTAGGAATGTCTCAATTCAAAAAACATTATCGTAGCCTAGAAAATCCTAGAGCTTCATGTAACACTCGTAGTTTCCCAGTGCAAACTGTTAGCTGTGCAAAACCACATTTTATCATAAAGAGCTATGGCATAGAAGCAGTTGATGGTGGATAACCGGTTGATAAAGTAAGAATACTTTCAGTAGTATTGACCTTTCAGAAGTATTGACCTTTCATGCTTATAATATTGTGTCCTGAGTACATACTTAGAGAGCGATATTTTACTGTTTCTACACACAACATGGAAAGGATTGTGTGCCAGCTATACCTGGTATTTCTGTCTTAATGCCAAATGTTGCACCTCTTTGGAAAAAGGCTGCTGAATGCAAGAGTGCTCTGTTGTCAGAATAGTTAGGTGCCTTCTGTTGTTTGGGGGTTTTTTGGGTGGGGTTTTTTTTTCCAATCGACATGCAAAACCTGAAACAGGAGGGGGAGCTCTTGCAGCACCAGTTAAAGCAGAAGGGAGAAACGATAATGGGGAAAGTGCAAGTTCTCACCTTTCAGCAAAAGGAAAAGAAGCCCCCTCCATGTACATTCTTCCTCCCTCCCTTAGACCTGCAGAAGGTGACCAGAGGGACTGCTGCTCATTCTTGAGGAATGAGGAGTTATTGGTACCGTTCAGTTTGCATTCATAGGCTTATTTTCCTTAATCCATAAACCTGCAGGTTATGCAGACCATGTACTACTGTTTGGCTAAACTATGGTTTTACAAATCAGGAACAGAAGTTGTCACTGAAAGCACAGTAAAGGTACAAGAAGTGTAATAAAGCTTGGGTGTCCTTTAACAGAATGGTTTATCAAATAGTATTTGCTGGCAGGTGAAGAGGAAGATGCCGTTCAATTCTTTAAGGGGTCTGAATGAAGCTTTTAAAAAACTGTGATTAAGAGAAGCATATTATATTTTGGAAGATACTAGATAGTATTGAATAGTTTGATCTCCATTACACTGTCATTAAATCTGGTGTTTATCAAGATCATTTCATTGAATTATCTTGAAGTTCTGTATTTGATTATTTTCAGTGTCTGTATCGTAGATGTTGCTAGCTTTGTTTCTATGTTGATTGTGTCACAGATGCAGGTATTTGTGGGGAAGTATTTACCCTTCCTGTACATGGAAGCTATTAAAAAAAAAAAAAATGGAGATTTAGAATCTTCATTTAAGTTTTTTTCAGGTATTTTTGTGTCTAAAAGAATAAGAACAATGCATTCTTCCTTTTTTATAGTTTGATATAGTTTGGGGATCACCAGCTGTGTGAACTTATTTTTCTGTCTCATAAATGTCATAACTACACTTCTAGCACATCGTTAGAGATCCCGAAGAGCTAAGAAAAGAACTTGAAAGGCAATTGGAAGCTTGGCAGACACAGCAGTCTGGAACTCCAGATGAGGTTCGTGACCTTGTTTTAGTATAAAACTGTCGTAAGAATCCTTCATTGCATTATTTCATTTTGTTTTACTGCTGAAGCATTGAGGAAGCCAAGCAGGCTGGATTCTAAATATTCAAAACAGCATGACTTAGATGCTATTTTTGTTGTTATGTTTAACTTATTCTGGAAAAAAAATTACATCATTATTCTTAAAGCAGGATGATGTTTCGGATCGTGTTCTGAATGTGCTGTGTGCTATTTGCAGAAAGTTACTCTGCTGGTAATGGCTTCTAAAACTTGCATAGTTAGGAACATTTTTCTCAGTCCTGCCAAGCTCCTTCCATTTTGAGCTGTCACCTGCAGTTAAGTGCTGGACACCACTTTCACAAAATTATGACGGACAGAAGCTGTCTTTCAGTTGCAGTGGTGGAGTTTGACCTGATCAACAGCAGAACCAGAATACGACACTTGCTCTGACTGTCCTAGTCATGAATTGTAAACCATATTTGGAAGTAATTCCTGGATGAAATTGCTAGTGTAGAGGTTTAACAATTTTGCTGAATTTTAATTAATGTAAGTAATACTATTTTTGGTGGCCAATAGAGAACCTAGCAGACTTTATGGCTTGCCTTGCTGTAATACCAACTATCAGATGCTGGCCGTTACAAGATTTTCCTATATCAACAGCAACGCCAAAGTTGCTTTGTGTACTCCTAGAGGAATGGTCATTGCATGTTGCAGCTTTGTAGCAGCAAGGAGCATGCTAAGTTGAAGGCAAATTATCATCTTTATAAGGGGCTCACAAGACACCCCCACAGTTGCAGCTGATAGTTACCTACTGCCTCCCCCTTGGTACACTAAGGCTTGTTTTCTTTTTTTCAGGCAGTGTTTCCCAACTTTTTGGTTTTTTCATAATTCACTTTTATTTCTTTCTGTGGTGTATGATGTTTTAGGAGAAGGAAGCAGCACAGTTGTGGCAGAGGTATTTAGTACTGACAGCTCCTCTATCACAGCAGCTTTGTGAACAGCTACGACTCATATTGGAACCCACTCAGGCAGCCAAATTGAAGTAAGTTGGGTCTTTCTGAAGCTTCTAATTTCTTTAAACTCCTGGTTTTGGAGAGCTTTAACCTCTGTACAACTGCAGCTTGATGTTGTTCTTGCTTCATAGCAATTATTAGTGTTTGCAAATGTGTTTATTTTACCTTTGTATGGGAACACTAGGTTATTTTATGAAATGCAAAAGTGATGTAGTAGTAGGAACCCATCCTGAGGACACTGCCTCCTATTTTTTCTTCGGTGCAACAGGTGATCAAACCAACTTAAACCCATGAAGTGCTGTTGAGTCAAAGATTATGTTAAATGTCAAAATGTTCTATGTTGTTTTTAACACTGATTTTTTTTTTAAGAGATCTAGGCTTGTTTCAAACTGGAGGAGTCTAAATTCAAGGTCTTCCTTCCACTTTAGGCACCTAGATTTAAGAACTTCTTTTAAAACCACTGAATATCCATTCAAATATGCATTAAAAATGTGAGATTTTTTTTTTGATCTATACTTAAATATGAATATTAGAGCTACTAATTTTGGTTTTATTATATTTTACAGAATTTTGTTATTTCACTGCATATGCTGCATAGGCCAGAATTTCCAGAATAAGATATTTGCTGATAATCCCATCTTTTTCTTAACTTTCAGAGGAGACTACAGAACAGGGAAGAGACTGAACATGCGCAAAGTGATTCCATATATTGCCAGTCAGTTCCGAAAAGATAAGATCTGGTTGCGAAGGACCAAGCCCAGTAAACGACAGTACCAGATTTGCTTGGCTATTGATGATTCCTCTAGTATGATAGACAATCACTCTAAACAGGTAAAATAAAAACCTTGGAAGAAGTACGAAGAAACTACCCCTTGTTGATGAGTACGTCAGCTGCAGACCTGTTTCAGACAGAACTGGTGGCCATTGGGAAATGGGACTCTGGTGATTCTAGAACAGTTATTTTTCTGGTCCATGCACTTGAACTCTTGTCACTTCATGGCCAAGAGATTTGTTACTAAAAAATCAGTGAAAGTTAGCTGAAAGGAGGAGTTGTTAAATTTTCTAGAGGTGTACATATCCACTGGAAAATTATTTTTGTAGCCTATAAAAGGCCAAAATTTGCTTAGCTATGCAGTTCATTGGAGGATTAAATATTAGTTCATCATAGCTCACTTGGAGGGTTTTTATTTATTAAAAATGTGTGTTTCCTTCTAAATAATTATTTCAGTGTTTATTTCATTAGCCTGCCTAAAGTGGAATCTCTAAATCAACCAGCTGAAGCCCTCAAGTAGAACTAGTGTATCTTTATTGCCCAACTATAACAGGAAAAAGGACAGGAAGTCTCGTCATTTATTTGAATAGATGATAAAAAATAATTTAGGTAACATTTTTCATATTTAATACTGAGCTGTGAGTAAAACTTGGAATATCCTAGTTTTCATGTAACTTTTTTCTTTAATAGCTTGCATATGAATCCCTGGCAGTTATTGGAAATGCACTGACTCTCCTAGAAGTGGGACAAATTGCTGTGTGTAGGTGAGTTTATTTGAAATCTTGACTTTTTTCCAAGACTTCAGAGCAGAATGTAAGCACTGGTTTCACACTGTAATTTGTTCTTCGTTCTTTTCTTAAAGCTTTGGAGAGACCGTTCAGCTGCTGCACCCGTTCCACGAACAGTTCAGTGACCAGTCAGGGACACGGATATTGCGTCTTTGCAAATTTCAGCAGAAGAAAACGAAAATAGCCCAGGTAAACAAGAATGCCTCTAGGGTAACAGGTTTGCAAATCTTTTCCAGACAAGACAGCAGCAGCTTCATGGTTTCATGATCACTTTGTAATGTTTACTGGTTGGTTGTATTAGCTGGTTAGATAAAAAAAGAGACAGAATGGTCACAATTTTTTAATAGTAAGAGTGTTTTCTCACTTTTAGTTCTGATGTATGCCACTTATAAGCATTCATCTTTCTCTTTTTTGTACCGGGTCTTAAACAGTATTTTGGGTATAAGCTATTGGGTACCCCAGTGCCAAATCACATCAAAGTTTGTGGGAGTTTAGGAGGTTTTCATGCCATGGATTCCACTGTAGTAGCAGGAGGAAGAGCTTGGTATGTTTTGTCAGGCTGTAAGTTTGTCAGACTTGACTGATTCCTGAAGAAAATAACTTTCTGTAGTAATACTTCCTGGATGGCTGCAAAGTCATTGTCTTTTAGGAAGGTTTTTGCAGTCTCACCTTTCCAGACTTGAATATCTTCTGTTAATATTAAAAGAGAAAGGAGGAGACCCAAATAGCCCAATGGTAATCTTATAAACGCCAAAACTGGGAGGACTCGACAGTTGATGTCCTTAATTATAATAGGGAAAATGTAACTAGATACTTCTGTTGCAAGTTGAAGCCAAAGAAGTTCAACCTAGAAATAGGAAGTGTATTTTTAATGGTGCCATTAATCACTTAAACAATTTACTGAGGTTTTGATGGCTTTGTTAGCATTGGAAAGTCTTTAAATACAGATTAAAAGATTCTCTAGTTCAAAAATACTTACTAAATTTGAAGCAGGAGTTAATATAGGAAAATGCCAAAGACTGTATCTGTGTAGGTGGTCAGACTAAACTATCTTGGCCTTTAAAATACAGAAGTATGTTCTTTAAAAATGTAATCATTATTATTATTTTATGATGAGATAATTTGATCTTATTTTTTTCCTCTGCAGTTTCTAGAATCATCAGCAAATATGTTTGCTGCAGCACAGCAGTTGTCTCAAAATATTAATCCGGGTGAGCTTTTGCTTTTTGTTACTATGCTTGTTGCCGTGGCAGCAGAATGCTCACTACAGGCGCAGAGCACTATCCTGCCAGGAAGACTCCTAGCGCCAAGACATCACTTGCATTAGGGCTTTGGGTTTTGCTTTGTCAAAAGGAACGTTTGGTTGAAATTTAGCTGAAAACCCAAAAGATGCCTACTTCATATTTGTCAATAACTTACTGAAATTTTGTTTAAGGCTTTTTTAAAAAGGCACGCCTTACCTGCCTCCCTTTACGTCATGTTTCCAGATTGTCTTTAAGTCCTAGACACTGCCTGCTTTGGAGCACTGTCCAGCTTCCTAGTGACCTTGACTCGCTAGGCACTTCTGCTCTTGCTTGAGAGCTTGATTTCTGTAGGTATCCAGAAGCACACTGTTCTGAAGGGGATAAGTGTTTGCCTCCTACCTGCCTTTCGCTGCGGTGCAAGTTTAGGTCATGAGCTGCTTGAATTTCCCAGAAAAGCTGCAAGGCTTGTTACCTCACGGCTGACCCACAGTTAGCCTAAAAGGCTGCTTTGTGCTAGTTAAAAGCTTGTCATGGTGGCACCCGTATTTTAGTTGTTAAAGTACTCCAAAAAATGGACAATCTGGGATTTGTGATCCGCAGCTGCTTTGCCACAGGGTGGCCAGGCTGTCAGAATATTCTGAAGGGGAGCAGCATCCAGTCCTGTTAAACTAGGCTGGGATGCAGCAGCAATCGGGCAGAGATCAGCAAGAGAAAAGGCAGTAGGAAACATCACCCCTTTTTGTAAAAAGAGCAAGCCCGGTCACATTTGGGGCCTGTCTGCAGAAAAGGAGGAAGAGTTCTTCATCCCTCCCTAGCCGTTATGCTGCAGGGGGGACGAGAGAGAGGTGCTTGCATTCCCGACTGTAATTACTGTTATTTCCCGGGTAATTAAAAGATGATAGATACATAACTTAGTTAGAATGTCCCTTTAGAGGGATATATGTCTGACTGGGGGGGCAACGTGGCCCGAGTAACACGTCTCCAGAAAGCAGCTGGTGCTAAGGAACCCAGCATCTGTGCTGTGTATGTTTCAGGAGGTTTACTTCAGACGAGCTCGTCTGGTGCCCCGGGCTTAATGCCCTGTAGTTGTTGGACTGCCTTGACGGTGCCTCTGGAGCCTGTCTTCTGGTTTAGTTCCCTCCAAAAATAATCCGAGATTGCTCTCTGATGGAAGCCAAGCCCGTTGAAGTGGGGACAAGAGGGAAACATCTTTCAAAAGCACAGTCATAGTCCAAAGTGAAACGCTAATACAGATGCACCCAGAGGTACCTGCTTCTGGAGGAACAGATTTGGACTCTTCTCCATTGCAGCAGCTGCCGCTCTACTGCGGTAGTGTTCTAGGGGCTGGACTCTTACAAGTCAGCCAATATTTAACTCCTGGGCGCTTACCAGGCATGAAAGACCATGACTCAATTTATTAGGTATTTTCCAGGCCTTTCATCCTTGATTATGCTACTGATGGACTGGGTTTTTCCCCAGTTATTCTCAATGGTATCACACAGTGGGAAAAACTGTCTTTCTTGACCTGCTCGTAACTGCAGCTTAACGTTAAGTCACAGAATTCTATTTGATAAAGACTTAATTTCCTTAGGAATACTCCAAGGGTTTTTCCATTATACCCACAGGACTGACAACAAAATAGTCTGTTTGCCTTTTAAATGGATTACTCTAACTTACTGGAATTTAACATGTTCTTTGTGCTCAGAAACAGCGCAGCTGCTTTTGATTGTATCTGATGGAAGAGGCCTTTTCTTGGAAGGCAAGGAACGAGTGACAGCAGCAGTTCAGGCAGCTCAGAATGCCAATATCTTTGTTATTTTCGTAGTGTTGGACAATCCTAATTCCCGGGTAAGTCAGTGAACAAGGGAGAAGTATTCAAGTGCAGTGAACGAGAAACATACAAATCTTTTTCTTGTCTTTTGTAGTGCTTTACAGCTATCTTATCTTGTGCAGAGGTGAAAGGTATTTAGCCCAGTTTTAGTTTTTCACATCTGTCAGATCTTCTATGATTTCTCTGTACTGTGATGCTTATCCTCTTTTTGTATTTAAAAAAAAAAAAATTGGCTTCCATGCCACAGAAAGTCTAAGTAAAGAGCTCCTGTCTTCCAAGGTAATGGTTGCAGATTTTGACCACCAGAAAAGTAGCTGGCAGGCTGACAAATTCAAAGTTTGAGAAATGCTTTGTTCGTCTCAATTTTGATTCAAATTGAGCATTTCCAACAGCAGTCTCCATTTGATATGGCAGCTGGACCCAGTATGAGATTAAACATTAGACAGAAAGTTGTATATGAGAGTTACTTAGTGCCCGAATTGGGAAAGCTGGGTACTGTATTTGGTCGCTGTGAGAGAAAACTGTTACGATTTCCTTGGCTGGGAAGCTGAAACATCCGGGAGCTTTTCAGAGAGACTCTGTAGTGCAATAAGTGAGCAAACTTAAGCCCTGCTTTGAATTAGGTGAAGACTCTAATGTCGTAGTTCATGTTTTCTTCCTGTATCTTTATTTTTCCATACAAAACTCATCTGCTATATTTACTGTTGGAAAATTAACAATCTCTTGCTGACAAACTATTATAAGGTTCTGATGAAACCTAGCTATAATGTCAAGTGAAAATTCGGGGCAGTGAAATATGTTTTTTATAAGCTTTATTAATTTTCTGAGCTGCTACACTGAGTAACTAAGAAGTTACTTTACAAGAAGCACAACTGGAGTTTAATCTGCTTTTTGTCTTCATAGTACTTGTTGAAATGTTATAAAATAATTTGCTAAAGAATCATGTTGTATTAGATCACTGCACAAATGCAAGTTGAACTCTTAGCCCTAAAGAGCTTACAGATGAGAGTGTGCCAGAAAGGCATCAAATGTATGAATAAAACTAGAGTGATAACAGTAAACTCAAATCATAAAATACTAAGGAAAGGCAGGATTTATGTATAGAACTTGGTACTGCAGAAGCTTAAGCTTAGTCTCTTCTAGCCTATAATTCGTCGATTAGAGCACTTTTATCTAAAAGGGAGACAGCATTTAACTGCTTTGTGTTCAGCTTTTTATTTGATTTACCATTGCACACTTACGGCTTTGAATCTTAAAACTCTCTATTAACTTTTAATTTAACAGAGGAGGAATTATAAGTATTTGAAAAATAGGATAAAAGATATCAAAGGCCTGTAAAAGATGCATGTGGTTTAGTAGTCCTATCAATTCTTTTTGGCAGGATTCCATTTTGGACATTAAAGTACCTATATTCAAAAGACCTGGAGAATTGCCTGAAATCAGATCTTACATGGAAGAATTCCCGTTCCCATTCTACATGATCCTTAGGGATGTGAACGCGCTTCCAGAAACGCTCAGTGATGCGCTCAGACAGTGGTTTGAACTGGTGACTGCCTCAGACACTTTGTAGACTTTGTAGACAAGGTCAATACCCAATTGCTGCTAAACCGCTGAAATACAGGAAACGGCGTTTCGTCGGAGAGCTGGTGAGGTCTCTTTCTAAGTCGGATTAATGTGCAGGAGCTGCCCTCTGGCAGTCAGACTGCCTAGGAACAAAATGGTTTAGGTGCATCCTTCCACGTTCGTCAGAGGAGAATTATGCAATGGCGAGACTGTCGTCGTCTTCCATTGCCTATTGCCACAAATAACGTAAAACTTTCTTCAACTTCTCTTGTAATAACTTATTACTTTAAAAAAAAAAAAAGGTATTGCAATAAGAAAAATCGCTCTTGCTTCTCAGAAGTCATTTCTGCATTAGAACAACTTCAGGTGTCTTGCAAAAAAGCATTCTTAACTTCACCCGTGTGGCTGGTGCCTCTTCGGGAGGGAGTTGGGGGAGCAGGAGAAGCAGATGGTTTTGAACAACCAAAAAAATAAGTACTTGAATACTTGAAACTATTCTGCAGTTAAACACATCCTATTTAATTATTGCTGATTTTTTTGTCTGACAATGTCAACAGGGAGGTTTATGAATAACGCCGTAGGATCATCCCTGTATTATCAGTTTACACTGTGAAGTTTGCCCCTCTATCCAAGGCAGACATTGACGACCTTTCATTAATCCGATGTCTTAGAGCATGGACATGATTTTTCATTGCAAAAGCTATGCATCTTATATTGTCTGTACTAATAAAAAGAGGTACCACTGTTTGTAATTATGATGTCTGTTCTTTCAGTTGATCAAAGCTTGAATAAATTAACCAAATTTGCCACATGGAAATGCCGGGCATTCTCTAGCAGTGCACAAATATGAATTTGCATATGAAAACGTATTGTGGTTTATGTAACTTCCAACACCTATCCTCCTTTTATGGGGATATGCCAGCCCCGAGTTTGGATTAGGGGTTCAGTCTTTTGACTTCTCTCAATGAAAATCTGAGGGAAACTTTGTTTAAATGCCCCCGGTCTGAACTCTCTTTGAAGATTTTTCTTTGCGTACAGAAATTGAAGGTGTCTCATCCGAAGCGTGGTGCAGGAGTTGATCAGAAAATGGCTGGAAACGTGGGTGTATTCCCAAAGATGTGATCGTTCTCCTTGGCTTCCAGATCAAAAAACCTTACCTGAAGTATTGCTGTAGCTGTTCTGAGATGCAGCAGTGGTGAGACCTGGAGGTGTGCAATGGCCCAGCAAGGCTGTTTCTCCTATTTCTGTAGCTCTGCCACAGCTAATTCATGATAAGCAAATTTCAGAACTGAAAACTTAACAGAGGAACTCTATCCCATCAGAATTTAAATGTCAGGTAGTAGGCAGTATCCTTCCAGGGTTCTCTAGATCTCTCATACGTGTACACAAATGCTTACATGCTTTGGGAAATTTAGCTGTGAAAGCAGGTGGGTTTAGCTGATTAGGTGATTCTCCAGAATGTACTTCCATGTCGGACTTGTACTGAGTATTTGCAGAAAGGAACTTGGAGAAAATATTTTGGAACCAAAACTTCTCTGAGGATTGCAGGGATGCACTTCCAATGCAAATTACAGTTTGTGGCAGGGATGTCGTTACAGCCTGGGACACAATTTTATCAGCAGTGCTTACTGCACAGATGTTTAAACAAACCAATTTTTTTCTCCATCTGTAACTATATTTGGTACAAGCAAGCGCTGAGTAAGTAACACAGAAAGGCAAGACATCAGCTAACTTGTGTTTTCGCTGCAAGCCATCTCTGTATTCATCGACACATCAGTGCTAAAGAAATGACGAGTGCCGTTGGCAACAATCACCTGTCTGGGCACAGCCGCAGGTACTTTAAAGGATACAAAAGGCAGGTAATTTTCACGCCTTCTGTGCTGCTTTAATTTGATGCTATGCTTAAATGTATGAGGGGTATACTTCCATCAATCGTCGAAGCACAGGCCGGCCCCCAGCCCTTCTGTTCATTACCTGGGTGCTTGTTTTGTTGCTGGAGCTTGACTACAGTTTTGCAAGAAGGAAAACCGAAAGGGGAACCTGGAGCAGCAGCCCCGCAGCCTCCGCTTTTGCCGGTGCCGTTGCTGAAGGGCCTCCGGCTCCCCGCAGCCCCGGCCGGCGGCTCCGTTCCGCCCCGGCCACGCAGGGCGCTTGGCTCTGGTTTGGCTCCGCGGTTGCTCTGGGCCCTGGGCACCCGCCTCTCCTCGGCTTGCTGGCCGCTGGCCAGGCCAGGCGGCCGCCCCGGGGCCAGCGAGCCGGGCCAGCGCCAGCCCCCGCTGCGGGCCCAGGCGCCTGCCGCAGGCGCAGGAAATGGCCGCCGCTGGGCCCCGCCCGCCCGGGGCGGGCTCGGCGGCGGCGGCGGGAGAGGCGGGGCTGGGCGCCATGGCCGCTAGCCGCCTGCCGCCGGGCGCCCTCAGCCTGAAGCAGGTACGAGCGGGCGGCTGCGGCCTCGGCGGCGGCCGTGGGCCGCGCGTCCCCCTCCGGCAGCCGCTGTCCTGACAGGGCGCCTCGCCGGGGCCCCGGCGGCAAAGGGCAGCAGCGAGGCGGAGGGCGGCGGCGGGCGGGCGGGGGTGGCCGGGAGGGCGAGCCGGCCCTCGCCCCTCCACCGCCGCACCTCGTGCGTACGGCTGGCCGCGGGCGCCACGACGCGTCCCCCGCTCGGTGCGGCCCCCCGCGTGACATCTGCGGCCGGGGACCGGGGGCGGTGCTGCGTCTTCCAGGGAAGGCGGTGGGGAAGGTGGTGCTGGCTTCAGTGTCCCTGCCGGCAGAGGGGGCGCGGAGGGCACGGCTCTCGGCGGCGTCCTGGGCCGGGGCGAGGCTTCCCTCTCTCCTTCCCAGTTCCTGAGGCGGCAGCAGGTCCTGCAGCTGTACCGGAGGATCCTGCGGGCCATTCGCCACGTCCCCGCCGAGGCCGATCGCCGCTATCTGCGGGACTGGGCCAGGGAGGAGTTCAGGAGGAATAAAGACGCGACCGAAGAGGTGAGGATGGGGAGGCCGCGGCCGCCTGCCCCCGGCACGGCCCGCGCGCCGTCGGCGCTGCCTGGCGCGGGTTCGCTTCGTGGGTGCCGCGCTGGCCTGGCGGGGAGCCGCCTGTGGCCCGCTTCTCTTCGGGAGCATTCGCGTGAAGAACTCGCTCAGCATCCCTAAGTGTCATCCCCCCGTTGGCCGTCGTCACGTGTCGCTGATTGCCAGAGAGTAATCTCTAATTCAAAGGCTAAAACACAAACAAATCCTGCTTACTCTAATCACAAATCAGAAAAATCGTACTAAATAACAGGATCACTAACATAAACTTATCAGCAGTCAAGCTTTCTATAGCTTCTTTGTTTCATCTTTAATTTCAACTATAGTCAAGCTGAACGCAATCAAATTGGATGGTTGTGGATAGGAAGCGTGTATGAAATGCAGGCACCTTCACGCTTCTTGTCTGTCTCCTGTTCTCGGCTTTCTAGTGTGTTCCTTTCTCTAGCCAGTGCTCAAGGAGTCGGTGGCTGAATTATGCAGACAAAGCATTACAGTACTTTTAGATAAAAATAACGTTGAAACATCCCCTTGCTCTGTAAAACACCTGTCTTCATAACGCCTGTGTCCGGTCGTCCCTGCTTACTTGCGAAGGCGATGGATACAGCCGTGTAAAGAAACCATTATTAGGAGCTTGAATCCAGTGCAAAACTGACTTTTAAAGCAAAGCCATAACCAGCTCCCAAACACATCGTTAAGGAATTGGACAAAATTAATTCACTTATTCACCTGTTTTTTAAGCATCTCAGTGACTATAGCGGTACTTCGCACAAAGAAAGAAATAGATCACACTAGTGCTGCTAAGAATCATGTGTATTTTAACGTGTTAAAACCTGCGTGCTTGCGTAAAACCTGCGCTGTGCGCAGACGTTCGGTTCAGTAGCTTCCGTTTTTACAGGACGCAATCAGGATGATGATTACTCAGGGCAACATGCAACTTCAGGAGCTTCAAAGAACACTTAAGCTGGCACAATCCTGATCTTCTTCATTTCGTTGACAGCTGGACTTTGATCTGCTGCGAACAAGCATGGTGTTTTTTCCAGAATGTGTTTATGATGATAGCAGCCTTTGCTGACAACCTGGTAACGTCTGAAGGTGGAATCTGCCACAGCGGGGTTTTTTGTTTGTTTTTTTTCCCCTTCCTCTTCTCAGTTTGGTTACCCTCCCGTGTGGAAATCCCTCTGACACAAAGGACTTTAAAGAACTGAACGGAGGATGTAGCACGTGTTGTGGGAAAAGCAGAAAGCACCAAAAATTACAACAGCGGTGTTTGTTGTGCCAGGGAAATGGGAAATAAATATAAGTAAGTCAGATCATTTTGTCTGTCTTGTCTTGTGGCAACTCTACGTGGTAACATTCATAGCGGTAACAGCTCTTTCTGTACCGTGCCAAGGATTTTTACCAAAATTTGGGATTAAAAAAGGCATTTGGGATAAATAAATGGGCCCAAACCAAATAAATATGATAAAACATCAGAAAATGTTTTGTATGTAGATGTTGATTTTCAGTTATAGCTGAATAAAACTTAAAAGGGGAGGTCTTTATATATGAAAATGCGAGATTTTAGCCCCAGGAATGGTTATGACCGAGTTAACAGGAAGTACCTTCAAGTTTGTATTTAAAAGTCAATATAAAGTAGAATTACAAATAGAAAATACTAACTGCAAATACCGTGGTCTGTTTTTCTAAATGTCATATTACTCCACTTTGAATTGTTAGCGTGCAGCTGTTCTTACCTTCCTGTGAATTGCAGTATATGTTTTTTTTTTTCCCCAGATAATTTAAAAATGCCAAGGTGAGTCTGAGATTTTCTCAACGTCAATAGCCAGGGAACGGCAGACAGACACCCAGCTATCCAGTAGCTGTCTGCAGTTCAGGTTGTGGTTTCAAGTGAGGGAGGACCCCTTCCCTCTCCCGCTCTGCTCTTACAGCTCACGTAGGGAGCCACCTCCCCGGCTTTCCGCCGGCTTCGCGAGCGGCACGGCCTCACGGCACGGCCGGCCAGCGCCGCCGCGGGCGCGAGGGAAGGGACAGGGCAGCGTCCCCCCGCCAGGCTGCGGGAGGGAAGACCCGACCCCACTCGGACGCATGCTTCTTGCTGGAGCTAAAGGGGCTTCCAAGCAACAGAATTCAGCAAAGCTGCGTTGTAAAAAGCTTGCTGCGTAACAAGAGCGAACGCCTTGGTTTTTTCCTAATTCTTTTTCTGAAAGTCCTTCTGGACTCCTTTCCTGTGAGGTTTATTTAGCTGTCAGTAAGGGACGTGGCTCAGGCAACCAGTGAGGCTGCTGAAGAGCTCAGGTTTGTATAGACAGAAGCCTTTGAGCTTCTAATCAGTCCGTGAAAAACATGTCTGTCTAAATATTTTGTTAAAAATCTAAATTCTGTTTACATTTTCTGGTAGAGTGCACTGACAGAACATGAGCGTGTTGGGGATCGATTTTTTCACGCGACCAGAAGACGCTATTGGGAAGGAATTTTGACTAAACCAAGCCGTCATCGACAGCTTGTTCTCACGTGTAGCCTTCCCTTTCCCTTCAGCCGGTGCTTTGCTTTCTGCTCCTCAGTGAGGAGACTTTCCCCTGCCGCTTCGCCGCAGCGCTCTCCCTTCAGAGCCCGGAGTCCGCGTCGCCCCTTCGCCTCCGGTTTGTACGGTCCTAGGCCGCGGCCACGGGATCCAGGCGTAGCCTTGCCCCGAGCGCTGCTGCCCGTCGTCTCCGCTGATCCGTGGGCTCGTCGAGAGAAAATCGCTTGCCAGAAGCCTTTAGGAGTCCAAGCGTACTCTGCTAGGGGAAGTAAATTTACTCCAAGGGTGTGCTTCGGAGAAAGGCAGATAATACAGGTGTTTTGTAAAGAAGTCCTTCAACTCTCGTAGTTTTGAAGGAGGGAGGACTACAGAGGGGAGTAGAAAGGAATTAGCATAAAGTGCCTCCCTTCATTTTACAGTACACTTGGCTACAGAAAACCTCTCAAATCAGTACTCTGCAGCTAAGTTACCGTCTTAAATTACTGCTCCCTTGGCTACTGCAAACTACTGACCCAAGGGCGGCCCGCAGGCGAAGCGGGTCAGCTGAAGCCGTCGCCTGGCCGCTCCCCTCGCACTGGGCCGAGCGCCGGGCCGGCCTGTGAGCGGCTGCGCGGCTCGGCCCCCGCCGGCCGCCTCCCAGGCGGTGGCAGGGGGGGCCCCCGTTCCCGCTTTTAAACACAAAAGCTGAGAAGTCGAAGTCCGGTTTTCTGCTTCCCCCTTCTCAATCCAGCGAGGGGATTTTGTCTGTTTTCTCCGGCTAGAAAACATGACACCACAGACTTCGGAGCCGACACTTGGTTTAATTGCTTGGCAAAACACTCACTTTATCGAGATGATACAAAACTTAAATAGCATGCTTCTGCGTTCCTACGGTAGCTTAAACAAACCTGTAAACGTACGGAAGTGTCTACATATTAGACTACAGGAGTCAGAGCAATAAAACTAGTATTTCCGTAACTGCAGATACACTTTTCTTGTCTTGATAGTGCATTGATAGGAACTTTAAAAATATTGTTATATAATACAATTTTCTTTGCTTTATACATCTGCTAAGAAGATGAAAGCTTAATTACTGATTAGTCCATGGTGCCTTCAGTACTGTAAAGTATTTGGTATTGATTTTAGGGCTCCTCAGTACAGAAAAATAATCTCCTTCTCCTTAGCACAGCAGTACTGTCCTGTGTTTGAATTGCTTGTGAACAATTGTTCTATCATGACCGGCGAATTAAACTCACTTTTCTAACAGAATCTGATGAGGCCTCCTCAGAGGCCCAAGGAGGAAAGCCTACAGGGAGGCAGATGCAACGAGTTACAGGTCTTCTCGTTTATTTGGAGTCTGTCAGCCTGGACAACATTGGTCATTGTAGGTTTTGATTCTATAACAAAACACATCCACAAAAAATTTAAAACGTTGTTGAGTTCTGTTTTGTGGGACTGTTGGTGAAACCAGTCCTAAGACCTGCAGACTCACCAGGGCCCGGCCTCTCTTTTTACAGAGACAAGGGAAAAAAGAGAGAGAGGAATCGTTCAGAGGAATAAAGGAAGACACGTCTGGACAATGTCTCTGGGAGAAAATCCTGACTCTGTAGAAAAAGAAACATCTGAGTACAGGGAATCAAGCTTTCACTTCTTTAGATAAAGGACTTTTTCAAGCTTCTTCAGTAGTAGAGAATTCAGCCATTTGCTGCTTGAAGGAAAAGAGACTTATATAAAAATTACACCTAACAAGTAGAGCATGGTTATGGTAAAATATTTCCCATCCATGCCCTAAGCAAAACTTCTCAGTCAGATTATTTGAGAATGGCCCCACCAACCCGTGTAACCACAAGGAGCTTTGCAACCAGGACACCATGAAAAAAAAAAAAAAAAAGACTAATTTAGCATTTGTTTTAATAATGTAAAGCCAAAAGAAAAGCTGAGTGGCAACCGCAGCCTCTGTACCTAATGGGATGCCTCACCTTAGCATCTCACTCAGCGGGAGCCTGGCCTCTCCCCGCTGGAAGCCAGCATCTGTCACCTACGTGGGCTTGTAATTTGAGTTGGTTCTGTAGCTTCTCTCCACTGACTAGAGGGAGGCCGCGGGGAGTATCTAAAATAGAATCAATAGCCCTTCATCACTAAGGAATTTCTGTCAAAAGCTCTCAAACATCCTTGATTTATTTCGGTATTGGTATCACCACGTGTTTACATGTAGCATACAGTGGAACCCTCTAGCCACACGTGAGCTATGTGGAAATAAGGAAATTCCCTTTTCAGAAAGCAGTTTTGGTTTCTAATGCAGTTTGTTTTCAAGCAGCACCTGGAAATTGAGAGTGCAATATTTAACCGACTCTTGGAAATAACAAAGAAGGGATCTAATCTGCAGCATCTCGTTGTCATCAGTACGGTCTGCATATGAATTCTCCTTGGTTCTGGAGTTTCCAAAGTTATTTCTACTCCTGAAAAAAGAGCGTTTTGTTTGGATGTAACAGGCACTACAAATGATATATATCTATCAATATTCCAGATTCCCATACAGCAGGTTCCAGAATGAGTCCCGTTGCTTGTCTTTACCTGCTCGGTAGGTGCTAGCTCTCTTTCTGCACCTTAGTCCTTAATTTGCTGAGCTCCTCTTCTAAGCTTTTAATATGTTCCTTGAGCGCAGCTTTGTCTTGCTGCGCTTTCTGATTAGCTTGGCACCGGGCTTCTTCTATCTTCCGTTCGTACCACTTCTCCATCTGCGTGGAAACGGCCTCGAAGAAGTACTGGGTTATCTCCAGGGCCTGGGAGGTGTCTCTGAGCGGAGGGGCGGGCGGCTGCCCCGCAGGCAGCGCGGAGGGCTGCTGCTCCTGGCTCTGATGCGCCCCGGCGTGGTGCAGAGCTTTGTGCCTTGACTGCCCGCTTCTGCTGGACTTCTTTGTCTGAGTTCCTTTGTCCATGAAGTAGCCGCTCTGTGGCTCAGTCTTCGCAGGTTCAGTCAAGGGCTGCAAAGCAGCTTGAACCTTAACGTGCCTTAATTTGGAGCCCAAAAGCTCGGAGGAGGGCAGCTCCTGCTGGAACCTGTGGAACGTGCTGGCACTAACAGCTTTGTCCTTTGGCCTGACATCTTGAGCAGGGGCAGAAGAAACTGGTCCGCCAATGATTAACTGTTGCTCTGTACCTACAGAATAAAATATATACATATGTATTTAGAAAAGCTCTGGGCATTTATTTTAGCATTCAGAAATCCTCATTGTTCGATAAATGATGCGGTTCCCACGTACCACGCTGTGTGTACATTGTAGAGGCTTGTATTAGTTTATCGCATCTTCACAGTCAGGTGATAGACTGGGGAGTCACTAAAAGAGAAAGGCTGGCTCAGGCAGAGAGGCGCTGCATTGCAGCTGTGGGATTACAGACTGGCAACGATCAAAGGACTTCACAAGAAGGATGTGTAGCAAAGATCAGGCTAGATTCCCAAAGCAGTTTATGACTGCTGATATTTATGAACCCCCTGCTTCTACAAAACTTGAAGCCCCGCTAATTTTGCAAAGGTAACACATTTTGATGCTCCTGAACTGTTCATTGCAGTAGCTCACACTCATGCTGCCACAAGATCTCCTGCGTGGTCTTCTGCCTTTCTAGCCTGGGGTATCCATGTACATGCCTGTTCTCTTTGCATAGTGTTTTGAGGGGCATACACAATGTATTTTACAGAAGCCCAGGGCTTTGATAGCGCTCTCCTTGGCTGTGGAGACCTGGGCATTCTGCCTGTTTCTTTTTTCCTCCAAAGCTTCCCTGGCCAAGCACAGAGAGGTGGCTTGAACCAAGGTCTTCCGTATCTTCAGGTGGCCACGATCCCTGAACGGGCCTGAATGTCCTCAGCTATTTTTGTTCTTGTCGAATGAACTAGTAATTAAACAGACTTTGGTTCAAGGAAAGAGGAAAAAGTGAGAGGTTTATTCTAGATCCTTGCAGTTTGAATATTAAGAAGGGAAATGAGTATTTTAGGTTCACATCCTTGCACCCTGCCATTAGGGTTCCATACATCTGAAAAGCACTAAATACAATACACTTTCTTCAGTAGACTTTGGATAATCTGCACACCCTCCTGACAGGCAATGGGGTGGGAGCAATTCTGACTGGGGAAGCTGGAGAAACTTCAGAAAACAGAGTTATTCAGAGCATCAAAGGACTTGGCTTCAAAGACACAGTGACATGGAAGCATCAGGAAGAGCCACTGGAATTCCACCCAACTGTGTCTTAAAATATTCCCAGCAGCTGCCTTGAAGTGTATTCTGATCCCAAGACATGAGGCATATGGACGGGGGAAAGCACACAGCCAGAATGAGTATCTGTGGTATTAATACAAGTACCCCTCAGTTAACTAGCTCGCCTTTGAATGAATATGACATCTAAGTACCTGACAAGGTTGTACCTGACGCACCGTCCTGTTGAATGCAAAACTGTTGCCCAAAGCTCTGTTCTGGCACCTGGACTCTGCTCCTTCCCCCATCTTCCGAGAGGCTGTTTGGAAGCGTCATATAGGAATGCTGGTGGGAGCCCTCCGGCTGCAGCACGGGCTGGCTGGCTTTACAGTCCTTGGCACTGTGGGGGTTGTTCTCAGTATCCAGGGTCTCAGTGAGAGACTCACAAGTGGACAAAGTTGATTTTGGTCTTGATGACCTGGAGTCTCCAGAAAGCTTGAGCTCCAGATTCTGAATCTTCAACATGCACCAAGTCTTCAGCTCATCCACCAAGGAAATCTATGAGAAAGAGACTGTAGATTAGATGATCCGGTGATTAGATCCTACGGTTCCCGGGCTGCTGAGGACGTGTGGCAGGGACAAAGAGAAGCAAGCCTGGTATCTGTGGGCTTACACTCCCTGTACAGGTACGCATGCTGCCACTGGGAATATTTAAAGGACTACAAATCAGAACAGATGAAGAACTATGCATTAGCTAATGAAAGGCAGTCCAAGCTACCCCCTCTTAGATTTGAATGTGCTACTTCAAATGCAGCTCTACGTCCTCTGATCAAGGCTGACTTGCGTATTCATACAGTCAATGGTACTTGCTAAGTGCAAGGAATGTCACATGTGGTCAAAGCTGCCATTTTTAAGAGTGAAATTCAAATTAGACACTTCTGGGACACAGCTTTATACCATTACCGACCTCTGCTCCTCTGTTCATTTGGTGATGAGTCCAACACTAAATGATAAATTACTAACAGCTTTCAAATTACAAAGGTGCTTAATAAGTGTCAGCTGCAGAGCCGTTGGCCAGTGATCATTTAAAATATTAGTAGCTCTTTTACCTTCTTGTTGATATGACATCATGAATTTAGGTCAGGCCCTCCTATGCACATGGACATTTAGTAAAGCCCAACTCGGTTTTTCCAGTAGTTTCCATTAGACTCAACAGAACAGGAACAGCTGATATCACTTAATGGTAATTTCAATTCACCTGATGTATCACTCCAGTATTTCATTTCTTAAATGGAGATTACAAGGAGATGGAGCACAAGCCCAGACATTCAGAAGCCAGTATAATACTTTTGTCTCTTACCGTGAAATAAAAACTAAAGTTGCCTTAGTTTGATAAGTACTTTTCTTTGGAGAAAAGTGTTTTGTGGATGTTAGACCAAAGTATCTTGATCAGTAGTTTATGCTGGGATTATCAGAGCTGCCCGTCTTTTAGCGTGGATTTGGAATTGTCTTACAAAAAGTCATGACCTTTTACTAGCACAAAGTGTATTTCTCAATTCTTAGAAGAATACCAATAATGAGAAAATTAATTGTATTTTAAATTTACCCGTGTGAGTGGAGAAACACAAATATCTTAGCATGTTTTGATGGTGAGTTTTTGCAGAAGCTAGAAGGGCAAGAGCTGGATCTCCACGGGAACAGTTATTCTTGTCATGCTGGTTAAACAAGCACACAAAAGGAACTTGCCTACTGGCGGTAATACACAGCTTGGAGGTGGTGCACTGGTGCCAAAGTCAGAGGGAAGAACTGCGGCCTTTTAATACATGGGGAAATCAGACAGAGGAGAACGGAGAGATTCCCAGGGCACACAACCAAATGGATGAGAAGTAAAAGGAACAACACAGATCTTAGCCTTTGTTCCTATTTGCAGACATTCCTGCAGACGTCCTTTAATGAAGCAAAAGCTGGAAGTACAACTGTTAAAAATCTAGCAGTAGGAACCTTTGCAAAGCACTGTTAGAAAAAAAGATACTTTGTTATAGATCCCAGACTTCAGACCCACCAAATTAAATTATGACAGTGGGACTGGATTTCACATTCCCCATTTCTAATGCAAAAGCTTTATAAATTTGGCTTGGAGATTAAGGTGGTGGATAGGAATACTTTGGTCTCTGAAGCTCTTTTGCCTGTTTCAACAGATGAGTTAAGTCTCCAATATTCTCACTGCCTGCTGGAACAAAACTCCTGGGCCGATCCACCTGAGCTAACAGGGAGTAGCTGTTTCAAGCCCTACCTGCCGTTTCTCCCCCTCATTTTTTTCCAGCTCAGTGTGCTGTTGCAGGCGGTGAAGGCACTCTGTTCTCTCCGCAGACAGCCGCTCAGCCATGAGCTTGTCTAAAACACGGAGCTGTGGAAAACAACACAAGTTAGTGGAGATGATCATGTTAAAAACCAAACAAAACCCCCATCTGTGAACCTTGTAAGTCGAAGTACAGTCTGTCTTTCAGTCTTCATTTCTAGGACTGCTGCCAACTACAATTAGATGTAGCTTGCAAAAAGGCTGAATCACAAAATTATCAATGAATGACAATTACATTAAAACTAAAAAATAATTTAGAGGATCCTGAATCTCAGTGCAAACAGAATTAAGCAAGAGGGATTTTTACAATTATGAACTGACCAGCTGTAGGACTGACTCTGTCTTTAAGTCTCTCTCTTAGGGCCTCAAGCAGTTTAGATCTATTGTCTAAAGAAGCACAGGAAGCCACTTAACACATTAAATGTGTTTTTCTCAAGACCCTAGTTTGCAATATTAGATCCCTGTGGAATGTCATGGTTCCCTGGTCTTGAGTATTAGCTTTCAGGTTCGTTTTTACAACACAAGAAACGATAAAAGAATGCTGACAATGAAAACATTCTTTAAGCTTAGGATATGTTTCTAATAGTCATGTGGGCAAACAGACCTCCAGGTCATATTCTTACTTGATGTTGAGTTTTGCTTTCCATCTGGCCCAGCTTAACATTCATCTTATCTTGTACTGTCCCAAACTCAGCTTTTATCTCTTCCACTGTTGCCTCCAGCTGATTCTCCAGTTTATTTATCAGGGGCTCACAACGACATCCATTTATCGGTGCCTGAAAGGAGGAATACATTTACTTGCTACATCCCGCTGTCCTCTTAGTGCACTTGGAACACTATCCTTGAGTCAGTCTTGGGCTCTTCTGTACCACGTACTGTATCTCACCCTCCTGATAACATCTTACAGTAGCTCAGCCAACGGGCTATTAGTGGGAAAAGCACGGAGTAGAAAAGGATTGATCTGATTTATATGGACGCATCCTAACACACAGCAGTGTTGATTTCGCTGGGGCTACAAGCAGCAATGAGCTCAGATCACGTATGCCGCGGTACTGTGTGCTGTATGAGGGATACCCCATTACAGGCCTATATCTGGTGTCTCGATGCTGTAATTCTGAACTGTACAAAAATACCTGATTTTGTGGATATGTGTGGGTCTGTGTGCATTTGTTTTTTAACCTAATGCCAATAATGCGCTTTTTTTTCGGTACTGTATGGCAAGGTCTCACTGTTCCTGTTTGCCTTCACCCTGCTGGCATTCAGCTGATCCTTATCTGCTGTGCACACTGCTGCCTTCCTTTTACCTGCATGACACCGTCCCAAGGCTCCTCTGCAAAGGGAGCTGCACTGACTGCATTTAAATCTCTCAGGGAGACAGTCACAAAAGGCTCCCTTAAGCTAATCCTCATCGGCTTCCTCTGCAGGCCACAGGCAGAAAGTGGCTCCTTCAGGGGGTGAGTCAGGAGCCCAAAGTGGCTGCTCTGAATCTGTCTGCAGAGGAGCCTTCCTCTCTCCTTTGGCCCCTGCAGTACTGTTTCAGAAATTGGTGGTTATTCTCTTGGCAGGAGAAGGCAGGTAGTTTGCTGAGCACTAAAGAAAGCTTCAGAAATACACATACTTAAGAAATTCTGTTTGCTATTCAGGGCCTGAGGGCATCAAAGAAGACAGACGAGGAAAAAAGAAGGGGAGAGAGGATTGTCATGTATTTCAGGCAATACTATAAGGGATTCTAGCTCTATGAAGCTAATCTTTGTGAATACATTAGATTTGTATACAAATCCTGTCTGCTCTCTGCACCTTTCTTCCTGCTCCCCAAGTCCTTCCTACTGGCCCATCCTCCTACCATCAGATCCTAGGGGCAGGGAGACAGTCCTTTTAACATATGAAAGGTCCTCCCATCCTTCCCGATGTCTGCCCAGAGTGCCCCTGTCTGGAAATTTCCCAAGCATTACACAGCGAGGTGTTGGAAAATATGGCCAGTAAAACCTTTGAAGTCTGACTTGAGTGATCTTCAGAATCTGCTGAATTTCTTAACTACAGCAAGAGACCGAGGAGGGCTGGTGGATGGATGTGAGAAGCTAAGGAAATGAAAGGATTTACCTCCCAGGGGTACAGGAGGGCGGCATTATGAAAACAACAATACAGACGTTACAATGTCTACAGGGTAATTTGCTGACTGTTTTCGTGCTTTTTAATAAACGTGTACTGGTAAACACTTGCATAATAAAATGAGTAAAATATCAGTTTCTAAACTGGAATAAGTGCACATGAGCTGGTAACTCCAGGTTTGTGAACCAATTTCTGTACAGCTCCTGCCTCCAGTAATCCTAGAATCCCCAAAGACATCCTGCAGTAAACAGAAAGAATTGAAACAAAATGTATCGAGCGTACTCAAGCTCTTGGTTTAGGTAGTAAGCTTCAGTGCTCACACACTGCTCTCATTTATTTCCCTCGGAAAAGCTCTTTGCGTTTCCTGTTGGAAATCTTAATATTTCGAAGTTCTGGTGTCGTTGCCAGTCACCGTTCACACCCGATCTCCAAAAAGGAAACGTGTTGTAGATCAAAACTAGTTACGTATACCTTCTTTAACATGCACAAAACCAGCTTATTGTTTACCAGACTTCAGGCCAAAACGCAGCTGAAGCCCCAGCGAGGAAAACAAATCCACAGTCGTGATTTCACAGCCTTGAGAGCGCAGTGACCTGAGTGCGTTTTCTATCCGTTAGCTAACTGTGCCCCAGCTCCAAGTGCTGGTCCCCGTGCCCCCCTCCCGGCGGGCGCGGGCCGGCTCACCTGCATCACCTTCCCGTCCTTCCCTCGATAGAGCGTGTACAGCTGGTAGGCTCGGACCTCATGGGGAGGGGGCGGAGAGGAGCAGTGGTGTTTACTTCTGCGCTTAGGCACGTTTTGCTGGGGCCGAGGGAGCGTCTGCTGATCAGCTGGGGAGATGGGGTCCGAGAGTGCTGAAACCTGCGTAAAATACACACGTTTTTCCTGTTTATGAGCCCCCGGTAAACCATTCCTGGTTGGGAACGGGACAAATCCATCATGACAATTACAGCAAAAACCTGATTAAAACACCGAACCAGCTGCAGGGGCTCGCCACAACCCTGGTGTCTGCCAGCATGATAACCAGATTTCTGCACACACCTGGTTCATGTGACCCCCAACAGCAAATTTCCCCACCAGAAATTGGTTTTGTCTGAAGACTAGCTCTGCCCCAGGAGCACAGCAGGGCTGCTGCCCTGACTCACTGACCCACCAAAGGGACAACTGCACTATTGCTCAACAACTATCCCTTCTCTCTCTGCTGTTTTATATCTACTGATACCTTTTCCTTTGGCTTTTTCTTCTTGCTCTTCTTCCCTTTGGGATCTGGTGAGGTTGAGCGGGGTTCATCCTTCAGATCGCTCTTCCTCTGCGGTGGCTGGTCGCTGCTCGGCGTGTCGTCAGCAGCTGAGATGCTGCCCTGCTTGAAGCAAAGACAGGGAGTTCAGAGCAGTTGCAGAGATGGGGAAAAGGCGCCTTTTCTTCAATTTCCCAGTTTTAAGCTGCTCTGCACACACGAGTGGGTAACTCTTTAGCAGCTGTCTCAGACAGCCACAGTCATGCACAAGTGATGGCTCCAAATAGAGTTAGTCCCGATGGGTTTTATTTATGCTCCCTCCTTGCAGCAGATGTAGCTGGTAATGCCGGGCTGTACCTTGCTCTGTACCACTTCATCCCGTGGTACTGACTGAGCTCGCCTTTCCTCCTTCAGCCTCTCTCTCTTCTTCCTCAGGCTTCTTCCACGGTTAAAGCGTGAGACCTGAAGGCAGACCACACTGTTACTCAGTGATGTCGTGCTCTTTCCTACCACAGAAGCCAAGCAATAGAGCAGACCTTTTTCACCTCTACTAAAAGGCAGCATGCCCTCCAAGTCATGGGGGTTGGGCAGGAGGCCAACTACCTCCTCCCAGAAAAAAAAATAAAAAGTTGCAGAAACGACGAGCATCAACTCGGAGATGGAGAAAATCAGTAATGAAGTGAGGAGGAGCAGATGGAACTGGATCGGTCATGTCTTGAGGAAAAAAACAACAGAAGACTGCGCTGTGGCCCTTGGGACTCCAGAGCACACAGCCACAGACCGATCGAAGTGGAAGAACGATGTTCGCGCCTTGTGTGCCTCCTGGCACTGAGAGAATTCAGATTCAGAAAAGGCAGCATAGAAAAGAAAGTGCACTGCCAGATGGATGCCGATGGGCCAAGCAATGTGGGTGTTCATAGCTCAGTGGTGGTGTGTTCTCATGGCTAAGTCCATCAGGGCACTTTGCTGTCCCTTGGAGGGGCCAGAGCCTCCTCCTGTGTCCCCAGGCTGGCTGCCAAGCCAAGCCAAGCCAAGCCAAGCCAAGCCAAGCCAAGCCAAGCCAAGCCAAGCCCTTCTCACACAGAGGTGACAAGGAGGAGCAGGGAAGGGATCGCACCTGGTCTCATACCAGAATACAGAGCCCTCCCACGTGCTTTCCTGCCTGAAGAGCGTTGTAGCATTTCACACACAGCAGCAGAGTATAAACAGGACATTTTGTCCCCATTTCGAAGCATCTTCCAGTGTGAGCAACCATCCTGGGGGTGGGAGAAGTCTGAGGCAGGCAGCAGAGGGACACGAACTGGGAGCTTTTGGGTACAGGGCCACTGCAGGGAACAAGTGCCTCTGGCTGCTCCATCCTCTGCCAGTCAGGACAGCCAGGACCTCTGCCAGCGCTTAATACTGAGGCTTAATCTGCACACCTTGCTGGGCATGGGGGCTGAAAGGCTCCACGTCAATAGCCCTGAGGCCACCACACAGTACCAGCAGAAACACAGGCACCTTTCACAGCAGAAGGTTAAGGACCAGGGGATGTGGCCCCTCTAGATTAACTGGCCTCAGCATCATGTGTACGTGTGTGTTGGGGTGAGATTTGTAACGTACCTGTGATGCTTTAGTGAGGAGGAGCGCAACCTCAGGGTTATTGTGCTGTCTGGCAACCTCTAGAGGGGTCTGACCTGCCTGAGAGGAAAAAGAAAACGGCATTTCCTTCAAAACACAAGCTGCTGGAAATGTGGAATTTCTCCACCCGAGGTTGGCACACGCTCTGCACACACAAGAGCATAGTGACTAACTGCCTTCATTTGCCCAGATTTAACTCAACTCTAACATCCAATATTTTCTAGACAGAGTGTTGAAGAGAGTCTGCATTAAGAGAGAGAGAGAGTTGGGGTTGTTTAGCCTAGAGAATAGAAGGGTCCGGGGAGACCTTATAGCAGCTTTCCAGTACTTATAGGGGGCCTACAGGAGAGATGGGGATGGACTCTATCAGGGAGCGTAGTGATAGGATGAGGGGTAATGGTTTTAAACTGAAAGAGGGTAGATTTAGATTAGATATTAGGAAGAAATTCTTCACTATGAGGGTGGTGAGGCACTGGAACAGGTTGCCCAGAGAAGCTGTGGATGCCCCATCCCTGGAAGTGTTCAAGGCCAGGTTGGACGGGGCTTTGAGCAACCTGGTCTAGTGGAAGGCGTCCCTGCCCATGGCAGGGGGGTTGGACTAGACGAGCTTTAAATGTCCATTCCAACCCAATCCATTCTATGATTCTAATACAAAGTACCAAAGAAAGTCCACGTCCTACTTACATTGTTGACAACAGATGCATCAGCCCCTGCCTCCAGCAACAACTTAACCACCTTCCTGTGATTTAGAGCAGCAGCTACATGGAGCGCAGTATCTCCTGCCTGCAAGTTACAAAGCAGAAAGCAACCGTGTAACACACATCCTTGGGTCTCACCCTGCAGCAATCACACCTTCCTAAAAGATGCTCAGAGAAAAAAAGACCTACACTTACTGATGCAACAACTAAGCTGAAATAAGGCCTGGTCAATAAAAAAGCAGAGTGGGGAGGAAGGGGACAGGAGGGGGCAAGGAGCTACTTCAGGGCAAGGAGCTACTTCAGCCTGGTTTTGAGAAACGCAGCTGGGGCACTGGATTTCTGGTTTAACTAAACTGAGCGACACACGACGCAGCTTGGAGACAGCCCAGCTCTATCACCATCAAGCAGATACGACATCTGAGGGCAGAACCACTTTTCCCACCACAACCTTCTCTTTTTTTGCAGGTTTGATTATTTGGTGCGCAGGTGGTCATGTATCGCATTACTCAAAAAAAATCAGATAAGTACCAGCAGTGAGATGGTTGCTGTTCTCTTCATGAGATTCCTCAAGAAAAACAGGTTTTGGACCAAAGCCAGGAGGCGATCTGGGTCCAGCACTAACACACTGCCCTGCCCTTGTCCCGGTGCAGTGAGGTGAAGACGGCTGTGATCAGATTCAGGCACCGGTAACAGAGCCAGCAGCTGTTCAAGGGAGACCAGACACGTGCATATGATGCCCTCCTGTCCCCTTTCCCTTCAGAAAATCAGATCTCCTCGAGAGCAGTGGAAATCTATTGTTTGCTGCTAACTTGGATGAGGCATGTTCATAAATTAAATCATTGTATGTGCAAATATGGAACAACTTCGGGTAGTGCTGGGGACTGAAGCAAAGCGGTGTCTCTCTGGGCCAGGTTCACACCAGTTAATCTTAATATTCAGTAGCTCATTTTGCAAGTTAAAAAACTAATTTCCAAATAAAATTATGTAGGAATTTTAACATGCTGAAACCCATTTTGTTTGCTGTAATATCTCTTATCTAAGAAACAAGATTAAATGTACAAATCAGAAAACCTCTTTATGATCCTCAACTACACATGGAAAATTTCCCAGGAACATGAGACAATGTGGTTAAGCACCATATAATCTGTTTATTTAGCAGAGTTAACACATTTTAATGTACTAAATCTATTCCCTTCTACCACCCAGTTAGGCTACGCTATAGGTACAGCAATCAATTACTTCTCTATAAACCAACTATGGATGATTAATCCTAGGTTAGACTGATCATTACTTTGAATTTAAAGCATACTTTTTCTTCACTTTTATATCTTTTTAATTCCCACTACTGCAAAATGCAGCAAAGTATTCCAGAGAAATTCACACTTTTGCAGCATTTGAATATTAGCGAGTTCTGCTTCACAATGTCTCTGTAATGGCTGTAGGATCATTAAAACCTAGTTACAAAGGAGACAACGGGACCCCATAAAATGACGAGTCTCTTGCCCAGTCCCATTCTGCACAGAACTGGTAAGGACTCAGGAGCGCCAAGCCCTGCCCCTGTCCTAAACCCCCCTTTCTACACAAACATATGACTGCAGAACTTCATAAATAGGCAATGCTTTAAAGAAATGATGCAAATGCGATGGCAAAACAATAAACCACTGATAGGCCATTACTTTAAGGCTATTCTTAAAAGCTCAGGCACTTGGTGATACAGTGAAACACAAACTGAAGTTGGATTCCTTGGGTAGGAATCCCTCTTTCCAACAACTATCCGTATGCAAAGGGCGCAGAGTCGCAATGAGGTTCATGCACTGACCTGGTTCTTTTCATGGACAGAACAGAAAGCACTGAGCAGCACCCTAACGATGGGCAAGTGATTATAACGAGCAGCCACATGCAGACAGGTATCTCCTGCCTGCAAACAGAAACAAAGCTCTGAGCATGTAATTGCAGTAAGAAAGCTTGCACTTGTCATGGTGTACAGGGATGAAATACTCCTATTAAACCAAAAAGAGCAGTAAATGTCACACACCTCCACTGAACAGCAATGCTGTCTTCTCTGTGGTACAAAATCTATCATGGGTGGGAAGGTTTAGCGAGACCTGGGGTCAGGCAAGGTGGGGGTACAAATTCTTTAACCACTGATGGGAAATACTGGAATTATACAATGCTGGTTTACTGCACTACAAAACCTGATTTACCTTTTTACATTAAATCTGTTCTTCTGAACTGCAAACCAGTGTGATCTGGAAACTCAACCCGGTGTTACACATAAGGAAGAAAAGATGGAGGAGTGGGGGCCAGAGCAGCATCCCCACAAGGGGTGGCACCTGCGCAGCTGGGACTGGGAGCAGTGCCCCACGGGTTTCCCTGTCTGTGTGCCTCTGCCCACCTTGTTATCAAGCAGGGACAAAAACATCTGGCATCCTTTTGTAGATTTTTTTTTTCCTTTGTCATGCCAGAATCATTATAAAGTAAGAGGGAAGCTGTCTGAAATTGAAGTCACCTTGAACCTACCTGATTTGACAGACTGACACACACTATATACTATCTCGGTGAGGGCAGGTCTGAAGGCTTTCGCTGCTCTGGCACAAAACCCCTTTAAGATTTCCATCTTTTTGAGAGAGGAGCCCTTTTGCAGAATTGCACAGCAGTATATGGGTCAGGCCATCAGGACCACAAAAAGCAGCAAAGGACCAGCTGCCTCGGTCTGTGCAACGGCAAAACCCCCTTTGGCTCCTTCCATCCCCACTCAAGGGATGGGTACAAGTAGTGCATCGCTCAGTCCTCTCAAAAGCATTCCTGTACATGATGTATACAATGGTTTGTTAGTGGTTTTTTTCAATAGCGTTTATAATAAAAATCACAGCTTAAAGCATTTCTGAGTATTTCTACAAGTTAAAGCAATATAGCTAAAACAAAGGCACACAAAAATGAACACATTCTTTTCAAAACTCACGTTATTTTTGAGGTCTGCTCGAGATCCTCCAAGTAACAAAACACGAGTACTCTGGGAATGGCTATTCTGGCAAGCCAGGTGAAGAGGTGTGTTACCTGCCTTAGAGAAATACAGGAAAATATAAAAGCCGTCTTTAGAAGTTGGACATAAGCATTAAAAAATAAAACCTCACAGGTCTTCCCACAAGAAGATACACCCAAGGGTGGGAAACGGTCACTGTCATTTTCCTGAAGATATGAGCTGAATGAACCTGGAGACTGAAATACCCTCTCAATTGTGGAAATGATTTATCTGGGATACAGTAAAGGCAGAAATTGGACAGTCTAACAACATCAGCATTGCTCAAGCCTGTTTGCAGGAAGCAAAGACTCTAGAAACTGTCTTAGTATCAAATAGCACTATCAAGTATTTCATTTAAAGAAATATAATTCTTGTGTTTTGAGTCTCCCCCATGCACACACACGAAGAAACACACTGCCACGGCACAGCATCTCTGATCACAAGCAAAGCCGGCCGCGACTGCTGCAGGGTGTTGGGCAGATGAGGGTCACAGTGATTTCTGTTTCTTTACGATCGTAACACAAACCAGCTCCAAGCCTGGCTGGGTCTGTAGGAGCTCTCACAGGGCAGGATGCAGATTTTAGGCTATCAGGAAGCTTCAAGGTTCAGAAAGCATGCCAGCCTCCAGCCAAGATGAGAAGGGGGAAAAAAAAGCCACTCAAACCCCAGAGAATCACATGCTAAGGTTCCTGAAAGAAGCAAACATGCAGTTTTTGTGGACAGATATCAAAGAAGAGTTTGCTTGTCTTTCTAACACTGTGAAGGATTTTATTGGTCTGAAAGTTTTTCTGACAGCATTTGGCTTTTGTTGGCCTGAAAATGTTTGGGGGTTTTGGCTCTTGGGAGCTGGAAATGAAATCAGCTCAGGTGAAAAGGTTTCCCATGCTTACTATGCTGTCTGTTCACTTTGATTATGTCCCTTAATTTGTCCCCCATGCTTTCAAGACACAGATCAAAGCTGCAGGGTTTGAATTACAAAAGGCCAGCTCTTCGATGTGGTCTTAGGTCTTCAGTTCCACAATACAGACTATTTCAGGCCTGAATGTAGTCTCTAAGCTGTGGCAGATATGAACATTTTCTCAGCTAAATTGCATTTAAGTGTCAATTTTTTCCCTCCTGGGTTTTTCTCTGAAAAGCCTCTGCGATGTCTTTATCATTTGCTGTTTGGAAGGTCGGCCCCGGTGGGATGGCAGAGAGGTCCCGTGCAGTAGGGGATGGGCAAGGACCTCGATGCTGGAAGAAGTCACAGCGCTGGTGCCTGGGGTCAGGGCTCACAGAGCAGCCTCAGCTGGCTCGTCTCCCACAGGGTGACAAATCTGGGGGTCTTCACTTGTCTACTGAATCTTCACTGAAATGTACAGACTGATGGAGGATCTAAAAAGAAGGCTACAACTGATCTCACGGGATGTTCTATTGCAGTGGAAGAGTTTTTATTAAGCCAACTTGACTGAAAATAAACTGCATCTCCAGGGTGATTGCTGCACAGGGGGAATACGCTACCCAAGTGGTTTACCCACATGTTGCCCCATTCCTCAAATGCCTGCCTGACTTGCCTTTAAAATCCCAGGTGTCCTGTCTGGCCTCTGCATTTCACTTAATACAGAAGCCATCTTCAGTTGCATTGCTCTTCTACATACTGTGCTTAAGGTGCTGGGCTGCAAGAAGTGCATCCATGCAAGCGTTCCCCAAGCAGTCCCAGGAGATATTAACCAGGAGTTACAGAAAATACAGAGTCAAATCCCTCCCATCTTCTGCTGCTTAGCAGGGTTTGGCAAATCTAGCAGCCCATATCTGTCCCATCCAGCCAAAATCACACAATGCCCCGGTGTAAGTCAACAGCCCGTAGGGTGCTCCTGCACAAGGCACTCAGCCCTGGCTGCCAGAAAAGCTGTCAGAAAGATTATGCCTTGTTGTCAGTACCATAAAAAGTTGAGAGACCAAAGAAACCATTTTGGGATTAAGCAGAATTAAGCTCTTCATTTTTCTTGAAAGCGAAAGGGGTAAAAGCACGTGCATGTGTGCAAGCATGCACAATTCCCACATTTTTCATCAGCTCCTGAGAAAGGATCCTGTCCATTAAAAAACACCCAAACGATGAAATGCAAAGGGAGAGGATTGTGCGGGTAAGACATCAAAGACCAGTGCTCATGCAGTATTAAAGTCTGCCAGTCATATTTCAGACATCAGTCTTGCTGAGCTACTCTGTGCACATACTTTCCGAGAGGTTGTCTCCAAACAGTTGACATTCTCTGTATTGTAAGCTAAATCTTTAATACCGTGAGGCATCCAAGCATGCAGGATAACCAGACTGGCATCTTAAGCCCACACCTTTGTGTACACACATGTATGTGTGTGTATGTATGTGTACACACATACCCAGCTGTATGGAGTATAATGGTTCACAGGACTATAAAGTCAGACACTATTGTCTGTTACGTGTAAGCATGGGAATTTGTCTAAAGTACCGCTGACACAAATCTAGGTGAACATTATAGCAAAAAAAATTACACAAAATAAAAATTGAAAGTTGGAACAATATAAAAGAAGGAATACACATAAAATAATATCAAAGATGAGGTAACTACAGACCACAACGTGACCACAATTGTACAAACATATGCGTATATGCACACATGCACATACAGAAACACTACGCCCAGGCAATGTGCCTTTTTACTCCAAATCTTGGACTTTGGCCACCTGTCTCCCTTCTTCCCTTTCTTTGCTAGCCCCTTTCAGTTGTTGTTTTAGAGACGCGTTTACCTAAAAATGCTCAGAGATCTCATGAAGCCATCCCAAAGCTCTCTTGCCTGTAACGAAGGATGTGGTGCTACGCGTGTGATCTGACTGACTCATCAGCACAGCGGTCCAAACCCTAACTCAGCTCACACCATAGCCTGCTACCGCCGTTTCCTAGACTATTCCATTAACGTTTGATTTAGTGAATTGAAGACAAGTCTCCCACAGGTATTACAGTTAGAGTGGAACTAAATCCCCTCGCTGTGTTATTCTTTCCTCTAAACTGCTCTCAAGGTATTACAAATACCAAAAAGAAGATAATCCAGGTTCATTACAAGATTTTGGTAAGAGCCTACACTCATGTATTAGGAAGAATTTTCTAACAGGAGATACACTCTATTTTTCCCTCTGTGGCTTACATTCATTTGACTGTTTAATTTCTGAAAAAAAAAAAAAATAAATGGATTTTGAATACCATTTTCCTATTAGTACAATTCATTTTCATTTTAAAATCACACCAATCACAATGAATCTGTTCGGTATAAATGAGAGCACTGTGGAGATTTCCACAGGAATTGCAGTGCTCCTCAGCCATAATTAATGTATCATTCAACGCATTGTTGAGTTCCTCCTGCATCAGCTACCAAATATGGATTTCCTAATGCCTGTGGAAGAACCATCCAGGCGTAATAAATGCAAAAAAAGAAGAAAAAAATCCCACAAGGAACTGGTCCCCCACCCGCTGAGAAATGCCATGGCCAGAAATCTCCAGTGCTGAGAATCAGCCACGTTACACCAGAACTGAAAGCTCCTCCTGCATGGGTCTCACCTTGTTCTTGGCAAGAACGTTGGCTCCTGCTTTAACCAGCACTTTGGCAGACTGACTGAATCCATGCCAACAAGCTTCATGAAGAGCGGTGTTCCCATCCTGAAGAGCACACACACAAGAGGAGAAGGTTAGGGTGCTGTGTCCACAGGCAGAGTAATGTTACATTCAGAACGCAGCAGCTGCACACCCCACCTGGTCACTTGAAAAATAAAACATTTTCCTTTCTTTCTAGCTTATTTTCAATTTTATTTTTAGAAGAGGCTAAAACCATTGTTATTTATTTTGTTTGGAACTTGGAATTAGTTATATTTACTCCCAAACTAAATTTACAGCCTGGGATTCTCAGCTTCTGGGTTAAGGAAGGGAAACTGTGCAGGACATGGTATGGTTACACATTTCTTTAATTTGTCCTTTAGTGAGCTGAGATCAGACTCTTAAATAAAAAACTATGAGCCTGATATAAAAAAAATAACTGAGTAATTTATATTAAAGAGACGGTAGAGCTTTTTTTCAATGTAACTGTTCCAATTACTTTCAAAGCATCAGATACGTACTCAGGAGTATAAACCATAACTTTCTCTCTGAGACCTTAATATTACTGGCTGGCAAGGCTGCCATCCCACAGGGCTTTGCTTTTGCCTGTTACCTTGTCTTGTCTGTCCAAAGCACACCCCTCTTGAATCAGAGTTGCTATAACATCGGTGTTCCCTACGACAGCAGCCCGGTGCAATGCTGTCTGATCACCCTGCAAAAAAAAGCAAATTTGTAATTGGTACCATTCCCACCTCATTTTGACTCAGTATAAATGCATACCACACACACAGGGGCTGCATCTTCAACACACATACTGTTAAATCCAAGACGCCTTTGAAAACAGTCCCCCTAAACAACTATGATTAAAGTTTCCAAGATTAATGAAGTTATTCAAAGTATCAGAGAGCTACAAACCAACCGTTTACAGAAGTCTGCAAGTCATCACAATCCCATATACAGCGCTGAAGCGTTCTAAAAATATAGTAGTATTAGAAGGCAGAGAATTTAACACATTAGGCACTACGTGTCCAATAATCCACAGTATCTGTAGGGAACTAAAGGGAATTACAGGTTGTCATAATTCATCATAATGATCCTCCAGTACTTACACTAACTGGATGAGGCTCTCCTGTTTTGGCTCTGATTGCTCCATCAGCCCTGCTTAGGATAAGGAGCATGAGATGAGATCGGTCTCTTCAGCACCTCTGGTGAATTTACCAATTAGTGCTAAGAGTGGAGGCAATTTTATGATGAGGACCTCAACTGCAAGATCATCAACTTATTTCATTCAAGCAACTGAGTGATCTTGAGGTCCAAACAACTTTCATTTCTCATTGACCTGCCACGTAGCAGCAACAGGCAAGTTTCTTATATCAGTTTATTTCCTTTATGGCCAAGTTTCCAAAAGAAATTATGCTGATGTGGTCATCTTGTCTGACTGCCCATCTATCTCCCCTCTAACAACTGCTGAACTCATTTGCTGAGCTAGAGAGCCCAAGATTAATTTTCTACAAGCCTTCCAGAAACTGAAGGCTAGGGAGACGCAAACTACTGGCCCTGCCCATCGGGGGTTATCTATATATTTTTGTGTGCGTCTTGGTGAGACCGTGATAAAAGAGGAGGAATAGGAGGATTTATGCAGCAGCATGTAGGGATGCAAGACACTGACCGATGGGAAAATCAGCTGCAGGAGCTCCACTGCTGCCACAAAAACCGGTCTTGGCTTTCCTTTGAAGTTGTTCTGAACCTGCAATGCTGAAGCACGGCCTGCATCCAGGCACAAAGACTAGCTTCAAAGCTGCACACAGCCTTTTCGGGGGATGAATAAAAGGAGTGGGAATCCAATCCACTTCGGCTTATCGAGATAATGGTCACCAAAACCACACGCAGGGCAGAGATATGCAGTGTATCCTGAGGGAAAAAAGCTTGCAGGAAGCTAGTCCTAAATAGATACAAAATTCCTCTGCTACAAATCTTTATCAGATAACACCACGTTATATTAAATACTACAACTAGAGGAATTTCTGTATTTTCTGCTCTACAGTCTACAAGTCTTTAGATAACTGGATAATTTCAATAATTTGTTCTCAAAAGTGATTAGCAGCTGACTTTAAAATTGCTCTCAGTGGGGTTCTTTTGTGCTAATGACACCAAAATAGTTATTCATCCATAAGTGAAAAATGAGCATTGCCAACCACAACCTGTCAGTAAACCTTGTCATGCCAACTGCCACCACCAGTAAATCATTCAATTGGCTTATAATCATGAAGCTGATTTTTAAAAATTGTGTTGAGGGCTTTTTATTTTTTTAATGTGCCATCTATGTTTTGTCTCTAGAGGTCCCATATCCATACTTTTGTTCTTGTCCCTATTAAGACTGGAAACGTATTTTGAGATTTTGAAGAAAGACAATAATGGTTCCAGGAACTGCGACTTTCAGAAAAACATGAAATATTGGAAAACTGACAGGACTGCAAGTTCTCTGAACTTGCGTATTTATTCCAAATTCAAAGATAACAAAAATGTTATGGAAAATGTCCAAAATACACCATCTCACAAGTGCAAGTGTCGGATAGTTTCCAGTAATTATCGCTGCACAGAAATCTACTCGCTAACAAGCCAGGGAAGAACTTAACACCCTCTTTCGATAGTGCATGGTACTGATGACAGGCACAGCTACTGCTACTGCAGCAATGGGTCATGTAGACAGTGCAAAGGTCATTTTATCTGACTACCATGAAGTGGAAAGTAATTTGTCAACCTATTCCTGCCAACTGGTATTGCTGCTGCAGCAGCAAAACTGCAGAAGATATTATAATAAAGACTAAAACAAGATGACATTTGCCATTGTGACGGATGGAGCTTGAGCAATGAATGGTTGGTTCCTACTTCTTTACAGTCTGGAAAATTGATCCTGGAGAAGACCAAATTGGGGGCAGGAATGGACTGTATTGGATTTAGTTTGTAATTAAGGATCTGCTCGCTGGGTCAGTTTAAATCAAGGCTGTTCTTGTCACTTCCCCAATGCCAACACAGTAATTGCAATGAGGTCAAAGGCCATTCAGCTTTTTGGGGTTTGTAGACATGACAGCTACTTCTCACGGCATCTCAGTTAAATTAAAAACAAACACGTATTTGGAAAGTTGGAGGCGCACCTCACTGCTGCAGGAGCAGGTCTCTCTTGGGGACCCCAGCCCATGTGCTGGGGGGCCATTCGCTGGGGCTGCAGATTGGCACTGGGGCTGCTTCAGCCATGCATGGGCTGTCTCGTACCATATTCTGGTCCCCGAAATGGAAGCCCGGGTAGGTGAAGGGACACAAGTCCCGCAGATGGCAGGCTCAGGTGCCTCCTGCCCAAGGTGTGGGCTTTGGTGCATGGTACACAAGCATGGGGAGAGCCAAGCATCTAAGAGTGAGGTCCAACCAGCACCCTGACCAGGTAAATAAATACCTCATCCACATTAACAGCGAGTGTCAAAGGATATCCTGAACCCTGCCTCACTTGGACTCAGGCACCTCCCAGTGAAGAGATGGCAGGTATCAATGTCCTGGTGAAGGTCCCTACCACCCCCAGGCCCTTCAGCCAGCAGGGCAGGACCTGGTCAACCGTTCCCCCGGGCCTCAGCAAACACATTAACGTTAAACTGCTTAAGGTGCTGTGGAAGCTGAACCACCAGATTGCGATTGCCTCTGCGTGTGAGTCACTGAGCGACCCAGCCCCAGATGGCATAGCCCACCTATAAATAATGCTGCCTGCACCGCTGCATTTCTAACCTCTCTTGCTTCCCCATTAGCAGAGGAGCAAACCCCCATCTTGCCTCTTATGGAGTCAGATTAAACAGATGAGTTATATTTTTTCACAGTCTGAATTTTCAGACAGTGTAATCACTGACTCGTGCATCTCTTTATTAATTCCTAAAATAACTGTCTCTGAAAGCACTCACCGCAGTTCTGCCTTTAGCAAGGCATCAGGGGGCTGTTCCAGAGGCTCAGAGAGAAACTGCACTGGTAAATGCATATTAACTCCCCAGACTATTATGCTGGGCACAACTTACAATCCTATGTGTAAGTGATTTATGCCTTAGGAACAGACCGCAGATCAGCAGCAATGAAGAGAGATTACTCCAGTTCTGTGCCACACAGATGTGACCTTGACAGAAACAACAGAGTCTGCCTAAGCGCAGATTTGGGCTGGAAACCAAAAAGACACTTAGGCGCTTAAGTGAGGCTTGGTAGAAGTAAGGCACTTAAGTCTACAATGGTGTGTCTTAAATCCCCTTCCTCAGCTGCTGCCTGGCCCTGAAAGAAAGTCAAACTTGGCTGTTTCCACTCCAACACCCCAGACATCTCGGCCTGCACGCCGCCACAGGGCACCGCAGTCGTGGTGGCACCGAGGAGGTGGTGGTGTAGCACACAGCCAGCGCTGCTGCAGCCCCTAACCCAGCCGTCTCCCCTCCTCTCTCTTGCTCTGCGAGCGCCCTCGTTGCACCCTTGCTGGAAGAAGCTCCACGCAAGTTGCAGATACACCCACTGCCCTTTGAAACGAGGCCAGCGAAGGAGGTGGCCACTGGCTCTTCTGCAGCAGCCCAGAGATTATGGTACTCGCCCAGCTTGTCTTGCCATGAGGGTGCTGCTGTGTTGAAAGTGCTCCATCTTTAAGAAAAACATCCGTATTCACTGAGATAGAGAGAGGGAGATGCTGGTGAGAGACCAGGATGGGAGCCTGCATCCCCTGGTGCAGAGGGTGAGGTACTGCACGCCCTGCGCGCTCTACCTGTACTGGGGCTATTGCACAGCAAGGCCCAGCACCAACACGTACGTTTCCAAAGTGTGAAACTGTGCTCTTTACAGAGAGCTTAAACGCCTGCTTTCAGGAGAGGGCTACAGGCTGGGAGTCCTGAAGAAAGGCAGATACTTAAATCTTGACCTTCTCCATGGATTTTGGCATTACCCTTCCCCCTTAGCACTTCTGTGTTGGCTACGCTGGTGGTGCTTGCTCAGTGTCTTGGTGTTTGCAATTACCTCCTCGAGTTTCTTCACTTGCTGACTAACTTAAAGCAGTAGATGCAACCACTGGGACCAGGCATAGGAACTGGATAGGCATCTATTTTACATCTGAAGTTCACCCCAAGGGAAAGGAAACAACACAAGCAACTTACAAAAGGGTTTCAGGTAGATATTAGTACTTCTGCCAGCTCTCCGAGTTTATTGGAGTCTCTATTATAGACTCTATGGCTCAAATTTAATGAGATTGGTTTACCCTAGTTTGTAACACATTACTTTTTCCTTTCGCCGATTTAAAAAATACTGTAACCACCATATTTTGTTTTCCTGCACACTTGAATTCTCCACAGCGTCCATCAGTTGTACGATCTCCTTTAAAGCCCCTCTCCAGTGTCACACTTTGCCTTCTCACTGTCTTTCCGTGTTTGCAGAAATCACCACACAAACTGTCTTGCTACAGGAGAATTGCACCAAAATAACCAGCAAAAACTCATACCTTCAATCCCCAGCACAAAGTGCTGGACAGCACTTGCAAAGTCTTATACTATGAAATCAAACCCCTAAATTCACGGCAGAAAGTTCAAAATATTTTTAAGTTAAAATACAACCAAGTGTTAAATACTCGCAGGAGCATACAAGCATACATGGATATCCTGAAGCAGCCGTACACAAAGGCAGCTGAATTTGCCCTAGTGTTTCTCAATGTCACTGTGCTGCTCTTCTCCTTCGCTAAAGAAAGGCAGCCATCGTGATACACAGTACGAACTTCACTCTGAATGATAAATGATGATGCATGACCAGCAGAAGTGATCAAGACATGAACAAACAATCATGAACAAAACAAATTACAGCTTAAATGAGACTGAAATGGGAGTACAGGAATAAGCCACTTTGCATATTTACATTCAGCTAGAAATGATTACGAACCCTGGGTTATTGTTCCATTTGAAAGCAATTTTCTGCTTCTTAAACTGGAGCTTCCAGAAGGGAAGTTTCGGGGCCTTGGGCCTTTTTTTTTAATTAACTTGTTTTCCCAGTTAGATTTTCAGAGAGCGCATACAGGGCAGGAAACTTGATGCAGAGCACCCAGCGCAAAGCCCGCCATGCAGTCATGCACCGCAGAAGAGCTCGGTCATGCCAGACCGCCAGGCCAAGGCTTCACAGCATGCAGCCATGGGAGATGTCAAGCTCAAGGCAGGGTTGATGCACAAGATTTCTAACCTCCTTCTCTCTCTCTGATCTTCTAGGTTCCTTCCTAGCCTTTCTCTTCTGGTTTCTCTTATCTTTTTCGTCCTTGATTTCCTTCACCGGGACAACTTTCTCCTTGACTATTTCTGAGGTGTGTGCTGTATGGATACTCATTGACCATTCAGAGATGGCATTGGGATCCCAGTAAGAGTTTTCAGTATTGGCAGGGAGAAGGAAAGAGTTAGCTCCCGGGGTGGCGTACTCTACAGAGCTGGACTCCACCGGTTGAAATTCATAATAATCCCACTCCAGGCCACTGGAGGTCATTCTTCAACTAATTCTTACGGCTCTTACCGTGTTTTAAAGAATGTATCTGTAGAACATGAAGTGAGTGTTTTACTCTCTCCACAACATTTAGAAACTTTTAAATTTCTGCTTATCATGTGGCAGATGAAACATTAGTCTTGCATTCGTTCATTAGCTAAAGAGAGTCAACTCCAAAATAAAATGTGTTTAGGTTTCTCTTGTTGTTTAGGAAAATAAAATATAAGTCATCTTTTTAGAATCTGGAGATTTTTGTGTTATCACAGTAATGCCACAGACAAAAATCAACTAAGTAATTTACTTTTCAATTAAATATGATACTCCCCACTCTCACGAGCCATTTCATCTCTGAACCTAAATCTGTATTCCTGAAAAACAGCAATGAAATGCACAGATGTTAATCAACACTTGAAACTAAGACGCCTTCATTGACAGATAAACACACAGTAAAAGTGACCGAAGGCATCATCAATAGATTGCAACTAAAAGAGAATAAGAATGTATTCTGTGGGGCATAAATAAAGTGTAAAAATGAATTATACAAGGAGAAAACATAAATAGAGAACCTTCTTTGAAGACCTATGTAAAAGGAAAGCAGAAATATTTTAGTTAATACCTTTCACAAGCAAAAATCTTCACTTGGAGTTTTAGCCTTCCTCCACCTCTGAGACTAATCCAAACACACCCTCTGAGACTCAGCAACTCCTGAGGCTCTCCTCAACCCCAACCAAATTACTAGTACTAAATACAGAGCTAAAATCAAAATACATTTTAAAGAAACAGTATCTGTGAATCAAGCATGCATCTATTCTGTTCAGATTAGTCACCACATTTAGAAGAGGTATCCAGTTGTCGTGAACAAAGCCCCTGAGGAGTTTGCAAGGCACATGAAAATAGGTCTTCTATGAGCTGAATATTTCTACAGTGCAAGACTCTTTGCTAAACTGCAATGATGCTAAACACTGATTTACTGGTTTTCTATTATGGCTATCACATTTACATATAAACAGCCTAGATTTTATTCCTAGAGGATTAAAAAAAACCCACACTTACTCTAAAAACAGTTTCCACAGAAACACAATTTGACCAAATCAGTGGAAGTTCGTGCATTCTTAGAGCAGCAACTTGCTTTTCTCAGGAAAATTGACTGTACGTGTAAAGTACCTGCAATTTTGTCTTAAATACCTGATGAATCATTTTTGCTGGGAGAAGTTGAAAAACATACTCAGGATACATCTGAATAAGCTGATACTCCCATTACACTTGCAAATCTGCTCCATTTCACACATGGGCATAGGGAAAGAATAAAGAGCGCAGGAAGCAAAGTTTCTTCCTAGAAAAACAAGTTTCCCCATAGAAAGCTGGCTGCACCGGTACCCCAGTCCTAAGCTTGTCAGACAGACTGCTCACGTCTCACAGGGAAGCAGCTACTCATGCAGAGAAGGAAACCAGTTTTCCAATTTCTATAGATATTTAAGACACTCTAGATGCAAACAAATGCCTAAGGGGATTTTCAAAAGGCACCTAGACATTTCTAGTGTCCTTTTAACAGTCATACAGGTGCCTCTACTAACCACCTTTGGACCTCTAGGTCCTTTGAAGAATCTACACCTTATTTATTACAGGGGGAACAAAAGCAACCTGTTCTCAAACTTGTTGCAGTGTGCTATCAGAAGTTAGCAACGAATGTGAAGAAGTCATGGTTATTCAACTGCTGTTGCACATTTCAGCCTACACCTTATTCATCAGAGTGAAGTAACTAAAACCATGTTACTGGTCACTCCAACGTGCCTTAAAGCCTGGTCCAAGATTAGAACCACCCTTATGGGAAACTGAGAAATTCCAATAACTTACATATTTTACTGGATGAAAGCAAACTACCATTTGCTAAATTCAAAGCTGATTTTATTGTGCTGATGCCTCGCCACACGACAGCCTCACAGATGCGACCACCCCCACATCAAGCACGGCTGCCAACGAGACGACTTCCCTGTGATCCCACATGGTGCTCTGGGCAGCTGCTCAATACTCTATGCGCTGTGGCATGTGTCTACACAAAAAGCATCTCCCACTTTGGGCAAACAACGCAACAGATTGTGTCCCCTACCTGACATCCTCCAGTGGGTTCCCATGTGGTACAACAAGCTCTTACTTAATTTCTACACCAAAAGGCAGACGATGGCTCTCACTGCCACTCACACCAGCCTGGCGCAACCAGAGCTTTTATAAAGAGCTCTTGAGCACGAGGACCAAGCTATTGATTGAAGAACACCACATTTGACTTTGTCTCCCATGCAGTTTTGCATCTCCAAATTAGAAAATAGAGAGACAGATTTTGTTTTAATTTAATCCTACTTCAAAGAAGTGAACGTCTACTCTTATTTGCAAGTTACCTTCTCCTCTCCACCCCAAGCGAGAAGGTTATATCTACTCACGTCATCCTGAATATCCAGGTCACAGCCCGCCTTCAACAAAACCTGGACAACATGGAGATGACCCTTGTGGGCAGCAAGATGCAGGGGGGTCCGGCCATGCTATGAATGAGAAGAAAATAATAATACCTTAAGGTGAATTTTTATGCATGGTTGTTGACCAGAATTTTATTCTCTTTTCCTCATTCTTCTGTTCACACTTCTCTCTCTGAAGCCTGCAAAAGCAGCAGTTGGCATGTATTAGTGTACCAAAGGCTTTACCTTAGTTTTGTGCATGCTGAAAAGTCCTCCTCCCCCTTCTGCAACATTTCAGTTTATCCCAAAGATACTCTACAAAAGGGATATTATATTCACGTAAGGATACTTCCTTACAAATTCAGATCCAGCTTTGTGTCCATGTCTAAAGAGAATTCATGACCCTTTTGTTTCTGTCCCTCTGGAGTGCAGAGTTGTCAACCGCTTTCAACTTCACTCTGTACAATGAAGTTGCAATAGCAGGCTAATTCATGTATTGTAATGGGTACCATCTGTATAGATGTACTGGGTACCATCTGTGATGGAAATAAGAATTACTGGACTGTTGTGTATGATGGACACTCTCTTTAAAAGGAAGACTTGCAGTCACTCCAAGTGACTTCATGTGTACGACAACCAACCTCATTTTGCCAAAGATCTGTCAGGTTTTTTTAGACAATACTTATTTTTAAACATTACCAAGCTCTAATCCACATGAAAGTAAGAGTATAAAATAGTCATGAGTAATTCAATATATAGTGTACTCAAGGACAGTACTCTAATAAACAGAAGGACAGAAGAGCTTTCATTAGTGAGATGGATACATGATCTATGGTTTTAGGAGGGGAAAAAAAAAGATTGAAATTTGACAGTAATTTTTTTTTTTTTTTTAAAATAGCATCTCCCCAACAAATGGATTCCAAAAATCTAAGTGAAATTACAAGAGGAAAACAATAGTTACTTGTAACTGAGCCCCGCTTGATCATCCTTTGGTAGAATTTAAAATTAAATA